>NC_143588.1:93847057-95047057 GCF_048544385.1 Mastigoproctus giganteus
ACAAAAGCACAGCAAACTCTTGTGGCTCCCACTACTGTTCAACTTTGAGGCTTGGCTATCAAAAGAAACTTTTCTAAACCCCTCTGAGCCAGTTTTGAAGAAAGGATCTTTTCAATTTTGTATACCTTTTCCTGGTATGAAATGAAGGAAATGTGAATAGCATTATAATACCAGGAAACCTGCTTGTAGTAGTCTACCAAATCTCATTTAATGTATGTTTTAGACTGGAGTCCCTCTGAAAGTATGAGGAATGTGTATATTCTGCACTTTGTCATCAGTTCAATATAAGAATGTCAAGGTTGGGTCTTCTAGAGTCTTCCACTGACTACAGGACTTTGGTGCATTGCACTTGTTTGCTATGTATCTGGTCAGTGCTTCTTTGGAAGCAGTTATATTTTCAAAGTCTTATTGTAAGACAATGTTAGACAATGCTATCTAAGAAAAAGGCTTTGGTGGCCAAAGCCTTTTTCTTAGATAGCATTGGCCAAACTAGGTTTGCTACTTAGCAAACTGATCTCACAATGTGGAGGCACCTTTGCCATGAGCTGGTTGCCTTAGTATTGTGCTATTATAAATAATACATGCTACTGCAGTGGAGAAGCATATTTTTATATACTTCTGAGTGCCCGAATAGTGAAGGCAACTCATGGTGAAGGTGCTTCCAATATGAGATCAGTACACAAAGTAGCAAACTTTGTTTGATCAATGCTATGTAAGAAAAATAGCTTTGGCCACTACTTACAATAATGTTTTTTAGCATCTATAGCACCAGCTTTTGTCCATCACTTAATTTTCAAAGTCTATAACCTCATCCAGAGACAATACTAATTCACTCTGGTCATGCATGCAGTGATCTTTGCAAGGCTGCCAGTCTGTGCAATCTACCATGGCAAGTGCCAAATTAAAATGGGTTAACCATGAATAAAATTGTACAATTAGCAGCAGATTGATTATTACGAGGATCAAGATGAGCACTTGGATTTGTCTGTTGATATGACAAAGTACCTGTTGAATGTGTCTCTATACAATTCTCATTAATGTTGAAGAGCACTCAATTCTTGGAAGGGTTACCACTCTCAAAATATTGGGTATAGGTGGATTTTTTTTTTTTTTTGAAAGGAATATATATGGTTCTGAGTAGCACATGTGGATGCAGGTATATATGCTTTGTGACTGAATACTTTTGCCACCTCAAAAATTGCATGGTCTATTGTTAACTGTGGATGTGTGTTTTCCAGGTGCCTCAAAACAGTACAACAAAATTATGACTCCTCTAGCCACCTCAGGATTATACTAGAGTATAAAGAGAAATTTAAGCAAATTGCAAATAAAATTTAATTAATTTAATTTTGTGATCAGTGAATACCAGCACTACTTTGCGAGCAGGGATGAGGAGGTGATTAACCCCTTGTATAAGGCAATGGTCAGGCCACCCCTTGAGTACTGCATACAGGTCTGGAAGTCTCATTTTAGGACAGATGTAGAGTTGCTAGAATGAGTACAGAGAAGGGCAACGAGACTGGTGAAGGGAACAAGGAGTACTCTTATGTAGAAAGGCTTAAGTTCTGCAAATTGCAACTTCTGGAGACTAGGCAGCAAGGCAATCTTATTGAGGTGAATAAGGCCTTGAATGGATTGAGCAGGCTCAATGCTGATGGGATTCTTCCTTTTGTTCAGATTACAAACCTGAGAGGGGCATAGATTCAAACTGAGGAAAGTCAGTTGTAGAATAGATGTGCGGAAGTTTGCCTTTAGCTAGCAGGTAGTTGATTGCTGGAGCAAATTTCCATCTGTTGTTGTGGAAGTTGATAGCTTAAATAAATTTAAGGCAGAACTAGATAAACATTTGGAATGAATGAATCAGTGAAATTGGGAAGGTTTTTTTTTTTTTTTTTTTTTGTGGCTGATGCTGTATAAGCTTGCTTTCTTGCATCATGTGCCTCTACTAATGCTAATACCAATCTAGACAGAAAACACACAAAACAAAACACAGGAGAAATCCTTTATATAGCAAATTTTACACTTTACTTAATTGATAATATCAGATAGCATATTTTCAGAAAGTATGAGTTCAATCACAAAATAGGTCGATAATAATAAAAATAGACAACCTAGACACTATAAGTTGAGAAATTGCAGAGTTTCAAAGAAGGTACTAGTATTTTTAATAATATTCACGAGACTTGCTTAGCATAAGTCTGGGTATGGACAATGAACATTTAGACTGATAATGAAAGAGATAATTACATTTTATATCTTTGCATTTTTTTTTTTTTCATACAGTACAGACTGATTAAAGCACATAGGTTTATCAAGTAATGCCTTATCACTTATGTCTAACTTCCTTGAAAACAGGAAAAGCAGACTTCGTTTTGAAGGAAGATACTCCTCCACTTTCCATATACAAAGGGAAGTCCCACAGGGTTCTCCTCTGGGGCCACTACTCTTTGCTGTATATATTAATGACATACAAGATTGTATGCAACATGTTGACATCAAAGTGCTCTCATATGTAGATGACTTTAAAATATACAAAACCATCAAAACAACACAAGACTGTGAAGCACTGGAAAATGGACTAGACACCATCACCCGATGGATCACAAACAATGGTCTAACACTAAATTTAAACAAATGCTGCACCATGTCTGTCGCAGACTATCACAAAAAACACAAGATTAATTATCCCTATTAAGCATTAGCATTAGCATTAGTAGAGGCATTTGATGCAAGAAAGCAAGCTTATGCAGCATCAGCCAAAAAAAAAAAAAAAAAAAAAACCACTTCCACTTCACCCCTCTGTTCGTTCAAAATACCTGTCCAGCTGAGCCTTAAACTTATTTAGGCTATCAACCTCCACCACAAGGGATGGAAGTCTGTTCCACCAACCAACCACCCGCTGGCTAAAGGCAAATTTCCGCACGTCTATCCTACATCTGTCTTTCCTCAATTTGAATTTATGCCCTCTCAGGTGATTATTCTGAGCTAGAGGAAGAATCCCATCAGCATTGAGCATGCTTAAACCATTCAAGGCTTTATACACCTCTATCAGATCACCTCGCTGGTGCCTAGTCTCCAGACACTGTAATTTGCAAAACTTAAGCCTTTCTTCGTAAGAGCACCCCTTTGTTCCATTCACTAATCTTGTTGCCCTTCTCTGTACTCGTTCCAGCAGCTCTACATCCTTCTTGAAATGAGGCCTCCAGACCTGTATACAGTACTCTAGGTGTGGCCTGACCATCGCCTTATACAATGGAATAATCACCTCCTTATCCCTGCTGGAAAAATTCCTGTATATCATTGACAATACTCCATGAGCTACTCTTGCAGCCCGTCTGCACTGCTCAGAGAACTTCATATCTGCCTGCACAACCACCCCCAAGTCCCTTTCATTCTCTACCACTGTCAGTGTTGTACCATAGAGTTGATACGTTGCTCTGGGGTTGCTGTTTCCCATGTGTAGTACTTTACATTTGTCAACGTTAAACTTCATTTGCCACCTCTCAGCCCATCTGCTCAACCTTTCCAGATCCTGTTGCAGAAGCATAGTGTCAGTAGTGTCCTTGACAACCCTGCCAACCTTTGTATCGTCTGCAAACTTGGACATTAATCCCGATATACCATCATCAATATCATTTATAAATACAGAAAACAATAATGGACCCAACACTGAGCCCTGAGGGACTCCACTAATAACATCAGTCCACGATGAGCAGTGTCCATTGATTACCACTCTCTGTCTTCTCCCCCTCAACCACCCCTTTATCCATAGCAGCAATTTGCCTCCAATGTCACACTGCTCCAATTTGTGTAGCAGTCTTGCATGTGCAACAGTATCAAAAGCCTTTCTAAGATCCAAGTATATAATATCAAAGTTATTCCCTGCATCCAGTTCTTTTGTGACTGCATCATAGTATCCAATCAAGTTGGTCAGGCAAGACTTCCCCTTAACAAAACCATGCTGTGTCTGAGCTATAACTGAAGTCTTGTCTAAATGATCCTGCAGTGCGTCTTTAACCAGTGCCTCCATTAATTTTCCTGGAACAGAAGTCAAGCTCACAGGTCTATAATTACTTGTGTCAGCCTTTGATCCTCCTTTGTGAATTGGGGTCACATTTGCACATTTCCAGTCTATGGGTACCTCCCCTGAGTCCAAGGAAGCTCTCATAATTATGGCTAAGGGTTTGCTTACTTCCTTTGCTGCCTCCTTTAATATAACTGGATAGATCCCATCCACCCCGGGTGCCTTTCTTGTGTTTATCTTCAACAGTTTCTCCTCCACTTTACTCCCAGTTATTTCAAGATTCTGTAACTTACTGCTAGAGTTGAATACACCTCTGGCATTCCCCTCGCTGAATAACTCCTCATGTGTGAATGTCGATGCAAAATATTCATTTAGTTTGTTAGCCACCTGAGCAGGATCATCAACACTTGACCCATCAATATCAAGTGGACCAATCTGATTCATCCCTTTCCTTCTAGAGTTTACATAAGTAAAGAACTCTTTGCTGTTTTTCTTTGCATCCCTTGCCAAGGATTTCTCGTAATCTGCCTTCGCCTGCCTAACCTCCTTTGTAACTTGGTTGCATATCAACTTGTATCTATCATAGGCTTCTGTGTCATGTGTTAATTTGTAAGTATCCCATGCATTTTTCTTCTCTGCCATATGCCTCATTAGTTCATCTGACATCCATTTTGGCCTAAACCTTGAACAATATTTCTTAGTTGGTATGTAAAGCCTAGTAGCTTCCAAGATAAGTTCTTTGAATGCTTCCCATTTTGAATTTGCTGTTGGTAACATCATCAGTTGGTCCCACTGTATAGAATTTAAATACTGTCTCAGTCCATCGTAGTCGCCTTTACGGAAGCAATAACCCTTCCCTTTACCCCTAATGGTAGTTACCTCTTTGAGTAAATCCCACTTCAGCACACTGTGATCACTGCCACCTAGTGGTTCATTTATCTGCAGATTCTTAATGCATGAAGAATCACTGCTGATAATCAAATCAAGAGTATTACTCCCTCTAGTTGCCTCCCGAACATGCTGATGTAGAAAACAATCATCCAATAAATCCACAAAAGCCCTGCTAGTGTGTGAGTATCCAGCCCCCAAATTCCAGTCAATATCTGGGAAATTAAAATCTCCCATTATAAGACACTCTGATTTACTGGCCCACTCTATTTCCCTGTACAGTTCCTTATTATAATAATCAAGCAATAACCTTAAGCTAATAATCATGAGCTATTGAGAATACATGAGGTTTCAGATTTGAGAGTATGGTTTTCTGAGAAGGGAAAATTCAGCACACATGTAAATAAAACTACAGCTAAGGCCTCCAAACCCCTTGGACTGCTTAAAAGAATCTGCTTCGATTTCACCAACGTACAGCTCATAAAAACAGCTTGCATAATGATAATCAACCCAATTCTAGAATATGCCTCACAAATCTGGAATCCTCACACCAAAATTCTTATAAAACAACTGGAACGTATTCAGAAATCCATAGTCAGATTCCTGGTGTACAAATCTAGGTTGGAATTGAACACAAAATCCTACGATGAATGGTGCATTCACTTCAGGATTGTACCACTCTACTAAAGAAGAGCTGCGGCAGACTGCAAATTCCTAATGCATCTCGTGGCTGGAAAGTTGGATGCCCCCGAGCTACTCTACCTCATCAACTTCAGCTGTCCTCCAAGAGCCTTGAGAAGACAAAATATGCTGGCACAAGATCCATTGAGAACTGATCAACTCAGATTCCATTACTTCAACAGAACTGCAAAATTGCTGAATGAATCCAATATTGATATCCTAAATGAAAACATTAATATCAAAAAAGAGCTGCAAAGGTTTTACAATCAAACTAATAGAGAATGAAAATAAATGACTAATTTAATAATAAGAACAATAATAATACTATAAAGATAGGTATACTTAGCTTTAACAAAAATAAAAAAATAAAATTTTTTCAATGAACAAAGATAAGAAATAACAATTAGGAAAAAAAAAAAAAATAGGGATAACAATAAGAATAATAACACAAATCAATCAATGCAACTACTTAATGTGAACTACCAGGAAAAGAAAACAACAAAATGCTTAGAAATACAAATTTCTCTGTTACCATAGCTTTGCTCAAATGCAAATCGCTTGTAACGTATGATATGCATTGTATATGTTGTAAATTGACCTTGTATATTTGAAACTGTATATTGATACCTGCCATTGTGTACAGATTGTAAATAGAATGATTACTGTATTGCTACTGTCAAATTCCTTCTCTGTAAGGCTTCGGCTGTTTTGGAGTAATAAAAAAAAAAAAAAAAAGACTGAACTTACCACTTCATATCAACACTTTTTCCGCACATCGGGAAGAATATTTGAATATTTTTGCGTCCATTTATTAGAAGATCCTTGTGTTTTTCCAGCATGCTAGATTTAAATAAATAATTAAACATTAATATCAATTTCATTATTAGAAATGTCACCATCTTGTACTACTTGCTTATGTCTAACTATTATTGCTGTAGTGCCAACCAATAGAGTTTTTAAAGTTTATATATCTCCATTCTCCACCTTGAAACTACCATGGGCACCTATTTCCTATCATATATTACTGATTTGACTATCACTGTCTTTTATTCTTGACTGGTAAGAGCAATTCTTTAGATTATATTCCTCTGATGAGAAATAAACAACAAAATAACTGACCCTTGGAAACTAGTATTTAAATCTGACACTGCCATGCAGTAACAAGCAACTACAGATTTTCTTTTTATCATAATTCAGCATTATCAATTTAAAATCAAAACCTATATGAGGGAGTTAGAATAATGGAAATTAAAACATTTTCATTATTTATTTATTAACAATGTTTTTTATAAAGATATATATTAATGACAATAAGCGTTGAAAATGTAAACATACATCTCTCCTGTTTATCATATTGTGCATCACTTGCAAAGTTTTATGAGGTCTATGTTTTGGATACCAACTTCAGTGTTCTATGTAAGTTCCTTTAATGACTGCAGATTATTGCTACAACTTTTTTATTTTAATTCCCCACAAAAAATAATCCAGAGCTGACGAGTCAGGGAAACATAGTGGCCATAATCTTTTTGAAGTAGTGAGCTAAAATCAAAAAATTCTTCCAACAGATTCATAGTTGGTTGGCTATATTTTAGGCAGCACTAGGGCACAATGTTTAGTGGGTGCCAAAATTTGAAAGAGCAGCAGAAAAAAAAGAAAAAAGAAATCACTATCAATAAACAAGTGAACAGTTTAAAAGAAAGCAATTGTACATAGGCAATTAGGGTACAAATTTTTCACAAGCAAAGCCCTCTAAAAGATCAATTTGAATGTGTCACCCCCCCTGCTTTCAGAATAAACTGAATACTTTAAAAATTGCAGAACAGATGATAAATTCAATGCCTTCTAGACCAGCATTTCCCAACCTGTAGTTCGAGTAACTTAAAAAAATGGTCCATGGAACTTTATGGTAAAACAGAGCTTTTTTCCCAACAATCCTATTTACATCAATGAGAATTAACAATATACTTATAACAAGCTAAGGTATACTATATATGTTAAGTATGACTACATATCATTACATTTAAAAAATAGTTACTAACATATTTGCATGTTAGTTTAATTTTTTTTTGTGGTCTGTGGCTACTACTGAAAGTGGTCTATATCTGAAAAAGGTTGGGAAACACTGTTCTAGATAAAAAAATTAAAAAAAAAAAAGAGTTGCTGATTGAATTGGATACCGAACCTGAATTTGAACAAACAAGAATACTTTCCAAAAGAGAAAGTTTGATAATGAACACTGAGATGAAGTTGGCACAATAGCAAAAGAATTTTGCAATTATTTTTTTTTCAACGTTTTTAGACAGTAAAATCCAGTCATTGAAAGACAAGTTTAACATGCTTGCTGCCTGAATACAAACTTGTGTCAATATGAACTGCAATTTTTGTACCTCAATGCAGATGTGTCCATTCAATTGTGGACAATAAATGAGCACTGTAAAAGAAAAAGCACATGAAATGAACAACTGGGAAATATTGACACACTAACTGAACCACGGGTTATTGCATTGTGGCTGGGATTTTGCTTAGCATGAATTGCCCTGTCTAGAGAGAGCCATAAAAGCTGTGTACTTGGTTTGCAGTTTGATACGTTCTTTGCTTATGTTGAAGTTATTTTATCTAGTTTAATATTTTTCACAAGAAAAAGTAAAATTTTTTGAAGGTTATGCTTGCTGAATTTTAATTTTTTAGTTTGTGAAAAACAAAATCCTTAGTGTGTGTCTACTGATAAAATTTTATGTAAAAAGTATTTTCCTACAAAATTTTATTCTAACAAGTTGTTATAATGGATCCAAAGCCTGGGACATATCAGGACTGAAAAGGAACAGGGATGGACAGCATGTTGAAACTGATGATATTGAATCATCAGTTCTTCATAATTTCATCTTTACAATATATCACTGAAACAGAATTGTATTGAACTGATGTGGATTCTGAATCCCATTCAAATGCATCTGTTGATGAGAGAATATTACAAACAACAGATGCGCATTACTTGGAGTGATTATTCTACACAGACAAAGTCAATTTACTAAAAACAGTGCCTATGTGTTCCAGCACCCAAGAAGCAGCCCAAGAGAAGCACCTCACAGCAGTACCCCATGGCACAAATAAAGAACCCTTTGAAATGTAAGTGGCAGTGAATGTGTTAAGTTGATAGCAAAGCATAATGATCAATTCTAATAGGGATTTAGACATTCTGCTTATAGATGGTGATCAGAAAGCCATTTCTGTCATTAATTTATATGAAGAGTTAAAATATTTTCAAAACCATTTCAAAGGTTCTCACTGAAAATCTCATAGTTCACGTGCTCAAACAATTTGATGGCATCATCGACAAGTCTTTCTGTGGTACTGAGAATTCATTTAACATCACCACTATCAGTAGCCAGTGCCAAAGGAAGCTTTTTCAAAGACAAAGTTAATCCAAACCAATCTCAGTTACACGATGACAAAAGATCAGGTGGATGAGTTGTCAATCTCATTAATTGAACATGCCATTGCCAAGGATTTAGACCCACATGAAATTATAGAAAAATGAATTTACAGCTGTTATGGCCTGAACAGTTAATCTTTGAAGCAGAAAATTTAATGAATATGCAATAATCAATGTCGCTTATTAAATTTAAATTAATAAATATATTTTTATTTTATGATTTTAATAAAATGAACTGAATGAAATAAACAATAAAATTATCAATTTATATTTAATTTTTAACAATTTATATAAACAATTTATATTTAATTTTTGAACTGAAAAGCCTTTTCAACTTATGAAGGGAATGAGAGTGCAGACACCAAAACTAAAGTTGGGTGCCACAAACCTTTGAGCCAGTTCTGGGCAGCACTAATCTGTTCCAAAAAAGCAACAAATTTTATGACAATCTCCTGGTATCATTTAGCATTTATTGTTTCATTGAAAAACATTAGCCTAACAATATGCTTTCATTTGTGGGTTGGTCACTCGCACACTAGCAAGGCTTTTGTGGATTTATTGGATGATTGTTTTCTACATCAGCATGTTCGTGAGGCAACAAGAGGGAGCAATACTCTTGATCTGATTATCAGTAGTGATTCTTCATGCATTAAGAACCTGCAGATAAATGAACCACTAGGTGGCAGTGATCACAGTGTGTTGACGTGGGATTTACTCAAGGAGGTAACTACCATCAGAGGTAAAGGGAAGGGTTTTTGTTTTCGTAAAGGCGACTATGATGGTCTGAGACAGTATTTAAATTCTATACAGTGGGACCAACTGATGATGTTACCAACAGCAAACTCAAAATGGGAAGCATTCAAGGAACTAATCTTGGAGGCTGCCAGGCTTTACATACCAACTAAGAAATATTGTTCAAGGTTTAGGCCTAAATGGTTGTCAGATGAACTAATGAGACATGTGGCAGAGAAGAAAAATGCATGGGATACATACAAATTAATGGGTGACATGGAAGCCTATGATAGATATAAGTTGGTCTGTAACCAAGTCACAAAGGAGATTAGGCAGGCAAAGGCAGACTATGAAAAATCCTTGGCAAAGGATGCAAAGAAAAACAGAAAAGAGTTCTTTACATACTTGAACTCGAAAAGGAAAGGGATGAATCAGATTGGTCCACTGGATATTGATGGTTCAACAGTTGAGGATCCTGCTCAGGTGGCTAACAATCTAAACGAGTATTTTGCATCTACATTCACGCATGAGAAGTTATTCAGGAAGGAGAATGATGTAGGTAAAGTAAACATTGGCAGTGAGCTGGATGATTTTGTAATAACTGAGAGGAAAGTGGAGGAGAGATTGTTGAGGATAAACATAAAAAAGGCACCTGGGGTAGATGGGATCTATCCAGTTATATTAAAGGAGGCAGCAAAGGAAGTAAGCAAGCCCCTAGCCATAATTATGAGAGCTTCTTTGGACTCAGGGGTGGTACCCATAGACTGGAGATGTGGAAATGTAACTCCAATTCACAAAGGAGGATCAAAGGCTGACACAAGTAATTATAGACCTGTTAGTTTAACTTCTGTTCCAGGTAAATTAATGGAGGCACTGGTTAAAGAAGCACTGCAGGATCATCTAGACAAGAATTCAGTTATAGCTCAGACGCAGCATGGTTTTGTTAAGGGCAGGTCTTGCCTGACCAATTTGATTGGATACTATGATGTAGTCACAAAAGAACTGGATGCAGGGAATAACTTTGATATTATATATTTGGATCTTAGAAAGGCTTTTGATATTGTTGCACATGGAAGACTGCTGCACAAATTGGAGCAGTGTGGCATTGGAGGCAAATTGCTGCTATGGATAAGGGGATGGTTGAGTGGCAGAAGACAGAGAGTGGTAATCAATGGACACTGCTCAACGTGGACTAATGTTATTAGTGGAGTTCCTCAAGGTTCAGTGTTGGGTCCGTTGTTGTTTTCGGTGTTTATGAATGATATTGATGATGGGATATCAAGTTTAATGTCCAAGTTTGCAGATGATACAAAGGTTGGCAGGGTCGTTAAGGACAATACTGACGCTATGCTGCTGCAACAGGATCTGGAAAGGTTGAACAGATGGGCTGAGAGGTGGCAAATGAGGTTTAACATCGACAAATGTAAAGTGCTGCATATGGGAAACAGTAACCCCAGAGCAACGTATCAACTCTGCGGTACTACACTGACAGTGGTGGAGAATGAAAAGGACCTGGGGGTAATTGTGCAGGCAGATATGAAGTTCTCTGAGCAGTGCAGACGAGCTGCAAGAGTAGCTCATGGTGTCTTGTCAATGATATACAGGAATTTTTCTAGCAGGGATAAGGAGGTGATTATTCCCTTGTATAAGGCAATGGTAAGGCCACATCTTGAGTACTGTATACAGGTCTGGAGGCCTCATTTCAAGAAGGATGTAGAGCTGCTGGAACGGGTACAGAGAAGGGCAACAAGATTAGTGAATGGAACAAAGGGTTGCTCTTACGAAGAAAGGCTTAAGTTTTGCAAATTACAGAGTCTGGAGACTAGGCACCGGCGAGGTGATCTGATAGAGGTGTATAAGGCTTTGAATGGTTTGAGCATGCTCAATGCCAATGGGATTCTTCATCTTTCTCAGAATAATCACCTCAGAGGGCATAAATTCAAATTGAGGAAGGACGGATGTCGGATAGATGTGCGGAAATTTGCCTTTGGCCAGCGGGTGGTTGGTTGGTGGAACCGACTTCCATCACTTGTTGTTGAAGTTGATAGCCTAAACAAATTTAAAGCTCAACTGGACAGGTATTTCGAACGAACGGAGTGGTGAAATGGGAGTGGGTTTTTTTTTTTTTTTTGGCTGATGCTGAATAAGCTTGCTTTCTTGCATCATATGCCTCTGCTAATGCTAATGCTAATGCTAATAACATACACATCTCACTACAATTTTGACTAGGAGCAAGGATTTTACAAAAATAGTGTGGAAATTCACAGAATAATGAAACTATACCTCATTACAGAAAAAACAGTCTAGGATACTTATTTCATTATATGTAAAATTATGCGGCGCTGAGTACTGCATCCTTGCACCTTTGTCAGGCTCTCAGTTCATAGACTCAGTTCATATTCAGGTAGAATATGATATGCAAAAAAGCCTAATAAAAAGCCTTTTTTATTGCAATGAGTTCTCCTATATGACAGCTGACATTGCTGTTTAAGCTTATTAACTTCCTCAGGGCATTCTCAGGTGAAACCTGAACTTCAATTAATTTTTATTGTGTTTTTTAATGCTGGTTTAGAACAGCTATATTTTTTGTCATTAATGTTACTAGTCTCTCAAAAATTACATAATATTAGGAATAACCAATATAATAATAGATTTACTTAGCATAACCTCATTGAATGAGGTTCCAATCCAATGAGAGCTCAAAATATGTGAAACCTCATCATATATAAATCTGACACTGCTTGAAATGCACAACAGCACTTATTATAAGACTGAAACAAATGCTCACTGAAAATTGCATCCTTTCTTCAGCACTTTGGATTGACAATCAATCCTGAGAAGACCAGGATGATGATATTCTCTCTGAAGACCAATCCCACAGTAATCGCTCTGACTTTTGGTAGCACCCAAATCCTTGTTGTAAATATGCATTCTGACTTAGGTGTAATATTCGATCCTAAATTCTGTTTTAATACTCAGCTGGATAAACTCGCCTCACGAGCTTCGAGTCTGTATTGGACGACAAAATAAAATCTGCTGCATATTAAAGATCCTAGAATAATTGAGAAATACATCAGAACGATTGTCTACCCACCACTATTGTACACATTGGAAATATGGGCTTCGGCCACCCTAATGACCAAAAAACCTCTCATTGCATGTGAATATTGGTTACTGCAGTGGGCCAACTGGAAGCCTAATCTGCTGCTGCAAAACAGAATGACAGCATTAGCAAATGCAATGAGGGGTCCCAGTCTCTCTGAGCTTATTAATTCCCAGAAGCTGGTCATCACAGTGAAAATGGTTGCGGAACTTATTTCTGAACCATCTATATGGGATTCGTGCTGCCAGAGAATTCCTCTTCCAGCCTTGAGGACTGCTCCAAGAGTAGCCCCCAGAATATAAGACTTTTCCTGATGGATTGTTTCCTCCCTTTTTAGATGCTGTCTCAGGTCTATAAACTTGATGCTGACCTTCACAAATTTTCATGTGACAAAAGCTATAGAAAGGAAGTCTTATCCATGCAATGGCAACAGTTGGACTAAGTATATTTGTCTCTCTCCCTTTTTTTTTATTATTATTTTTTTTATTATCAGACTTGCAAAAATATCTAGTTTTGACTCTTGTATTGTAATGATACTCCCCAAAAAGAATGAACTGTCATGTGGAGAGCAGTCTCTTTCACTGTTTATTATTAACTTAAAATTTTTATTTGTATGTAAATTTTCTCTCATTGTTGCTTAGCATGTTAACCCCTGGCCTGCATGACATGACAAGTAGGTTGCAACATTAAGCATACTGTGGGCATCTTAATTTCAGATTGCAATGAAGATTTTCTCTCCCTTCTTGGGTATAATGCCCCGTATGATAATAAAATAATAATAAAAATCAATAAAAATGCAGTGAATGCTGGACCAGTGGATTGCAGAGCCTAGTCTTACTCCTAAACATAATAGTAGAGCTTAACCTTGAGGAGAAAAGAAATCACTTGGGTTCTAGAATGAAAAGCCCTAAATCCCAGCAGGGGGGGCCTCCCTCGATCCAAGGCTCAAAATTAAAATTTTTTTTAAAAAAAATTCCTAAAGATAGTGTTTTATTTTTAATAGATAATCTCGTATCTAGGTTATAAATAGAATTTTTTTTTTTTGGTTTTAGCGATGCAGCAAATGACATCAAATGGCAAAAGATTTATAAAGATTTAACTTTTTAACAATCAAGGTGCCTCTTAAAATTAACAAAATATGAAAATAAAATAGAAATATTATTTCACAACACACCTAAAGTTTGATATATATCATTAAAATTTTATACAATTACACTGGTTTACAGTGTATCTGGGGTTTGTGGCAGTTATTTATGCATGTTTACTGATTACTAAATCAAAGTCCGTTTGTTTCTATCATGTAAAGATTTTTCACAATTCATTAACAAAATATTACCTAGGTATTATACGCAAATTTGTACATAACTACATTTTTTTTTTACAGTTTCTGCAATGGTTTACAAGTTTTATACCCCTATATTCATAATCAGTATCAAATACAACAGATTGTGCATGTTTATCCCGTAACTACACACACACACACACACTGCAAGGTAGCCAACCTTGACCCAGGAAGGTAGATGGCCCCCCCCACCCTGCTCTTCCGGCCCATCTGTGATTCCCAGAATTTTATTTTCTGAGTCTGAGTTTTTTAACCCCTAACTACACACAGGAGTTTGGGAGACTCCTGTGTGTAGTTAGGAGTTAAACTTGTCTGAGCATGCACTCACTTGTTTGTACAGTCCACTCAACCACAGAGCCTATATAAGTGGCACATCCCTTATGCGGTTAGAGTACGCCTGTAAAAACCGTCGTGAGCTCTCATTGTGTGTTAGTTTTCTTTTAGTATGGCAACCAGAAAGTGTATAAACAGTCCTGACATATTTTGTTACATATGTGGTTGTTTTGTTCCTGTAAAGCAGAGGCGAAATATTACAGATTTTGTAAAAAAAAATCTTATTATGCATACTTTGATATAAAACTAGGTGATCAGGATAAATCGTGGGCACCACATAAAGTATGCCATACATGTGTCGAACATCTTAGAAAATGGAGTCAAGGAAAAAAGGTGTGCTCCGCATGGACCTGATCTGCCTGTAAAACCTCCACCAGAAACTTTGGAGTCCACATCTTCCACCAAAGCAGAAGCTAAAGAGGTTAGTGAAGAGGAATGTTATCAACCAGAAAATATTTTAACGCCACAGCAATTCACACAAGTCAAACTAAATGATTTAGTAAGGGACTTAGGTCTTCCAAAGTATGCTGCTGAAATTCTGGGATCCAGACTTCAAGCGAAGACCTTACTTGCCCCAGGTACAGAAATCGTGAAAGGGAGTTTATACAGTATTTTTCACAAGAAGGTCCTCTCGTATATTGCAGTGATATTGCTGGTTTAATAAGTGCCTTAGGAGCTCCATCATATGTTCCTAGTGAATGGAGACTATTTATAGATTCTTCTAAGACTAGTTTAAAAGGTGTTCTCTTGTATAATGGAGATAAGTACACATCTGTGCCAGTTCCTCATTCAGCCCACTTAAAAGAAACTTATGACAATCTAAAGTTGCTTCTGGAGAAAATTAAATATCAAGATCACAAATGGCAACTATGTGGAGACTTAAAAGTGTTATGTACGTTGTTGGGGCAACAGGGTGGGTACACTAAAATGCCATGCTTTATTTGTGAATGGGATAGCAGAGCTAAAGAGCTGCATTAGATAAAGAAGCAATGGCCTCAGAGGCACAATCCAATCTTACACCGGGGTCAAAAAATATTGTGCACGAAAGCCAGAAAAAATACTTTTACCTCCACTGCATATCAAGTTAGGCATAATGAAGCAATTTGTTAAAGCATTGAATAAGGATGGCAACTGCTTTAAGTACCTTTGCAGTAAATTTCCCAGTTTATCTGAAGCAAAACTTAAGGAGGGTATCTTCATTGGTCCCCAAGTTAGAAAATTGGTTTTAGACGGTCAGTTTGAAACTACTACGACTGACGTTGAAAGAGAAGCCTGGATTGCTTTTAAAAGTGTAATGGAAAACTTTCTAGGAAATCATAAATCACAGGATTATGAGAAAATTGTTCAAAATATGCTTGAAAAGCTTTGCAATTTAGAAAACAAGCCTTGTGCGTCGGGTTGCATTATATCATCAAAGTTTCTTGCGACAACCGACTAACTGGTTAAAATAAATTTATTAAAATAAAAATATAATATATACATAAGATAAAACAGAAATAAAATAAAAGTGTTAAAATACAATAAGATAAAAAGAGTTAAATAATAAACAGTAAATAGGTAATAGTAGCAATGAATATTTTAAAGATGGAAGAAATTTGTAAGGAAAATAAAACGTTGGTTGATTTTTTGATGAAAACTAAATTAAAAGTTTCGTTCTGTTCATTTTTATGTTCTTCATTATGTTTTTTTATTATTAAAAGCAGATTTTTGGAGTTCATGAGCGTTTTTACTATACCGTTGATTTAGGTTTGGTTACGAAAAAAGGAAAAGGTTTCTTTATTTTTCGTAACCTGACCTTAAATGGTACGTTAGGAAATATTATAAACGGTTTCCTTATATTTAGTGGTACACAGTGGTACATGTCGGTACACGGCACTGTTCATCAGTTTGCGAGAGAAGGAAAATTTCTGGTTTACTCATTCAAGCAGTAGTCGCCACACGAAGAGCATGCATCGATATATGAACTGTGAGCTGGCAGACATGCACCTAGTGTATGGATTAGAGGGCAATGGACGAGCCGCTCAACAAATTTATGGAGAACGCTTCCCGGACAGACATGTACCAGACCATCGTTTGTTTGTGCATGTGCATCAAAATTTGTGCGATTATGGGTCATTTAAAGGTAACAGGAGTAGTGTGGGCAGACCACATTCGATGCAAACTCCCGCCATGGAAGAAAGTGTGTTGAATGCCGTCCAGAATAATCCTACTACCAGCACACGTGCTGTTGCCTCTGTCTTAGGAGTGTCTCGTTGCAGTGTACAGCATGTCTGGCATGATGATTCCTTACACCCCTTTCATCTCCAAAGGGTTCAGTTACTGCTCCCCCAAGATCATCCTGCACGTGTGGCTTTTGCACAGTGGTTTCTCCAAGAAAGTGTTCAAGACTTGAATTTTCCAGCCTATGTTTTTTTCATGGATGAGGCTTATTTCACTCGGGAAGGCTTATTCAATCAGCACAATGCTCATGTGTGGGCTCACAACGACCCACATGGTGCGTGCCCCCATGTGGCACAACGTCGCTTCGCAATAAATGTGTGGGCAGGTATGGTCGGTGACTGCTTAGTCGGCCCATACCTGTTACCATCCTGCATGAACTCCGCTAAATATCGGATCTTTCTTGAACAAGTTCTACCAGGGTTACTTGACAGTGTTCCAGCAAATGTGAGATGCAACATTTGGTTTCAACATGACGGGGCACCTGCCCATTATGGAAGGTGTCTTCGTGACCATTTGAACAGGCGTTTTGGGCGTCAATGGATTGGCCGTGGTGGACCCATTGCCTGACCCCCACGCTCACCTGATTTATCGAGCTTTGATTTCTTTCTGTGGGGGGGCCCTCAAATCAATCATGTATGAATCGCCTGTGGAGACGGAAATGGACTCGCGGTGAGACTCATCTGCGCTGCTGCTGCTACTGTCAAAGAAACTCCAGGTGTGTTCGACGGTGTCACGCATGCATCGCGTCTCATGGTGGAACCTTCGAGCATCTGTTGTAACATCATGAAATGCATCCATCTCGTACTCTGTTAATATTATGTCAAATAAATGTTTGCCACTAATTACTGTCTTGTGTCATTTCTGCTTCTTGTGCCTCTGCTACTACTTTCCCGTGACGTTTCTGGTTATGGGTTCCTATGCGATTCACATTCCTTTAGATGTTACCTACCTCTCCTAAACGTTTGTACTAATATTTTTGAGACACCCTGTATATAATGAATAGCAGTTGAGGTGTTGATTGACATTAGTATCTGCACGAGTGTCTTTAAAAAGAAAAGTACAGTAATAAAAAAAATAATATTTTAAACAATTTATGCGCCAGTCCACATGATTCTAAAGAAAAAAGGTTATGTTACCCCCTCCATTTCAGGAGGGGTTCAAGCTCCCGTGGGATTCAAGTGGAGGTAACCTGACTTTTTTTACCATTATGGAAAGCGTTCATCAGGGAAAGTTACCATTAATGCTTGAGTGCTAGTAAAATGACACTAACCCGATGTTATCGTGTGTTGTGTTCGTGCACCAATCAGCGCATTGTTTGCCACGCCTACTTGTCAATCAATATATCGTTCTCAACTTTGCTCCACATCGATAACACCTACCGCCTGTTTACCGAGAGAGCAGCACTAGAGTGCCGTATCGGGAAACAAATTTTCCGTGTACGTTATCTGACGTTTCTTGTCGTTCTCGTGTTGGCTTTCTTTACCTTCGCCCTTCTTTCAATATAATTGGATAAATTCCATCTGCCTCAAAATCACAGAGAAGTAAGATACAGAGTGGACTCTTGCTCAATTCATCCCAGCTCCTTCACTTTCAGAACATGAAACTAACGCAACGATCTGTGGCCATCAAAACTCACTGAGTAATAACACAAATGCCCAATGCTAAGTTGTTAACACGTGGTTGCTCCTGTGTCTTGATTTCTAGGTTCGTTGAACGTAGAAATTTTGTTTTAAGTAGTCTTTTTTTACTATTGTTATAATTATTTGTGTATTTATTTTTCTATTATTATAATTATTTGCTGTCATGCACAGAAATAAGTGTTTCGTGTGCAGTAAATGTGGCTGCAATTGTACTCATTTCCGAAAGAACGTTTAAGGTAATTTATCGGAATCCATAGAACCAGGAAATGTTTAATGAATGAAATGGAAAAAAAAAAAAAAAAACTGAATAGCTAATTCATAACTTATTACACTAATTTATATTATCTATAAATTATCTATGACTGCATCATAGTATCCAATTTGATTGGATACTATGATGCAGTCACAAAAGAACTGGATGCAGGGAATAGCTTTGATATTATATACTTGGATCTTAGAAAGGCTTTTGATACTGTTGCACATGGAAGACTGCTACACAAATTGGAGCAGTGTGACATTGGAGGCAAATTGCTGCTATGGATAAAGGGGTGGTTGAGGGGGAGAAGACAGAGAGTGGTAATCAATGGACACTGCTCATCGTGGACTAATGTTATTAGTGGAGTCCCTCAGGGCTCAGTGTTGGGTCCATTATTGTTTTCTGTATTTATAAATGATATTGATGATGGTATATCAAGCTTAATGTCCAAGTTTGCAGACGATACAAAGGTTGGCAGGGTTGTCAAGGACACTACTGACACTATGCTGCTGCAACAGGATCTGGAAAGGTTGAGCAGATGGGCTGAGAGGTGGCAAATGAAGTTTAACATTGACAAATGCAAAGTACTACACATGGGAAACAGCAACCCCAGAGCAACGTATCAACTCTGTGGTACTACACTGAAAGTGGTAGAGAATGAAAGGGACTTGGGGGTGGTTGTGCAGGCAGATATGAAGTTCTCTGAGCAGTGCAGACAGGCTGCAAGGGTAGCTCATGGAGTATTGTCAATGATATACAGGAATTTTTCCAGCAGGGATAAGGAGGTGATTATTCCCTTGTATAAGGCAATGGTCAGGCCACACCTAGAGTACTGTATACAGGTCTGGAGGCCTCATTTCAAGAAGGATGTAGAGCTGCTGGAACGAGTACAGAGAAGGGCAACAAGATTAGTGAATGGAACAAAGGGGTGCTCTTACGAAGAAAGGCTTAAGTTTTGCAAATTACAGTGTCTGGAGACTAGGCACCAGCGAGGTGATCTGATAGAGGTGTATAAAGCCTTGAATGGTTTGAGCATGCTCAATGCTGATGGGATTCTTCCTCTAGCTCAGAAAAATCACCTGAGAGGGCATAAATTCAAATTGAGGAAAGACAGATGTAGGATAGACGTGCGGAAATCTGCCTTTAGCCAGCGGGTGGTTGGTTGGTGGAACAGACTTCCATCCCTTGTAGTGGAGGTTGATAGCCTAAATAAGTTTAAGGCTCAGTTGGACAGGTATTTTGAACGAACAGAGGGGTGAAGTGGAAGTAGTTTTTTTTTTTTTTTTTTTTGGCTGATGCTGTATAAGCTTGCTTTCTTGCATCAAATGCCTCTACTAATGCTAATGCTAATATGAAACAGTGTAAGTGTATTGATATTAATCGAAGTAATAGTATATGAAATAATTAAATTATTCCATAAAAAAACCTTCATGAAATATGTCATAACATCTTTACTGTTTCTGAAATCAAGTCAAGTCAGCCAAAGTCTTACCGACAAAGTGAAAGAGTTATAATCACCCAGGTACTGTGAGGATATGGATATTTATGATTAAAATGTATTGGCATATGTCTCAGGTTACCTAGCTAGAAATATTTTAGAGATCAATTATTGTGAAACATGTAAAGATTTACTATTAGGCCCAAAAGATCGTGATATGGACAAATTGCTGTATTAATGTTAATCTGAGAGAGAGAGTATGGATTAAAATGGCCATCAAAGGAATTATTGAATACAATGAGAAGTGTATCAGATATTTTGCTTTTCTGAAGTGTATTTGTTTTTTCATAAGGAAAAAGTTCTACAAAAACTTTATACTAAAACAAGTTTTATTGACTTAGAGTGGTTTGGGAACCAGGAGTACCAAGCACATGTGCAAAAAGTACTTATTCAGTCTATCTTGTAAATTATGGAAAAACAAAAAGTGAAAAATACGAATTTGGCTTGTCTGTCCAATCAAGCATGAAACTCCCTTTAAAAACTATTGAAACGTGTTGGACACGTGTAACTGGGAAATGTTAAGCATGTGCTGTGAAAGATAGAGGGGAAAATTGTCACGATTTGATTTTTCTGGGGAAAACTGTGTCATGATTTCTCTTTTTTAGAGATCACTTGTATGGGCCCGTGATCTCTACAAAAAGATCACTTTTTGTAGAGATCACTTTTTGTAGAGATCACGGGCAATATTAATTGATCAATACTGGATTAACTGTCCATTCTGAACTACATATACATATACCTTAATGATAAATAACATATAGCTCCATTATCCAGTTTTAATTCTATTGTCTGATGAATTCCACACTGCTAAAGTATTTGCCAAACATTTGTCAAGGATTGAGACTATTGATATGGAGCCTTTGGTTTCATTTCCTGGTAGAGATGTGTTGATCAATGAGGATGACCAAAACTCAGCATTGAAGAATATGAAAAATGACAATACAAAAGACCCAGGTGACTCACCAACTGTATTTTGGAAAAAGTCTGTCACTTCTTTTAATCCTATCATGCTTCATATTTGCAACTTATATCTGAGATTGGGTATTTATCCAAAGCATTTCAATCAGGTTAACATTCTTCTGGTATTCAAAAAAGGTGATAAGTGGTCTGTATAAGATTTCAGACTATTCCCCAGCAAAAAAAGCCTTTCTAAACTATTTGACGCAGTAGTGCATAAACAACTTTTCAATTTTTTCAAGCCTTACATATCAAAATCAATATGGCTTTGGTCGTGGAAAGTCAGCATGTGTATGTAAGTTTTCTCTGGGGGTCCTATTGCTGTTATCTAGGGTCACATTGCTGTTGTGGCTAACGAGCTGTATAATACAATGTTCCAACAGTGTCATCATCCACCAAGTGAAGCCTGAACCATTTATCCAACTCTGTGTATATGTATACGTGTTCTCTGTGAACATATTGCTGCTAGGCTCTTGTGTAGGGTCACATTGCTCTTGTGTCTGAGAAGCTATATAATGCAATGTTCCCAGTGTCATTAACAATCGTAAAGTCAACTTTTTATCCAACTCAGTGTATATGTTTGTGTATGTTCTCTAGGAGCCCTATTGCTGTTAGGTTGGATCACATTACTCTTTGCAGTCTGAGGAGCTATAAAATGCAGTTTCCACATTGTCATTAACAATCAAGTGAAATCTGAACCTTTTATTCAACTCAGTGTACATGTGTTCTATGGGAGCCCTATTGCTGTCATGAAGGGTCACATTGCTCTTGTGACTCAGGAGCCATATAATGCAACATTACCACAGTGTCATTATCAATCACGTGAAGTCTGAATCATTTATCTAACTCTGTGTATTTGTATATATCTGTTCTCTGTGTACTTATTGCTGCTAGGCTGTTATGTTGAGACACATTGCTCTTGAGGCTGTATAATGCAATGTTCCCATAGTGTCATCATCTATAAGTGATTTCTAAACCTTTTATCCTCAGTGCAATACTTCACAAAATATGTGATGTCACCTCTACAGATTATGAAATCAATGATTGAATTGTGGACTGGGACACAGTGCTTTATTATTAGTAGTATTGTTGTTCTTACATTATTACTGATTGGGGTGCCTCCATAGCCAAGTGGGAAGGAGCAGCAGTGCGTAGCACACGCTTCTTGATTAGACCGAGGTTCGAGCCCGTCACCACCAAACACAGAGGATGTGGAAAGGTCAGGGAATGACCACCGCATATTCCCGGAGCAATATGGCCTTAGTTGCTAATGCTCCTAAAAACCAAATAATAACAATAACAACAAATAACATAACAACTGATTAGGTGGATCCACCCTGTGATGGGTATTACTACCAAGTGCACAGGGTGACTAATATGTTGTGTTACTGTAGATCCAGGAACTCTGACTATCCTACAGGTATTGTGGACTGCAACTTTCTGGAATTCCTTGTGTATGCTCTCTAGGAGACCTAGTGCTGCCAAGGTCTTTGGCACCATACAATTAACACTATACACTACGTTCAGCTATTATGTTCTGGCTCTTCAAGTAGTGTGATATCTTGTTGGTTATGCAGCTGGTCATAATCTTGTATATTGTTGGGATACAACTGATAGGCCTGTCTGGATTCTGTTGGGTTATTATTTTTATTATTAATTAAGTTAATTTTGTTTCCTATACTGGGCATATAAGTCTTTAGCTGAGTTATAAAGCTGATTTAATTTTATGAATTAAATCAGCATGCTCTTTTTATATATATTACACGACATTTCATGTGAAGATATTACTAATTCAATTTGCATTCGACTACACATAATTCAAATATCTTTCATACAAAATGAGAAAATTCATAAATAAAAAGAATTTCAATTATATAGTTCTTCAAATAGGCCTCTGGGATTGGGTATATTCATACTATGATTTTTAGCGTTTCTCACCAACCATTAGCATTAGCATTAGTAGAGGCATTTGATGCAAGAAAGCAAGCTTATGCAGCATCAGCCAAAAAAAAAAAAAAAAACCCACTTCCGCTTCATCCCTCTGTTCGTTCAAAATACCTGTCCAGCTGAGCCTTAAACTTATTTAGGCTATCAACCTCCACGACAAGGGATGGAAGTCTGTTCCACCAACCAACCACCCGCTGGCTAAAGGCAAATTTCCGCACGTCTATCCTACATCTGTCTTTCCTCAATTTGAATTTATGCCCTCTCAGGTGATTATTCTGAGCTAGAGGAAGAATCCCATCAGCATTGAGCATGCTCAAACCATTCAAGGCTTTATATACCTCTATCAGATCACCTCGCTGGTGCCTAGTCTCCAGACACTGTAATTTGCAAAACTTAAGCCTTTCTTCGTAAGAGCACCCCTTTGTTCCATTCACTAATCTTGTTGCCCTTCTCTGTACTCGTTCCAGCAGCTCTATATCCTTCTTGAAATGAGGCCTCCAGACCTGTATACAGTACTCTAGGTGTGGCCTGACCATTGCCTTATACAAGGGAATAATCACCTCCTTATCCCTGCTGGAAAAATTCCTGTATATCATTGACAATACTCCATGAGCTACCCTTGCAGCCTGTCTGCACTGCTCAGAGAACTTCATATCTGCCTGCACAACCAACCCCAAGTCCCTTTCATTCTCTACCACTGTCAGTGTAGTACCACAGAGTTGATACGTTGCTCTGGGGTTGCTGTTTCCCATGTGTAGTACTTTACATTTGTCAATGTTAAACTTCATTTGCCACCTCTCAGCCCATCTGCTCAACCTTTCCAGATCCTGTTGCAGCAGCATAGTGTCAGTAGTGTCCTTGACAACCCTGCCAACCTTTGTATCGTCTGCAAACTTGGACATTAAGCTTGATATACCATCATCAATATCATTTATAAATACACCTAATTCTGTTTTTACACGATAGATACGTTCCTGAAAAATACGTGTAAAAAAAATTCGTGTAAAAAAAGACATTGTATTTATGGAAGAAAAGAAGATTGGTTCCGGATCTAAAAAAATCAGTAAAAATAATTTAAAAAAAACACATAAAAATATCCGTTTTAAGCTTATTATTTTATTTCAACAAAATACACATGTAATAATATGTAATTAAAATGTATTAAAATAAATTTGTATGCATATGAAATGAAAAAAAATTCTTCATGAACAAAAAAAATCTGTTTTACACATAACAAGATTTTATTCATTTTCACTTTCTGATAATAAACGGCGCATACGTTTGCGTACGACTGGAATATCACTGCCATCACTAGAAATGTTGTGGACATCGTCTTCTTCCTCTATTAATAAAATTCTTTCTGTGATCTCTTCAGCAAAATCAGCACGAGTCTCCTCTGGTGCTGATGTTTCACCGGTTTTACGAACGAATTCAGTTATTAATCGTTGTATTCGTGTTTTGGTTAGGCCGTTATATAATTCTCTGTAAGAGGCTGTCAACAACTTCAGTTCACGTTGAAACTTCCCAGCGCGTTCCTCATTAGGGTCATGTTTGACAAAATGATTACCTAATTTTCTGGCCAGTTCCAGACCTTCTTTTATTAAATCTGCATTTAGAACAGGATCATTTTCTTCATTATCACTACGTTCTGTGGGATAAGGAGTCCCAAGGACAACCTCTAATATTTCATCTTCGCTTAGGGCTTTGTCGGTTAACAATTCATCAATATCTTCAAACGATAGATCATCGAATCCTTCTCCACCAATTTTGTGTGCCATTGTAATGATGATGGGAAATTCGGTCGTATTAGGGATGATGGGATCTTTGCTTTTTACACATTGTGGCCAAACCGCTTTCCAACACGCATTTAAAGTTGCTGGTTTTAATTCAGTTAACGCTAATCCAACTTGATTGATACAATCCATAATTGAGAATTTCTTCCACACATCAACGACTGTTAGTGTTTCATCATTCAGTTTGTCCAAAACGTGTTGGAATGTTCGTTTTACGTAGTATGTTTTAATTGTCGCAAATATATACCTTGGTCTAGCGGTTGTATCAAAGATGTAGTTATTAGGTGGCAGAAATAAAATTTGTACGTTTGGGTGTTCCAAGACAGGATGGCCGGGTGCATTGTCAAGAATCAGAAGAACTTTAAATTCGAGACCTTTCAAATTCATATAACGTCTGACTTCTGGGACGAAACATTTGTGGAACCATTCTGTAAAAATAGTAGTGGTCACCCAGGCCTTCTTGTTTGCCATCCAGTGAACAGGCAGTTTATTGATATCTACACCTTTCATTGAACGTGGGTTTAGGGCTCGATTTACCAGCAGTGGTTTCAACATACGATCTCCTGAAGCGTTGGAGGAAAATAATAAGGTCACACGATCCTTAGCTACCTTAAAACCACCAGCAGTTTTCTGCGATTTGGCTACATACCTTCTGTTCGGCATTCGTTTCCAGAAGAAACCAGTTTCATCTGCATTCCACACTTGATCAGGAGTGTATCCTCCATCTTCAATAATTTTTGCAAGTTCCTGCGGGAATACTTTAGCAGCCGATTCATCTGCAGATGCAGTTTCACCTTTAATTTTTATATTATGAAGAGCATTCCTTTTAAGAAACCCTGTCATCCAACCTGTACTCGCAGAAAATTCATACTTTCTGTTTAACTGAGATGAAGTGCTTGGCTCCTTTTCTTTAATCTGTCTGTAAATTCTTAGTGCTGTTTGCTTGATGGCATTTCCATCTACTGGTACTCTTTTTTGTGACTGATCTTCTATCCATATTACCAGGGCCTTTTCCATTTTTTCCTTGACAATATTTCTTGTATATGATGATGAATTAACACTTACTTTTGTTCCGGAACATACCGATTTCCTAATTGCAGCTTCATTTTTCTTAATAGTTCTTACGGTAGCTTCATGTACACCAAAATGCTTTCCTACAGACGTAGCCCCTTGTCCAGTTGCAAGACGATCTAAAATTTGAATTTTAAGTTCCAAAGAAATCGCTTTCCTTTTCATTTTGGTAATAGGCGAATTATTCGACATTATATAAGGGCTACTGAAAAATATCTCAGTTATAATTAATAAAAAAAGGTATGAAAATTTTGTTAAACTTACAATTTATTGACTATCGGCAAAATTATTAAATTTATATGTGCACAAATTTCACTCAAGATTCTTTCACTTTGAAATAGAGCTTACTACTACATGTCTGCCGAAGATACAATGCACGAATACCGTAGATGTGCACCAAATTCAATAAAAACGTTGATGATTCATAGACGTAACTAGACGTACACATTGGTAAGCAAAAGCACGCGTTTCAAAACGCATACACTAGCTGTTATCCAATCTATTGGTGCGTGTAATATAGAAATGATACTAATATGCCACAAATAAAAAAAATTTTCTTAGAATTTAGGCAAAAAAAATTTCATAGAAATCGTGTTAAATCAAAATGACTCGCGTAAAAAGAGAATGAAATATTTATTTTGAATTCGTGTTAAATCAAATTCGTGTAAAAAAAGTTCGTGCAAAAACAGAATTAGGTGTACAGAAAACAATAATGGACCCAACACTGAGCACTGAGGGACTCCACTAATAACATTAGTCCACGATGGGCAGTGTCCATTGATTACCACTCTCTGTCTTCTCCCCCTCAACCACCCCTTTATCCATAGCAGCAATTTGCCTCCAATGTCACACTGCTCCAATTTGTGTAGCAGTCTTCCATGTGCAACAGTATCAAAAGCCTTTCTAAGATCCAAGTATATAATATCAAAGCTATTCCCTGCATCCAGTTCTTTTGTGACTGCATCATAGTATCCAATCAAATTGGTCAGGCAAGACTTCCCCTTAACAAAACCATGCTGTGTGCGAGCTATAACTGAAGTCTTGTCTAAATGATCCTGCAGTGCTTTTTTAACCAGTGCCTCCATTAATTTTCCTGGAACAGAAGTTAAGCTCACAGGTCTATAATTACTTGTGTCAGCCTTTGATCCTCCTTTGTGAATTGGGGTCACATTTGCACATTTCCAGTCTATGGGTACCTCCCCTGAGTCCAAAGAAGCTCTCATAATTATGGCTAAGGGTTTGCTTACTTCCTTTGCTGCCTCCTTTAATATAACTGGATAGATCCCATCCACCCCGGGTGCCTTTCTTGTGTTTATCATCAACAATTTCTCCTCCACTTTACTCCCAGTTATTTCAAGATTCTGTAGCTTACTGCTAGAGTTGAATACACCTCTGGCATTCCCCTCGCTGAATAACTCCTCATGTGTGAATGTCGATGCAAAATATTCATTTAGTTTGTTAGCTACCTGAGCAGGATCATCAACAGTTGACCCATCAATATCAAGTGGACCAATCTGATTCATCCCCTTCCTTCTAGAGTTTACACAAGTAAAGAACTCTTTGCTGTTTTTCTTTGCATCCCTTGCCAAGGATTTCTCGTAATCTGCCTTCGCCTGCCTAACCTCCTTTGTAACTTGGTTGCATATCAACTTGTATCTATCATAGGCTTCTGTCTCATGTGTTAATTTGTAAGTATCCCATGCATTTTTCTTCTCTGCCATATGCCTCATTAGTTCATCTGACATCCATTTTGGCCTAAACCTTGAACAATATTTCTTAGTTGGTATGTAAAGCCTAGTAGCTTCCAAGATATGTTCTTTGAATGCTTCCCATTTTGAATTTGCTGTTGGTAACATCATCAGTTGGTCCCACTGTATAGAATTTAAATACTGTCTCAGTCCATCGTAGTCGCCTTTACGGAAGCAATAACCCTTCCCTTTACCCCTAATGGTAGTTACCTCTTTGAGTAACTCCCACTTCAAAACACTGTGATCACTGCCACCTAGTGGTTCATTTATCCCGAACATGCTGATGTAGAAAACAATCATCCAATAAATCCACAAAAGCCTTGCTAGTGTGCGAGTGACCAACCCACAAATTCCAGTCAATATCTGGGAAATTAAAATCCCCCATTATAAGACTCTCTGATTTACTGGCCCACTCTATTTCTCTGTACAGTTTCTTATTATACTCATCAGAGTCATTAGGCCTATAGCACACTCCTACTCTCAATTTTGATCTCCCAATGCTTATGTCACACCAAACTGACTCGACACTGCACTGTCCAGTGATATCGACTGGCTTCCCTTCCTTGGTTTTTATGTGTTTCTTAACTAATAGCATAACCCCTCCCCCCTTCCTATCCTGTCTATCCTTTCTGTAGATGTTGTACTCCCCAAATTCCAGTTCTGCATCCCTTATATCTGTGTGACACCACATCTCTGATATCCCAACAATATCTGCCTTCGATGTTTTGAGCAATACCTCAAATTCATCAAATTTGTTTACTAAACTCCTAGCATTGGTGTACATGCAAATATACCTGCACCTGTTTCTATTCTTAGCTACACTAACACAACCCATGTGTTTACTTGTACCGCAATGGCTCCCAGCAGTCTCTGAAATATCATGCATCTTGTTTTTCAGGCTTCTGCTCGTTCTAATAGAAGCAGTGCAAGAATCTCTTTCACCTCTGCCAGTGGCTACTGTCAATCTATTGGTCTTTGTCTCCCCCCAAGCTAGCAGTTTTCCGACCCACCTAACACTGCCTTGATAGCATCAGCAAATATTCTTGCACCCTTTCTATTTAAGTGTATCCCATCCCTGTAGAAGCAATCTCTCCTGTTAACAAGTACAGTCCAGGCTGAAAAAAATTCTACCCCTTGAGCCTTGCACAATCTTTCCAGGGCCGAATTGATCGACAAGGCTCTCATCATATACTCCCTCCTATCGTGTCTGGGCAGAATTGCAGACACTTTCAAATTCAAGCCTAACCATTGAAGTAAAAAAGAAAACCAAAATCTTAAAAAGCTTTATATTTAAATTTACAATAAATTTACAGTAGATCAAACAAAACAAAATAAGTGTGATTATACAAATAAAATGTTACTGATAATAAAATACTGAATTAAGATAGGATAAAACAAATGTAGTTTAGAGTGAATGTGCAAATAAAATGATAATAAAATACTGAATTTTAATGATAATGTATTTTTTATGAATTTTTATGTATTTTTATTATCATTTAATTAAAATGATAATAAAAATACATAAAATATACTAGATTAAAAGTGCTAAAATAACTGAAGCTTTCAAAGGCCTTTTTCCTCAACACTGTTGAGGAAGCTTTCAAAGGTTTTTTTGTTGAGGAAGAAAATAACTGAAGCTTTCAAAGGCTTCTGCCTTCTTCTGCGTTAAAGACTGTAGCATCAAAGTTATATGCTATGTGTAAGGTTGTTTAGTAAATGGGTATTTTTCTTACAGGTTCTGGACTGTTTTAGTTTGGGAACTGATGCTGACTATTTGGCAGTTTGGCTATGTGTAAGGACCATGAATAGGAACCTCTATTAGGACTGTTTACTTGATACTCCGTTGTTGAGTATTGTAAGATACATATAAGATTGAATCTTCAGTTGACATCGCTCTCACTAGTTTTGGACTGTATTAGTTTGGAACTGATACTGTAGTTTTGCCTAAAATATTGGAATTGTTCTCCCTTCACAGCTGTGTTGACGTTTCAACTGCTGTATATTTGTAATTTAAGTTTTGATTTAGTAATGATAATAGCACATGGCATCCTTTATATAATTGTATTATAAGTTTAGATTATGTTAATGGCTTTGAACTTTGCATTTACTTTTCTAACTGCTTCATTTTTGGGGATGTCTTCTTCTTCTTCCCCTTCTTCTTTCTGCTTTCCCTCCCCTCCCATCTCCCTAACTAAACCTTCTATTTCCTTTCTTCCTTTCAGTTGAAAACTCGGGGCTCCCAGGCTTGCCTGATAGTCCCAGTAAGAGTCTCTGGTTAAAAGTGGACCCTGGCATGCCTCCTCGTGGCCAAGGTTGGGAGTCAGGGGGCAGGGGACCTGGTATCCCCTGCTCCCTGGCTGTGAAGTCACCAGGTGCCAGCACTCAACATAACAACACCCCTACATACATACACTTGCCAGCCTTGGCCTTTTGCCATTTCAGAAGCTATAGCGGTATATAGGGGACCCCTGGAGACAGCAATTAAAATAATACACATTGACATTGCCTCAGAAGCCTTTATTCACTTTTAGCTTCAACAATGCTAATGCTAAAAGAGAGAGAGAGAGAGAGAGAGAGAGAGAGAGAGAGAGAGAGAGAGAGAGAGAGAGAGAGAGATCCCCTGTAACTCTATCTCAGAATATAAAGAGAAATTTCATCTTTTATGTTGAAATTGAATCCCAGGGGCTCACATCTGGTGAGTATGGGCTTGGCACACCTAGGGTCCTGAGCTGGATATCATCATTCTTCTCTTTCTTGGTGCTTCCCTTCTACTTTTGACTCTCTCTCTCTCTCTCTCTTTCTCAGGGTAACTCGGGGAATTTTTTTTTTTTTTTTTTGGCTGATGCAGCATAAACCTCAGGCTTCCTTGCACCATGTAGCTAATAATAATAATAATTTATTTTCCACTTTTTTCTCAGCTATGATACAATCATTTAACTCCAGTTAGAATTAGGTATACTTCTAATAGATATACTCATCCCTATAAACTTCTTCATGCATTAATATAGATGCAAACTATTTATTTAGTTTGTCAAAAGCCTGAAAAGCATTATCAATAGTTATGTCATTCACATCTGGTGGGCCAATGTGGTTCATCTCTTTCCTTCTAGTGTTGTCATAGACAAAGAATTCTTTGCTACTTTTTTTTGCATTCTTAGCCAAAGACTGTTCATAATCTGCCTTAGCTGGCCTAACCTCCTTAATGATTTGATTACAGACTGGTTTATATTTACTGCAGGTATCCGTATCGGTTATAATTTATAACCATTCCAATGTATTTTTCTTCTCTACCACTAATCTCATCAGTTCATTTGCAATCTATTTAGGTCTAAACCCTGAACAATATTTCTCAGTTGGTATAAAAAGCTTAGTATCTTCTATTATTACTTCCCACTATTTTGAATTTTTTTTTTTTTCCCTAGTCAAACAATAAGTTCATGCCTTTTAAAATGGAAAAGTCAACAAAGGGTGCTTATCAGAATTATAGAACCGGAAGCAGTTAATGAACATGCATGACATTACTTATGTTTCAGACAAATTGGAACAGCATTCCAGTATTTATTCAAAACCCTGACTTTGACAGGTCCTTTTTTAGATTATCACCCTTCTTTTTTTGAGGATAAGATAAGGAATTATTTGCTTTCATTTCACCCTCTGGAAATTATTCCCCTTGATAAAAGGAATAAAGATTACCCAATATTTTTTCTTTCTTTCCTTGTTTAGAGTAGACAACAAGGAAGAAGTAAGGCTGAAGAATAATTAAAATAGCAACATACATGCCAATGTAATATAATGATGATAATAATAACTAATAGTAATATTAAGAATTATGCTTACGGATGTCTGTAATTTAAAAACCATGGAACATCATTCCTCTTATAGCATTCCTTCCAGTAATCTAACACCGCTTCATTAGTCATCTGATGGAAAATTAAAACAATATATCATTAATCATACAGTGAATTAATTGCATTTTTTTTGGCATAAGATGACATAATGACTGGCATATGATAAGAAAAGCATTTTTAATAATTCAGATTTGTTTAACAGTTCATATACTGTTAAATGAAACTTGTATTTCAAATTGGCATTAGTGGTTGATATTTTATCTGACACAGAGACCATATGTATGATTTACTAGAAATTCTTAAGCAGGGATTTATAAAATAAAGTTATTAAAGATATTTAATTATATCTTATACAGGGTTATTCAAAATGAAGTTCGGGGTTTCAACATTCAAACATTTCAAACCCAGGCTCGATGTCATCTGAGTAAATCTTCTGAAACTTGGCTGCTGCTGTTGAAATGTCTTCATCATTCATTGTTGGAAATTCGACCAGGAAACCAAAAAAATGGTCGCATTCAAACATTTAAAATCCCAGGCTTCATTTTGAATAACCCTGTATATAATTGATTTTATTTTATTTTTAATAAACTACAACCACTACTCAAAAAAATATATCATCTAGTAGTACCACATTAATCAGTGCAAACAATATTTTTTTTTATATACAAAGCTCAAAACACTATATGAGAACTTGATTTCCAGTGCACAACATTTCTTGAAATGTGATCTGCACACCCTGATAAATATGTAGAGATATTCTGGATGGTGGGGGGAGGAGGAGCTGCAGGTCTAAAACTATAAATGTCTAAAATTCTTATATATATTTAAGAGCTCAAAAAGTATTAACAGCACAGAAACAATTTTGTTATGCTTTGGGGTCTGAAAAAAAAATTTTTTTTCTTCAAACCTAAGCAGAAAAGGGGAAGGATCCCTAGAGCACTATAGTTCCCAAACTTTAGTGTTCCAGTGAACAAATTAGTTAATGTATGTTCCATTACACTTCAGGCACATTTTAATATCAAAAACTTCTATACTGCACCCAAGAAGCGTTTATGAAAACTTCAAGTGGTGGTCATGTAAGGGGAGGTGGGATTTGCATAGCAGCATTCCCTAAGGAATTAGGCACACAGTAAATAGGTTAACCAATCAACATGAGGTCCTTAAAGATAAGTTTACATTTTCTTCTCTTTCGCACCCAGTGACAAAGTGGTTTCAAAATAAAGTATTTAGAAAATAAGGATATTCTATTCATATTTCTAGAATTCGGAGAATACTTTATAGGTCAGTAGCTGACCTATAAAGTATGTCAGATATATGTGTATATAAACTGTTCCTTTTGAAGATATTCCTTACATTGAAGCTGACTTAAAATATTTTTAACTATGAAAGGAATAAATTAATCTCTTCTTGCTTCAAACTGAAGTAAATTATTAAAAACCACTGAAGATTCCACAGCATTTATATTATTAGATTTACTATATAATATTGGTGTAGATACACCATAGTTTACCCATAAATTTAACTACATACATAGTGTAAAGGCATTGTTTAATTTTATCTCATATTTTAGATGAAGTTCAGCACATGGATTAGTGTACCATTTTAGTAACATAACTGAATAAATTTCCTTAGTAAAAAGAAAGATTTCAGAGCAGAATCCAAATCACTGAAACACAAAACAGTTGGTAAAGATGGCAACCATTTAATGTTAACGTAACAGTACATGTATATTCTTATGCTGTTTTCAAATAAAATTGCAAAATTCTTTTATATGTTCTACTAGTGAAAATGCCAAAGTACTTTCATTAATAAATCTTCAGTATTCATAGGTACAAGGTTACCACGAAAAGCAGGGGTACGTTGTGTGTGTGTGGGAGGGGGGGGCACTGCCAGGCCTTGAACATCACATGTGTGTGTTGGGGAGGCTGGAAAATAATAAGAGAAGTTTACCTCAATATAATATAGTACGTATAACACTTCCATATGATACTTCCCAGAAATTAAAATGAAAAAAACTTATTTTCAAATAACTTAACTGATTTAAATTAAAATCAATTTAATTTTTAAGCTTTCGCTATTCTTTTCTAGTCTATTAACACGGTACTTGAAGATTTCTAAAAATTTCGTATAATCAATTTAATGCAATTAAAAATAAGAAAATTAATTAAAAGAATTTAAAGAAAAAATTGCAAAATGATTTTCCTTCCTGAAGTAGCTTTTCGACGGTATGTCGTGATCACAGGAATGAAAATTACTGAATACAGGTGAGTATGAAACTTAAATAGGGATTATTTGTCTTTGCACATGCACGTAAAAGCCCATGAATCGGAGATGAGATAGGGCCAACAAACATCAACAGAATTTTTGTGTAATTTAATTTCTACGGTTTCTGCAATTAATAGTAGCGTATAATTACTTTGGACACTAAGTATTTTGGCCTCGTTAAATAAAAAAGCGTTTTTCGTTAATGGCGTAAAAGGCTAATTCTGATGCTGCTGAATGAGAAGCACAACAAAGGCCGCATGTTGATTAACACAAATATTCAAAGGAAACTGCGTCGAACCTTGGTAAGACGAGTCACAATCACTGAAGAAATGTTGTATACCAGGTCATTAATTTGTGTTGCGAACGAGGAAAGGACAGCAATTGTTCAGTATAGTGTGTAATTTCCCTATTGGCCTGGCCACAATTTTAAATTCGGTATCTTTAACAGAATCTGTTAAGCTGTTTGTGCCACTGTTCAACATATGGGATAGAAATAAAGTATTTTTTTAATATTACTATTGTTGGTTGGTGTAGTATTTTGTATCCTATCCTTAGCTCGTACCCTAATTCGGTTTATTGTAGCAAGGGGATAACCCTTGTTTAATATTTGTATTTCTGAGCCCAAAGCAGATTCCGTCATTGAATATTTGCAGGCATTTAGAAATTTATTAAAGATAATCGATCTTTTGTAGGTGAACGGGTGATAGCTTTTTTAATGTAGAAGCATACCGGTGTTTGTAGGTTTCCGATAGATGTTAAATTGGATTTTATTTGAGTCCCGAGTAAGCGTGAAATTTAGAAAATTTAATGACTTTGTATCCGTATTTCCAATGTAAATTTGAGTCTAGAATGAATATTATTAAACGAATGTAAAATGTCTTGTATAATACTGTACTACTATCAGTAATAACTAGAACATTGTCTAAATACCGTCCAAAGTATATGATATGGGGTCGAAAAGGCGTCAAATGTATATGCTCAATCGTTGAGAGATAGATCTCCAATATTAAGCCACTCGGGCTCAATTCCATTGGCAAACCAAAAATTTGTTTCGAAAGGTCAAATAGTTGGCCTCAAATAACAGTTTAATTAAGTGAAAAATTCCCTTAGTAGGAAGCTTCGTATGATTAATCGATATCGAGTTATTATTTAGCATATCCCAAATAATATATAATGTGTATTCAACATTTACATTCGTATATAATGAGATAACATCTAGTGAGAATAAATTGTCATTGTCGCTAAGTCTAAAGGTTATAATGTATCGTAGCTCTTAATCCCAAATTGTATCGCCTGTCTAAAGGGTTTAATAATTCTATATACATTTGTGTCCAAGGATGAAAACACCGAGTTTCTGTAGGAAACAATAGGCCGAATAGGAAATACAGTCTTGTGTAATTTGAGCTGGATATCATCATTCTTCTCTTTCTTCGTGATGCCTTTCTCTCTCTCTCTCTCACACACAGTACCATATGGCTAATAATAATTTTACCTGACAGAAAAGCGCAAGAATATTGTATGTTCTGGCTTTCATTTCTTTAACTGAACCATAGTAATGTAGTCGTTTTTTTCAATACGTGTTTAATGTTTTATTGTATTGATTGACTAAATTGGTAAATAGTGCCGGGTCTACTTCAAGATAAGTGGAGGTATCTGAAACAACTAATTCTAACTTATTAATATAATCAGGTTTATCGAGTATTACCACTATCTCCTTCATCTGTCCTCTGAATAATAATGTCTTTATTTTCTCGAAGTTCATGTAAAGCTGACCAGTCATGTGTATTCAATTTAGGAAGTTGGGTTTCTTTTATGTAGTAGTAGTAGTAGTAGTAGTAGTAATGGCATGTGATGCAAGAAAGCAAGTGTATGAGCTTATGCAGCAATAGCCAAAAAAAAAAAAAAAAAATCACACCATTCCCTCCAAATGCCTGCCCAGTTCCTCCTTAAATTTATTCAACCTATCAACTTCCACAACAACAGATGGAAGTTTGTTCCAGCAATTAACCACCCGCTGGCTAAAGGCAAATTTCCGCACATCTATTCTACATCTGTCTTTTAATTTGCATTTATGCCCCCTTAGGTTCGAACAAGCGGAATCTGAACAAGTGGAAGGATCCCATCAGAATTCAGCATGCTCAACCCATTCAAGGCCTTATACACCTCGATCAGATCACTGCGCAGGTGCCTAGTCTCCAGCCACTGCAATTTGCAGAACTTAAGCCTCTCTTGGTAAGAGGATTCCTTCATTCCCCTTACCAATCTTGTTGCCCTTCTCTATACACGCTGAAGCAAATCTACATCCTTCCTAAAATGAGGCCTCCAGACCTGTATGCAGTACTCAAGGCGTGACCTGACCATTGCCTTATACAGAGAGACAATCACCTTCTTTTCCCTGCTAGCAAAATTCCTATATATATCATTGACAAAACCCCATGACCTACCCTGGCAGCCTGTCTGCATTGAATGACTTGTTGAATAAATAAATCTTTTTGTGGAACATTACGAAGTCTAAATTCAATATCAATTAAGCACTGTTTTTTTAGGTAGTTTTCGAGGTGGTAAATTATAATTTAATCCTTAGGATAAAAGTGAAATCTGGTCCTGCGATAGCGTATACGAGGAAAGATTTGTAACCTGTCGATTTGATATGTCGGTTCGTTGAATGCTGGGCGAGGGGGTGTTCGCGAACTAGTCGACGTATTCTGTGGTAGCACGTTGTCTGTATGCGGAGGTGTCGTCTCCAACTTGTATGCACTTGGTCGCAAACCCGCGATATTGTGGTAGAATTCGTATGAATGTGTCTTAACCCTCCCGATAATGTTTGTAATTTGTTAACGTGTCTGTTTTTTTTTTTTATATCTGTGCTTCCCGCCGCAAATATATGGAGGTCTTCAATACAGACCAATCGTTAGGACAGTTTCTCAATCTTTTTACTCTCGTGGCACATTTTCCAAAGAAGAAAAATTTAGCGGCACACCTACGTAGTCATAAAAGAAGAAATTTCTAAATTAAATAAATAGAACGAAAAATAATATTAACAATTTTTTATTTATACTTATATTATATCTGTGTTATGCAAACAATTCTTACAACCAAAATAAAATATTCGGACAATGATGTTAAAATAAAAACGACACTAGTTTTTTTTTTAAGATTTCGCGGCACACCCTTTGAGAAACACTGGGTTAGGATGTAAATAATTTTTTAATTTATCACGAAGCTTCCTAACCTGGGAAAGGTATTTTTGTTTATTAGAATATCGAGATTTTAAGGCAAGTGTAACGATATTACGTGATGTGGAAAGTGCTAGTTGTTTTATGCGCAAATTTTTTAAATTTAAATTGACCCTAGCAAACTTCGGAACGATGTCGTTTTGAAGGCAATATTTTAGAAACGAAATATGGTAACTTTGTGTCCAGTATCTTAAGTGTTAATTTAACGTAATTTTGCACCAAGCTGTTAAAAAAAAAATCCCCCATATCTTGATACAAAGTTCACGTAAAGCTGACAGTCAGCTTTACGTGAACTTCCGGAAAATAAATACATTATTATTCAGAGGGCAGATAGAGGAGATACAAAGTATGTTTGTGTCAGATGGCACCTGGGATTTCTCCCATCTCCGCAATAAGGAGATACAGTGGTAATACTCGATAAAACTGATTATATTAATAAGTTAGAATCAGTTGTTTCAGATACCTCCACTTATCTTGAAGTAGATCCGGCACTATTTACCAATTTAGCCAATCAATACAATAAAACATTAACCACGTATCGAAAAAACGACTAAATTACGATGGCGCAGTTAAAGGAATGAAGGCCAGAACATACAATATTCCTGCGCTTTTCGGTCAGCTAAAATTATACAAGACTGGATTTCCTATTCGGTATTTTCACCCCTGGCCACACGTGTATATAGCATTATAAAACCCTTTAGACAAGCTATACATTTTGGGATTAGAGCTACGATACATTATTTAATAACCTTAAGGACTTTTTAGACTTGGCGACAATGACAATTTATTCTCATTATATAGGAATGTAAACGTTGAATACACATTAGATATTATTTGGGATATTCGATACCGATTAATCATACGAAGCTTCCTATTAAGGAAAATTTTCACTTAATTAAACTGTTAGTTGAAGCCAACTATATCACCTTTCGAGACAAAGTGTACAAACAAATTTTTGGTTTGCCTATGGGATTGAGCCTGAGCGGCTTAATATCGGAGATCTATCTCTCAACGATTGAGCATATACATTTGACACCTTTTCGACCCCTATCACATAGTATGGGAGGTATTTAGACAATGTTCTAGTTATTACTGATAGTAGTACTATCCAATAAATTTTACATTCGTTTAACAATATTCATTCTAGACTCAAATTTGTATTGGAAAGGGAGGATACGGATACAAAGTCATTAAATTTTCTAAATTTCACGCTTACTCGGGACTCAAATAAAATCCAATTTAACATGTCGAAAACCTACAAACACCGGTATGCTTCTACATTATAACAGCTATCACCCGTTCACCTACAAAAGGTCTATTATCTTTAACACGAATACTCAAAGGAAACCGCGTCGAACCTTGGCAAGACGAGTCACAATCACTGCAAGAAATGTTGTATACCAGGTCATTAATTTGTGTTGCGAACGAGGAAAGAACAGCGATTGTTTAGTATAGTGTGTAATTTCCGTATTGGCCTGGCCACAATTTTAAATTCGGTATCTTTAACAGAATCTGTTAAGCTGTTTGTGCCACTGTTCAACATATGGGATAGAAATAAAGTATTTTTTGATATTACTATTATTGGTTGGTGTAGTATTTTGTATCCTATCCTTAGCTCGTACCCTAATTCGGTTTATTGTAGCAAGGGGGATAACCCTTGTTTAATATTTGTATTTCTGAGCCCAAAGCAGATTCCGTCGTTGAATATTTGTAGGCATTTAGAAATTTATTAATAACAAATATTTTATTTCTATATTTTGTTGATTTTTACAAGTTCAAAATTAGTCAAATTAACCGAATTATACCTGTGCTTTAATTTATTTAATTCAGAAAATTTTATTGCAAGAGTTATGAGGCAAAGCAAAAACAAAATTAATATTTTTTTCTGTATTATGCACTTCGCATGCATTTAAAATGTTTATCCACATATCTGTGGTATTTTTGAGTTCTTTTGTCTCAATATTTTTATGGAATGATTTCAACAGAACATATTCTTCAAACAGAAAATTGATATTGTAAATTTTAAATTAAAAAAAGTTTGGTTCCTATGTTTTAAAACATTACAATGAAATAAAAAATAAGTCAAGTAGAATATAAAAGATTTCAAAGTAAGCATAATATAAATATTCTATAACCCTCTTTGTAAATAGGAGAGAATGTCGTTTTTTGAGTCTGGGTGCATTTCAACAACAACTTTATCGTCAGTTAATTCTTTCTTCCTAAATAATAATTATTTTTTGTGTTAGTGCATCGGCTTCTGTGTCCAAAATGGACTTCCCAAAGTTTTGGCATTTTACTCTGATCCAAGCCTGAGGCGGGATTCGAACTCGCGACCTTTGGGTTGTCAGGTAGGCACTTTACCCACCTGGCTAGCCCGATCGGCGTAAAATAATTATCTAAACAGGATGTTTTATGATTTCTGCTTTTTTTAAAATACCCTATTTCAAAATTTAAAAAAAGGGGGTATCTTTGAAATATAATTCCAAAAAAGGGGTTCGTCTGGCAACCCTAGTTTCAACCCATGGATGAACTAGCGCAAACTATAAAAATCAGTTGCGAAACTACAAACGTTGGGCTCCTCGCGAGATTCACGAACGAGCTTCTGTGGTAATGTTTCCAACGAACCGTCAGGCAACTAACGGTTCATCCATCCCCCAACCCAGCAATGATCAAATTAGTATTCATAGCGAAATAATAATTATTGTTATTATTAGCTATATGGCGCAAGAAAGCCTGAGGTTTATGCTGCACCAGCCAAAAAAAAAATCCCGAGTTACCCTAAGAGAGAGAGAGAGAGAGAGAAGTAGAGGGGAATCGCCAAGAAAGAGAAGAATGATGATATCCAGCTAATTGAAATGAAATCCAGGACCCTGGGTGTGCCAAATAAGTATTCATAATTCATTTTACCTTGCTTGGTGCAGAGGGAACAGTTTTTCCTCCTTGGCAAAACCTAAAGTATTTTAGTCTTTCTAACTTTCCCACATAAATAGTCCTTTCGATTTCTATATCTAGGTCTACATATCAAGAGATAAGGTAATACTCCAGATCTTGGGTACAAGTCCATATTTCGACTAAAACGGTCAGAAACAATACAGTGATTAACAGCTGCCACTCACTGCTTTCCCCGCCCACATGTAACACGCCAAAGTCACCTGATACCATAATACTTAAGCCTAAATAAATATAAAGGGAAACTACAATTAACTAACTACTAATAAACTAAAATAAGCGAAAATAATTACAAAATTTGAAAAATAAGTCCGTTTATTTTCTTAAATCTCTTTCGAAGTTTCATAAAAACCTAATCTTTGGTTAAAATATCTTTTACAGCTGTTTTTTTTTTTTAAATAGGGAACTATTTTTTTCGCTATAAAAACTGTGGTGAGGAGGGGAATAAAAAGCCTTAGATTGCAGATAGCGAGGGCAAATGATAACTTTGTACTTCCCTCTAAGCCAAACTAAATTCACATCCAATGAAACAATCAGAAACAAAAATACGCTTCACAGTAATCATCCAATCACAGACCTCGACCGTACTATACTCTGTTTAAGACCACGCCCACTGAGAAAACTTGTATCCAAATTCTGGAGTATAGCCGACCAGGCCTTTCGATTTCTACATCTAGGTCTACATATCAAGAGATAAACATGTTTATATATATATATATATATATATATATCAATTCACCAGTATATATATATATATATATATATATATATACTGGTGAATTGATTTGATGCTTCGCAGAACTTTTGAAATTTCTTATCTAAGTCGCATATATATATGCGACTTAGATAAGAAATTGCAAAAGTTCTGCGATATCCAATACTTGATATCACTTATACGAGGTTGTTTCATAAGTTGCTAGCATAGCAGGAATTATTATCTAATGTTGACTTTATTATTTTTCTATTTAGTCTCTTTCTAACTCGATACACTTTTTCAGTAATGCTACAGATTCATGATTCCAGTTTTACGGGTTTTTTTTTTTTTTTTTTGCGGATCCTTAAATAACAACAAGGAGTGTGCTACCATTTTCACCTTAGCATGCGATCTAAATTTCCTACCAGAGGGGGAAAAAAAAAGTAATAAACAATTTCATATTAGGGCTACCAAGAATTATCTCATCTACCTGTTTATATTTATTATGTCTGTAAATTATGAGTGTTCTATGCAGTGGCATATCATTACTATCTTGGCCACTGGTGCAGAGTTTTATTGTACCCCCCTTAAGAAAATAATCTGGTACCCCTTGCGATTAGCAGTGATTGTAAAATACGGTACCTTTTTAATGTGTTTATTCCCCCGCGCTGCTGTTTTAACACCAGAAACTCGTTTTCCGATTTTAAAACAGCCGTAGGGGGGGGGATTCATTCTAACCCTAAATAAAAAGCAACCGGTGGAAGGGGCAAGGCCTGTCAATTACAACAACTCTCAAGGATCGATTAAAAAGGGATACCAGATTGTAAAGACTAACTTGTTCATCTAGTACAATTCCCGTAGTCTCAGGCTTTTAACTCTTACTATCGCACGGTCTGGCATCTCTCATATTGTGGAGTGAAACTTCATAACTGGGTTGTCACATTGTATCACCTGGGTGCCACCTACCCGCCAAACCATGAGAAGCCAACAAGCTTCGAAACGGTGCAGTGTGGTAGTATCTGCCAAGAATAAATAACATTAGTCTTCCCTACCGACGAAGCTTATTCGAAGTAGTGCAATATCAGGACAACTCTTTGCGAAGGCATTCACAAGGAGGTGTAACAAAAATGATGCCATGCCATTTCACCTACTTCGATGATTTACTACGAACTAAAATGATGCTTGGTACTAACTTGTTCGTCTTATAATTTTTTATTAATAATAGCTGCTTTCATTGGCAAATACCGAACAAAAATATCAGAAATAGTTCCTCAAATATTTATCTAATACAAAGTAAATACATATACATGAAATATAAAATAGGAAATATAAAGATACTAACTACAGGGCGCCTCCGTAGCCAGATGAGCAGGAGCAGTAGTGCTTAGCACACGCTTCTTGATTACACCGCGGTTCGAGCCCGTGATCACCAAATACGGAGGATGCGGGAGGTCAGGGAATGAACACCGCATATCCCCAACCCGGATAAAGGGTTAGGGTTGGCGTCAGGGAAGGGCATCCGGCCGTAAAAATTGCATGCCAAAACAATAAAAACGCTAACCCCATATAATAACGGGAAAAGGCGAGGACAAAAATAAAAGATACAAACATAAACTAATCGAAATTTTATATTTTCGCTACAAACTAATCCAATTTTTAATCAGTATTTATTAATGTTAATAGAAACACAACAAATATCACGGCATCACACGTTAGATTTTAACTTTTCTTGCTTTCATTTAAGCAAAAGATTTTACAATTTTTTTAATATCTAAGTTACGCTCCCCCTTTAATTTTCTATAGATAACATGGTCCCGACAGCCTTTCATCTGTCATTGTACTTCTCAAATAATTTTTAATTAACTTAAATTTTGAGAATGACCGTTCTGACATTGCCACGGTTACTAATAAAGTTAAAAATGAAAGAGGTGTAAACCTTAAAGAAAGCTGAAATAAGAGTAATTTTGAATAATTAACAACGATAGGAGGTGAGCATTAAAGGAAGAAGGTATACTCTCTGTAGAGACGTCTGCAGCTTCTTTCAATTCGTCATCGGTTGCTGTTCGTAGAGTTTTATGGTTCAGTGCGGTAATAGTGTCAGCGACTCTGAACACATCTCTTGAGTTCCATTTACCCCCTGGGACTCACATCTGGTGAGTGTGGGCTTGGCACACCCAGGGTCCTTAGCTGGATATCATCATTTTTCTCTTTCTTGACTCTCTTTTACTTCCGACATTTGCGCTCGCTCTCTCTCTCAGGACAACTCAGAATTTTTTTTTTTTTTTTGGCTCGTGCAGCATAAGCCTCAGGCTTCCTTGCACCATATAGCTAATAATAATAATTTCCTCCTTTAAGTTGTTTGATAATGTTTGAATAATTTCATTTTGAACAGAAACATTCAAATATCTTACTGTACCTCTACCTCTTTTTTCCCCAATAATTCTTTCAGAACGACGTCGTACTTGGAAAGCAATCGAAAGAAACACACCTTGGTTTTATAAATACTTTCATCATGTCCTCTAAATGGAAGATCACACAAATTTAGGGTTAAAGTTTCGTTAACTACTCGACCCAAAACTTTCGCCCAATTATTTACTTCGTTATGTATAGCATTCTTTTCCTCTTCAGACAGTGTTTCGTGGTGGGACTGCTACTGATTGTATATCATACAGTGATTAATATGAAGAATAAACTATTCATGTATTTTAATATTTCTTGAAATATGAGAATAATTTAGAAGGCCAGTAATCCATGCAGTATTTTTTTTTTTTTTTAATTAAAAATAACCAGCATGACTGACAATATGCTACGTCTAACACCATGGAGTAAAAACAGACACGTTTTATTTTTATTCCTACTTTACTTACTTCTGAAAAACATCTTGTTTTTCTGCATGGGATCTTTAGGAAATTTGTAAACTGGTTGACTTGGCGGTTTACTAATAATAATTCTTTTAATGTCACTAGTCACTGTTGTTGTAAAAGGTTTTAGTAACATTAGCGACTAAGGCCATATTTCTCAGTATAAAATGTCTGTCAATTGCGTGTGTAATGTGGTCAATTTTACGTTTGCTGGCGAAAAACTCGAGTTTCTGGAGGTAAAAATCGTGCTACCCTCGCCTGAAACCACTAACTACGTTGGGAAAAAGGCACATAAAAATACTGTCATCGATAGGATTGGAACTCGGGTCACTTCCACCTGTAGGAGGACTGTGATTCTATCAACTGTGTTACACACGAGGACAATGTCACTACTAACTGGGTCCTTAAATTTAACTTTATCATCGTCCTGTTCTGATTAAGATTAATTTTCTCGGACACTTCTGTAATAAATGCATCACTTTCACTTTTTACTGACTGTTCATGTCCAATGTGTACTACTTCATTAACATTATCGCTTCTCACTAATTGGTCCCCTGTGTTTTCATTTACACTTGATACTTCTTCACTATATTTAATGTAACGTGCTATGGTAAAATAAATAATAATAAAATGTTGTTTTCCTTGTCGGCCCTCAAAGCTCTGGCGCGGTCGTACAACCTGCACCGTAAGATGATACGCCACTGGTTTTGTGGTTGGTCTACTTATTTTACTGAACGAAATACCCGAGTTTCCAGAAGAAAAGATACCTAGCTATCATTGGCTGAGATAAATTAATTCAGCCGCAAAGTGAAAAAACCCATAAAATTTTCTCGCGTCATTAATGGGATTTGAACCCAGGCCTTTTCCATCAGGTCTGGGGGCCACGGCGATTGTAACCACTGTAAATGCGAAAGTTTTCTCCAGATGTCGTTTTTAGTTTCGACAATAGATAGAAATCAGACGGGGTTAGATCTTGCGAGTATTGTGAATAGGCTAATAATTAATTGCCAGCCTCATGATTATAGCCAACATCCTTCCCCACCAGCTGGAAAAGATCTGAGTTCGAATCCATTCAATGACAAGATGTATTTTTATGAGCTTTTTTTTCATAACTTAGCTAAGCTAGTAGTCGGCCTCAGGCAAGGGATGCGTGTTTCTTCGTCCAATAAAATGACCGAAGAAAACAGCAAAATGACCAAGTTACAGAAGAAGGAAGACAGATTCATAATACAGATCGAAACCCATTTGAATAATACTGATCAAGCCAAACACAAAACCGTAGAAAATGAAAACACTGTGTCATGTTAAAATGCTTCAATTTTCTGACAGATCTGACTTTTTTTTTTTTTTTATTAACACGAAACTGTTCTTGTACAAGCATCTCATCTCTATATAGAGGCCTGAATGGAGATTTGAGCAGAGCCTTAAAACGTTATCTACCACAGTGTAGATTGATATGATAAAACTTCAAAAACATCTCAAAATATACTGATATTATTATAATTAGCCTTATGATGAAAGAAAGCCTGAGCCTTTTGCTGTACCAGCCAAAAAAAAAAAAAAAAAAAAAAAAAAAAAAATTAGTTACCCCTAAGAGAGAGAGAGAGAGAGAAATAGAAGGGTATCACCAAGAAAGAGAAGAATGCTTTTCAGCTCAGGACCCTGGGTGTGCCAAGCCCATACTCACAAGATGTGAGCTCCTGGGGCCAAATATGGTGTAGCAGTAACTTCTAATGGCTAATGATGTATTGTCCCTCTTTCAGAGAAAAAAAAAGAAGTTATAGCTTTGATCAGTGGCGTAGCTACCATGTAGGCAGGCAAGGCAATCCGGGCCCTTTAGGATCCCGGCGTCTTTGGTTATCTCCTGTTTTTGCAATTTTCATTATGTAGGGGCCCGAACATGTTCTTTGCTTCCGGGCCCGAAAAAAGGGTAGCTACGCTAGTGGCTTTGATGTTATCCAGTCTGTATTACCATCGCGTTTTGGAAGCAGTTTAAAATATATTTTTAATTTTTGGTTAAAAATAGTCCATCTCTTCGAAGATGTTTTGTTGATGAAAACCGTTTGTTCAAAACTTACTTACGCTACTTAGAAGGTTGATGTTGATCAAAATCTTGAGATGCCCAATTTAAATTTTATTAAAGTCTGCATTTTATTATTGTTCTATACTAGTCTGATCCATTATATATATATATATTTATATATATTGCGTTCTTATTGAAGATTGATAATGATATCTGGTTAAGTTTACAGTATTAGGTATTTGTCAGTTGTGCAACGTTAATGCTATTGTACATAGGGCAATTAGGTATATATGAATCAGGCTACCAAGTTAGCAAATGTAAACTAGCTTTAGCCTGGGAGGCCTATAAACGTTATATTAATGAAATGGTATTAAAAATAATATGATGCTAAATAATGAAAATACAATAAAAGTGATAATAAACAATGTAAATTGCAAATAACATTCCCTCACTTGGCCATCTGTCTGCTACTTCATCGGGGGCTTTGAGCAGAACGATAGCCAGACTAAAGGAATGTTTCATACCTACCCGTTTCTGTTGTCACCATACCAGTTTTGCTAGTTATTAATTTTTAAGTGATAGTATTAAACTTAAAATTCAATGAGAAAGGATAATATGTTTAGTTTAATTTTCGTAAAATTTTTAATTTTAAATTTTACCAACGTAGTGACGTAGCCGAGTGGTCAGGAGGGAGAGTGCATAGCACGCGTTCTTTGAGTGGACCGGGGTTTAAGCCCGTGACTACTAAATAAGATAAATATATTTGTATTGACGATTTATTGTAAACTCTACTGATTTGGTTGTCGTGCCGGAGTATAAACAGGAAATTTATTAGAAATAGCAAACTGGGATAGGTGACACAAAGCCCAACGGGTACGTATCAGAATAAATGAGAAAAGGTTCTTACTTCCTTCTTGTTCTGTGGTGGTGGTGGTGGTGGTCAGACAAAAAAGGGGGTTAATTCCCGCCTTCAGGTTGTTTTATATGTTGATAAGATTATACTGCGCAGTCGCGCCTTTTGTAGATTATGGTGTGATGGTGAAATTGCTGTAGGCAATATATCCTGTGTCAATGCGAGTGTTTTGAAAGCCATGAGAGGGTTTATATGTGGGGTGGGGGGGGTTGCTTCTGATGTCGGAAGGAACCTATATAAATGAAATGATGTCTTTATATCAGTACAAAATGTGTTGTAAAATACAAGAAGTATGTTATTAAAAATGGGTTACTATCCCCTGGACAGGGCCGGTATAGCTTTTCTAAGGCATAACGACCCGTGTTTGTCCGGGGGGGGGGATAGCTATGTACATATTTACAGTCTCCTTCAATGTGAATTTTCACCCTGTGTCACTAGGTTTTATACTGTATTAAAATGAAGGGAAATAAACGTTATGTGTATAGTATATCTTAGGCACAATTATTTTGATGTTGGGAGTTTGTATCCGGTGATAATTTCCCATTATTTAGACTGTCTGATTTAGGAAGGGGGGAAAGTGTTTGGTAGGCCGGGTTACAGTGCGATCAGACGACGAGCCTCTTCTGAGCGCAATAAACCGGGGTATCAAAATTGGGAAGTTTTAATCTTATTTGACAATGGACACAGATATTTTTAGACAACCTAATAGTGGTAAGCTACGGGCCATTTATAGTTCTATATGTTTCAGTGTATTTTCAATAAGTGTATAGGGGTTGGCGTTAGGGTGGTGTAGGTTGAGGTTCGTAAGTATGGCCGGTTTAATATGGTGTCTGCTGTAGTTGGTGGGTATATTATTCTTGATGAGAGTTTCTATGAGTTTTTTAATTGCTTCCGTTGTGTTATCTAGATTATTGCAGATGTGTAATAGTGTTGCCATGGATATGCTTAGCTAGATTGCTCTCCCAGTTGATAATCTTTATAGCTGGGAAGCTGAAATGGTCTCTCTTATCATAGTGTTGAGTGTAGACATTGTCTTTGGTGATGGTGATTTCGCTGTCGAGATAAGCTTGTAAGTTGCTATTCGGGTTAGTGCGTTCTATGGTTAAATCTGTGGGTTAAATTTCCTGGGCTAAAATGCCGAAATTGATGACCAGGCCATCATCAATATATCTGTAGAATATAATTTCTTCTTTGATGTTGTTTTAGAAATAATGCAGGTAAAGGTTGGCTATGGAGCAGGAACTGCTAGCCCCCATGACTACCCACAAAGATCTGGGGGTCGTTTTCGACTCCAAACTATCTTTCAACGATCACATAAACCTCATACAGTCGAGGCTGAATTCACTACGCTGGGTCGCCAAACAACAGCTGCTCCACACCACCGACCCACAACTGGTAAAAAGATACATCGTATCAATCCTTTACCCGACAATACTGTATGCTTCAGAGATATGGGCCTCGGCCGCCGAATCCAACATTAAAAGAATATTTTCTGCCGAATTCTGGCTTCTAAAATGGGCCAACACAAACTCCACCTCCCCCCAGCTCTCAAATCAACGCAGTTAGCAGAAGCTCTTCAACTACGCGGGCTCCGGTCCTACATCGGAGAAAGAAGGCTGCTGTTCACCATCAAGATGGCCACCGGTAAAATTACAGAGCCGAACTTCTGGGATCACTGCTCTTGGCGCATTCCTCCCCTTATCTCCGATCTTAAGCACAGCTGCTAGCAAACCGTAACCGGCTAGTACTAACCGACAGATTCCTGCCAAAGCAAATGCTGCCCTCATTGCAAGCCATCGACGGAGACCTCCAAGAAGTGGTCAATAATAAAAAATACAGGAAGGGTATCCTCGTCGAACTGAAAATGCTTTGTTAATAATCTGATGTAACTTATGTTTTTCTCATGTATCTTTTGTAAATATGTTTTGTAAACCCCTGGCACCACCATGCCGTGACGGGACTAATTGTATGTCTATCATTGCTGCAATTAAAGATTCTATTATTATTATTACTACCCCCCCCCTAGTCTGTACGTAAATACTGTCTCCCATAAGCACGTAATTGTTTTTGACATTAAGATTAATAAGGTCGTGCTAATATTGTTTATTGCATTTGATAATGTTTTGATGATTTTCGTAGTAGTGTAAAAGGACTTTAATTAAATTGTCGTGGGATATATTGGTGAAAAGGTTTTTAAAGTTGTAAGTGTATAGGCTTCTAATACTATTGTTTTTGATGTATTCTAAATATTTTTTGTTATTGGATATAATTTTAGTATTAGTGATTTGGTTGGCTATATAATTTAATTTGTCCTCCATTAAATTACTGGATGGTTTTATGTAGCTGTTTTTACCCGAGGTGATGAACCTTTTTCCAATCGGGACTTTATGGAATTTCAGGATCCAATATATGAATGGGTATCGTGTATTATATATTTTTAATTTGAGTTTTTTGTGCATGGCTATAATTTTTTTGCTAATGCTGCTAGGTGTTGGAGTTCATAAGCTTGTATGTATCGCTGTGGTTCATCCCCTCTTTAAGCGTGTCAATGTAGAACTTTTTGCAAATAACGCTGAAGTTGTTATTGGCCTTATCTGTATTTGTGATGACGAATTTATTTTGCAGTTCTTTCGTTTTGTAATTAATATTTTTTAGGTTATATTGCTTAACGCATTTTTGTAGTGGTATGATTTCTTTGAATCTAGCCAGAATACGTTCTGTGGAAGTATTTATCCATTTATATGCGGTTTTAAAGGCAAACTGTAGTAGATCCGTGTAAGTAGATTTGCGTGTGTTTTTTAGGTTGGCTGGGGTGTTGGGTCTAAATTTGGTTCCCTTATCCACAAGTTCTGTAAATTGATCTCTCTCTCTCTTAGTGTGTGATCCTCTATAATGTTAAGGAAGCCTGTGATGATATGGTTGTAATGTGGATCTATGTATTTTTTATATTTGTTTTCCTGGCAGTAGCAGGGTTGGTCTGTGGTGTTCATATTGGCAATGGTATTTTTATAGTTACAAATGGCCATACCTATAGGTTTGTTGCATCTGTTTCTAATTTTTATGTTGATGTTTTTAATAGGAAGGTATGTCTTGGTTTTATTGATAATATCTCTGATGTTGACGTGGTCAAATGAACGATTAAGGAATTTAATAATGCAGTATTCTTTTTTTGTTCTGTCTGGGTAATCAATGCCGATTCTGAATTTAAAATATCTTATAGAGTATGGTTGAGTTGTATGTTCCGGATATTGAGTTTTTGGTGAATCTTGCTTAATGCTTTTAATTTGCTGATTTTAAGAGCAAAAAGGGTATTGTGGATGTTTTTTACGTTGGTAGGCTCCGTATCCCATTCTGTGAGAAGTTTATCAAAGTCGTTAAGGTTTTGTGGCTTACTACTATTGTCGTCGCTGTGTTCTTGTCTAATTACCATGTTTTATCCCATTAGTGCGCCAGTTTTTAGTGAGTTGAAAGATTTTACACTGTTCGGGGCTAGTGTAAGTGAAATTTCTGCCATGGAATCTATTGTTTAGTCCTTATGGGTAGAGGGATTTATATAGTAGTATAAACAGGTCTTCCATAATTTCTCTTTTGGCGGTGTTTTCCATTATTGCTAGGATGGCAATGGATATATTAGTGAATTTGTGTTTTTGGAAGTGTTTGAGTTCCATTTCATTGGTGTATTTGTCTGTAGTGTTGGAGCTGCTGTCTTTCATGGCGTTTTCGCCGTATTTCTTTATTTGTGAACGGTGAAGGTTTAATCTTATGTGTAGCTCTTTGCTGGTTTGCCCTATATATTGTATTCCGCATATTTTGCATGTAATGGAAAATATGCGGAATACAAAGAGAAATTATCGAAGGGTGACACGAGTAATTACAGACCAGTTAGTTTAACTTCTGTTCCGGGTAAAATAATGGAGTCACTGGTTAAAGATGCATTGCAGGATCATCTAGACAAGACTGCAGCAGTAATTCAGACACAGGTCTGTTAAGGGAAAGTCTTGTCTGACAAATTTGATTGGATATTATCATGTGGTTACAAAGGAAATGGATGCCAAAAATAACTCTGATATCATATACTTGGATTTCAGGAAAGCTTTTGACACTGTTGCGCATGGAAGACTACTGTACAAATTTGAGTAGAATGGTATTAAGGGTAAGTTGCTACAATGGATAAAAGGATGGTTGAGTGGGAGAAGACAGATATTGGTAATCAATGGGCACTGCTCTTCGTGGACTAATGTTATTAGTGAAGTCCCACAGGGTTCGGTGTTGGGTCCACTGTTATTTTGTATATTTATCAATGATATTGATGAAGGTATATCAGGCTTACTGTCGAGGGTTGTTAACAGTAATGGCAGTGTGCTACTGCAAAAGGATCTAGAAAATTTGGGAAGATGGGCTGAGAAGTGGCAACTAAAGTTTAACATTGACAAATGCAAAGTACTGCATATGAGGAGAGGTAACCGCAGCGGAACGTACCAACTGTGTGGTACTACACTTATGGTGGTAGAAAATGAAAAAGACCTGGGAGTAATTGTGCAGTCAGATATGAAGTTTTCTGAGCAATGCAGACAGGCTGCCAGAGCAGGTCATGGGGTTTTGTCAATGATATACAGGAATTTTGCTAGCAGGGAAAAGGAGGTGATTGTCCCTCTGTATAAGGCAATGGTCAGGCCACGCCTTGAGTACTGCGTACAGGTCTGGAGGCTTCATTTTAGGATGTAGATTTGCTTGAGCGTGTACAGAGAAGGGCAACAAGATTGGTGAGGGGAATGAAGGGATCCTCTTACCAAGAGAGGCTTAAGTTCTGTAAATTGCAGTGGCTGGAGACTAGACACGAACATACACTTGAGGTGTATAAGGCCTTGAATGGGTTGAACACGCTGAATTCTGATAGGATTCTTCCGACTTGTTCAGATAATGAACCTAAGGGGTTGGGGACATAAATTCAAATTGAGGAAAGACAGCTGTAGAATAGATGTGCGGAAATTTGCCTTTAGGTGGTTAATTGCTGGAACAAACTTCCATCTATCGTGGAAGTTGATAGGTTAAATAAATTTAAGGAGGAACTGGACAAACATTTAGAGGGAATGGTTGTGTTAATTTTTTAAATTTTTTGGCTGATGTAGCATAAGCTCATACGCTTGCTTTCTTGCATCACATTCCATTATTACTAATGTAGACGTATAGCATATCGTTGGAAAGCTAAGGAATTCAGAAAGAGAAATATTAGGGTTTTAAGATGCAAAAAAAAAAAAAAAAACCTTTCGGAAAATGGCTAGCTGAATACACACACACTTGGGAAATGCGTTAATTGGAAACCGCACCTGGTTCCAAGTCACCTGGTGTTTTCAGATTGAATGTAATTTTTTTCTTTACAATTGAACTCTGAGGCTGGAAAAGAGTTCTGCACATTTATGAAAACAGTCTTTAAAGATTGTAAGCCTAGAATAAGATCTTTCCCCGCTTGCCACTGATAAGGTAATATTCTTAACGCAATAATTAAATTGCCAAGCACACTCTCCCAATTATTTCGCTATAGATATTGCAAAACACTAAATAGCCTAAAGTAGGTACAGTATTTATAATTTTCATATTCAACAAAATCTATTAATACTTGTTTGTTTGTTTGTTATTTTATTTGGTTTTTAGGAGCATTAGCAACTAAGGCCATATTGCTCCGGGAGATGCGGTGGTCATTTCCTGACCTTTCCGCATCTTCCGTATTTGGTGGTGACGGGCTCGAACCCCGGTCTAATCAAGAAGCGTGTGCTACGCACCGCTGCTCCTTCCCACCTGGCTACGGAGGCGCCATTAATACTTGTAATTCATCGAATAACTCAATACAGTCGAAGCTCCTTATAGCGACCTTCTTTTTAAAGTCCCAGACGTCCTATGTGGTTGGTTCCGGATAATTTTTCATTAACCTAATGCTATTTTATGAACAATCGATATATCAGTATTCCGATATAACGATCGTTTTCTAATTCCCTGGGGAGGTCGTTATATAGAGCTTCGACTGTATAAGAATTCAATCGATGAAATATTATTGTCTTGGCCACATTCCACTAGCTGCATTGTCAATTTTTTTTTGCATTTCTTAAAAATCGAAAATAATTCTTTACCATGAAATATTCATTGAAAATAATTATTTACTATTTTCATTAAAAAGTAATTTAAACCCAATTTATTTACATTTGTACTATATACAAACATACATTGGTTAAAATTTAATTTATGGTGCTTACCCGTGGATCTTTGCGACAAGGAGTGAAGGCTTGCCTAGCTGTGCCCACTGGTTCGCAGTGACTGGATGATCTATCCCTGTGCATAACTTCGTTTCCCGATTTTAAATCAGAGCTTAAAGGGGGGGGGGGGACCCGAAGCCATTTCCCCCTTTGCCGTTGGTTTAAAATCGGGAAACGATTTTTCTTCCTTTGCGACTGGTTCTAAATCACGAATACATCGCTCAATCATTGCGAACGGAAACAAATAATCTTTCTTTCATATGCGCTTGTATTAAAATCGGAAAAGTGAAATTATTATTATTATCAGTTATATGGTGCAAGGAAGCCTTAGGCTTATGCTGCACCAGCTTAAAAAAAAAAAAAAAAAAAAAAATTCCCGAGTTACCCTGAGAGAGAGAGAGAGAGAGAGAGAGAGAGGAAAAGTGGAAGGGAATCACCAAGAAAGAGAAGAATGATGATATCCAGCTCAGGACTCTGGGTGTGCCAAGCCCATACTCACCAGATGTGATCCCCCGGGGTTAAATTATTAGACTGTGTGTGTGTGTGTGTGAGAGAGAGAGAGAGAGAGTTGCGTGCAAGTGAATCAGTTTCCGATTAAGTTTAACGTTGCTACAATCACAGAGTAGTAAGATTTCTTATTACTCTGTGGATACAATGATGTAAAGCGCACTGATACGCCTCAATTATGGCAGTATAAACGTTCCACGCTTTTTTTTTTATTTTTGCAGTGCCAGCTGAAATCGGTGACGACTACTGGTTCATGGTCAGATTTGAAGCCATAAAGCCGTTATCAGCAGTAGATAGCAAATGTATGTTTACACATATGCGCATTTTTTATTTTTTTTTTTATTTGGTGTTGTGAAGAAAATCAAAAATAAACAGATTTTATTTCTTTATCGAATTTCACCAAGGTCTTTTCAAACTCTGAGATCTATAAAACTCTCAGATCTACAACTGCATTTGCACATGTGGATGGAGGATATTAAAATAATTTCAAATAATTTCGAGGCCTTTTTTAAACTTTTAATTGAACAGCAGTCTTTGGAGTTTTTTACAAACTAGAAATTTCACAGTTTATTAAAACAGAATGGCAAAAAAATATTACAGCCAGGAAACATTTAAGGTCATGTTATAGCAATTGCAAAATGAAGAAATGGCTGATATGCAACAGATTATCAATACAAATGAGCATACATGATCATGTACATGTTCTATAGCAAAAGAAGTTTTCGCTAATATTTGATCATCAAGTTCGTAAACGGTAATAATGTAATTAGAAGTTTATGGAGTTACTCCATTAAAATGTGGAGTCAGGGTCAGTCACAAGGAGTAGGAAAGACAGCATTATCAAGGTATCATGTCAAGAGAAGAAAGTTTTTAACGCCATGGCCATTTTATTACCTCTTGTATGATGGTTTCTCGCCCCTCCTGCCTGGAAATTGAGTTGCTCAACTAACAAAATGAGCAAGCAAGCCATATATAATATACATCAATGAGCGAAAACATTACGACCATCTACCTAATATGACGTTGGCCCTACACGTGCAGCCAACACAGCTTAATATTTCAATATTCCAAAACAATGTTTCTTAATAGGTACGAAACTTTTAGTAGCTTCCACGATTAATTCCTTGAATGCTTCCCACTTAATTTGCTGTTGGTAACATGATCAGTTGATCCCACTGTACAGAATTTAAAATCTGTCTGAGACCACTGTAGTCACATTTACGGAAGCAAAATCCCTTTCCTTTACCTCTGATGGTAATTATATCTTTAAGTAAATCCCACATCAGTACACTATGATCACTGCCACCTAGTGATTCCTTTATCTGCAAATTCTTAATATACGAATGATCACTACTGATTACCAGATCAAGAGTATTTCTGCTGCTGCAGAAAACAGTCATCCAATAAATCCACAAAAGTTTTACTAGAATGCGAGTGACCAACCCACAAGTTCCAGTCAATATCTGAAAAGTTAAAATTCCCCATTATAAGACATTCTGATTTACTATCTCTCTCTATTTCTCTGTACAATTGTTCATTGTACTTATTCGAGTCATTAGGCCTATAACACAGTCCTACTCTTGTTTTTGCTTTCGCAGTGCTTATGTCACACCAAACTGACTCACAGTGCACTGTTCATCTATATCAACTGGATGCACTTCTTTTGATTTTATGTTTTTCTTAATTAACAGTAACACCTCCTCCTTTCCTATCCTTTCTGTACACATTGCACTCCTCAAATTCCAATTCTGCATTCCTAATATCTGTGTGACGCCACGTCTCTGCTGTCCCAATAATATCTGCCTTTGATGACTTGACCAACGCTTCAAATTCCTCAAATTTATTTAATATACTTCTAGCATTGGTATACATGCACCTGTTCTTATTCTTAGTTATCCTAACACAACCCATATACCCACCTGTTTCACGATGATTGCCATAAGACTCTGAAACCCCTCGCTCCAGGCCGCTGCTTATTCTAATAGAAGTAGTGCAAAAATCACCTTCACCTCTGCCTACTTTTAGTCTGTGAATACCCCCCCCCCCCAGCCCTGGCGTAGTTACCATGTAGGCAGGCAAGGCAATTTCCTCCGGACTCGTGCCCTTTAGGAGCCCGAACATGTTCTTTTCCTCCGGGCCCGAAAAAGGGTAGCTACGCTACTGCCCTCAAGCTAGTAGTTTTCCGACCCACCTAACACTGCCTCGACAGCATCAGCAAATATTCTTGCACCCTTTCTGTTTAAGTGTATCCCATCCCTGTAGAAGCAGTCTCTCCTGTAAACATGCACAGACCAGGCTGAAAAAAATTCTACCCGTTGAGCCTTGCACATTCCCTCCAGGGCCGAATTGATTGACAAGGCTCTCATCATGTACTCCCTCCTATCGTGTCTGGGCAGAATTGCAGAATTGACCTGTACTTGTTAAGTAAATGTGCAGATCTGTACTCTTAACGTCATTGGTGCTAACGTGTACACAATATCATCCTTTGTGCCCTTAAAAGATGATATATGCTTCACAACGTCATCAACTTTTGCCCCTGGCAGACATACCCTGGTCCTATTCCATCTATCCTTTTTACACAATATATTCCCCGTCTCCCTGACAATAGAGTCACCAACAATAACTAGTTCCTTTGGGACCAGCACATTCTGCCTTGGAGATTGCCGCTTTGTTGCCTGATGCATAGGGGTGAGCTCTGGCGTTGAGTAGGGTAGCTGAGAGCTTGACGGTCCCCTCATATTGATCTTCATATGATTCCACGCAGCTGCTAAGTCGAAGATAGTAGATCTGACATTGTATGCATGTAAATTTTGCAGTGTCCTGGTGCCTCTTGTAGCTTCTTCTAAAACCACCACCACCTCTTCCAAAAACTTCTTATACAACCTCTTACATGCAATGATTACACCTGATCCATCGGCTGTATCAGTGAAGTATTGCTAGGAGGCAGAAAAACACATTTAATTTTCCCATCTCTGCTAACTAACCTCTCAGCATCAGGGTGAGAAGGTGCCTTATCTAGCAGAAAAAGAGTTTATTTCATGGGAAGGAATTTTCAGCACATTTCCGATAGCGTCGTACATCTGTCTGATGTGCAACGCTATCAGATATAGTTTCTAAATTTTGACTTTAGGACAGAAATTTTTTGTCCTTTAAATCGAGGGCCTACTGCAGTGGATTTACCGGGGTGCCGCGGCATCTTAGGGTGCCACAACAACATTCCAGGGGTGCTACGTAATTTGGGTTTAAGTTACTTAAACTTATTATTTTTTAATTTATATGTTTATTTCATTATAAAAAAGTGTACAGTATCTTTTTAATTTTGTGGTGATCTATAATTGATGTTTACTTAGTACCTCTGTATAAAGAATAAAATTATATACTGTATATATATGAAATGTAATTTTTATAATTATATTATTGTAAAATAACATATATATTTTTAATAATATTATATATATATATATACACACACATAGACAGACTCGGATTTAACAGTGAGAAAATTGAGTAGGGGTGCCGCAAAATAAAATAAATTACTTAGGGGTGCCGTTATTAAAAAAAGGTTGAAAACCACTGGCCTACTGTATTATAGGTATTTTAGAAATTTTAAATCTGGAGTTCTCTTGCCTAGAATTGTTCGGGAATAACTGCAGCCAGGTAAGGTATAATTAGAATAGATGTAAATAGTATTGAAAGACCTACCTAAAGATAGATGAACCTTGTAACAGGACAAAGGAATGAAAACAAGCTCTGACCCTTGGACTCCCTTTATATTTCCAATTATTTGCCATGCATGGATTTAGGGTCAAAGCTTGCTTTCATTCCTTTGTCCTGTTACAAGGTTCATAAATCTTTAGGTAGGTCTTTCAATACAGGCAGTTCTCGCTTTAGGAGTTCCCGGGTTTACGAGTTTTTTTTTTTTTTTTTTTCCAAGTATCAACAAAATCGAAAATATGAACATTAATTGCAAAAAATGAATGTTAAACATTCATAATACCGCATTTAAAACCACGTGCATAGCTATACAATACAGTGTACCCCACTTTACGATATTATTATTAGCCATATGGTGCAAGGAAGCCTGAGGCTTATGCTGCACCAGACAAAAAAAAAAAATATTAATCCGTTACCATCGTATCGCGAAAATATCGTAATGTGAACCCATTGTTTTTTGTTAATTCAATTCATGGTCTCCGAAGTTTAAATTTTCGCTAAACTCCCCAAAAGGTCGTTTTTATAGTGTAAATTGTATTAGTTACCAATTCAAATCATTCAAGGCACTACACTTTCAACTTTATCAAACAAGTAACCAATTTTGAACGGCTTTGTGATATTTTTCTAAAGCACATTTCTGGAAGTCGCAACCATAAAACAATAAGGTAAAATTGCACCCATTTTGAAGGGTGCACCATAAATAAAGTTTATGGTACACCCTTTAAAATGGCGGCGAGGAAGAGAGGGGGGAAAGCAGTGATTAACAGATTGTGACTCCGCCCACTATCCTCGGCGGATGGATGTCGTGACACGCGGATGGCACGTAGCACAGCAACAAATACGGCGGCTGAAAACAGGTAAATCCAATAATTTTAAAAATTCAAGTTACAAAAATACATGGGCGCCTCCGTAGCCAGGTGGGAAGGAGCAGCACTGCGTAGCACACGCTTCTTGATTAGACCGGGGTTCGAGCCCGTCACCACCAAATACGGAGGATGCGGAAAGGTCGGGGAATAACCACCGCATATTCCGGAGCAATATGGCCTTAGTTGCTAATGCTCCTAAAAACCAAAAAAAAAAAAAAAAAAAAAAAAAAAAACAACAAAAATACACGTTTTTCGTGGATCGCAAAATGTCACGTGACATTTGAATAATTCGGATAGAGCCGAGAAGAAGAAGAAAAAAAAAGAGGGGGGGAGAAGGTAATTTTCGCGAAAGAAAAGAAACGGCAAATGAACAATTATTAAAAATAAAACAAACAAAAATGCACGTTTTTCTAAGCTATACTTTACGAGCATTAACAATGAGATTGGCTGAAAAAAAAAAAAAAAAAGACAACAGTAATTTTTAAGGAAATTTCACGATAGAAATGGAAAAAGCAAATCAAATTTTATTGTAGATCAACAATGTGGCAAATCAAAAATAGAACGAACAGGAAATGGCAATCTTTTAAAAAGAAAGTAACAAAAATGCACGTTATTCGGGGACTGCAATATGTCACGAGACATCACAAAAGCGGAGCTGAAATGAAAACTTGTTTTTTTAAAAAACGTTAATTTTTTAAAAAACAAGTAACAAAAATTCACACGACATGCAACCAGTGCTTCTTCTCGCCTGTACATTTACTAGACTGTTTCGTGAGCATTAACAACGAGAATTGCTGATGCGAGTGAACAAATGGCTTTTCTTTTTGGTGGGGGATGTCGCCCCCCTAACCCCCGCTTTCCCCCCCACAAAATCAGAGCTGAAATGATGAAAAAGAAAAGGCTATACGGCAATTTTTTAAAAAAAAATTCGCACTACGTGCAACCCCTGATTCTTCTCGCCCGTACATTACTAGACGGAGGGGATAGGGGATCCCGATCCCCTGCTTTTCCGCCCGAACATGAATAAACAAGTAATTAGCATATTATTTGTAACAAAAATTAACACCATGTGCAACACTGAAAATTGCTGATGACCGTCAACAGAAATGCTAAAAGGGCAGAAATCACTCACCTTATCAATGGAATGTTTTCTAAACGATCCAACACTTTCGCACTAATATTTTGCAGGAATAAATCATCCAGTTGAAGAGCAAGAAGGCAAAGCAAAAAGTAAATCACAAGCAATCGAATAATCACTGATAACTACACGATTTCACGCTGAAAATTGCCGATGCCTGTGAACAGAAATGCTAAAACGACAGAAAACCATTGACCTCATCAATCGATTTTCTAAACAATCCATTTTCGAACTAATATTTCGCAGGAAAAAATCACCCAATGCAACAGACATCCGTCTCAACCAAGGAAAACCAAAAAGTAAGTCACTAACAATCGAATACGCAAATAGGGGAATTGATTATTATTTTTTTCTGGGGGACTCTGCCCCCAGACTCCCGTTTCTGTGGGAGTTTCTGCCCCCACACCCTCGATATACGTATCATGCAGCCTTTTTGTTTTTAATTAGTCATCGATAAAATTAAATAATGGGCTAATCAAATATTAACACCACGTGACATTTCTAACAGCGAAGTTCAAAACATGAACACACGTAAACATGACACGGGTGACACGCACGGCGTGGCACTCGTGCCAGATGATTCCGTATGTTCAGGAGATCACGTGAGACTGGGTGGAGTCAGCACCCGTCAATCAGTGCCGTGTCAGCGAGTATAGAGTGGGTGCACCATATACTAAATTTTAGCCATTTCCGCTTTACGAGCCCGCTAGGAACGAATTAACTTGTAAAGTCGAGAACTACCTGTACTATTTCCATCTACAGTATTCTAATTATACTTACCTGGATGCTATTATTCCCAAAAAATCCCTGGTAAGAGAATTCTTGACAAAATTTCTAAAATGTCTATAATATTTCTTAATATCCTATATATTTTATTTAATATTTTATTTTTATTCGATTTAAAATCAAACCACTGATTTAAAAATTAAATTCAAAATGAGAACAGAGATCCTCTACAAGAGAAAATCGCAATAAGTTAGCATTTGTCTAATTTTACAAATATTAGTGGATCAATTACACAAGTTGTCTGCCCAACATATTTAACCCCTGGGGCTCACATCTAGTGAGTATGGGCTTGGCAAACCCAGGGTCCTGAGCTGGATATCATTATTCTTCTCTTTCTTGGTGATTCCTTTCTACTTCTCTCTCTCTCTCTCTCTCTCCCTTTCAGGGTAACTCGAGAATTTTTTTTGACTGGGCAGTATAAGCCTCGGGCTTCCTCGTACCATATGGCTAATAATAATGTCACAAAATAAGCTAAATAATTTGGACCTGCCAGTGTTCTGCAGAGATCCTGGGATTGAGATCAAAGCTAAAAATATGCTATTTCCATGAATATCTTTTCCTTTGTAACTTGAGAAGAGTTTCACTGGAGTTATTTTTCTCAGGAAGATTCAGTCTATTTAAGCAAAATTTCCACATTAATGACTACCTTAGATGCTCCAATGCACGAGTAAAGCAAGTGGAGACTGTTCAGTTATTCTTCCAAACTAGTCTCAAAATCATTTTCTTTAAGGGTAACATTCTTGCTTTTATCCCAATTGGTGTTCATTTCACTGAAAGGAGACATGCAAATTTCAAACTTCTTCATAAAGTTAAATATGACTGTACTTGAAGAATATTACTAGCTATGTTTTGGAGATTAAGATTCTTTATATATTCTCAGAAAGGCAGAGAACATACATACATAGAACTTCAAAATTTTATTTTGAGATATTTCAATTAGAAAGTCTCTGAGAATCAGTATTATAGTAGACATATATATATATATATATATATACACACGGTAATTCACTACCAGTGCGACAAACTTGCAGGAGGTGTAGGGGGCACAAAGACAAATCGGAATCACATAGCATTGCAGGGTCCGAAATGCCTTCGTCATGCGGTAGAGGACGATGAACGGGAGGTCGCGTGAACAGCGGTCCCGCTAGAAGTCAGCATTTGCGAACCGTTTCTGTTGAAGAAACCAAGTAGCAAAAGTCCTCCGGAGTGGATAATCCGCAGGCTCCAATGATTGGACACGTTGCAGATGGTATGAACTCATTTGGTTTGTTGACAGTATCCTCCATACAGTGGATTGGGAAATACCCAATCGTTGGCCTATCACTCGAGTACTCGTACTCGGATTGCCTTCTGCAAGACGTAGGACATTCTCCTCATTGTCTGGCGTCCTCGTTATTCGCTCTCGATTCATGATACCTCTCGTGAAACAACCAGTCTCACGTAACCTTCTGTGCACACGTGCGAAAATGGTATGACGAGGAGCACGCCTGTGCAGGAAACGTTCCTGATACAAGCGTAGAGCGGCGCGCCCGTTACAGTCTGCAGCTCCATACGCATGTCGGCCAGTTCAACATTTGAATACTCGTCCATCCTACTGCCTCGGGAACCGGTTCACAAATGCTGACTTCCAGCGGGACGGCTGTTCACGCGACCTCCCGTTTAACATCCTCTACCGCATGACAAAGGCATTTCGGACCCTGCAATGCTATGTGATTCCGATTCGTCTTTGTGCCCTCTACACCGCCTGCAAGTTTGTCGCACTGGTAGTGAATCACCCTGTGTGTATATATATATATATATATATATTTTTTTTTTTTTTTTTTTGTTAGTTGTTGGCACATCAGATTCTGTGGCCACATGGCACCTCCCAAGGTTTTGCATTTTCTACTCTGATCCAAGCCCGAGGTGGGATTCGAACCTGCAACCTTTGGGTTGCCAGGCAGGCACTTTACCTATCTGGCTAGCCCAGTTGGCGAACATATGAATATACCTTCAAGGTAGGATCAACAGAGTGATTAATAAGGAGAAGTAAAATGAGCAACACTGGTTTTAATTAGTGTGGTGGGTGCTCTGCCATATGTATTTTTTAGATCCTTGTCAAATGTTTGCCATATACAGAGCTTGTATTTTAATGTGAAGCATGTATTAAAAAATGGGATTGAAATAAACAGAATTAAACACATTAAATGAAAGCAATAATTACAGTAAATGAAATTTAATTAAAGCTAAAAAATTTACTTATTAGCGTAGTTGTGGTAGTCTAGAGACTTTCTGGAAATTTTGGGGGGGCCCCTGGTGCAACTGCATCCCTGTAAATCTGGCCTTCGAGATGAGTGCTAGTGGGAGGAAACTGACAGCCGAGATTCTGTTAGTAAAAGGAAGTATTGTTTGGAAAGTTTTTTTTTTTTTTTTTTTTGTTGTTGGCGCATCGGCTTCTGTGGCCATAATGCACCTCCCAAAGTTTTTGCATTTACTCTGACCCAAGCCCTAGGCGGGATTCCAACCTGCAACTTTTGGGTTGCCCAGGCAGGCACTTTACCCACCCGGCTAGCCCGGTCGGCGTTTGGAAAGTGTTATGTGGAAATAAAACACCACCGATGTTAGAACTGAGAACATATTTGTGAAATCAGTTTAGGGAGTTTTCGAAGGATTTTTACAGATTAGTTCGTAAGCATCCTTAAAAAAAACTACTAATAAGATAAGTTTCTTTGCAGATAAATTTGTTTCTATTTTGACCATTGTACAAGGTCTGCTAGAATGTTCCAGAAATGGCATCATAAATAAGTTAAACTCGAAGTGTGTGGGGAGAGAACACGCATGGTATTTTAAGAATAAAAAATTATACACTCGTGATGCCTTTTTTGACATGTGGGAACTTTAATCTCGAGAGGTTCCAAATTTTCTTGGGTGTCTCTAGATCGGTGTTTCCCAACCTTTTTTTTACCATGCCCCACCTAAGTCTTTCTAAAATTTTGATGTCCCCTATGTAACATATACATATTTTTTATATTCAAAAATTGAATTATTCCCTAAATGAAGCCTAATTACAACTTGTTCAGGATACAAGACTTAGGTTTTAGGAAGAAATCATTAGGAAATTATTAAGAAAAAAACAGTAAGTAAATTTTCAAAACATAATAGACAACTAAAATTCAAGTACAAAATAATTTATATGAAAGATTTTTCTATAATATTTTAATTTTTAGTAATTATTATTTAATTGTTTAATAATTTCAACATTCCATGTGAAGTCACTTATAGATGAGTGCACAAAATTTAGTGAGACCCTTGTGCTTGATGCTTGCCGCAGAGAGATTTTATATTGGGCTCCAATTTAGTCAGCTTCAGTCTCAAGTCTCCCCGTTTTGTAATATCCAGTCAATTTCTTTTCTTTCGTAACAAATCATTTATGGCACAAAATCCACATTCAGCTAAATATGAAGATGGAAACGGTAACAATAGCTCTCTTGCAAAGTTGGTTGAATTTGGGTATTTAATTTCTGTTTCATCACAAAGCCATGCCATCGCTCCTTTTATATTGAATAAAGTTTTAACTGACTCATCATTTTGCATTTCTGAGAGTTCTTCTTGGTACTGCATTGATACATCAGACAAATCCACTAACATTGGTTGCATCATCCAGGTTGGAAAATCAATTTGTTTTAAACCAGAAAACCTTTCTTTTAAATCAGTGGACAGAATTTTCAGATGATCGACAATAACAAGTACAGCGGTATCAGTCACTTCACATTTTTGCAGCCAATGAAACTGTTCAAAATTTTTGTTACAAATATATTTTTGACATAATTCAATAAAATGTAATGAAACCAAATATCTTCGCTTTTGCATTGACGAGAATTTTATTTGTTCCTTGAAGTTGTTTAATATATTTAGTTTTTCAAAGATATCGGCTAAATAACTCACAAATGCTTTACCATCGACCATTAACAGATGCTTCATTTCAGGTTTGTCACTTAAAAAGTCACTAATAGTATCAAATAGTTCCATAAATCTTTTCAAGCAGTTCCCTTTCGAGAGCCACCTTACTTCAGTGTGAAGTAAAAGTCTCACATGGTCTGCATTTTGTTCTTCACAAAAAAGTTTGAAGAGACGTCCACATTTGGCATTAGCTTTAATAGCATTGACACACTTTATAACTGATTTTAGTACTTCATTAAGAACAGGCGAAATATTTTTAGCTACCAAGTTTTCCCTATGAATAACACAATGCACAAGAAGCATTTCTGGATTCTCATCTTTCATCAATTTTAAGCAGCCATTTTTCTTGCCCATCATATTAGGAGCACCATCTGCAGCACAAGATGTTATATTTTTCATTGGTATATTATTGTCATCTAAGTAATTTTTTAGCTTATTATATATATATATATCTTTGGAGGTAGTGGTGCTCTCTAATGATTTACAGAATAACATTTCTTCAGCAAAATTACCTTTATCAATATATCTTACATAAGTTATCAGTACGGCTTCACTGTCTCTCAAAGTTGATTCATCCATTTGCACTGAGAATTTTCTCGTTTTCAGCTTTCCAACAAGTTGTATTTCAATATATTCACTCATTTCATCTATTCTTCTGCTAACAGTATTGTTATTGAGTGGCATAGCTTTCACGTCTTTGTCATCTTCTTCCAGAACTGTTTTAAGAAATGCTGATATTGATGGTTTGATTAAATTCTCTCCTATAGTATGATTTTTCCCAGATTTAGCAATGAGTAAAGAAATTTCATAACTAGCCTCAAGAGTACGATTGACAGTTGCAGTATGAGCAATAAACAGAGACTTTAATGTTGCTCTTTTTTCAAAATTCTTCTTTAAAGTTTTAAAGTAATTTAAATCTGAATTTGCATGAGCATTATGTTTCGCCTTCAAATGCGCCTCAAGACGACCTGGCTTCATTGATTCGTTGGTCAAGCATTGTTGGTATAAAAGACAAAAAGGTGACCTTTGATCGTGGACAGCGGGTATGAAACCAAATTTTAAGTATTCCTCTGAATACTGACGAACTTTTTTTTTTACTTGCACTACTCATTTTACTGTGCAACTGAAAGAAATAAATATAAGATAAATCAAAAACTAAAAATAAACTATGCATTAAAGTTAATTTAATTTTATTTTAATATATCAAAATTAATTATTAGTATGCTTTTTGAATGAATAAATCACACAAATAACTGAATTCGGGCTTTTAAATCTATGGTCTCTGTGAACAAGATAAGTCTAATTTGTCAAAAATGAGATAAGTGCACTATAAAAAAGTATTTATTATTTACTATTATGTGACATGCATATATCTTCATTATTGTAGTTTTAGTGTCAGTAATAAATATTTGTATATTCGAATATGCGCATGTTTATATGAGAGTGTGAAGTTTATTTTTCCTCTCCTGCAAATTCGAGTTTTTGGAGTTATTTGCTTATTTACTGAGACCACAGAAATATACATGTACGACAAATACATACCATTGTGTATCATGGTTCTTCATTAATAATAATTCTGTGCGCAGACAAAGTAATTTTTTATTTTAATCTGAGATCGCCAAACCTATCCAAATGTACAGTCACGACGCCCAAATGAGCATTTGTATGAAAGGAATTACCTATTTCATATAACATGCGGAGTTTGCGGTAGGCTACAGTAGACAACCACTTTGCTTACGCATTGCGTATGCCATAAAAAAAAAGTAAAAAAAGTCAAGTGCAACCATTATCAACCCACTGCAGGATGGAAGCCTCCTCAACAATTCATGTTGAGGGAAATGGACCATAATCTACCACGCTGGTCCAGTGCGGGTTGGCAGATCGACCATATTCAGTAGTCAGGGGCTTGAACCCCGGTCTACTCAAAGAGCATGTGCTACTGCACTCCCGCTCCTGCCCACTCCTTCATTAGGCATAGTAAGCAATACTCTCTGAACAAACTGTAGTTGATATTACTCCAAACTTTCAAGTGCGGCTCTATAGAAAGTACAACGTTTAATGAATGCTTATTTCAAATTGAGATACCAACAATTCTTCTTTTGTACAAGTTAAATCATAGTAGGCAGTTGTTTTAAACTCTTAGACGAGCAATTTTTGAATTGCCCCCCTGAACAATCAAATTTCCCCCATGTGGGGCGTGGGACCCACGTTGGGAAACACCGCTCTAGATGAAGCCATTGTTTCTTCCCAATATCTGACATTTCTGGAACTTGTTTGCTGATTACTAATTTTAGTGGTTTTGATGTTAGGGGTTCCCTCCAAATGTGCAAAATGTGTCTCATTCAGTGAATTTTTGATGCTTTGGAATAAAAAGAAGTCAAATTCATACAACATCAGCTGGAAAAAAAAAAACACACACACACACACACACACACACACACACACACACACACACACACACACTATCCACCTCATCTGTCCATCCCATCTAATGTCTAATCCTTCTTTATTTATTTAAACTACCCATTTCCACCACACAGTAGTTTGTTCCGACAATCACTTACTTTCTGGCTGAAAGCAAATTTTCACACATCTAACCTGCAGCCACCCTTTCTCATTTTCTGTTTATGTTCCCTTATGTGCATTGTCTGAGAAAGCATCATTAAATTTAATAAATCCATTTAAAGCCTTAAACACTTCAATCAGGTCTCCTTACAAGTGCTTAGCTTCCATTTTATGGAAGCTAAGCACTTGTAATCCCTTTGTGTTCTTGACTAAACTGGTTGCTCTTCTCTCCACCTCTTTCGAGAGATTGATGTCTTTCTTTAAAAGAGGCTTCTAGACCTGTATGTTCCCAAAATGGCCTAACCATTGCCTTATACGTTATAATCACCTCTTTGTCACCGCTGGCAAAGTTCCTGTATATCATTGACAGAAATCAATGAGCTGTTCTGGCAGCCTGCTTGCACTGTTCAGAAAACTTCATATCAGATTGTACAATTACATATAGGGTCTCTAAGAAATTTTTAGAAATCTTCAAGTACCGTGTTAATAGACTAGAAAAGAATAGTGAAAGCTTGAAAAGCGGTACTCACCTTGAAATTAATCTGCGATGGTTTACTTAGGTAGCGTGGTTAATGTTTAAGTTGAATTGTTAAATTGAAAAATTAAAAGGGAGGGAAGTAGGTAAAAGTTGACTGAGTTAAATGGGCGCAAGGAAACAGAAGCGTACACATCCAATCCTTGGTTGTCATCGAAATAAAAGAAAGAAGAATAATTAAAAACCATGTAAGTGAATCCGGTGAAGCCAATAGTCTTTACGAGGACTTTCGTTAGTTAAAGAACGTCTTCAGTTGGCAATGTGTGGGGAGAGAACACGCATGGTATTTTAAGAATAAAAAATTATACTCTCGTGATGCCTTTTTTGACATGTGGGAACTTTAATCTCGAGAGGTTCCAAATTGGGGAAAGATTGAAGGGGAGTTTAGAATTTAGAATTTTGAGGTTAGAGTGGTGCTTGTACCATTCGATAACTAGAGCTTCATATTGAAGTATTCTGTAGCTGGATTTTAGTTTAATGATGGAAATGGCAGAATCGATGAGCGGGTTGTGGTTGTGAGTCTGGGCATGAGTTGTAAGTTCTGTGACAGATTGGTTAGACGTGAGACTACGGAAATGGTAGTATGAAGCTCTAGTTATCGAACGGTACAAGCACCACTCTAACCTCAAAATTCTAAATTCTAAACTCCCCTTCAATCTTTCCCCAATTTGGAACCTCTCGAGATTAAAGTTCCCACATGTCAAAAAAGGCATCACGAGAGTATAATTTTTTATTCTTAAAATACCATGCGTGTTCTCTCCCCACACATTGCCAACTGAAGACGTTCTTTAACTAACGAAAGTCCTCGTAAAGACTATTGGCTTCACCGGATTCACTTACATAGTTTTTAATTATTCTTCTTTCTTTTATTTCGATGACAACCAAGGATTGGATGTGTATGCTTCTGTTTCCTTGCACCCATTTAACTCAGTCAACTTTTACCTACTTCCCTCCCTTTTAATTTTTCAATTTAACAATTCAACTTAAACATTAACCACGCTACCTAAGTAAACCATCGCAGATTAATTTCAAAGTGAGTACCGCTTTTTAAGCTTTCGCTATTCTTTTCTAATATAGGGTCTCTTTCATTCTGTACCACCTTGAGTGTAGTATCACCTAATTGGTATGTTATTCTGGGATTACTGCTGCTCATATGCAGTATCTTGCATTTACCACTTCTCAGTCCATCTGTCTAATTTATCTACATACTGAAACTATCACAAAATAACCCAGAAAACCTCTGAAGTTGATGGAATGTGACAGGACAGTGCAGCAAAGAATCCTCTGCTCGGAATGCAGGTCAACATTGTTGAAGCACAATGGGCTTTCAGTGAGATGATTGGGACATATTGGGACCAGTGGTAATCCATATAATGCAGGATGCTGCATTATATGGATTACCATGGTTGTGTACTATCCATAAGTCACTAATCACCCTAATGAGAGATTCTCTCTCAACTTTGTATGAGGCCCACCATTCTTGGACTCTAGACCAGTTGTTGTTGTTTTGGTTTTTAGGAGCATTAGCAACTAAGGCCGTATTGCTCCAGGGATATGCGGTGGTTATTCCCTGATCTTTCCGCATCCTCCGTATTTGGTGGTCACGGGCTCTAACCCCCGGACTCTACTCTAGACCAGTGGTCTCCAAAGTGGGGTGCATGAGATAATCCACAATAAATCAATATTTATTAATTATGAAAATTTTAGTTTTTTGAAATGTAATTGAAAATAAAAATCATAAAAAAGGTTTTTTTATACTTCAATATGTGGCTTTGTTTGATCGCACGGCTTTATTTAATCATGCCACTGAACATGCACATTCAAGTACATGCATTTTGTACTTGAACTTCAATTAATTTTGTTTTGTATTTTTTTATTTGGGATCTTTTAAAATCATGTGATTTTAGATATGCCTTCCATGTAAATGATTTATAAATAAAAAAAAAAAAAAAAACTTATATACAGTCGGACCTCTCTTTAACGAACTTCCATATAGCGAAATTTTCTATGTAAAGAACTTTTTTGATTTACATTGAAAATAGTTTCCATATAACAAAGAAAATTTCCATATAATGAACTGATTCCAAAAGACCTGGGTACGCATTGTTTGCACCTCTGGATTTTAGGCAAAAACTGATGCTGTAGAAAGCACGAATTAATAGCTAAAAGGATTAAGCATTAATCTCTTTAGCTTTTAACAGCTAAAGGCTTTAATTCCACGAATTAAGAGTTAAAACATTTTACAATTTAATGGTGCAGGAGGAAATTGGCCAAACATGGCATGGGATAGAAAAAGATAGAAGTTTGGGAGAAGCCTTTGCCCAGCAGTGGGTCAGCAATGGCTAAAAAGAAGTAAAACCTATACAACTTATACACTACTATGCCGAGAAGTCCCGCTGGTCAGCTGTTCACAGCCATTGGCAAAGATTAAGGCATATTCCCGATGCAGGCATTGGCTCTAGTCAACTTATTTTCTATCGTAAGCATCCTATTACAGAATTAGGAGAGAGTGATTTTCCTTTATCTCGGAAATTCATCTGTTTTTTCGAAAAATGAGTCATCTACACTAAATTTCACCTGTCTCTGTTTACATGGTAGCTAGGTGCCTCCGCAGCCAGGTGGGAAGGAGCAGCAGTGCGTAGCACACACGCTTCTTGATTAGACCGGGGTTCGAGCCCGTCACCACCAAATACGGAGGATGTGGAAAGGTCAGGGAATGACCACCGCATATCTCGGAGCAATATGGCCTTAGTTGCTAATGCTCCTAAAAACCAAATAACAACAACAACATGGTAGCTACAAGTGGTCCCCAATTTCAGCTTTGTTTTAACTGCTGTGCAAGTAACCTTACAGTGTTCTTGAGTGTAGTGGAAGTGCTTAGTAGTGTAGATTGCGGCATTAAAAACAAAAAACGCTTTAAAATTTGATGTCCCTGCTGGTAGTGTGTCAACCATTCGGAAAAAGTGTTTGGATTCTCAAAGTGTTTGAGGAAACGGGATCCATTTGGAAGCGTGCAAAATTATGCCTTTGGGAAGATGTAGATGAAGCAGTTTTTAAGTGGATGAAGTTGATTCAAGACCAAAACATGCCAATATCAGGGCTATTAATAAAAGAAAAGGCTATGCAATATGCATCTTTTCTGAAACAGTTTTGAAAAAAATTATGGTGGACTATGAGTCCAAAGACATTCAATGTTGATGAAACATGTCTATTAATTAAATGTTTGCCAAACAAGACACAGACTTTTAAAGGAGATAAATATTTAGGTGGTAAAAATAGTAAGGAGAGAATTACACTCTTGGTTGCAAATATGGCTGGTTATGAAAAACTGAAGCTTTTGGTAATAAGCAAAAGTAAACAGTCCCGATGTTTCAAAGGAGTAAAGCCAATGGAGTTGGACTATGACTACAACTGCAACAATAAACCTTGAATGAGAAGCAAAATTTTTGAGCAGTGGATTTGAAATTTCGATAGGATGATGATGAAAGATAGAAAACAGAAAAGTCGTGTTGATTGTCGACAACTGCCCTGCCCACCTTCACTCAGTAATTTCGAAACTTGCAAGTGTGAAGCTTGTTTTCTTCCTTCTAAATAATTTGAAAATGCACTACTGAAGGTGCATACTGAAAATAATTATACCGAGAATAGAAACCAACCAACCTATAGATTCTGTTATAGATTTGTGGATGTGCATATCAGAGTTAGTGAAAGTGTGGAGTCAAGATGTGACGGAAACAATGATTAAGAATTGTTTCGCAAAAGCAGGTTTTGCTAAAATGGTAATTAACAGAGATGAGAAGACATTGAGCAATCTTGGGAAGAGTTCCAAGCAAGGTTTGATCAATGGAGAAATTGTTTTTGACGAATAGTTAGGAGTTGATAATGATGTTATAGTAGCTGAATATTCAAGTGCCTCCAACATTTTGGAGCTTATTTAAAGAACAAGTGACAATATCAATGATGAGTTGGATGAAAATGGGGGTAATACCTTCCAAACAAATGTTAGTAGCATTTGAAACTTTGCATCGAGGCCTTCAGTGGGAAAAAAAATGTAACACAAAATATATCTGAGTGTTTAAAGTTTAAACAAATGTGAATATTTTTATGAACGGTACACAATAGAATCCGGTGTACAACAAAAATTAACCAAATATTTTAGACATAATTCTTAAAAGTGTATTAATAAACTGTGGGCATCATGTAAGTAGTCATTTTTCAATATGTATGTATTAATAAATTGTTTTAAAATGTTAGAAAATTTATTCATTCCCACTTCTTTCCCATCTTTTACTATATTTCTGAATTTACAGTATTTTTCATTATTGAAATAGTCATATTTCTTTATAATGAAATTTCTGTATAACAATTTTTTCAAGGGAACGATCGATTTCATTATATAGTGGTCTGACTGTATTTAATTTTTTATTGCGGGGTACGCGCTAGTTCTTTTAAGTAAAAAAAGGGTGCATGACCAAAAAAGTTTGGAGATCACTGCTCTAGACCAAAGGAAGGCTGTGCATGACCATCAGAAGCTGGGCAGAGGCAGTGTGATGGTCTGGGTCCATACCTGTGTCAGCAGCACAATTCTTCATATCATACAGTTCACATTGCGATGTACTGGTTTGAGGACAGGAGCACTGAAAAGTTGGCTAACCCCAGTCCAATTGCACCTCTGAAATGAATTGTATCATCAGGTACGTGAGAAGAGACTGTCCAAAAAAAAAAAAAAAAAAGAGCTGAACTAGTCACTGCTTTGAAGGCCAAATGGGAAAATATCAGAGGATATTTACAAAAACTAGTGGAGAGTTCCACAGAGACTAGAGGCTGTCATAAAGTCAAAACATTTCAGCATGCATTATTAGTTTTTTGTAAAGAAAGGTTATTTGTAGATATGTCAGTGTTGTGATATTAATGGTAAGGTGGTGTATATCCAGCACTGCCACTAAGTTTCTTTAGAGCAGAGTGATAAGTCAGAAGACTTGGAAGGGAAAGGCACAATTTTTTGGATGCTTTCATCCCAGAACTCCAAACTAAGTTTAAAAAGAAACAGCACGTATGATGCAGTTGTTGTTATTTGGTTTTTAGGAGCATTAGCAACTAAGGCCATATTGTTCCGGGGATATGCGGTGGTCATTCCCTGACCTTGCCGCATCCTCTGTATTCGGTGGGCATGGGCTCGAAACCCGGTCTAATCAAGAAGCGTGTGCTACGCACTGCCGCTCCTGCCCACCTGGCTATGGAGGCGCCGTATGATGCAGTAAATCCCTCTTATAAGTAATGACAAACTAGCAATTGAATTATAAACTAATTCCAGATTTGGAAATGACAGTTCACCCTGTTCACTGAAGCTTTCAAAAGTCATGATGAAGAAATATATATTACAGTGAAACCTCTCTAAAGTGGACACTTCTGGGTCAGAAGAAAGTGTCCACTATACACAGATGTAGTCAGCTTCAATAATTTGGAAAAGTGAAATTCACCGTAACTGGTTGCTTATTCAGTTTTTTTTATTTTCTTTTTATTGATTATTGTTGTGTGTGTGTGTGTGTATATATATATATATATATATATATATATATATATATATATATATATATTTGTGTTTCGATGAACTTTTAGTAAAATTAATATAAACTGCCGTGTTTAGAACATTTCATGTTCATTATGGATAATTAGATTGCTTGCTAGTTTTAGTCAATATTCATCAATTTGCTTACAAGGAATTCTTTTGATGTAAAAAGATACATCGCTCCCTTAACAGGTCAAAACTCCCCCTTTATAAATTTCTGAATAGGGTCCTACTACAAACAGCAAGAAACTTTGTTTATTAAAAAACTGATATGCAATCAATGCAATGCACAGGAAAATTTCAAGCAGTATTCCACAGAACAAAACTTCGATAAAGCCTTTTTTACGTAGCTACTTAGACTGCCATTTCTCACTGTCATTGGTACAGGAAAATTGCCTTTGTTCTTCAGTCAAAAAGCTAGACATTGTTGTTGCTAAAATACTTATGAGCAGTGCATTTTTTGGGATGGTACACAATGGTACAGCATACTGGCACCTTTATTATCAGTGACGTGTGACATTTGGATGCAGTGCACTTTGAAATTTGTAATACAGTATATCCATAAATTTTTTTCACACGTTTACTTACTATTCAAATAAGCTTAAAATTATTTAACTAATTTGCATTTTTTCACTGTTTATTGTTAAGATATTTTCAATATAAAACTATAGCCATTTTTATAATTCTAAATTACTCAGTCGGACTTCTGTTTAACGAAGTCCTTTTATAGCAAATTATTTTGAATTCCCCTTGGAAGTTACATTTAAAATACTTTCCGTTGAGCGAGAAAAAATTGTTAATTAGGTTACAGTTAAATAAAAGAGATACATATCATGGATTTCAGAAATACCTAATTGAAAAGATGGTTTCGAAAGAATTGAAGCATTTGATGGATGCTCTGAGTACGATACCAATTTCATAGAGTGAATGTGAACGAGGATTTTCAAAAATGAATCTGATTGCCAGCCCAACCAAAGCTTCGTTGATGACAAAACTATTTCTTAAAATTGTAGGCCCACCGCTGACCCGTTTTGATCCAGCAAAATGCTTTGGAAACGTCATTCAGCAAGAGACACACAAAGAAGAAGAAAAAAAGGCAAGGGTGTCGGATGAGAACTTAATAAAGATTTGGAATATTCTACAAAAACTTTATTATGAAATTATTTTTACTTATGTTATTTATTTTTACTTATTATTTTTAGGGTCCACAGTCTAACGAAACCCTTATAATGTCACTCGGTTGTCCGTCTGCCACAGCATTGTATCTCTGGAACCACTCAACCAATTGACTTGAAATTTTGCATGGGTTTGTATATCATGGGCAAAATGTTTATTATGCATTGTTGGAAAGAGCTCAATGAGTAGGTTTAAAATATAATTTTACAATATTTTTAAAATTAAAAATGGCGGCATCAGACAGGAAAATGTAATTTTCGTGTCCCCCCTTTATTTCTGTCACTAACGTAGCTAAAAATTTAAAAATCACATTAGCTATGCATTATTTGATGCTTATCAAGGGAAAACTATTCCGATTGAAATTATCATTTACTTTTTGTGTTAAAATAAAAAAAAAAAAAAAAAATTTTATTGCACTTCAATAGCATGCTTCTTTGTACTAAGTAAGTCTCCTTTTGGTGACAAAAAGGTTGCTAAATAGTTAGTTAATAATTCTATAAAGGTCATTTATAAATTTTGTGATGAGAAGTACCTTTTAACAATTTTCAAAGCTGGAGTTATCCCAGCAAGGAGGTACTCAGAGAGTAAGTGTTGAGGTGGTGGTGGTGGGGAGGCGCTTGCGCGTAGTCTTGCACAGCCCTCACCTTCCAGTCGCTTCTCCCACCCATAGCCATTCACAACAACTGGAAAGACTCAAATAGAGAACATATTCGTTAGTTTCTCAGTTTTAGGCCAAGCCGGGGTACTAGAAACTTTTTTTCAGTTACAATAAAGCTCTCTATTTGAGATACTACACTAACGACCATTCGTGACTATGGACTCTTCATCCTGAGTGCACAGCAATCAGTAGTTTACCGATTTATTTACCTATTTTACTCACATTTTACTGATTTTTTTAAATACTTGAATAATAAATTTATGCTTAATAAACTGTGTGTTAATATACTTAATTTGTTGTTCTTATTCCAAAAACATTACTACTAAAGTAACAATATCAGGAAATACTTTTTTAGAGTACTGTACTTCTCATGTCCTTTTAATTTTCAATTTTTCTTGATAGCAAAGAATGAGTACCGGCACCTATTTTTTTTACAAAAAAAAAAGCACTGCTTATGAGTAATGTCAATTATCACAAGTTTTTATTGAAGTGTAGTACAAAAAAGAAAGGGCTGTACTGCAGCAGTGCCCCTACAGTTTTTTTATGCACAATACCTCAAACTGAATCTTGTATACAGACTTGCTACAGTATTGTTTTTAATTCTTGTAACAGCACCTCTCAGTTTGGCAATTTTGTTGCCTTGCTAAGTGATGAAAGTCACTGAAACTGCAACACAGTCCAAATAACATTGTAAACATTCCTTACTAGCAGCAGTGAGTATATTAATGACATTGTGCTATCTGCTTCATGAATAATCCATGACCATCACATATCTAATTAGTATTACCGTAATGACCTTGATTAGTGGCAAATCCTGTTGACCTAAGAAAACACGTATGTGTCATTATCTTTGAAAATGTACCGTCTAGGGAGCTTGAAAATATGAAAAGGACACTTATTAAAGTGTAAGCATCCACATTAGAGAGCAAAAATTTTGGAAAGGTTTATTTAACATGTTATTTCTAACAATCTGGCTGGAAGCCAAGCTTGAATATCCAATAACAAGAGGTGTCCCTTTCAGACAGGTCTCTGTTAATTAAGGGAGGTTTCATTGTATTTGATTAAAAAACTTTTAAGAACTCTTCTGCCAGTATGAATAGCTCCTACTGAGTGCCACTTCACTTCATAAAAACATTTAAAAACTTATTTTCAGAAACAAACAGACCAAGAAAGGTTGACAAGTTTAGATCTCTTTACATACTATGTGAAATTGAAACCGATGTGTAAAATCTAACAATTTCTAACTAACAGACAATTTCTAACAAAATCTAACATGAATGGTTTGAGCATGCTCAATGCTGATGGGAGTCTTCCTCTAGCTCAGAATAATCACCTGAGAGGGCATAAATTCAAATTGAGGAAAGACAGATGTAGGATAGACGTGCGGAAATTTGCCTTTAGCCAGCGGGTGGTTGGTTGGTGGAACAGACTTCTATCCCTTGTAGTGGAGGTTGATAGCCTAAATAAGTTTAAGGCTCAGCTGGACAGGTATTTTGAACGAACAGAGGGGTGAAGTGGAAGTGGGGTTTTTTTTTTTTTTTTTTGGCTGATGCTGCATAAGCTTGCTTTCTTGCATCAAATGCCTCTACTAATGCTAATAGCTAGCTTTTGTATTTCAGTCATCCAAAAGTAGTAATTTAATTTCTAATGAGCAGTCATTATTTCAACCTAATGACTGTTCATCATACTGGATAATTGATATCTAATGATTGTTAAACTGTCCTTTTGTTATGCTAAACTTTTTTTTTTTCTAATTCCTCTTTAGATTTCAATGGTACTGTTACATACTATAAGTAGAATTATACATGTAACAACTATTAAAACTTCAAACAAACATAATGCAAAAATATATTATTTATTTCATATATATATATATTCCTGCTTCATAAGTTTAAAAATAAAGTTATTTCAGAAACAACTTTCAGCAAATATTTCTACATGCATTTTGTTTTAAGCAATTCTTGCTTCTAACTGCATTCACTTTAGCTTTCTCAGCTTTTCTCAGATAAAAGCCATACTACTTCAGTAGCATGATCAGCATCAACAAGCTGTTTGATCATCTTGTCTTCCCTGTAATTTTTTTCTATCAACGTAACTGTACAGTGATTATCTGAAACATCAAAAATATAGTACATAGTATTAAAATAGTAAAAAAAATAATAATATTAATCACCTCAGCACTTGCCTTAATATTATTCAAAATATTAATATTATTTTAATATAAACATTATTTAAAATACCTTAATATTATGCAGTTTACTGAAAGATAACTTTGTAAAATAATAAGAGGAATCTACCCTAATACAGTACGTAGAACACTTCCGTATGATACAGTCCAGAAATTAAAATGGAAAAAAAAAAAAAAGAGCTTACTCTAATGTAAGTTTTTTGATTTTTTCGTTTTAATTTCTGGAGGGTATCATACAGAAGGGTAGTACGTACTATATTGGGGTAGACTCCTCTTATTATTTTACAAATATTGATATCAACGTAGAACATATTGAGCATTACAGCTCTGATTCATACTATCTAATTGAAAGATAACTAAAACCACTTCAGTGGCTTCAGTTATGTTTCAGTAAACTACATAATTTCAATCATATGGACCCAGCTGGTTGAGATTTCGGTCACATGGACCCAGCTGATTGAGATGCTGAGGCTCTTGCAATTACTAATGATCTTGCACAGATTGTTCATTTACCTATCAAAATATCAGACAATCCTAACCATACAACTAACTCTTGATCTTTTACTCACAAATGATCCTTCAAAGTATAGGGTCAAGGTGAGTGGTTCTCTAGGCACCTCAGGCCACAACTTGGTAATGGTCTCTTCTCTAGTGAGGTCTTTCCCTCATGGCCATTCTCAACTAGTGTTGTTTGACATTACAAGAATGCAAAATGGGATGATCTGCAAGATTTCCACTCTTCTTTTCCTTGGTTGGATTACTGTTTTAAATCTTCTAATGCCATTGTTTTCTCAGATCACGTCAGTGAAATTATTCTTATAGGGATGAAATTCTTTATCATCATTCAACCTAAAAATCTTGTCCTTTTCCTAAATTTTTGGTTTTCTAATAAATGTGCTAAACTGTTCAAGACAAGAATGTTGCATATTGCAATTGGCTTGCATCTAAATCTCCAGGTTCATTTTCTGCCTACAACAAAGCTTGCAACAGTTGTAAAGCATTATCGATCAGTCCAAACTAAATTTTGAACAGGCTAAGAGTAGAAAACTTGCTTCTTGCCCAAACAGTAGTTGACCATTCTGGTCACTTGCCAAAGCTATTGCCTGTAACTCATCTGTGGTCCCACCTCATTTAAAACCTGATGGTTGTATTGCTTCTTCAGCTAGTGATAAAGTCAACTTACTAGCATCTTTCTTTTCTTCTACTGACAGTCTTGGTAAATTACCTCTTACCAGTCCCAATATACTCCACTCAATGCCTCGTATAGTCTTCTGTCAAAAGGATGTCAGAAGTATTTTGAACAATCTTGATGCAAGAAAGCTCCAGGTCCTGATGGCATTTCTCCACATCTGTGCTCCTGTTCTGTGTTGCCTTTTACACTTTCCTATTCCACTGATGTTTTTCCTTATGCTTGGAAATTTGCTCATATCTGGCCAATTCCTAAAAAGGATGACATATCCCTCCCATTCAATTATAGTCTCACCGCACTTACCTCTACTCTTTCCAAAGTAATGGAGAAATTCATTAACTGCCAACTCCTAAACTATCTCAAAACCTTCCATCTGATCAATGATTGGCAATATGGATTCCATCAGTCTCGATCCACTGATGATATACTGGCTTATGTTATTTGTTTATGGATAAATTCAATGAAAATATTTGTTTGGTGAAACTCAAGCAATTTCTCTTATCATTTCCAAGGCTTTTGATCGTGTTTGGCATAAAGGTCTTCTAAATAAGCTTCCATCTTATGGATTGACGATTGTTTTTTGTAATTGGGTATCCAGTTTTCTCTCTGACACTCACTGCAGGTGATGGTAGAGGGCTCTTTGTCTTCTAACTTCTCCCTTAATGCTGGTGTTTCCCAAGGTTCAGTTCTTTCTCCAACTCTCTTACTCTTGTATATTAATGACCTTCTTCCATTGATTGGAAGTCCTATCCATAGTTTGCTGATGATAGAACATTGCAGTACACCTTCCAAATATCCACCATCAGTTCCTTAAATTCTTATCTCCAGGTAATTCTCTAATGAGGCCAAGTTAACTTAGTTAATTTCAATCCTTCTAAACTCAGTTCTGTCTTATATTTTTCTAAAAGGATTCTTCTGCTCTTATGCTTATTTTCAATGACACTCAGATTTTTAGACAAGATCAGATATCTCTATTAGGGATTACCCTGACTTTTGATCTCACCTGGCATAAGCATATAATGAATACTGCTTCCTCTGCATCTAAAAAAACTGAGTTTTCTCTTTTGCTCTCAGCATTACTTTTCTTCTAAAGAAAAGTAATGCTGAGAGCAAAAAATCAAATCTATACAAATCTCAAATCTGCCCTACAATGGAATACTCTTTCCACATCTGGGGAGTGATACCCCAAAAACCTCCCTTAGGATTAGACTATTCAAAAGAGTGCAGTCAGATTGACTACCCTCTTTTATATTATTGGTACTACTGTAGTGACATGACCCTACACTACATCCTTCATCATAGATCTCATAATTTTTCCAGCAAAAAAAAAAAAAAAGAAGTAAACTTACTGGTCTTTATTTGCCTGGATAACTATTAGAATCCCTTTGTGTATAGGTTAGATATCTGCATATTTCCAATCTTCTGGAACTTCTAAGTCAAAAAATGCTGTCATCATTATAAATAAGCATTAAACCTCTTTGGTTATTTCTTTCGGCACAACTAGATAAATATTATCAGCTCCTTGTGCCTTCTTTACTTTTAAACATGACAATTTATCTTCTAGAGTTTTTCACTTATCACAAAATAAATTAATTCCAAATACATTTCATTCATTTCCTTTAGTGTTCAGATATGCAAAAAAAAAAAAAAAAAAAAAACTTTTGCAAATCCTTTTCATAATCTGTCTCTTTCTCCCCTCATAACATGATATTAAATTCAGCTTATCTATTCACAAGTTTGTACATTTCTCAATCGTTTCCCAAATGTTATTATTAAGGCTGAATTATACACAGTTGAATAATTTTCATTTCTTGCATACACAAAACTAATTTTTCTTAGTTCATAGATCAAAAAAACTATTTCATAAGAGTGCGTGTGCGTGCGCGCGTGTGTGTGTGCCCGCACGCGCGCAAGGTAGAATTAATAAGTCAGATAATTGTGAAGATGGAAGCGTAAATTACACAAAATGCCAAAAGCTAATAAGAAAAGGATAGCAATATATATATATATATATCTCATGAGATCTAAATATAAATGTGTATAAGGTTGAAATCAATTTCATTTTGCACTGAAACTGTCTACTCATTCCATATGAAGACAATTCAAACAAAGAAATTTTGCTTACCAAAAAGAAAATGTACAAGTTCATCAGGAGCACTACGAGGGCATCCTAAATATGGAAAGGAGAGCATATTCTTAAATTCTGTTCTAAACAGATGTAGAATTTTAAATGAAACATAATTAATATGTAATTTGCTTATTTTATGAATATCAACACATTTCAGCAGTTCACTTGCTATCCTTCCCATAACAGTAAGATATATATTATGAGAGGGAGAATGGGAAGAAATGGAAAGGGGGAAGATTGCATATAAAGGTAACATTCACTACCTGTATAATCTAAGTTGTTTTAAGATGCTATATTCTTAAAAAAAAAACCCATATTGTAAAATGGTCACAATTTACAGAAACTTACATTACAAAATAAGATACACACACAAAATAAGAAACTTACATTACAAAACAAGGTATTAGTAAAGAAAAAAAAAAAATTTTTTTTTTCTTTTACTCAACTATAGACAAAATAAAAAATTATTTACATACACAACAACACACATAAAAACAGACAAAGAAATATACAACAATACTTGTTTTGAAAAGACAAAGCAGTTTAAGGGGTTTCTCTACTGGAGTCCCATACATTTCATAGAAATTTTTAAACAGAAATAAGTCTTGGCAAGGAATATCCCTCTCACCCCTCCAAACTTAAAGTTAATAATACACAAGTAGTTCTCGACTTTACAAGTTAATTCGTTCCTAGCACACGCTTATAAAGCGAAAACTCGTAAAACGGGAATTTATTTCCCATAGACATAATGTTAAAAATAGGGGTTACGTTATCAACAATGAAATTAGTTAGCTAGTTTATGTTTAAACAACGATTGATTTATCAAAAAGAAATGAAAAAAGTAGCCTGTAAAATCAAGCAAATTATAATAATAGAGAAATTATTTATGACTTACAAATGTTAAAGAATGTTTATTTTTCATCATTATCGACTAAATGCACACTCGTCGATCACTTATTATTGGCTTGGCACTCGGTTTGTTGCACAAGGAGTCATCTTCTTCAGAAATGCTGGCATTTGTTTCCAAGATAACCTTCTCTTTTCTTTATAAATTTCAATAGCATGCATAAGCATTTTTTAATGAAATGCACAAATTGCAACTAACACGATTTGCATGGAGTAACAAGTTTATGAAGCTTAAAAAAAAAAAAAAAAAAGGAATGAGGAGAAGATTCTGAAAATTTATTTGTTTTTTATACGATTGAAGATTTCAGTAAAGAGCAAACACATTTCACCATAATAACGTAAAAACCCACACAATTCCAGCTATCGGTATTTTCACAAATGAAATAACATCCAGTTTACTACCATGCAATAGCATCCAGTTTATAATTGCTTGCAGTAACAGAAAAGAACAATAAACCGGAAAGTGCAAATTGTTTTTATTGTTTTATGATTGTGACTTCCAGAAATGTGCTTTAGAAAAATATAAAGCCATTCAAAATTGGTTCTTATAATATAGATAACAATGAAAGTGTAGTGCATTTAATGATTTGAATTGGTAACTTATACAATTTACACTATAAAAAGACCTTTTAGGGAGTTATATAGCAAAAATTTGAACTTCCGAGGTCGTGGAATGAATTACCAAAAAACAATGTGTTATTGGCTTCACATTACGATATTTTCGCGATGTGATGGTAACAGATTAATATCATAAAGCGGAGTATGCTGTATTGTATAGCTACGCACGTGGTTTGAAATGCGGTATCTATGAATGTTTAACATTCATTTTTTGCAATTAATGTTCATATTTTCGATTTTGTTGATACTTGAAAAAAAAAAAAAAAAAAAACTCGTAAAGCGAGAACTGCCTGTATATATCATTTGGTAACAGCACAATATTTTTACCTGTTCTTACAAAGAGGAAAACCACGGTAAAAACAAGTTAGGCAATATACATATTTTGTTATGTTTCTGATAGTTTTTTTAATTAACTGAATTTTTTCACTTTGTGTTTAACAGAAGTGAAAATAAATAAATAATTCATTAATATTATATAAAAAGCAAGTAATTGCTTCACTATTAATGCATTAAAGTTAGACTACCCACCCACCCAAGAAGGGCCAAATAGCCCTGAAACAGTGCCGTCTGGGTGGTGGTATCCACTGAGAATAAGTAACAATAGCCTTCTCCTTTAGGTGAAACGTTACTTATTCGAAGTAATGCAATGTCATGGCAACTGGTCGTGAAGGTATTTGCAATATGAGATATGACTTAAATGATGCCGCTTTTGCAAATAATTTGCTAATCTAGAATTGGCTGTGTACTAATATGATGCATTTGCACTAACCTGTACATAGTCTTAACTTTCTTGCAGCCTGAGGCATAAGCCCTAATGCATTAATAGTCTTAATTCATCTTATACACCATCAGGCATCTCTCATATTGTGGTGTGGAGTTATATTTCATAACTGTTTTGCCATTATTACATCACTTAGGTACCTACCCACCCACCCACCGAAGAAGGGCCAAATAGCCCTGAAACGGTGCCGTCTGAGTGGTGGTATCCACTGAGAATTAGTAACAATAGCCTTCTCCTTTAGGTGAAGCGTTACTTATTCAAAGTAGTGCAATGTCATGGCAACTTGTCGTGAAGGTATTCACAATATGAGATATGACTTAAATGATGCCGCTTTTACAAGTATTTTCATGAATCTTCCTCCTGGTTTTAATCATAGAAGATTCATGAAATACAGGCATTTCTTAACTTTCCTGTAATTAATACAATAAACAATTAGCTGCAATTAATTTTTAATACATTTAGTAAACAAGTGACAAAAAACAAATTCACAAAACTCTTAAAAAGCAGTGGTTTTTTTTTTTTTTTTTGTGAGTAGATGCTCAATACTTAAACAACTGAGAATTTTTAATTTTCCATGTATCTCCATATTGCCCAACTGGTGCACTGCCACAAATAATTTCCAACACTTCAGTTATTATATGCAAATTAACAGACCTAACCAGCTTTGCTATTAAAATAAATGTAAAATTTAGACTCCTGGCTATTACAAAAAAAATATATATTATATATATATATTTTTTTTTTAATATACAGGTGACTCTCGCTTAACGCTGATAGTTCGTTCCGGAAAAACAGAGCGCTAAGTGAATCCGCGCTAAGCGAGCGCCCTATTCCCATAAGGTAACATATATATTTGTGAGTTGTGGTCTATTACATAGGATATTTTCTAATCAGTAATAAATGGTAGTGAAAATATGCACCAATGTTGATTAAAAATATTTAATATTCAAAATTTTGTACATATAAAATATTCTACATTATATACACATATAATTATGAGGTAATTAACTAAGGAAAATCATGAATTTATTAATTCGATGGCCCTGTGCTCTCGAGTTTTCGTATCTTTGGACTGAAAAATGTGTCAATTTTGGGTTGTGCTTTGGCCCTCTTCCTCTCATTGTATAACATCATGTAGGGATTCATTTCTTTCTTCAAATTTCTTATTACCTTGGCACTTCGTTCCATGTCAGGGTCGTTCTCCCGGAAATAATCACACATTTTTTCGAAGTGTTCAAAAGCTTCACTAAGTCCTTTTGCAGTCAGTGACTTCATCGGTTCTTCATCTATAGTATCTTGATCATCATCTCCCTCAATAGCAAGCTCTTGTTCTTTTATAATTTCCATTAGTTCTTCATTAGAAAGGCCATCCCTGTCGTTGTCGATCATCTCTTGTACGATGTCTTCGTTAATTTCGTGTGATCCTGCTTCTTTTTCGAGCTCAACAATTTGTGTTTTAACATTTTCAACGGAATCATCAGGTTCCTGAGAATGCTTTATGCAATTTTTCCAAACTTTCCTCCACACTCCATTCATGGTTTTCTGAGTCACTTCATCCCAGGCACTTCAAATGTTGTAGATGGCGGTTTTAATGTTATAGGATTTCCAAAACTCCTTTAAGCTCTGTACATTTTCAGTGTTGATGGCTTTAATAGCTTGGGAAAAAGTGTTCCTTATGTAGTATGCTTTAAATGTTGCAATTACTCCTTGGTCCATTGGTTGGATCAGAGACGTAGTGTTTGGAGGCATGTAAAAAACTTTTATGTGATTGTTCAAGTCTTCTAAGCTCTCTTTGCTTGGGTGTCCTGGCGCATTGTCCATGATTAGAATAGCTTTATAACCAATGTTATTTTTTGCACAATATTTTTCCACTGCAGGCCAGAAGAACTCAGCATACCAATCAATGAAAAGCGGCCTGGTTACCCAAGCTTTTTTATTAGCCTTCCAGATTACAGGTAGGTTTGATTTAGCTAAACCTTTAAGAGCCCTTGGATTTTCGGAATGGTAAACTAAAAGGGGTTTTAATTTAAAATTCCCCGCAGCGTTACCACCCAACAACAAAGTTAACCGATCCTTCGCCGCTTTGAAGCCTGGCATGTTTTTTTTCTTCTTTCGATATGAAACTTCTTTTAGGCATTCGTTTCCAAAAAAAGATCTATTTCATCTATGTTAAAAACTTGTTGAGCAGTATAACATTTCAAAAAAGAAACTTTCAAAAAAGAATTTTAACAAATTCTTTTTTGAAAGTTTCGGCTCCTTGTTGATCTGCACTTGCAGCTTCTCCCTTTATTGCTACGTTGTGCAGGTTATAGCGCTTTCTAAATCTATCAAACCAGCCCTTACTAGCGTTAAATGGTTCCACATTTTTTTCGGGGTGAGCTTCCTTTAAATCTTCATATAGGCTCTTCACTTTTTCTTTAATAATAATTGAACTTAACGGAATTCTACGTTGAATGTTGTCTTCAATAAAATTATGTAGAAGTTTCTCCATTTCAATCATAATAGCCGGCTAGCCCTGGTCAATTTAGTTGCCTGCAGGGGAACAGCTGTTTTTCCAGTTGCTAAAATTGATTCTTTATTTTTTATGATTGTTCTTACAGTTGAACCTACCAGTCCTAAATTATTGCACACATCCACTTGTCTTTGACCGGAATCAATTCTCTTCAAAAGTTCTATTTTAATTTTCAAACTCAATGTTTTTCTTACCTTTCCAATCTTTGTACCGCGTCCAGATATTGTTGCTTTTTCATTCTTATCTGCCATAACTCTCTGCAAATGTAACTGCGTTGCACTGATTGTGATACGATGTTCGAGTACAGTAAACTGTCTGTATGTCTAACACTGTATGCACTGAATGATATCTAGAATTCCTCTGGCAAGTGAGCTGAAGACGGTGACAAATGTTTTATTTATCTGAAAAGTTCGATTTTACCATGCAGTAACATCAAATCGTTATTTATTGCACGAAAAGTACTGTAATCAATTATGATGTGAGTCATGGAGAATGACTATGGAATTTCCAAAACAGTAAAACAAACAAATTTTATGTACTTCGGGTGACCACAAGGTCAGAGAGAGTTCAGAAGACAAGAGAATACTGTACAAGAAACAGCACCGCATTTAGCACTCATGGGATTGATTGTGTGAAAAACATTTCGCAAGTTATAGTTCCCACAGTAAAACAAAAGAAGAGATAGGGAGTAAATCTATTTTTAGTATCTTTCTATTACAGGTCAGAACAGAAAATGCAGACTTCGTAACAACATATGACACTGGATGGTAAATTTTTTCAGCATGTGTACTAAAAAAGAATTTCTCCCTTGAAACTATCCACACCAAGAAAATAGAGCATATTGAAAGTTTTAATTTTGTACATAGAGTAGAAATTATAAAAATAATTACTGTAGTTAATTTCATGGTGGCTATTTTCTCCTTTTGCCAAAAAAAAAAAAAAAAAAAAGGCTCAAAACAGACTGGACTGAAGACGGATTTGCCAAAATTTCAATCTGTATGCTAGTAAAATAGCGTTACAGTGAGTTTTGACAGCGTTATAGTCAGATACGGGTTATAATATAAGAACAGCGTTATAGCAAATCTGCGTAAAGCAAACCGCGTTATAACGGGGGGCCTGCTGTATTTCCTATTTTATCATTATGGGCACCTCTTATTGTGACCACTTCAGGATACAACCTAACTGATAATAATAAACAATGAAACAATAATGCAACTGTTCAGTGTTGTTTATTAATACTGAGAAGAAATGTGTATGTAAAAAATGCAAGTGGGCAGAAAGAAAACATTAAACTTAAGGCAGTATATAATACTTTAATTTGACAGTCCACTATTTCTTTCATGAGAATGTCATCAATAAAAATGAAACTGTCAGTGCTTTTGGAAATCTATACAACCCATTTAAAACAACTAAAGAAAATATTTAAAATCAAGAATTAACAAAGCGGCGGTTAATAATCTACTGTAAAATAGATGGATCGACAGGAATACAGATATGGTACTATCTTTTATGGAGTAATGACACTGACAACCATACAAACTGTATGAAGCAACAGCAGTAACCAGACATGCAATAAGTTGAAGTTTAAGAACAAATCGGGATGTTATTTAATCACTTCCACTGCTCATGCATAAACCATGATAAGGCAAAAAAAAGTGAAAACAGAAATCAAAGCACTGATTATAATAAATGTCAATTTTTTCTCTGTATTCGTATAGGTCTGATTGGTACTTCATAAAAGTGACAACATTATCCATGAACACAATAAGCAGCATAAACTGTATATAGTAGTAGTGGCATGTGATGCAAGAAAGCAAATGTATGAGCTTATGCAGCATCAGCCAAAAAAAAAAAAAAAAAAAACACACCATTTCCTCCAAATGCCTGTCCAGTTCCTCCTTAAATTTATTCAACCTATCAACTTCCACAACGACAGATGGAAGTTTGTTCCAACAATTAACCACCCGCTGGCTAAAGGCAAATTTCGGCACATCTAATGTACATCTGTCTTTTCTTAATTTGAATTTATGCCCCCTTAGGTTCATAATCTGAACAAGTGGAAGGATCCCATCAGAATTCAGCGTGCTCAACCCATTCAAGGCCTTATATATCTCAATCAGATCACCGCGCAGGTGCCTAGTCTCCAGCCACTGCAATTTGCAGAACTTAAGCCTCTCTTGGTAAGAGGATCCCTTCATTCCCCTCACCAATCTTGTTGCCCTTCTCTGTACACGCTTAAGTAAATCTACATCCTTCCTAAAATGAGGCCTCCAGACCTGTACGCAGTACTCAAGGCGTGGCCTGACCATTGCCTTATACAGAGGGATAATCACCTCCTTTTCCCTGCTAGCAAAATTCCTATATATCATTGACAAAACCCCATGACCTGCCCAGGCAGCCTGTCGACATTGCTCAGAGAACTTCATATCTGACTGCACAATTACTCCCAGGTCTTTTTCATTTTCTACCACCTTAAGTGTAGTACCACCCAGTTGGTATGGTTCTCTGGGGTTACTTCTACCCATATCCAGTACTTTGCATTTGTCAAGGTTAAACTTCAGTTGCCACTTCTTAGCCCATCTGCCCAAATTATCTAGATCCTGTTGCAGTAGCACACTGCCATTACTGTCATTAACAACCCTGCCAACCTTTGTATCATCTGCAAACTTCGACATTACGCCTGATATACCTTCATCAATATCACTGATAAATATACAAAACAACAGTGGACCTAACACCGAACCCTGTGGGACTTCACTAATAACATTAGTCCAAGAAGAGCAGCACCCATTGATTACCACCCTCTGTCTTCTCCCACTTAACCATCCTTTTATCCATTGTAGCAACTTACCCTTAATACCATTCTGCTCCAATTTGTACAATAGTCTTCCATGCGCAACAGTGTCAAAAGCTTTCCTGAAATCCAAATATATGATATCAAAATTATTTTTTGCATCCAGTTCCTTTGTAACCACATCATAATATCCTATCAAATTTGTCAGACAAGACTTTCCCTTAACAAACCCATGCTGTGTCTGAATTATTGCTGCAGTCTTGTCTAGATGATCCTGCAATGCATCTTTAACCAGCGACTCCATTATTTTACCTGGAACAGAAATTAAACTAACTGGTCTGTAATTACTCGTGTCACCCTTCGATCCCCCTTTGTGAATTGGGGATACATTTGCACATCTCCAGTCCGTGGGAACCTCCCCTGAGTCCAAGGATGCTCTCATAATTATGGCTAAGGGTTTGCTTAGTTGCTTTGCCGCCTCCTTTAATATAACTGGATAGATCCCATCCACCCCAGGTGCTTTTCTTACGTTTAACTTCAACAATTTCTCTTCCACTTTGCTCTCAGTTATTACAAGATCATTAAGCACCCTGCTACAATTTGATAACCTGCCATTTTCAAACCTTAATAACTCCTCATGTGTGAATGTAGATGCAAAATACTCATTCAGTTTGTTTGCTATCTGAGCAGTATCATCAACAGTCGAACCATCGATGTCAAGTGGACCAATCAGATTCATCCCCTTCCTTTTAGAGTTTATATAAGTAAAGAAATCCTTGCTGTTTTTCTTAGCATCTTTTCCCAAGGATTTCTCGTAATCTGCCTTCGCCTGCCAAACCTCCTTTGTGACCTGATTACAGATTAACTTATATCTGCCATAGGCTTCTGAGTTGCTTGATAATTTATATGCATCCCATGCATTTTTCTTCTCTGTTACGAGTCTCATAAGTTCATTTGACAACCATTTAGGCCTGAACCTTGAACAATATTTCTTAATAGGTATGAAACTTTTAGTAGCTTCCACGATTAATTCCTTGAATGGTTCCCACTTAGAATTTACTGTTGGTAACATCGTCAGTTGATCCCACTGTACAGAATTTAAAAACTGTCGGAGACCACTGTACTCGCCTTTACGGAAGCAAAAACCCTTTCCTTTACCCCTGATGGTAATTAAATCTTTAAGTAAATCCCACGTCAGTACACTGTGATCACTGCCACCTAGTGGTTCTTTTATCTGCAAATTCCTAATACATGAATGATCACTGCTGATAACCAGATCAAGAGTATTACTTTCTCTGGTTGCCTCTTGAACATGCTGCTGCAGAAAACAATCATCCAATAAATCCACAAAAGTCTGACTAGTGTGTGAGTGCCCAACCCACAAGTTCCAGTCAATATCTGGGAAGTTAAAATCCCCCATTATAAGACATTCCGATTTACTAGCCCACTCTATTTCTCTGTACAATTGTTCATTGTACTCATTCGAGTCATTCGGCCTATAACACACTCCTACTCTAATTTTTGCTTTCGCAGTGCTTATGTCACACCAAACTGACTCAACAGTGCACTGTTCATCTATATCAACTGGATGCACTTCTTTTGATTTTATGTTTTTCTTTATTAACAGCATAACACCTCCTCCCTTCCTATCCTGTCTATCCTTTCTGTACACATTGTACTCCCCAAATGCCAGTTCGGCATTCCTTATATCTGTGTGACACCACGTCTCTGATATCCCAACAATATCCGCCTTTGATGTCTTGAGAACACTTCAAATTCATCAAATTTATTTACTATACTTCTAGCATTGGTATACATGCAAGTATACATGCACCTATTCCTATTCCCAGCCACTCTAACACATCCCATATACCCACCTGTTTCACGATGACTGACATCCGTCCCTGAAACCCCCAACACCCCTCTCTCCAGGTCGCTACTTATTCTAATAGAAGTTGTGCAAGAATCACCTTCACCTCTGCCTACGGCTACTGTTAAACTATTAGTCCTTGTATCCCCCCAAGCTATCAGTTTTCCGACCCACCTAACACTGCCTCGATAGCATCAGCAAATATTCTTGCACCCTTTCTATTTAAGTGTATCCCATCCCTGTAGAAGCAATCTCTCCTGTTAACAAGTACAGTCCAGGCTGAAAAAAATTCTACCCCTTGAGCCTTGCACAATCTTTCCAGGGCCGAACTGATTGACAAGGCTCTCATCATATACTCCCTCCTATCGTGTCTGGGCAGAATTGCAGACACTTTCAAATTCAACCCTAATTACTTGTTACGACAGAATTACTTGTTAAGTAATTCTGTCGGTCTCCTACTCTTAATATCATTAGTGCCAACATGTACAACTATATCACCTTTTGTGCCCTTAAAAGATGATATCTGCTCTACAACGTCATCAACCTTTGCCCCTGGCAGACATACCCTGGTCCTGTTCCATCTATCCTTTCTACAATATGTACGAATTCTTCCATTTATCTATTCTTGAACATGAAATGTAAAGATGAAGTAAAGTAGTTTTGGTAGCCCAGAGGTGGACTGCATTAATACCTATGAATTATTGTCTAGAAAAACTTAATGAAACAAAACTCATCCATATTTAATACTGGAAAACATGAAAATGCAAATATTTAGGGAACAGGTAATATTTAATGTATCTGACAGCACCCACTGATAATTTATGTGATGAGTAGCCGTGAAGTTGGTTCGTGTATCAGAACTTCTTAAGTTGGTGGGGAGGGGGGGAATTGATTGATCAACTGTTTTTCTGGCACAATGGGAGAGGGGGAAAACAAGTCAATTTATCAACATGAAACTATCTACAAAGGTCCCTAAGAATATTGTAAATAAGCCTTGAAATTTTAAAAAAGTATGAGAGCTGCTATCAAATTTATAGAAAAATTTCTATAAATCTGATAGCATAAACACCTTTGTAGGGTCCAAAGAACATTTAATGAAAATCGTGTCAATCCTACATTTCCACTAATAATGGCTGAACACACTTTCATTTTCAATTTGCCTGATTTTAATGAAATATGGAATGGTTTGGCAATTTCATGAAAATTTCTTTACTGGAAGTAGAGTTGTTACACGTGAATGAGCCAGCAAGACACACTGAAGCTAATAAGCGCTTAACACATTAGGAAAATTACTTCTTTTTTTTTTTTTCCACACTTAGCACTTGCATGAGAAGCTGTAACATAAAAGCAATTCCAATATTTTCTTACAATCAGCTCACAAGTGATTTGGTTTCAGTTATATTGGTGGCATTTCTTGTAATGCTCCATCACAAAACATTCACTGAACAATGAAAGAAATTTGAACCTTCTGCTATCATCTTTCCATAGAGTTTGATTTTGATTTGATTTTTAATGGCGCATTGCCAGCTAAGGCCATAATGCGCCACTTTCCATAGAGAGTGAATAATATATATGCAAACAAGAAATGTGCTGTTAAAATATGAAAATTAATTTATTTAATCATCTTCTGTGAAATAAGAGAAACCATTTTTATTTGTTTGTTTATCCAGCATACTTGCATTTTTCAGGGTATATCAATGCGCCTGATGTCATTCTTTCAAATCGAGGTTTAGTGCATTGTATGATATATATAGATTGAGAAAACACTTCTGCAATGAATTACAATTTTAATTACTATGGCATATGAGGGAAACCATTGTATTATGCTTGGAAACTTAAAATTATCCAATAAAAAAAAAAAAAAAAAAAAAAAAAAAAAAAGTATTATGCTAGTAAAATTATGAAAATTAATAAAAAAAAAAAAAAACACCCATAAGACTACAATCTGATAACTCTCCTAACTGATTGTTGCGAGTAGTAGTGATTGACATGCCTAGCCCACTGTGGGTAGTCTTAGTTTACTGTGGGTGTTTATCCCTCACTTACCACTGTTTTAAACAGTGGTAGGTGGGGGATAAACACCCAAGACTAATGGATTCATGCATAAAATGGTTTTCGTAATCTACAGCATACAAGATTACGGACATACCGTTTTTCACTTGAATACATCCCGAATTAGTGACATAAACCAACATAACCTTCTTTAAGTATTCAAAATAAAATCTTCAAAACCACTTTCTTTCGCTTGAACAATCAAGCACCAAGAGGGAGAAAAGTGTTTTCTCAATCTATGTATAGTTCAGATCGGCTAGGAGTGATGCCTTATCATCATCTTTATAGGGCCATGAAAATAAAGAGCATAAGGACTCGAGGTTCGTTAACAGTTGCTTTTAAATATGTCAGAAAGGACAAAGCTCACCAAAGAACAACTCCAATTTCAAGAATACATCAATAACTGCATTGAAAACAATTTAGCGTTTCTGAAATCGATTCTTAATTCAACTTATTACTGGACACAACGAAAAAGAGATCAGTTTGCGATGATCAGACAATTGGATAAACCTATGTCCTTCTTAACTTTCAGTGCAAATGAAATCGGTTGGTCCAAATTGTTAAAAATTTTATAAAATTAAAACATGCCAGTTTGGATATCTCTGACAAGTAAGCAGAAGCTCTTCATTTTATGGAAAAGGAGACATTAGTTAATGAAAATGTCGTAACACATGAAATTCATTTTAATAAACTTGTGGATTGTATTTTAACTTTACTTCAGTCTAAGCATTTCAGTCCATTTCGACAACATTATATCGTCAACTGTTTTAAATGGATTGAATTTCAACATCGTGGCAATCCACATTATCACATTTTTTAGTGGCTTAATAATGCTCCTAAAGAACCTATGCGAAACAGTATGAATGCAACGATCAATTTGGCCCTGGAAGGATTGTGCAAGGCTCAAGGGATAGAATTTTTTTCAGCCTGGTCTGTACTTGTTAACAAGAGACTGCTTCTACAGGGATGGGATACAATTAAATAGAAAGGGTGCAAGAATGTTTGCTGATGCTATCGAGGCAGTGTCAGGTGGGTCAGAAAACTGCTAGCTTGGGGGGGGATACAAGGACTGATAGATTAACAGTAGCCACTGACAGAGGTGAAAGTGATTCTTGCACTGCTTCTATTAGAATGAGCAGCAGCATGGAAAACAAGATGCAGGGTATTTCAGAGACTGCTGGGAGTCATTGCGGTACAAGTAAACACATGGGTTGTGTTAGGGTAGCTAAGAATAGGAACAGGTGCATGTATACTTGCATATACACCAATGCTAGGAGTTTGGTAAATAAATTTGATGAATTTGAGGTATTGCTGAAAACATCAAAGGCAGATATTTTTGGGATATCAGAGACGTAATGTCACACAGATATAAGGAATGCAGAACTGGAATTTGGGGAGTACAATATGTACAGGAAGGATAGACAGGAGAGGAAGGGAGGAGGGGTTTATGCTATTAGTTAAGAAACACAAAATCCAAGGAAGTGAAGCCAGTCGACATTGCTGGACAGTGCAGTGTCGATTCAGTTTGGTGACATAAGCATTGGGAGATCAAAATGGAGAGTAGGCGTGTGTTATAGGCCTAATGACTCTGATGACTATAATAAGAAATTGTACAGGGAAATAGAGTGGGCCAGTAAATCAGAGTCTTATAATGGGGGGATTTTAATTTCCAGATATAGACTGGAATTTGTGGGTTGTTCACTCACACACTAGCAAGGCTTTGGCAATGTGATCACAGCCACACTCTGGCAGTGATCACATTGCCACAGTGTGCTGAAGTGGATTTACTCAAAGAGGTAACAATTATCAGGGGTAAAGGGAAGGGTTTTTGTTTTCGTAAAGGCGACTACGGTGGTCTGAGACAGTATTTAAATTCTATACGGTGGGACCAACTGATGATATTACCAACAGCAAATTCAAAATGGGAAGAATTCAAAGAATTAATCTTGGAAGCTACTAGGCTTTACATATCAACTAAGAAATATTGTCAAGGTTTAGACCTGAATGAATGTCAGATGAACTAATGACACATATAGCAGAGAAGAAAAATGCATGGGATACATATAAATTAATGGGTGACATGGAAGCTTATGATAGATATAAGCTGGTCTGTAACCAAGTCACAAAGGAGATTAGGCAGATTATGAGAAATCTTTGGCAAAGGATGCAAAGAAAAACAGAAAAGAGTTCTTTACCTATGTAAACTCTAGAAGGAAAGGGATGAATCAGATTTGTCCCCTGGATATTGATGGTGCAACTGTTGATCATGTTCAGGTGGCTAACAAACTAAATGAGTATTTTGCATCTACATTCACACATGAGAAGTTATTTAGGGAGGGGAATGCCAGAGGTGAATTGAATTCTGGCAATGAGCTAGATGATTTTGTAATAACTGAGAGGAAAGTGGAGGAGAAATTGTTGAAGATAAACATAAAAAAGGCACTTGGGGTGGATAAAATCTATCCATTTAATTTAAAGGAGGCAGCAAAGGAAGTAAGCGAACCCTTAGCTCTCATAATTATGACTCAGGGGAGGTATCCGTGGACTGGAGAAGTGCAAATGTGACCCCAATTTACAAAGGAGGATCAAAGGGCGACACAAGTAATTATAAACCTGATGCTGTTGCACATGGAAGACTGCTCCCCAAATTGGAGCAGTGTGGCATTGGAGGCAAATTGCTGCTATGGATAAAGGGATGGTTGAGTGGGAGAAGACAGAGAGTGGTAATCATTGGTCACTGCTCATCTTGGACTAATGTTATTAGTGGAGTCCCTCAGGGTTCAGTGTTGGGTTCATTGTTGTTTTCTGTATTTATAAATGATATTGATGATGGTATGTCAGACTTAATGTCCAAGTTTTCAGACGATATGAAGGTTGGCAGGGTTGTTAAGGACACTAATGACAATACACTGCTGCAACAGGATCTAGAAATGTTGAGCAGATGGGCTGAGAGGTGGCAAATGAAGTTTAACATTGACAAATGTAAAGTACTACATAGGGGAAGCAGTAACCCCAGAGTAACTTATGAACACTGACAGTGGTAGAGGACAAAAAGGACCTGGGGGTAATTGTGTAGGCAGATATGAAGTTTTCTGAGCAGTGCAGACGGTCTGCAAGAGTAGTTCATGGTGTCTTGTCAATGATATACAGGAATTTTTCTAGCAGGGATAAGGAGGTGATTATCCCCTTGTATAAGGCAATGGTCAGGCCACATCTTGAGTACTGTATGCAAGTCTGGAGGCCTCATTTTAAGAAGGATGTAGAGCTGTTGGAATGAATACGAGAAGAGCAACAAGATTAGTGAATGGAACAAAGGGTTGCTCTTATGAAGAAAGGCTTAAGTTTTGCAAATTACAGTGTCTGGAGACTAGGCACCTGCGAGGTGATCTGATTGAGGTGTATAAAGCCTTGAATGGTTTGAGCATGCTCAATGCTGATGGGATTCTTCCTCCTGCACAGAATAATCACCTGAGAGGGCATAAATTCAAATTGAGGAAAGACAGATTTAGGATAATTGTGTGGAAGTTTGCGTTTAGCCAGCGTGTAGTTGGTTGGTGGAACAGACTTCCATCTTTGTTGCAGAAGTTGATAGCCTAAATAAATTTAAGGCTGGGCTGGAAAGGTATTTGGAACGAATAGAAGGGTGAAATGGGAGAGTTTTTTTGGCTGATGCTGCATAAGCTTGCTTTCTTACATCATGTGCCTCTACTAATACTAATGCTCATGCTAATGATAACTATGATAAATCAGCTGATCTCCATTTCCCCTGCAAAAGCTTCTGGTAATATCAAACTCCAATCCCTACTATATACAATCTCAAGTGTACGTATCATATTTTAGCTATCATAAACCCATTTTAAGTAAATTACCTATTGAACATGTATTGCAACCTCAAATTGATGAAACTGTCGAAAAACAAAATAAATGCTTTAAAATGTTAAATGTGTTCGGATTCTTTTTATTTCTAAAACCGTTTAATTACTATGGCATATGAGGGAAAAATCATTGTATTATGCTTGGAAATGTAAAATTATCCAATACAAAAAAAAAAAAACAAAAACATCATGCTAGTAAAATTATGAAAATTAAAATAAAAAAAACAAAACAAAACCATAATACTGTACAATCTGGTAACTCAAGCCAAGCCAAAGATGTTTTCACATAAAATAAAATATCTTTCGTGCATACAGGATACACACACTACTGGTGCTCCATAAGCAGTGTGTGTACAGATTACACACATGCTGCTTATGGGGCACCAGTAGTATGCTATTTTTGGGGGTTTGCTTTTACTTTTTGTATACAGGGTGTTTCAGTTAAACGTTTCAGAACTTCTAAGAGGGGTAGGGTACATCCTGACAACTCGAAATCATATAGCAATGTGGGGTCGGAAATGCTTTCCTGAAGCGGTGTTGTACACAGAAGCACCACAAAAAGAAAAGAGACCGCAAGTGAGAAATCGTTTTAATAATACATGAAAAGAAGCAAAAGGTACATGGATTAAAGTAAGTGTTCGAAGTTTCTTCAACCTCATATTGCTTTCGCACAGTGGTACCTTGTAAAATGTGCTACAAATCCCCTTTTTCCTGCTGAAGTGTTGTTTTCCGATGAGGCATCCTTCACAAGGGAAGGAATTTTCAACACGCATAACGACCATATCTGGGCGGTCGAGAACCCGCATGCAATACGACGTCGTGCAGCACAGATTCGATTTTCGGTCAAAGTATGGGCCGGTATTATGGGAGATCACCTCATCGGACCTTACCTGTTACCGTGTCGTCTAACCGGACCTATCTACTTGATCTTTCTGCAGCAAGTATTGCCACAACTTTTGAGAGATGAACAGATTTCTGCATCGACGCAACAGACAATGTGGTTCCAACACGATGGAGCCCCTGCCCATTATAGCGGAGATGTTCGTAACTACCTGGATGTCACATTTGGTCAACAGTGGATTGGACGTGGTGGTCCCGTGCGTTGGCCTGCTCAGTCACCCGACCTATCATGTCTTGATTTTTATTTCTGGAGTCATATGAAATCGCTAGTTTATGACACCCCTGTTGACAATGCTGAGGAGCTGGTTGCAAGAATCGCAGTAGCTGCCGAAGAAATTCGAAATTCGCCTGGAGTATTCCAGAATGTTCGGATGTCCCTGCGTCGGAGATGTGAGGCGTGCATTGTAGTCCGTGGAAGAAACTTCGAACACTTACTTTAATCCATGTACCTTTTGCTTCTTTTCATGTATTATTAAAACGATTTCTCACTTACAGTCTCTTTTCTTTTTGTGGTGCTTCTGTGTACAACACCGCTTCAGGAAAGCATTTCCGACCCCACATTGCTATATGATTTCGAGTTGTCAGGATGTACCCTACCCCTCTTAGAAGTTCTGAAACGTTTAACTGAAACACCCTGTATAACTGTATATAGTATTGTACCAATTATTTCAGTATTGAGGTTGCAGTAATGATAAAAGTGGTCAAAAAACAAATTTTCAGAAAGAATACTGAAACAGATGACTAAAAACAAAACAAAGCAGTAATTTGTAAATAACTAAAAAAAAAAAAAAAAAAAGCCTAAGTATGTAGCAATAAACACTAAGAATACAAGAATTATTTTAAATCCAAATGAAATCCCATTCTCAAAACTGGCACGAAGTAACTTCCTTGTGAATATTAACATGTTCACTGCTGGTTGACACAAACACATGAAGAGGTTTTTAGACCCCATGGATGAAAAAAATAAACTATCTGATTTTAAAGAACCATTTTCTTCCAATTTCATAGAAGAAAACACTGGATGACTTTCACTAGTGGCTTACTAATTCAGCCATAGTGAGAAGAAAGCCCAAAAATATCTCTGTCCTCCCCAATACAGATTGATTCAATCCAGTGATTTCCAGTGAATTCAGCTCATTAAGGTTGTAGGTCAAGCCAGCAGCCAACTTTGTGTTAAGCCCACAAAGGAAATAACTGTTGCAGAAAGCTCTTCTTATAAAAGAGATCATCATTTCCTCTTATTATCGAACAATATTTTCCCTTAATTTTGAAATACAGTAGAGCATCAGTTATCTGGAATAATTAATGTTAGACCTCTTCTGGATAGCCAAATTTTCCTGATAATCGAACCAGAAAATTTTCTAGATAATTTTTCCAGTAAGATTAAATAAATTTAATCTTACCTTACGATTAAATTAAATACTTAAGATTAATTAAATAAAAAGAAATTATAAACTAATCTCAGAAAACAGAAACATCCACCCAGGTATTTTTATGATTTTTATACAAAACAGTAAAATTAGAAAGATTTTTAAATACTCTCGGTTTTTTTCAACTTACTGATAACGAGCACAGACAATCTGTGCATTCCAATGACATTTGCACACATAGCAACTGTAACCTGCTCTTTTCTCATCTTAAAACTTAGTGCAGGCATTTCTCTTTAGTGACTAGGGGTTTTCTTGGTAATGCTTTACATAATAAGCCCATCTCATCAACATTATAAATGTTTTCTTTCTCTTAATTTGTTATAACTGAAGCAAACTTACTTTTAAAGGACACCACTGTCGATTCGTCTACAGAAAGTTTCTTACCTTGAATATCTAGTTCACATATACAGTGTCTCGGTTTAAAGTTTTTCAGCCAACCTGTGCTTGCCTTAAAATCTTCATTACCTCTTAATTTTCGATTAAAATCCAATGCTTTTTCATACAACATTGGGCCAGATACTGGTTCACCTAAACTTCGCTTCTGAAGAAAACAAAAAATAAAGTGCACTCTCTAAAGCGGCATTTTCAGGTTTCGACATAGTCTTCTTCCTGCTAGATCCTTCTTCAATATCCATAATCGACACAAATTTTGTTATAGCATTAGAATTTTTCTTGATGTCGTAAATTGTTGAAGTCCCCACATTAAAAACCCTTTGGAGAGATTTCCTAAATTTTCACCTTTTCTAATTCTATTAATAATTTCAGTTTTTTGTTTCAATGTTAAAACTATGTGTTTTCTTTTCGTTCACATTTTACCATAAAAAATTGAGAAAAATAATAAATCACACAGTTTTGGGCTGATATTATTCTTACCAAATCTGGAGCTAAACTAATCTGAAATTCACTCATGGCTTTCGAGAAAACCCACTAGTCTCTGTGATATTTTTCTAAAGCACACTTCTGAAGGTCACATAGAATTCTAGAGGTTACACCCATAAACAATAAAAACAAATTTGCAGTTTTCGGTTTATTGGGCTTTTTGTTTGTACAATCTGTTATAAATGGGCAAACTCAATCTTTCACATATTATAATCAAAATTCAATTTGCAAATGTGATCACTATAACCGGCGCTGACATTCTGGATAACCGATGTTCCGCTGTACTATTAAAGTGAACATTAAATATTATGAGATTTTCTAACATTACATATTTTGTATTCAAAATATATTAACTCATTAAGTTTAACTCAATTTAATTCACTTCATTCCACTTATCCAAGTCTTCATTAAATTTTTTTTGTACCACATAAGTCAACCTCTAATTTTTGCCTCAAAAGCTGGTGCTTAGTCACATATTTGCCATAAAAGATGACCCTCTTTTTTTAACATTGTCTTTCATACCTTACATAGTACTGACTCAAATCTCCATTTAAAACCACTGCCTATTTTTTAATTCAATTATTTTTATCCTTTCTTTCTTTTAATTGTTTATGTTGTGACATAAACAATTAAAATAATAAAATGTTGTGACATTTTATTACACTGCACAGTAAACTGTAAAGAGAGCAATAAGACATTCCTTCAGTAAATCCTTATGTAGCAGATTACGAAACCAAATCTGAAGGCACAGGTGACAATGTGGCATTTCTCTTACTGATGCTATTTGTATATGGGATGCTTTGATTGTGTAGCTGAGCCATTCCTTTGTTGCCTCTTTAGTAATGTACTACTAATTAGTCCTCTGTAAACAATACCTCGATATGGAAGTGAGTTAGCCATTAGAAATTGACAATTTCAAAAAGTAAACCTGAAAACATGAATTGTTTTTGTCTAATGAAGAAGATGGACAAATTCTTGGACTTTAAAAGTCCAAGAATTTGTCCATGTGTATATTTGTGTAAAAATCTATATATAATAAATCATAAATATAGTGTTATGAATTCATGCCTTTCTAACCCTAAGAAGTGGCTTCAGCTCAAGCTTAAGATTTTATATTCAGAGTATAAGCCAACCTTAAAATTTTAGACAATTTTTTAGCTTCAAAGGTTGACTTATATACTGGAATATATGGTACTTCATCATCACAATATTATATGTTTTAAATGAATGATATCTTCACTCATTTAAAAACACATTAAAAACTTGGCAAATTTATATTAAATTAAATTAAAATATTTAAGAACAAACCTGAGAAAAACCAGTCTTTGAAAGTCAAGCAGATCAAAAGAATACGAAATCGAGGAGCCAAAAGAGAGAATATTGTTTTTACATACCTGCAAAATAATTAGTTCTTATATTAATAGTTGTTTAACAGTTAATTTTTTAATAAGGTATTAGAATCAAGTTTTGTTTAAAGTTACTTATTCAGCATTAGCAAGCATAAATATAACAGCAATGTGTGTTTGTAGGATGCTAATTTTAAGTATAATCAGAAACTATTCCTTTAATCAGGGATTCTCAAAATGTGAGTTGTTTGGTTTTTGGTTTTTGGTTTTTTTTTTTAGGAGCATTAGCAACTAAGGCCATATTGCTCAGGGAAATGCGGTGGTCATTCCTTTGACCTTTCCGCATCCTCTGTATTTGGTGGTGACGGGCTCGAACCCCGGTCTAATCAAGAAGCGTGTGCTACGCACTGCTGCTCCTTCCCACCTGGCTACGGAGGCGCCTATTGTGAGTTGTATGGATCCTTCTAATTTATTCCAATCTCATGGCTGCAAGACTTTTCCCATTTATTCTGCTGTGATTTTCTAAAAATTCATGTATAGCCTTGGATGTCTACCTATTTTGCTTTCTCTGGGTCGATATGGGGGGATTTCATATGTAAGTTCAGTTTATTTATCGCATACTAACTTTTGATGATGTAAACTCCAAGGGTATTGGAGACTGGGGGGGGGATTCCTGTTTTCAGATGGGTGATGGTGGCGGTGGACAGCAATCCATTGGGAGAGGGGATTTGAAATGCTGATACCTCTTGTTGTTTTCTTCTTGTTAGAAGAGCTTTTCTGTATATTAAAATGATTCACTGTACTGTTTATTTCTAGTGTGGCCCACTTTTAGGTTAAATTAAGCCGACCGGGCTAGCCAGGTGGGTCAAGTGCCTGCCTGGCAACCCAAAGGTCGTGGGTTTGAATCCCGCCTCAGGCTTGGATCAAAGTGCTGCAAAAACCTTGGGAGGTGCATTATGGCCACAGAAGCCGATGCACCAACAACTACAAAAAAAAAAAAAAAAAAAAAAAAAAAAAAGAGGTTAAATTAATGGCAACAAAATGCAGTGTCATTGCTATTCATATTACAGTAGAACGTCGGTTATCTGGAATAATTTGAAAGGCTGATTTTTTATTCTTTTTTTTTATTAATGGTAATATTTGAGACAAATGTTTATTACACTACAAAAGTATTTCTGTCTGTTTTTATATGTTGTATATCTAGTGAAATGTTGTATTAGGACTAATTGGGTTTTCTTGGAAATCACGAGTGACAAAGTTTAGTCATTCGCTTCCTTGAACCCAATTTTCCATTACATATTTTGTTCTCTTCATTTCATATTATGTTTAGTTTAGCTCCAGATTCGGTAAGAATAATATCAGCCCGAAATTGCGAGATTTATTATTTTTCTCAGTTTTTTTTTACAGTAAAATGTCAATGACAAGAAACAGCACTGAAATTGGCAGAAAAACCAGGAAGAATGCAATATAATCAAATCAGTGATTAAGGAACTTAAGAGATTTCACAGCAAAAAAAAAAAAAAAAAAAAGCTCACAAAAAACAATTGAACATTATTTTAAAAAATTACTTTAAATTTTTTCCACATAAAACTCACAGTGAAATACCTATCCAAATATACATATATATGTAAATATGTGAAATAACAGAATTTATTTAATTTTACCTTACGTTTGATTTTCCGGAAAATTTTGCTATCTGGAAAAGATCTGACATTAATTATTCCAGATAATTGATGCTCTACTGTACTTAGTTTGATATACCTGTCATATTCTGAAATTTTAATTTTCGACAGAACTGGCTATGTACATCTTTTTGCACTAGTATATCAACCGGCAGACTGTGCATCTAGTTTCCATTGAAAATGAGGAGTAACGTCTCACGTTTCCTAGTGCCTTTAAAGAAGAGTTTACTGATACTTCCTAGATATCCTTTGCTGCTTTTTTGCTAAAACCCAGGTGGTACGAAAGCATGAGGAGAGGTTCACCCCGTGCAGCTTCCTAGGGAATGATTATGAAATATTATCATCATTCCACTATTTCTTCAAGAACTGAATTTAACTGTTTAATCTCTCTAGACACATCCAAGGATGACAATATGTCACTGGTATTGATTTCCAGTGCAAATTCAAATATTGTTATTTATGCTATATCAGAATATTATGGAACACTTCAATTCCTCTTCTCCACAGGACCATAGTTATATTACTAGGATGTCATCCAGTAACTGGTGCCATAACTTTTATTTTATGTTGGTAGCCTTCTAAAGCTACTGTAATCAGAAATATACAAGGTGTGGACATAAAGTTCCCAGATTAGTGCTGTTACAGTCATGTTTGATAACTTTTAGAATAAACAGAAGTAGTATATTGTAGTTCAAACTTCTTCCAAAAGAAGATGGTATAGAGATTGTCCAGTAGGCCGACATGTTGCAAGTAAGAACTAGTTTCTTTGTAGAACGTTAATGTTCTACATTACAATTTTGCAATGGAGCAATGAACAAATATCAAATTTTGCTTTGAACTGGGAAAACTTGCAAAAAGAAAACATGAAATGTTAAAAATTGTTTATGGTGACGAAACATTATGTTGTACCAGTGTGTCTGGATAGTGTATGTGGTTCAAAGATGGACATGAGGATGTTTGCAATGACTCAAGGAGTGGGCAGCCTCTCAAAATGAGGACAGAGTTTCAAAAGTTCAGTAAATTGTGGGAGGTGATCGTCATTTGACCCTTAGAATAATGGCTGATAAATTGGATATGAACAAAAAGACAATTCATCAAATTCTGCAGGAAGATTTAGAGAAGAGGAAGGTCTGTGAAAATTTTATGCCACACAGCCTCACTGATGATAGCAGAAGCAACGAAGAGTATCATCATGCAAAGACTTCATCCAGACTTGTCAAGAGAATCCTAATTTCCTTGACTGTATTGTCACTGGAGATGAAGCTGAGTGTTTCAGTATGATCTCAAGATGAAGTATCAGAACATGCAGGGGACTTCAAAATCATCTGCAAGGCCCAAAACGTTTCATTTACAGAAGTTCAGGATCAAGACAATGCTGATCATGTTTTTCGATGAACAAGGTGTGATTGCTCAGGACTTTGTACCTAACAGGGAGTGAGTTAACGTTGTGTTCTATATACAGGTGCTTCAAAGATTATGAAGTGCATTTCCCAGGAGGGTCCACAATTCTGAGAGAAAGGCATCTGGTTTTTGTTACACAACAATGTCACCACCCATTCTGCACTTGTCGTGAGGATATTTCTGATGAAACATCATCTATCAACTTCCACAACGACAGATGGAAGTTTGTTCCAGCAATTAACCACCCGCTGGCTAAAGGCAAATTTCCGCACATCTATTCTACATCTGTTTTTTTTCTTAATTTGAATTTATGCCCCCTTCGGTTCGTAATCTGAACAAGTGGAAGGATCCCATCAGAATTCAGCGTGCTCAACCCATTCAAGGCCTTATACACCTCAATCAGATCACCGTGCAGGTGCCTAGTCTCCAGCCACTGCAATTTGCAGAACTTAAGCCTCTCCTGGTAAGAGGATCCCTTCATTCTCCTCACCAACCTTATTGCCCTTCTCTGTACATGCTCAAGTAAATCTACATCCTTCCTAAAATGAGGCCTCCAGACCTGTACGCAGTACTCAAGGCGTGGCCTGACCATTGCTTTATACAGAGGGATAATCACCTCCTTTTCCCTGCTAGCAAAATTCCTATATATCATTGACAAAACCCCATGACTTGCCCTGGCAGCGTGTCTGCATTGCTCAGAAAACTTCATATCTGCCTGCACAATTACTCCCAGGTCTTTTTCATTTTCTACCACCTTAAGTGTAGTATCACACAGTTGGTACGTTTCTCTGGGGTTACCCATATGCAGTACTTTGCATTTGTCAAGGTTAAACTTCAGTTGCGACTTCTTAGCCCATCTGCCCAAATTATCTAGATCCTGTTGCAGTAGCACACTGCCATTACTGTCATTAACAACCCTGCCAACCTTTGTATCATCTGCAAACTTCGACATTAAGCCTGATATACCTTCATCAATATCACTGATAAATATACAAAACAACAGCGGACTCAACACCGAACCCTGTGGGACTCCACTAATAACATTAGTCCATGAAAAGTAGCACCCATTGATTACCACCCTCTGTCTTCTCCCACTTAACCATCCTTTGAAATGAAACAGCAGAAACCACACCTCTTCAAATACAGCAAGATACAGTTTCCCTCCCAAAAGAAAAAGGAATACAAAACATTAAATTCTGAAAAATATTAATAATTTACAGAGTAACTATCGCATTAAGTATTAAACATCATAATAGTGCAAAAATGTTTTTCACTAAGTAAACATTAGAAAAAATATTTTAATGGCATATCTGTTACACAGTGCATATACAACTGCAAACAGAATAATACAGCTAGGTAATTACCAAGGAAACAATTTAATTACATTTTTCTGTTTTCTTTTTCAACTGCTATGAAGGCACCTCTATCCCACACAGCATCCATAAGTCCAACAATATTCCTGCATGAAAATTAATATTACACAATATTAATTTAGGAGAAGTGTTTCTGATATAAATTAATATAACTGTAATCTAAAAATAATTTTATTCTATAACCCTGGCTATTACATTACATTACATTACTTTGAAGGTTACAAAAAAACTGTCCCCTTATTTGTCAAATTTTTAATACAGGCACTCCCTGATGTAATAGACCACTTACGTGATACTCTACTTATGTAAATTCAACTTCACGTAAGTTTTTGCTGACTGGTACAAATTTAAAAAAAAATATATGGAAAAGTATTTAGCATCCCGTAGGAATAAATGGGGGTATTGTGAAAATATCGTAATGTGAACCAATAACACATTTTTTTTTTTTTGGTAATTCGTTCCAAGACCTCGGAAGTTAAATGTTAAATTTTTGCTATATAACTAAGATATTTAACTCTCTGAAAGGTAATTTTTATAATGGAAATTGGATTAGTTTTATATAAATTTATGTCAAATAAGCACAACACAAAAATCACTTTTAACTAAAGGATGCAAAAAAGACACGCAGCCAACATGTTTGCAAATGCTACTATTGGCTGAAAGGAAGGGCTATGCGGTCCAGCGGAGAATGAACTACACTTTCATTGTTATCATATGTTCAGTTATAAGAATCAATTTTGAACACCTTTGTGATAGTTTCCTAAAGCACATTTCTGGAGGTCACAACCATAAAACAATTTGCATTGGGCTTTTCTCTTAGTGGAATCTATTATAAATGGGTAGTAAACTCGATCTTAAATAACATAGATAAAATTTCAGAATCTTCTCTTCATTCCTACATTCCCTTCATTCATTACAATGATGAAGGGAAGGCGACCAATGGCAAGTACAGGTGGTGGCAGTGCTAGGAAATGAAACAAAATTGATTTAGAAATGAAGATGAAAATGATTAAGAAGTAAGAAGCAGGACAAAGTTTGTCATCTATTCCACAGGAATTAGGTCTCACTACTTCAACAGTGAATGTTATTTTAAAGGCCAGTGTACATGTAAAAGACCATGTTAAAGGATCAATGCATTTAAGATCAAGAGTGATCACAAAACAGCATTCAGTGCTATATCGAAGATAGTAAAGCTATAATAATAAGGATGGAATATCAGATTCAGAAGCAAGTGCCCCCAAGTCTAATGGCCATTCAAGCAAAAGCAAGAAGTATTTACGAAGATAGCAAGGATAAATATGGCAAACCCCAAGCCAAGTTCCAAATTAAACTGCCTGTGGCAAGCAACAGGCAGTTTAATTTGTTCAAGCATTGCACTAGTTTCCACAACAAAGTACTTTCCACAAAGTAAAATTTTTGTAATTGTACACTAAGCATTTATGGAAATTCCGACTTACGTAGAGTTCAACAGAACACAACTCTTATGTAAGTCGGGGAGTGGCTGAGAAATTAGAGATGACTTTTTTTTTTTTTTTTTGTGAAGGATTCTCAACTTGCAACTCATTGAAAAGCCCAACAACCTCTTCTGTGACTGTCTGCTTAATATCATAACATTTTGTCATTATGCTAGGAGGCCTAGGTCGGTTTGTCTTACAGACAGTTAATTGAGGATCAGTTGTATATACAGTTTTTGGGTGTCTATTATAACCTCACTTACATTCAGCTCATCTCACTTCCAAGGCATTAGCAAAGTCATTAGCACTCCAGAATGAAGCTATGTAAAATCCAAAATAAGAATTTCACACTGATGAACATTTTAAGAACAGTTTTAGAGTTGTCATGCATTGTATGAAGTCTAACATGTTGAAAGAAAGGGGGGGTACACACACACACACACACACACACACACACACACACACACACACACACACACACACACACACACACACAGAATAAATATTAAGGGGGCACCTCCGTAGCCAGGTGGGAAGGAGCAGCAGTGCGTAGCACACGCTTCTTGATTAGACCGGGGTTCGAGCCCGTCACCACCAAATACGAAGATTGCGGAAAGGTCAGGGAATGACCACCGCATATCCCGGAGCAATATGGCCTTAGTTGCTAATGCTCCTAAAAAAAAAACCAAATAACAAAATAACAAATAAAATAAATATTAAGGTTTTTTCTCAATCAATAACTAGATATTTGTAAAATGATGTAGCATGACAGCGAGTAAATTTTGTGTAGGTTTATACTGTACAGTCAGTCCTTGTATAACACGTGTTTACATTACACGAATTCGATCATACACGATTTATAAATAGAGGAACGATATCTTATATGCACGAACTGAATTCGCTTATGCACGATTTGCCTTTGTGTTTACAAGAAATGGCAGTCGAACGCAGAATCACCCCAACCGAACGCAACATGATAGGAATGAAGAGAAGATTCTGAAAATGTATTTGTTTTTTATATCAGTGAAGGGGAAACACATTTCACATAATAACGTAAAAACCAACACAATTCCAGCTATCGATATAATCGCAAATGCAATTAGATGGAGTTTACTACCAGTTTATAACAGATTCCACTAGCAGAAACGCAACTGGAAATTGTTTTATGGTAGTAACCCCCAGAAATGTGCTTTAGTAAAATGTGAGATGTTAATAGTGTATCTCAGCCTTTACAGTGTTGTTTATTCAGTTGCTACACGGGTGCAGCTTTGTTTATGTGTATCAAGCGTGCCTCCTCGTTTTGTAATTGTGCTTTATTCCCTAAAAATTAGTAAAATACTTAAAAGGTGTGAAAAGGAAGCGTCCTGGCGAAGACACTGCAGATTCAGAGAGAGAGAGAGAGAAAAAAAAAAGCAATATCGATAAACAGAGGTGGACTGGGTCAAAAATTCTTACCCGGGTTGTTTGTTTGGTTTTTTAAGGAGCATTAGCAACTAAGGCCATATTGCTCCGGGTCATGCAGTGGTCATTCCCTGACCTTTCCGCATCCTCCGTATTTGGTGGTGACGGGCTCGAACCCCGGTTTAATCAAGAAGTGTGTGCTACGCACTGCTGCTCCTTCCCACCTGGCTACGGAGGCGCCGTTCTTACCCGGGAAAATTTATAGTGGCCTCATACTACGGTTTATGGCCAAAATCACACAGGCCTCCGGCCCACCGGGATTTCCCAGGTAAGGCTTATGGCCAGTCCGCCTCCGTCGATAGAGAAAAAATATGAAATTGTGAAACGCTTTGAGCAAAACAAAATGAAAGACCATGTGATATTGCATGTGCTACAGACCGAAATGAGGCAACGCCGAGAATTAGAAAGAATACAGAGAAAATAAAAACAACTTTCATAGCGGGAACAACACAAAGTGTAATTAAATTCCATTAGATTAAGATACAAAGAAGTGGAAGAGATGGAATGGCTGTCATCTGTTTGGATAGAAAATCAAACAAAAAACAAGTTTGCTTACGACAGAAGCAAAAGCTTAGCAATATTTTATTACGTAATAGTCGTAATAACATAAGCATTTTATTACGACTATTTTATTTAATATAATACATTTTCACTATTTTATTAATAAATTTTTATTATTTAAATAAATAATAAAAAATAAATATTTTTTATTATTTATTATATTATAATAAAAATAAAAAAAATATTATAATATTATTTTTTATTACGTATTTTAATCGTTATAAAATACGTAAGTATTTTATAACGATTAAAATTACCTGATTATTTATTGTGTTTGGTAATGTTTTGGTTCCAAATGTGTGTTCAATCTTGGGTGGTCGGCACCTAACCCCACTTTTCCCATAGGGCCTGTTGTTTATATTGCACGAGGGTTTCTAGGAACAACTATCGTGCTATATGAGGACAGACTGTATTAGGGCTGGCTGTGGTCTTTAGATAGTACACATCACAAAAAAAAAAACAATAGGTGCATTGTAAACTATGGAGTTGACATAATGGTTGCTTTCAAAACAGTTACAATAAAGTTATAAATTTCTCTAGCCATCCTAAGGTTATATCATAGTATAACGAAAAAAAGTTAAAGAAACCCTTTTTTTTTCTGTGGCATATCTGAAAAATATATAATGTATTATATAATTGTAAAATCATATTTTTTAAATTTAAAAATAAATATTTATTAGCTATCAAAGTTTTATCAGCTGTGGATTAAGTTGCATCAAATTTGTAGTAGTAACATATCCCATTAGTCATCTATTCCTCCATACAGGATTAAACAATAAAAATGCAAAATAAAACTTAAAAATGGTGTAAACCTTTGTCCCTAAAAAATCACACATCCTTATTTTAAGGTATTTCAATTTATAAGTATATAGGTACTGCAGTTAGAGGGTGGGAAAGAGCTTCATACTAATGGAAGCAGAAAAGATTAACCCATTATTTGTGGGTTACATATTTATCAGTAAGAACAGTGCTTTTGTTTCTTACCAAATATAGAAAGTTTTTTATAGTTATTAATACAAATTATATATATACACTTTAATTATCAACTTAATATACCTATGAAACTTCTTTTTACATATATTCATTTAGGAGATAAACTACAGTAGACTGTCGAAATAACGGAACCCCAAATAATGGAACGTTCGAGCTAACGGCACATTGAGATTGGATGTTTACATACAGCGCAGATATCCTGCAGTGACAAAAAAAGAAAACAGCAAGTTATGCGATTACTGTATTTCTTTACGCTCGCCATTTTGAAGTGAATTCTGTACTGATAACACAGATTATACCACTGTTTTACTTTTAGTTTAAATTAAAAACTTCTCCTTCTCATTATGGCTCCTAAACCTCATACAGAGAAGAAAAGAAGAACAACATTAAAGCTTAGTGACAAACTTGATATAATCCAAACTACACGGTTGTTAAAATTAAAGTATCCCTATGTAGAGTGCTCTGGAGGTCTAAGGCTCGTACTGAAGAGAAATTTGGATAACAGGTACAATAAAGAATGAGCTCGCCATTTATTGGAAAACAAAAATTAGTTACAAAATTTGTCACTACATGGCACATAACTATCTTAGTTACGATTATGCAAATAACTTACATTATTTGCATAATCATAAGTTATTGCTACAGTGCCACTACTCAACTCTACTATACTGTATAAAAGCAAAGCAGTCTCTTCAAAATCATACAGTAGATGTCTGCCTGCACTACAGCAGCAATGACAACAACGTTGCCAGAAAAGGTGCTATTACTGAAGCTGTATTATCAGAACACCAACAATGCAGCTGCGGCTATCAGAGAATTCTGCATCAGAAGGCGTGCACCTATGACTGTTTGTGCCATCCGCAAAATGATTGCAAAATTCGAAGCAACAGGATATCTTGGTGTTCAACCATGTAGAAGTCAAAAACAAGTGGACTTCTCTCATGTTGAAGGTGTGGCTATGGCTGTCGTGGATTTATCAAGTCAATCTCCATGTGGTAGCACTAGTGTGCCAGCTGTTTCTCGTGAAGTGGACATGCATTCCACTGTAAGGCTAGTAATGTGTCAGGTGTTGCGGTACTATCCTTACAAGATGCACATGCTACAGCAGCTAAAGTATGGTGATGCAGATATTTGTATCACATATGCTTGTTTGTTATTTAGTTTTTAGGAGCATTAGCAACTAAGGCCATATTGCTCCGGGGGGATATGCGGTGGTCATTCCCTGACCTTTCCGCATCCTTTGTATTTGATGGTCATGGGCTCGAACCCCTGTCTAATCAAGAAGTGTGTGCTACGCACTGCTGCTCCTGCCCACCTGGCTACGGAGGCGCCGTTTCCCATACACACTTCAGTTTCTGGCGCGAATGACAGTGAATATCACTTGGCCATGGAACATCCTTTGGAGTGATGAAGTCCACTTCTGCTTAAATGGACAAGTGAATATGCACAACTGTCACATTTGGGCAACAGAAAACCCTTGAATTGTCCAAGAGGTCCCATTGCATTCTCCAAAAGTGACAGTGTGGCGTGGATTTACGGCCGCATTCATGATTGGGCCATATTTTTTGAACAGGTAACACCGACTGGACTCTGCACCTGCTCCATCACTGGACAGCGATATTATAAAATGTTGGCAAATTTTGCAATACCAGAGCTGCAACAACGTGGGTGCCTTCAGGATACCATATTCATGCAAGATGGTGCAGCACCCCACATCCACCGTTGTGTCCAAAGATTGCTAAGGCAATCTTTACAGGTGAATGAGTCATCAGCCGTTGTTTTCCAAGCATCTTGGCCACCCCAATCACTGGACCTCACCCCATACGACTTCTGGTTGTGGTTTTTTGAAGAACCAGGTGTATCGGGAAGGATGTCAAACTCTGGCAGATCTGAAGAACAGCATTAGATATCATGTGCTGGCTATTCCAGTTGACATGTTACGTTCTGCTGTAGAAAATGCTGTTCTTGACCAAAATGGAGGACACACTGAACAATTGTAGCACTGTTCAAGTGATTTGTATTGCCACAATGCCATATAGTGATAAATTTTGTAACTAATTTTTTTTTTCCAATAAATGTTGAGCGCATTCTTTACTGTACCTGTTTTCCAAATTTCTCTTCAGTACGAGCCTTAGAACTCGCTCCAGAGCCCTCTACATAGGGATCCTTTAATTTTAACAACCCTGTATTACATTAGGGTCACCCGAAAAGTTAATTCGTATACTCATATGTATCGTGTTTGTAAAATTGCGTGCGTTCTCTGGTCGATTTGCCCATTTTGCTGGATGAAAAGCCTCAGTTTAGGGGAGAAAAAACCTTCCTATCTAAGCCTGAGACTAACTCAGTCAGGGAGTGAAAAACGTTTCTCGCATCATCGACGGGATTCAAACCCAGCCTTTTCCATCCGGTGCATGGAGGATGGTGATGACACCACTGTGCTACCCAAGCAGACTAAACTTGATATAATAAAGAAAATAGAACAGGGTGTAAGTATCAATGGCAGAACATGACATTGGATCATCAACATGTTTATGTTTTTTTATGTGCAGTTAATAAAAGTGCATTCTTAATCCATCAATTTCTTACTTAGCCCCATTATTTCTGCATTAAAAAATATATTAAAAATAAAAATTTCCAGATAACGGAAAAATCAAAATAATGGCACCTCGAATCCCCGAAGGTACCATTATTCTGATAAACTATACTTGGCAGATTTTTTGTTAACAGTTCAACTCTCACATTAATACCAGTATCTTGCATTACGTTTTTGAAATGTAATTTTTATGTCAGATTTCATTCAAAATCTATTTTGTTACATAAAATATTCATTATATAAAAAAGTGCCTCTTCTCATATTTGTTAAATAATATGAATAATATGTTAAATAATGTTTTCCCTAAATAATCATAATCTCAGGATGAAAGATAATAATATGCAACAAAAACCTATGCAACACATTATTTTGACTAAGAGTAGCAGCCCATGTTTTTCTACAATTAATTTTAGTATTTCATTTACAAAATTTTTAATTTTTATTAACCCTGATTAGTTTAACTTCAAAAAAGTCTAAGGCATTAATAGTTACAAGTAGTAGTACTATCAATAATAATATTAATAATTACCTGTCAAATTTAAAAATGTCACATATGAAAATTTGTAGTCGGCCATCTAAGGTCTGAAAATGAAATGCATAATATCAAAATAGCCCTTGGATTCCAATAAAACCTTTTAAAAATTATTTTAAAAAAATCAATAACAATTGCCATACATGTGAAGTTTGGTACTTCTATAACAAATTTTGATATTCAATTTGTTGGCAATATAAGTTGTACAAAAGAATCAAATATATAGAATATACAAAGAAAAAGAAGATTAAAATTGCCATAAAACACTGATTTATTAAGATATAAATCATGGTTAGGAATGTGTCTGTTGTAGTAGGGTATTTATTTAATAACCACCACAATGATAAAACATCAAAATAAAAAAGTGACCAATCTAGCACTGGTACTGATTTTATGTATTTATTAAGTTTATGCAACATATGAGGGGTGGCAATAAATTTCCTCAAATGGTACAATAAAAAGAACACAAAGTGAAGGAGTGCAAAAATTGTTTTATTTATATTTGAAGTAATTAAGTAATTATCATCTGACTGAATGCACTTATTACATCATTTTAAAAGTTTCTGAAAAGAGTCAGCAAAGGGGCATCCAAAGAGATAATGTTCAGTTCAGTGGCTACATTTTTCTTTGTGTCCTCAACATCCCGAAATCACTTTCCTTTGAAGGCAGTTTTCATCTTTGGAAAGAGGAAGAATTCCAATGGTGCAAGATCAGGATGGATGGTTGGATCTGTACAATGTCACGTTTTGTCAGAAATGTCTTCAGCATTTTTATGCACTGTTGTGCAACAAGAACCAAGTTGCCTTTCTCTCAAAATGTAGCCTCACTGGAACACATATACAATCTCTCTCTTCTCCTCCTTCTCCTCCCTCCAGGGGCAAATTCCTTGTGAATCACACCCTATTTGTCAAAAAATATGATCAGTACTGTCTTGATTCAGAACTTCTGTAAACAAAAACTTTTTGGGCCTTGGTGATGATTTTGAAGTCCACTGAATGCTCTGATGCTTTGTTTCTGGGTCTTACTGAAACACTCAAAGTACTACTACTACTTAATGCTCATCTGCAGTGACAACACAGTCAAGGAAATTAGGATTCTTTTGACAAGTTTGGATTGTCACCACCAAATACGGAGGATGCGGGGAATTACCACCGCATATCCCGGAGCAATATGGCCTTAGTTGCTAATGCTCCTAAAAACCTAATAACTAACAAATTTGGATGAAGTATTTGCATGATGACATTCTTTGCTGCTTCTGCTCATCTGTGAGACTGTGCAGCATAATTTGCACAGACCTTCCTCTTCTCCAAATCTTCATGCAGAATTTGACGAATTGTCTTTTTGTTCAGATCCAATTTATCAGCCATTATTCTGAGGGTAAAATGACGATCATTTGTCATAATTTCCCAAACTTTTGCAACTCTGTCCTCATTTTGAGAGGTTGACAGATGCCCACTCCTTAGTTCATTGCGAAGGTCCTCACATTCGTCTTTGAACCACTCATGTGATTCAGATACACTGGTACAATTTAATGCTTCATCTTAAACAGTTTTTAACATTTCATACATTTTTCTGTTGCAGATTTTCCCAGTTCAAAGTAAAATTTGATATTGTTCGTTGTTCCATCATGACACGAAACATTAATGCTACTAATGAAACTAGTTCTTACTTGCAACCTGTCAACCTACTGGACAATCTCTGTATGACCATCTATTGGAGAAAGTTTGAACTACAACATAGCAATTCTGCTTATTTTCAAAGTCATTAAACATGACTGCAACAGCACCAGTCTGGGAATTTTATTATCACACCTTGTATATTATTCCCTGGAAAGTAACAGGTAATGATTAATTCTAGAGGTCACATAGATGGTAATACCAGTTAAAAGTATAAAATCATACACACTCCAGGTAGGTATATGGAGCAGAGGGATGAGAAAAAGACCCAGATCTCTTCACAAGAGGTGTGATAGTAATTTTGTCACATAGTGGGTATATTCATTTTTCACATAGCAGAAAGAGTGAGAAACCAAAAATCAACTACTGGAAGCACTGCACACCAACAGAAGACAGAAAGTAATGTATTGACTGATGGCAAGTTAGATAGGTTATAATTAACAATCACAAACATGTTGACAATTGAAACAGGTAGCAAGCAGAAATCACAAAGGCACCCTTAAATTGAGCTGACTTGAGAAACAGCTGACAGAACTAGGATCTATGTAAGACCAAAGACAAAGCACTTCATACAGGTTACCATAACTGTGCAGTTGCTAATATAGTTAGGGAAGGATGTTATCCATTAAGATTAACTCAATATATTACCACTCCTATACTAAGTGAAATTAATAATATAATTTATTACGCTATTCGCCTAAACTACTATACATTGATGTAATCAGGTATCTTACCAATACCCATCATCACACCATACTGTTGGGGGAACTGCTAACAGACTCCTCTTGCCAATGCTCCCAGAAACTATGCACATCAGGTTTCTGGGAGCATCGGCAAGAGGAGTCTTTCAGCAGTTCCCCCAACAGATTTACTTAACAAGTACAGGTCAATGCTGAAAAAAAGTCGTGAGTTAGGGTTAAATTTGAAAGTGTCTGGAATTCTGCCCAGACACGATAGGAGGGAGTATATGATGAGAGCCTTGTCAATCAAATGCCCCCTGGAGAGATTGTGAAGGCTCACAGGGCAGAATTTTTTCAGCGTGGTCTGTGCTTGCTTGCTAACAGAAGAGACTGCTTCTACAGGGATGGGATGGGATACACTTAAATAGAAAGGGTGCAAGAATATTTGCTGATGCTATCGAGGCAGTGTTAGGTGGGTTGGAAAACTGCTAGCTTGGGGGGAGGGATTCACAGACTAAAAGAGTAACAGTAGCTGCAGGCAGAGACAAAACTGATTCTTGCACTGCTTCTATTGTAATGAGCAGCAGCCTAGAGAGCAAGTTGTTAAGGATTTCAAGATCTGCTGGGAGTCATCATGGAACAAGTAAATACATGGGCTGTGTTAGGGTAACTATGAGTAAAAAAATGGGTGCATGTATACTTGCATGTACACCAATGCTAGAAGTAAATAAATTTGATGAATTTGAAGTGCTGATCAAGGCATCAAAAGGCAGATATTGTTTGGATATCAGAGACATCGTGTCACACAGATAAGCAGTGCAAAATTGGAATTTGGGGAGTGCAATGTGTACAGAAAGGACAGACAGGGTAGGAAGGGAGGAGGGGTTATGCTGTTAGTTAAGAAACACAAAATCTAAGGAAGTGCATCTAGTTGACATGGGTGGACAGTGCAACGTTCGGTCTGTTTGTTGTGACAAACACTGGGAAATGGAAAAATTAGAGCAGGAATGTGTTATAGGCCTAATGACTCTGATGAGTACAATGAACAGTTGTGTACAGAAATATAGTCGCATGCTCACTTGCATGCTAAAAAGACTTTTGTGCATTTATTGGAGGATTATTATCTACAACAACGTGTTCGAGGGGCAACCAGAGGGTGTAACACTCTTGATCTGATTAACAGCAGTGATTATTCATGAATTAAGAATTTGCAGATAAAAGAACCACTAGGTGATATGGAAGTGAAGGGTTTTTGCTTTTGTAAATGTGACTACAGTGATCTCAGACAGTTTTTAAATTCTATACAGTGAGATTACTGATATTCCTGTGAATTCTAAATGGGAAGCCTTCAGGGACTTAATCTTGGTGGCTACTAGGCTTTTCATACCAACTAAGAAATACTGTTCATGGTTCAGGCGTAAATGGATGTCAGATGAATTAATGAGGCTCTTGGGAGAGAAGAAAAATGCATGGGATGCATATAAATTATCAGGTGACACAAAGCCTATGGCAGACATAAGCTGTAATCAAGTCAGGCACTTAGGCAGGCAAAGACAGATTACAAGAAATCTTTGGCAAAGGATGCAAAGAAAAACAGCAAAGAGTTCTTTACTTATGCAAATCCTAGAAGGAAGGGGATGAATCAGATTGGTCCATTTAACATAGATGGTTTGACTATTGATGATCCTGCTCAAGTAGATGATAAACTTAATGAGTATTTTGCATCTACATTCACACATGAGAAGTTATTCAAGGAAGGGAATGCCAGAAGCTTATCAATCTTTAGAAGAGAGCTAAGTGATTTCATAATAACTGAGAGCAAATTGAAGGAGAAATTGAAGTTAAGCATAATAAAGGCACCTGGGACAGATGGAATCCATCCAGTTATAATGAGGGAGGCAGCAAGGGAAGTAAGTAAACCCTTAGCCATTATTATGAGAGCATTCTTAGAGTCAGCGGGATCCCCATGGACTGGAGATGTGCAAATGTATCCCTAATTCACAAAGGGGGTTCAAAGTGTGACACGAATAATTATAGACCTGTTAGTTTAACTTCTGTTCCGGGGAGTCACTGGTTAAAGAGGTGACACAGGATCTTCTAGACAAGACAGCAGTAATAGCTCATACACAGCATGGGTTTGTTAAAGTGAAGTCTTGTCTGACCAATTTAATTGGATACTACAATGTGGTCACAAAGGAACTGGATGCAAAAAATTATTTTGATATCATATACTTGGATTTCAGGAAAGCTTTTGATATCGTTGCACAGTCTTCGATGTGCAACAGTATCAACAAATTGGAGCAGTATGGCATTAAGGGCAAGTTGCTGGAATGGATAAAGGGATGGTTGAGTGGGAGACGGCAGAGAGTTTGTAATAAATGGATATGGTCTACATGGACTAATGTTATTAGTGGAATCCCCCAGGATTCCGTGCTGGGCCGATTGTTGTTTTGTGTATTTATCAATGATATCGATGAAGGTATATCAGGCTTAATGTCCAAGTATGCAGATGATAAAAAGGTTGGCAGGGTTGTAATGACATTAAAGACAGTATGCTACGGCAAGAGGATCTAGAAAAGTTATGCAGATGGGCTGAGAAGTGGCAACTGAAGTTTAACATTGATAAATACAAAGTACTGCATATGGTTGTTGTTATTTGGTTTTTAGGAGCATTAGCAACTAAGGCCATATTGCTCCGGGAAATGGGGTGGTCATTCCCTGACCTTTCTGCATCCTCCGTATTTGGTGGTGACAGGCTCGAACCCTGGTCTAATCAAGAAGCGTGTGCTACGCACTGCTGCTCCTTCCCATCTGGCTACAGAGGCACCACTGCATATGGGTAACAGTAACCCAAGAGAAAAGTACCAACTGTGTAGTACTACATTCGGGAAGTGGAGAATGAAAAAGACCTGGGGGTAATTGTGCAGTCAGACATGAAGTTCTTTGAGCAGCGCAGACGGGCTGTTAGAGCAGGCCATGGTTGTCAATGATATATAGAAATTTGTCTAGCAGAGACAAGAAAAATTATCCCTGTGTATAAGGCAATGGTCAGACCACACCATTGCATACAGGTCTGGATGCCTCATTTTAGGAAGGATGTAGAGTTGCTAGAAAGAGTCCAAAGAAGGGCAACAAGATTGGTGAGGGCAATAAAGGGGTGCTTGTACCAAGATAGGCTTAAGTTCTGTAACTTGCAGCATCTGGAATAGTCACCTGCGAGGTAATCTGATTGAGGTGTATAAGGCTTTGAATGGTTTGAGCAGGCTCAATGCTGACGGGATACTTCTGCTTGCTCAGACTTAGAAAACCTGAGGGGGTATAGATTCAAATTGAGGAAAGACAATTGTAGAATAGATGTGCAGAAGTTTGTCTTTAGCCAGCGGGTAGTTGATTGCTGGAACAGACTTCCATCTGTTGTTGTGGAAGTTGATAGCTTAAATAAATTTAAGGCTGAACTAGACAAACATTTGGAGTGACTCTATGGGCAAAATGGGAAGGGTTTTTTTTGGCTGATGCTGTATAAGCTTGGTTTCTTGTATCATATGTCTCATTATTTATTTATTTTGGTTTTTTTAGGAGCATTAGCAACTAAGGCCATATTGCTCCGGGATATGCGGTGGTCATCCTCCGTATTTGGTGGTGACGGGCTCGAACCCCGGTCTAATCAAGAAGCGTGTGCTACGCACTGCTGCTCCTTCCCACCTGGCTACGGAGGCGCCCATATGTCTCAACTAATGCTAATGCTAACAGTACAGTCTCATGATGGGTATCGGTAAGATACCTGAAACATTACCTTAATGTATAATAGTTGAGGTATAATAAATTTAATAAGCAAAGCTTAATAAACTATATTATTAATTTAACATGGTATAAAGTGGTAATATTTGAGTTAATTTTAATGTGCAGTTGCCCAAAGCAGTGCATGTCACTGCTTATCCTGGTGCACAGAATGGAAGCACTGGACATTACAGCAGTGGCAAAATATGATGTGGTGTGTGAAGAATAACATAGACTAGGCATCAGAAGAACACAACAGGGTGTGGTATGTAAAGTTTGGACTTGGACCACTTATATTTGATAAAATTTCCCATGCAGTTGTCTGCTATGACATCCTGAACAATTTTTCCCTATCTGCACTGTGACAATTCTTAGGAGAGGTGTACTATTTGTATAAGTATGATAATGCTGTGTCAACAAAGCAGTTAGTACAAGAATTTTTTGCACTGGCGAAACATCTTTCTACCCAGTATAGTCACTGTATTGTAGTTGATATAACAATACAATGGTTATTAATGGACCGACCTTGAATTTTTTTTGTGGATTTGACCATACAGTAGAATAAACTGTTGAGGCTAAAAATAAATCGAGCACTCAAGCTAATAGAATCCATCCAATTATATTAAGAGGTAAAATAAACCTTTAGCCATAATTATGAGAGCATCCTTGGATTCAGGGGAGGTCCCTATGCATTAGAGATGTACAAATGTCTCCCCTATTCATAAAAGGTGGTTCAAAGGGAGAAGCGAATAATTATAGACTTAAGATTGACTTCTCTTCCAGGGAAAATAATGGAGTCAGCGATCAAAGAAGTAATGCAGGATACCCTAACAGAAATGCAGTTATACAGCAATTGCAGCAGTGTTGTATGGGAAGATCTTGTCTAACCAATCTAACAGGCTAGTACAACAAAGTAACAAAACTGGATGCAAAAAATAATTTTGATATCATATACTTAGATTTCAACAAAGCTTTTGATAGTGTGTTCCACATGAATAACTGATGTACAAATTGAAGCAGTGTGGCGCTAGGGGAAAGTCACTGCTATGGATAAAGGGGTGGTTAAGCTGCACAACGCAGAGAATGATTATTAATGGGCACTTTTTTTTTTTTTTTTTAACTAATTATTAGTGAAGTCCCTCATGGTTCAGTGCTGAGTCCTTTATTGTTATTATTTATTAACAGCACTGATAAAGACATAACAAGTTTGATGTCAAAGTTTGCAGATGATACAAATGTTGAAAGAAAAATTAGGTAGATGTTGTTGTTTGGAGCATTAGCAACTAAGGCCATATTGCTCCGGTGCGGTGGTCATTCCCTGACCTTTCCGCAAGCTCCGTATTTGGTGGTGACGGGCTCGAACCCCGGTCTAATCAAGAAGCGTGTGCTACGCACTGCTGCTCCTTCCCACCTGGCTACGGAGGCGCCGGTAGATGGGCTGAGAAGTGGCAAGTGGAGTTTAATATTGAAAAATGCAAGATACAGCATATGGGAAGCAGTAATCCCAGAACAACATACCAACTGGGCAGTACCACATCAAGGTACTGGGGATAATTGCACAGTCTGACAAAAGTTTTCTAAGCAGTGTAAACAGGCTGCTAGGGCAGCTAAATTCTGTCAATGATATATAGGAATTTTTCCAACAAGGTCAAGAAGATGACTGTCCCACTGTATAAAGCAATGGCTAGTCCACATCTTGAGTACTACATTCAGCTGTGGAAGCCTCATTTTAGGAAAGATGTGGATATGTTGGAATGGATGCAAAGAAGAGCAACAAGATTAGTAAAGAACACAAAAGGGTATTCTTACCATAAACGACTTCAGATCTGTAAATGCCAGCATCTGAAAATTAGACACTTCAATGATATCTGACTGAAGTGTTTAAGGGCCTTAAATGGACTGAGTAAATTAATGTGGATGGCATCTAACTCTTGCTTGGATGGTACACATTAAGGGGACATTAATTTAAGTCAGACAGTTATTGATTGTTGAAATAAACTTCCATCTGGTGTTGTGGAGGCAGGTAGTTTGAATAAATTTAAGGAAGAATTAGACAGATTATTAGAGGGGATGGTCAGATGAGGTGAATAGTGCTTTCTTTTTTTTTTTTTTTTTCTCCTGTGCTGTATAAGCTTTCTTCCTTAAATCATTTGCCCACTTATTAATACTAATATTTAATACTAAAGAAATATCATGTATAGTTTGACCATAATAAAAACTGAAATTTTATATATTTCAGTGTTCATTTATTCAGTATACTATATCCTTTCTACTGAAATATAGTTTGGTTTAAATTTCAGTAGTCTTGTGTTATGCTTCAATTATTGTTTACTGTGGAATTAATTTGTACTGTTAATTTTTTTTGAGACAAGATGAACAGCATAATGCCCAGTCAGGAAAAAAAAAAAAAGAAGACTAACCAGAATGACAAACTATTACTGCAGTATTCGATAATCACATGCAAAAACATAATATTTTAAGGTAGTTTGTGCACTTCTAATTATTACTTACACAAGTGAGTTACTTAACATGATAGTTTAATAATTATAAGTGCACACAAAATTTGGAGAGAAAGGTAAACAAAATAATAATGGTAAAAGGCTAATAGGAATTTGTGCCAGTTATGCACTATTAATTACAAAAAAGATAATCATAAGTTTATGCAGAGGGTGCATAATAAAAATAAGAAAAGCATAACTGACTATATCATCACAGAAAAGGAACTTACACAACTAGTTGAAAGTATAAGGATATAGCGAGAAATTTAAAAAATTATCATTAGCTCCAAAAATAAGAGATTGAAGAGTGTCAAAATGGACAAAAATTGAAGTTCTCAGATATGCCAACAACCATTAAATATAGAAATTTTCTTTCTCAAAGATAAATGGCACACCTGATGTTCATATGAATTTAGATGAAGAATGACAAAAAAATTAAGAACTTTAGTACTGCCTGAAAAAGATATAGGAGGGAAGAAGGTATAAATACAAGAAATTCAGAATGCCATGGCAGGTCCAAGAAGTTAGAAACAGTTATAGAAAAGGAAAAAAATATTATAAGACACTTTGGCAATAAATCTAAATAATTCTTAATAGAACATATGAAAACCCCAAACACGAGAGGTATTAGAACCTACAGTACTTAGTACTGTGCATGGGTTGGAGGCTGGGAAGACAAAAGAAGATATTTATTGACATTAGACTTGAACTTCTATAGACTGTAATTTTCAGGAAATACATATGAAGGAAGGTTGTTCCAGAAAATGGCAGTTGAATGAATAAACAAGGAAGATGAAAAGTTGGTTCTATGAGTTGGAAAGTAAATGGATGTTGGCTGGTGGCAGCATGTGTTCAGAATGTTTTGAGAGAGCGGGAATTATAGAAGCCAATTCAGAAGAACAGTGCACTGTTGTTGTTATTTAGTTTTTAGAAGCATTAGCAACTAAGGCCATACTGCTCCGGGATATGCGGTGGTCATTCCCTGACCTTTCCGTATTTGAGAACAGTGCGCATAGAAGTATCTGTAGAAAAGGCATGCAGCAGACACAGTATGTCTATGAGACAGTGAATGGAGAAACTCTGTTAGAGATGAGTCATTAATTAACCTAACCACCCTCTTCTGAATGGAATTTGAAGCCTGAGAGAGGTTTTAGGGGCACCCCCCCAGATGTGGGAACAATATTCCATGGTAGGGCAGATCTGATTTGTACAGAGTGAACAGCTGTTTGGAAGAAAAGTAACGCTGAGAATTGGCAGAGGATATTCGAGAAGTTGAAGCTGATTGAGTAGGGCAAGGTTTCTCAAACTGGAAAGTGGAATGCAATGTGCCATCATCAGCAAAACAATGGATAGGAGATATCCGGTCAATGGAAGAAGGTCATTAACATACAAGAGGAAAAGAGTGGGAAAAGAAATGAACCTTGGGGACACCAGCATTAGTGAAGAAGTTAGAAGACAGAGAGCCATCTACCAGCACCCTCAGTGAGTGGTCAGAGAGAAAACTGGATAACCAATTAAAAAATTAGTGAAGAAGTTAGAAGACAGAGCCATCTACCAGCACCCTCAGTGAGTGGTCAGAGAGAAAACTGGATAACCAATTAAAAAAACAGTTGGCAAACCATAAGATGGAAGTTTGTTTAGAAGACCGTCATGCCAAACATGATCGAAAGCCTTTGAGATGTCAAGAGCAACTGCTCGTGTTTCACCAAACTTTTCCATTGAATTTGTCCATAAATGGGTAACATAAGCAAAAATATCACCAGTGGATCGATACTTACAGAATCCATACTGTTGATTGTTGATCAGATGGAAGGTTTCTTGATAGTTTAAGAGTTGGCGGTTAATGGATTTCTCTATTACTTTAGAAAGAGTAGAAGTAATTGCAATGAGACGATAATTGGATGGGAGGGATTTGTCACCCTTTTTTTTTAGGAACTGGCTGGATATGAACAAATTTACAAGCAGAATAAAAAACACCTTTGGAATAAGAAAGTGGAAAAAAGGCAGCAAAGAACAGGAGTAATTTCAGGAGCACAGGTTTTGAGAACAAGTGGAGAAATACCATCAAGACCTGGAGCTTTCATAGCATCAAGATTCATCAAAATCCTTCTGATATCCTTCTGACAGATTGTTGTTGTTATTTGGTTTTTAGGAGCATTAGCAACTAAGGCCATATTGCTCCGGGGACAAGTGGTGGTCATTCCCTGACCTTTCCGCATCCTCCGTATTTGGTGGTCACGGGTTCGAACCCCGGTCTAATCAAGAAGCGTGTGCTACCTTCTGACAGAAGACCACAGGAGGCAGTGAATGGACGTGCTAGGAATGGTGGGAGGTGTTTTACCAAGATCATTAATACGTGAGTTGGAAGAAAAATGGGATGCAAGCAGGTTAGCTTTATTCTTTGCTGAAGTGACAATAGAACCATCTTTGACAGAGGTGGGAGCAGAGATGGACAAAAGTTGCAGTCAATGGCTTTGGCAAGAGACCAGAATGTCCGGCTGCCATTAGGGCAAGAAGCAAATTTTCTACTCAGCCTGTTCAAAATCTAGTTTGGACTGATTAATAACTGCTTTACAATTGTTGCAAGCTTTGGTGTAGGCAGAAAATGAAACTGAAGAATGGAAACAAGCCAATTATGATATGCAACATTCTTCTCTTGAACAGGCTTAGCATATTTATTGGAAAACCAAGGTTTAGATAAAGGATGAGATTTTAAGGTGGAGTGTGGAATAAAGGATTCCATTCCCACAAGAATAATTTCACTGACATGATCAGATGGAAGCAATGGCAAAACAATATTACAAATGAGCAAATATGCAAAATATTGGGATAACAAATATGAAATCAGAGTTACATGACACAAACTTATGGTGGCATGTACAAAAGTAGGAGAGAGAGATTAACAACTATAGATATTTGAATTAGCATTAGTAGAGGCATATGATACAAGAAAGCAAGCTTATGCAGCATCAGCCAAAAAAAAAAAAAAAAAAAAAAACCCTCTCCCATTTCACTCCTCCGTTCATTCCAAGTACCTGTCCAGCTCAGCCTTAAACTTATTTAGGCTATCAACTTCCACAACAAAGGATGGAAGTCTGTTCCACCAACCAACCACCTGCTGGCTAAAGGCAAACTTCCGCACATCTATCCTACATCTGTCTTTCCTCAATTTGAATTTATGCCCTCTCAAATGATTATTCTGAGCAAGAGGAAGAATTCCATCAGCATTGAATTTGTAGATATTTGAAGCAAAAATAAGTGATAGTAAGTCCAGAGGCAAAACAAGGGAAGTGGACTGATGGTGCCAAGCAGGCATTATAAGAAAGTGGACTTACTCTAGATAGGGCTAGCTAAAAATTTAACAGAAAATAAATCTGGCCTGGGAGAAAATAGTGAATGAAAGGCTGATAGTTCGGAAGCACTGATTTGTACTACCACAGTGACTTGTACACCTCCTGGGTATAACAGATTGGGATGATGATGATAACAAAACATGTATAACGAAGTTCTCTAAAGTGAAGGTTAATAACATAGGTATGCACAACAGTAGAGAGAAGTGGGGGGGGGGACATTTTCTGCAAAAAATTTTATTTTGGAAAATTTAAAATTAGACTTAAATTTTAATCAGTATTTTTGGCAATTAATTTTGTACTTTACAATAGGAGGGTGCTCTACAGAGATGACTGGAATTGGCAGCACTTTTCCAGCCCTGGATAAACTAGTGCCACGTTATAATTTTTTATCTTGCTGATCACATATGAAATAAAACAAGTATTTCAGAAGATAGACACCCTTGATTTAATTAACAGCTGTTGCCAGTAGTGATTTTTGGTGCAAAATTAGCATCATAGGTAAAAATTTCTTTGTGAAATTATAAATAATATATTTAACTTTATAAGCAATAATATAAATAATACTACAGCAATTTTATAGATTGATAGTTTAGTGATTTACATTACAATAGTCAGTAGTGGATGTTCCTGATTACTACTGAAAACTCTAGAACTTCTGAATCATTCAATACAAAATTATAAAGTATGATGTTGTGTAGCAAGACATTTCATTAAGAGTATATAAGTGATATCATTACATATGTTTTATTAATATTGTGATAGTTTTAGTTTTGTGATTTGAATCAAACTTTATCATCCAGAAACTAAAAACAGCAAATATAATGTGTCTTGGGATAGTATGTCTTGTGAGGGAATTGCCAATGGTGATTCATGAGCAAATTGCAGAATGCTTGCCAGCACAGATGAATGCATGCCGAACTGTTGCCAGCTGATAGTGATAACTTCTTGTGCTCAAGGTGTAAGGAATGTAACCATCTTAAGCCAAAACTTTGCCTACTGATGGGAGAGAGTCTCTGAGACAGTGAGTGGATGCCCTGAAAATTAAATCTGAGGCTCAGCAATTACTCAAGTGGCCAATACTAAGCCAATGAACAACTCTCCTGAAGAACCGAGCATCAGGAACGGATCATCAGATGTAGAATATTCTAATTTAAAATAAGTTAATTTTAGTCTGTGATCAACTGTTAGAAAGACTGGAAATGTATTCTGTAATCAAGCCAGATGGAAGAGGGTTAGAATACACACACCAGGTGCTAAAATTGATGTTGCTACTAACCAGTTGTCAGTTTTTAAAGAAAATAAAGTGTGTATGATTATACAGATGGGAATTAATGACTTAAAACAAAAGTGAACTGACAATCTGGTCAAGATATATAACGTCATGCTGGGAAAATGCTGCATGATAGGTCAAAATGTTACTTTTATCATACAGTCCCTCCATCGTGTCTGGCAAATTCTGCCGAGACATGATAGGACTATATGGTGAAAATCTTGTGGATTAACCCGAGACTTAAGAGGATACCTTCAGGGTTTAGGTAAACTGTTAAGTGAGGGGGAAGACAAGGGGAGTCTCTAGTAAGACTCACATTTTAAGGATATTTACCAATGCTACACTTGCATTCTCCTCAAACGTGCATATGGAATACTACGTAATTCTGTGTATATATATATATATATATATATGGAAAAACCTGATGAATTACACAACCTCTGGCAATTACGTGACATAGAGAAAGACTTGGGATATATTAGGACATAAAAAAAAAAAAACGTCTATATGTCAAAATATGCTAGAACAGTCGTAAATAAAACAAGTGAACTTGAGCTTCTGGTTAGATTAACTAATACTGATATTGTAGGAATAGCTGAAACCTCGTGCCATCCTGAGACAAGAAATGATGAATTTCATTAGGAGACAAAGGAAAGAGTGAAGGGGTGGGATGAGAGGTATTGTGCTGCCTATCAAAAGTTGCTTGAAAGTAACAATATGGTTCCCAGAATCTGATCAAGGAAGGGCAGATGTTAAGTCTGTGTAATATGAGATGACTAGTGGTAAAGAAAAGATGACACCAAGGGTGTGTTATAGGTCAAGTGATTTTGAAGAGTATGATAGAAATCTCATGAGGCAGCTTGAATGGAGAAGCAAGAGCATCATTATGGGCAACTTTAATTTCCCTCATATATTAGAAATAATGAACATGCAGTCCACATAGCACAAACAGACCTGATGTTGTTGTTTGATTTTTAGGAGCATTAGCAACTAAGGCCATTTTGTTCCGGGGATGTGCGGTGGTCATTCCCCGACCTTTCCGCATCCTCTGTATTTGGTGGTCAAGGGCTGGAACCTCGGTCTAATCAAGAAGCGTGTGCTACGCACTGCTGCTCCTGCCCACCTGGCTATGGAGGCACCACAAATAGACCTGAATCAACTAGATGAGTGCTATTTATTAGACAAAGCACAAGGGGATCAAACATCCTTGACCTAGAAATTGTGAAATGTTGGAATAATTTTACCAAACTCTTCATCCTAGTTACCCTTCAAGGGCAGCCAAGGCAGGGAGTTTGGATTAATTACTCATATAATTGTAACTAATAAAATCACTGACTTGTTGCAATTTTCAACAGTCTGTTTTCTGGATATTGTAAATCCATCCAAATTACAATGGTTGCAGCATAATTATCTTTCTACTAGTACTTACAACTGCCACATCCAAGAAACCTCCATCATGTGACTGGGAATGTACTCAAGCTTATATACACGAGTTATTGTAGAAAGTGAGTCAGGATTGTAGTTAGCTGGTCTGAGGTGGAGATTTTCAGATTTACTCTGAGTTTTTCATTCTGTAAACACAAACTGACCTAAAAACAATCAAAATTTGGGGAATAATACTATACATTTCCCACTCATCTGGTCATTAGAAATTGATCCTCAATAGTACACTGGCATATGGGAATTAGAACCAAAAAAGAGAAGGCAAATATTACAATGCTGCTAGGTGTAACAATCAGAGTAGACTGTACTTGTTAACAGGAGAGATTGCTTCTACAGGGATGGGATACACTTAAATAGAAAGGGTGCAAGAATATTTGCTGATGCTATCGAGGCAGTGTTAGGTGGGTCGGAAAACTGCTAGCTTGGGGGGAGACAAAGACCAATAGATTGACAGTAGCCACTGGCAGAGGTGAAAGAGATTCTTGCACTGCTTCTATTAGAATGAGCAGAAGTCTGAAAAACAAGATGCTTGATATTTCAGAGACTGCTGGGAGCCATTGCGGTACAAGTAAACACATGGGTTGTATTAGGGTAGCTAAGAATAGAAACAGGTGCAGGTATACTTGCGTGTACACCAATGCTAGGAGTTTAGTAAACAAATTTGATGAATTTGAGGTATTGCTCAAAACATCAAAGGCAGATATTGTTGGGATATCAGAGACGTGGTGAAACACAGATATAAGGGATGCAGAACTGGAATTTGGGGAGTACAACGTCTACAGAAAGGATAGACAGGACAGGAAGGGGGAAGGGGTTATGCTATTAGTTAAGAAACACATAAAAACCAAGGAAGTGAAGCCAGTCGACATCGCTGGACAGTGCAGTGTTGAGTCAGTTTGGTGTGACATAAGCATTGGGAGATCAAAATTGAGAGTAGGAGTGTGCTATAGGCCTAATGACTCTGATGAGTATAATAAGAAACTGTACAGAGAAATAGAGTGGGCCAGTAAATCAGAGAGTCTTATAATGGGAGATTTTAATTTCCCAGATATTGACTGGAATTTGGGGGCTGGTCACTCACACACTAACAGGGCTTTTGTGGATTTATTGGATGATTGTTTTCTACATCAGCATGTTCGGGAGGCAACTAGAGGGAGTAATACTCTTGATTTGATTATTAGCAGTGATTCTTCATGCATTAAGAATCTGCAGATAAATGAACCACTAGGTGGCAGTGATCACAGTGTGCTGAAGTGGGATTTACTCAAAGAGGTAACTACCGTTAGGGGTAAAGGGAAGGGTTATTGCTTCCGTAAAGGCGACTACGATGGACTGAGACAGTATTTAAATTCTATACAGTGGGACCAACTGATGATGTTACCAACAGCAAATTCAAAATGGGAAGCATTCAAAGAACTTATCTTGGAAGCTACTAGGCTTTACATACCAAATAAGAAATATTGTTCAAGGTTTAGGCCAAAATGGATGTCAGATGAACTAATGAGGCATATGGCAGAGAAGAAAAATGCATGGGATACTTACAAATTACCACATGACACAGAAGCCTATGATAGATACAAGTTGATATGCAACCAAGTTACAAAGGAGGTTAGGCAGGCGAAGGCAGATTACGAGAAATCCTTGGCAAGGGATGCAAAGAAAAACAGCAAAGAGTTCTTTACTTATGTAAACTCTAGAAGGAAGGGGATGAATCAGATTGGTCCACTTGATATTGATGGGTCAACTGTTGATGATCCTGCTCAGGTAGCTAACAAACTAAATGAATATTTTGCATCGACATTCACACATGAGGAGTTATTCAGTGAGGGGAATGCCAGAGGTGTATTCAACTCTAGCAGTAAGCTACAGAATCTTGAAATAACTGGGAGTAAAGTGGAGGAGAAATTGTTGAAGATAAACACAAGAAAGGCACCCGGGGGTGGATGGGATCTATCCAGTTATATTAAAGGAGGCAGCAAAGGAAGTAAGAAAACCCTTAGCCATAATTATGAGAGCTTCCTTGGACTCAGGGGAGGTACCCATAGACTGGAAATGTGCAAATGTGACCCCAATTCACAAAGGAGGATCAAAGGCTGACAAGTAATTATAGACCTGTGAGCTTAACTTCTGTTCCCGGAAAATTAATGGAGGCACTGGTTAAAGAAGCACTGCAGGATCATTTAGACAAGACTTCAGTTATAGCTCGGACACAGCATGGTTTTGTTAAGGGGAAGTCTTGCCTGACCAATTTGATTGGATACTATGATGCAGTCACAAAAGAACTGGATGCAGGGAATAGCTTTGATATTATATTCTTGGATCTTAGAAAGGCTTTTGATACTGTTGCACATGGAAGACTGCTACACAAATTGGAGCAGTGTGACATTGGAGGCAAATTGCTGCTATGGATAAAGGGGTGGTTGAGGGGGAGAAGACAGAGAGTGGTAATCAATGGACACTGCTCATCGTGGACTAATGTTATTAGTGGAGTCCCTCAGGGCTCAGTGTTGGGTCCATTATTGTTTTCTGTATTTATAAATGATATTGATGATGGTATATCAAGCTTAATGTCCAAGTTTGCAGACGATACAAAGGTTGGCAGGGTTGTCAAGGACACTACTGATACTATGCTGCTGCCACAGGATCTGGAAAAGTTGAGCAGATGGGCTGAGAGGTGGCAAATGAAGTTTAACATTGACATATGTAACATTGACACATGGGAAACAGCAACCCCAGAGCAACGTATCAACTCTGTGGTACTACACTGACAGTGGTAGAGAACGAAAGGGACTTGGGGGTGTTTGTGCAGGCGGATATGAAGTTCTCTGAGCAGTGCAGACGGGCTGCAAGAGTAGCTCATGGAGTATTGTCAATGATATACAGGAATTTTTCCAGCAGGGATAAGGAGGTGATTATTCCCTTGTATAAGGCAATGGTCAGGCCACACCTAGAGTACTGTATACAGGTCTGCAGGCCTCATTTCAAGAAGGATGTAGAGCTGCTGGAACGAGTACAGAGAAGGGCAACAAGATTAGTGAATGGAACAAAGGGGTGCTCGTACGAAGAAAGGCTTAAGTTTTGCAAATTACAGTGTCTGGAGACTAGGCACCAGCGAGGTGATCTGATAGAGGTGTATAAAGCCTTGAATGGTTTGAGCATGCTCAATGCTGATGGGATTCTTCCTCTAGCTCAGAATAATCACCTGAGAGGGCATAAATTCAAATTGAGGAAAGACAGATGTAGGATAGACGTGCGGAAATTTGCCTTTAGCCAGCGGGTGGTTGGTTGGTGGAACAGACTTCCATCCCTTGTCGTGGAGGTTGATAGCCTAAATAAGTTTAAGGCTCAGCTGGACAGGTATATTGAACGAACAGAGGGGTGAAGTGGAAGTGGGTTTTTTTTTTTTTTTTTGGCTGATGCTGCATAAGCTTGCTTTCTTGCATCAAATGCCTGTGCTAATGCTAATAAGATAATTTATGACTTAGGCATGATATTAAACAAAATTATACAGCTCTTAAAGTTTTTACTCACAAAACTATGCATTTTTTCTATAAGACAGCTATTATAGTTGAACGGGTAAATTTTCCTTAAAAAAATAATCTGATACATACCAACAACATCCAGCTAAACTGAATTTTTAATCAACTTTTTTCCAATTATTATGTACATAAATAAACAAGTATATAAATCAATAAAACAAATCAAAAGCAGAAAGCAAAAATAAATTTAAATAAAAAACAGAGAAAGCTAACAAAAATTATGATTTATTTCATGGCAAAAGTATTACTTGGTTCATAACTTCATCTATGATAAGTAGTGCTAACATAATGAATTAAGAAACTTTAATACCTGATAGACAGATCCATTCAATCTTTCTTCTGGAAGTATTCTGTAATCAAGCTTCTGCTCAGTAAAGAACTCTCTTACAGCTGTCTCAGAACAGTCCACTCCAACTATTCTATGGCCTTCTTCATACAACCTAGCAATTTAAGTGAGGATGAAGAATTAGCCATTAAATGGGCATCACCTTGATAATACAGTAAAAATTATATAAAAAATTACCAAATAAAAATTTGGTTTTCCAATTCCATTATAAACACTTTAATGAAGTTGACCAAGGGATAAGATTAATTACAGCCTCATTCCAGGGTTAAGAATAATATTATGCAAAATAATATTAATCCTAACCTCAGTTGATGTCAAGCAATATTAACTGATAACAGAATAACTTAAGTCAATGCTTTCCAAACTTTTTGATGCCAACACACTATGCACATGCCAGAATTAATTTGCCATCCTCCACCCTTTTTTGTTCCTTATCTTTATGTTGATGGTAAATGCAATAGTATGCAACTTCCTTGTTTCAGGTCAAAAAACATGTAAACAAGGGTGAGAGAGAGAAGGAAGATGTGTAGTACCAAGAACAAGCTTAACCAAAGCCATTTGAAATTAACTACATCAATTATTATCTTTCAAAAAAGAAAGAACGTGTCCAGAGCTCACCAGGTGCAGGGTATGAAGTACACAAAGAAATCAATGTTATTAAAATTTTAATGTCTTATTCAATAATTGCATTTTAATTAGTTATATCAGTATATGCAATGGAAGGAAATCAGAATGGTGATATGCCAAAATTTGGCAACGCCCTCTGGGACATGATACAACAGCCAAAGGTGCCTGACACATACTGATACAGTACAAATAACTGCTTTTAAAACACATACTGATACAGTAATTTAACTGCTTTTAAAACAATCTTTTTGATGTTAGGGTTAACAATAAGAACTTTTTACATTATTAATTAGCCCATATATACTAATGGCACGTATTGTCATGTCTTTTGTTTGGGGCCAAAAACAGCCCAATTTTAAAATTCAAATAGTGTTGATACAGTATATCCTTGTTAATATTACATTGGATTATTTAAAATGTGAAATATTTCAAAGTTACAACCTTTTACTTACTAATTATGTAGTTTTATATGAATTTTAGTAGAGATAATTTGAAATATGCCTTATTTAGCCTGAATTGGATCCTGGGACTTGATCAACTGGGACTTGAACAATTTATCTAATTCGAAATGCCTGCCAAAACCAACTAGAGTCAAACACTGTAATAACAAAAATTTGCTATTGTACTATATCATTATATAGTATATGTCACCTTTAAATTTGACATTTCCATTCACTTCCTCCAGAACTGCATGTGGAATCACATAGAATTCATATACTTCTAATTCACATTACAAACACAGATGTAATCTATTTTGTTCACACCACTAAGGCCAAAATATAAGACAATTGCTTATGATATGAAACATGCTCAATAGGAAAATGACAACGAATGTACTTTAGAGAAAATACTTTTACATTAAAGGATAAAAAAAAAATAATTATTCTTATGGAATTCACAATGAGGCATGTACAATTCTTAGTCAATTTCTTACATAGTAAAGACTGCCGAGTTTCATTTCTGCCATTATGTCACATAGCATGATGAATATGAACCATACACATAAAAACAAGTTTTATACTGTTTATTATGTATAATTTTATATACCTACTGAAGAGGAGTATCCATATTTTTGGATATTTGCTGTTTAATACTTGTAACCCATGCAAAAAAAGGGTGGCATTTCTCTTTTAGCATTATTGATTATTTACTAAAAACTTTGCAACTCTGCACAAACTGCCCTTGTAAAATGGTGTGTAAGATGGTCATAGAAAACTTGTATTAACCAGTGACCAAGTGTGACATTATTATGGGGCCATTCACAAATTATGTAATGCAACTTTTAACTTTTTTAACACCTCTCATAACATGCCATAACAACAAGACTGACCTTTCCCCATTATTACATAATGAATTACTCCAATTCATACCAGAGTATTATTTGCTTTTTTTTTCGTTAATCCACATGAACTTGACCGTGAGCTCTTTTTTGCTGTTCAGCCAACCTATCCATGCACTCAAACTTGACTAGATAGTATGAATCAGAGCTGAAATACTCAATATGTTCTATGTTGATAATAATATTAGTAAATTAATAAGAGGGGTTTACCTCAATATAGTACGTGGAACACTTCCGTATGATACCCTCCAGAAATTAAAACGGAAAAAACGAAAAAATCGACAACTTACCGGTACATTAAAGTAAAATATAAATAATTAAAGTAAAATATAAATAATTAAATAATCAATTTAACACAATTCAAAATCAATTCAAAACAATTAAAATTCAAATTAACGCAATTAAAAGAATCTAACGAAAATATTCAAAACGATTTTCCTTCCTTATTATTTATATTTTACTTTAATGTACCGGTAAGTTGTCGATTTTTTCGTTTTTTCCGTTTTAATTTCTGGAGGGTATCATACGGAAGTGTTCCACGTACTATATTGAGGTAAACCCCTCTTATTAATTTACTAACTCAAACTTGACATACCTTCAAAGAAAAGTGTTTTCTTTAATCTCTTTGTTGAAAATTTGATAAAGCTCTATTAAATGCCAAGAAATCTATTAACTGCAAAAAAAATTGGGATTGAGTATGAAATGTCAATTGGTGCAACTCTTAGTAAGGTACCATTTTTGTGTTCTGGTTTGAAAAGTGACAGTAAAAAGCTATCATCTGATGTAAGATACTTTCTTGCAACTTTTTTTAAATTATGAAAAATGGGCACAGTCTTCACCAAAAAGATACTGAACTTTTTAGTTTACTAAGAAATGTGAAAAACTAGGTTTCCAGCTTTTCTGCAATACAAGACTTACACATTTTAAATAACTAGTTCATTATGCAAAAATATTTGATTTCCCCAAAGAATGTGATTTATTTGAAGGAAACAAATAATTTTTCTGAAGAGCTTTGGCATTCAATTGATAAAGAATCAAACAAAAAAAATTCTGCATCCATCTGGCATTGTGCACAAAAGGAAAAAAGCATGCTACTTAATATCATTTTTTGAAAAGCATATGTCATAATACCTTCTCAGATGTGTATTTTATCTAGTAACAAAACTTGAAGGAATATCATCTATCAATACTCCTGGTACAAACTGCCGAAAACTATTGTCAAATATTAAAAACTTACTTTTTTCTTCATGTGGATGGCAATTTAGTTTTAATTGTGAATATGCGATTAACTTTGAAACATTCATTGACTTTGTTCCTCCAGTTTTAATCCATACAATGAGAAGGTATGATAAGTTATTGCATATATTTCATTTTCTTAGCTGAAGAGGATTGAAATGTCTTCGTTGCCCTATTTCCATGTTCTTTAGCATAATTTAACAATTTTAATTTGAAGCCAACGGTATACAAAGTCTTCTGCTTTGTACTCGTTTTGTCAGGTACAAATTAAAACTATTAGAAACATAAGTTACTAAAGAGATGTATTTCTCTCTCTCCACTAGTGATTCATCAATTTTTACAGGGATTACTGATTTTCAAAAGGTCATGGATTAGATCAATCAAATGATTACTAATATAAATGGATCATGCTACTTATTGTTGCACATGTAGATTTCAGAAGGAGAAAAGCAGGGCAAAGGAGGTGGGGGGAATAGTCAGTGTCATATACTGAAGGTAAGGCAGAGCTACAAGGTAATTCCCTGTAATCCTTTGTAAATTGGTTCTCATTTTATTCTTCTTGAAATTTTGTCCATCTGGTAGTGATCTGAAGGGTGTTAAGTGCTTCACTAGCTGTTAGTGTTTGTAATATATACTTATCATAATGTCCCTCCTCTTCAATTTTAATTTCTGTTTAATGACAAAACAATTTCTTCGTGTGCAAAAAAGGGATAACCAGGATCATTACAAAAACAACCTACAGCTAATGTGCAGCTCAGCTTTGTCTCTAGTTTTGTGAATTGTCCCTAAATTTATTTACAACGTATAAAAATTATTTTTTTTTTTAATAGATCCAAATCAATAACAGTATACTACAAGAGCTTTGAAGAAAATTTCGTCAACGGATAAAATATGAAGAAGGTTAAAGTACTTCAAACCAACAGAGTAGCAGTCTTATGTGGTAGGTGGGTTCTCATGCAATTTAAAGAAAAATTTTTATAATAGTAATAAAATCTCTGCTTTATAGATCAGACATAATTTTTCTTGATAATCTCAAATATCTTTCTAAGCATACTAAGTGATCACATCCTCTTTTTAAGCATACTAAGTGATCACATCCTCTTTTTGTATCTCAGCATTCTGACCAATAAAACTGATCATCTTTTATTAAGTTTTAAAAATTTTTTACTTTCTGTAGCATAAGAATCCACCTGCCACAGAAAACTCTCCTAGCTCGTCTACACTGTTATGATATATCAGCACACTCTGATACTAATACTGTGATCATACATAAACAGATAAGGAGTTAAACAGTCCTGTAAAGTCTACGCATCTTAACCCATGTCTGAACAGTCTCATTTTGTTTCTACCAAAAGAAGGAGGAAAGGCAACACAGGCATACATAAGAAATACTTGTATGGTATAATATTTTATATATATTATACTATACAAGTATCTCATAGTATAATATAAGAGATATTGCATTAGTTAATAGACATCATTACAGTTCATGTCTTTGCTTTATATGTAATGCAGTTACTAAACAGCATAATTAGATAATACAGCAAAATACATAACCCCACTAAAATAGTGAACTTTAGTTTAACAAAGTGCTTAATACAGAATTCAAAACAAAGATTTCTGATTTTGAATTTACTTGAAAATTTTACACATAATGACAATTTTAAAATAAAAGACCATTTTGTTCAATTTTCTTCATGCTAGACTATGCACAATCTGAAATTAAATAATGCATATAATTTATTTTAACAATATAAAAAAATTGTACATTCAAAGATAACTATTTTTTTAATATTTCTTTATAATTTTGACATCATAATAAAGACTGATTAACAGCACCTTTTGTTATTTTTTTTCTAAGAGTAAAAAGTGAAGATTCCTTACACTTACCATTTCATGTCTAGACATTTGCCACACATTGGAAAAAATATCTGGATATTGGTGCGACCATTCAAAAGTAGGTCTTTATGCCTTAGCAGGGTTCTACAATCAAAATGATATTAAGTTCCAAATGACTAACTGTTCATTGTTTCTATACCATTTCCAAAATTATTTGAATTAAAATTTATCTCAAATAATTTTAAAAGCTGGATACAGCTTTTACTTAGCATACAAAGATAACATTATGAAAAAAATTAATAACATTAAAACAAAAAATAACATTAAAAAATTAACATTAAAACATAAAAAATATAACAATATTAAAAAATTAATAACATTAAAACATTAAAAATATAACATTATTAAAAAATTAATAACATTAAAACAAAAAATAACATTAAAAAATTAACATTAAAACATAAAAAATATAACAATATTAAAAAATTAATAACATTAAAACATTAAAAATATAACATTAAAACATTAAAAATATAACAATATTAAAAAATTAATAACATTAAAACATTAAAAATATAACTTTAAAACATTAAAAATATAACAATATTAAAAAATTAATAACTTTAAAACATTAAAAATATAACAATATTAAAAAATTAATAACATTAAAACATTAAAAATATAACAATATTAAAAAATTTATAACATTAAAACATTAAAAATATAACAATATTAAAAAATTAATAACATTAAAACATTAAAAATATAACATTATTAAAAATTAATAACATTAAACATAAAAAATATAAAATTATTAAAAATGACCAGTCATGTTGGTATTGATTAAGAAAAAATCAGTTATTATCATTATAAGAGAAAGACATTATATAATTATTATCAGGTATCTCAGTGGCATTTAAAAAATCTATGCCATCAGAGGATTTCTGCCAATACCTTAATCACAAATACATCACTCAACTAATACAGAAAGGAATGTGTACTCATATACTCTATAAGCTATATCCCTGTCATAATGTAACAGTGACAAAGGATAAACTCTAGCCTTGTGTACATAGCATTCTCAATCACTGGAACACTGCAAAATTTACAATTTTATGGGCAGACAAAAAAAATCTGTTATAAATAACTGGAAAAAGTAATGAAACACTTAAAAAATAACAGATACCCACCAAACTTAAGTAAAAAATAGCTAACAATTGCTTTATAGATAACAAGGAAGGCAAAAGACTAATTTAAAATGCCGTTAAAGGACATAATGATGAATGAAGGAATAAGCAATACTATAAGTAAACACACTACTCTCTACTGTATCATAATTTAAATAAATTCAATAAATTTATTATATATTAAGCAACCATGCATTTCAGAGGTTTTTGCCTTCTTCTTCTGTGGTAAAAAATATATCAATTTAACAACAACAATTAATAAGTTTCTGGTGAGAAAATACATCTTCCACTAACACAGAGAACACAATGTCTGAAGGGAATTTTGGGAGATTTGTCATGCAATGGAGTGGCCTGACATTCTGTTTTACTGTCATGACAATGCTTGAGGGCAAATGAAAGGAACTTGAGGGCAAATAACTGAAGATGACTGGCCATTTCTTCCTGCAAACTGTAACTGGGTCTGTGGGTGGATCAGCAAAGCTGCTAGATGATTTCCTCTAATTTAAAACAGGGTGGACAACAATGTAGGAGGATGGTTATTCTGCTAAAGTTCCTACTGATGATTTTGCTTATTCTTTTCATATTCTGGGCCTCCAGGACATCAATGCACAGCTCAAATGGGAGATTTCCAGAACTTCAGGTAAATTCACACTTTGAAATGCCAAACAAACTACAAGAAACTTAAACACTCGCATTGGCTCAATTTAAGTAGACTTATCTCTCTCTTTCTTCCTTTCCCCCTTCTTGCCAGTTCTTTATCCTTATTACACCCCTATTGAACCTTCTATCAGTGATAGAATGCCACCAAGGAGAAGTCACCCCATTTCAGCTGTGTATTGACAAAAACTTAAACCTGCAACCCCCCCCCCACACCTCCAGCCTGCTCGTGGACCTTGATATCTGGTCTTTCTAATTTGAATGACAATGATGGGAATTCAGTGTGACACTGCATGGTGACATCAAGGTGATTTGTATGATGATACAATCCAATGTGTTGCAGCTTCAAATATTTAATACACTCACAGAAAATGTATAACTTTATAAATCAATTTGGTAAATTTGACAGTTTAGCAGCCAGCTGACTGTTACTATTCTGAGTTTCTTTAAACCAAAGCATGTTTTCCTTGTGGCAGTCAAAAGTCTACTAGCTCCAAAGAGAATCTGTAGATAGCAAATTGTCACATGAATTTTTGGATATGCTTTTTTAAATATTAATTTACTTTCATTTAAATATAATCATATTTGGAGAATCAGTTTGTCAACCAATAACACTACTTGGAGAACAATTTTCTGCATTAACTTGATGTTGTTGTTTGGTTTTTAGGAGCATTAGCAACTAAGGCCATATTGCTCCAGAGATATGCGGTGGTCATTCCCTGACTTTTCCGCATCCTCCGTATTTGGTGGCTCATGGGCTCGAACCCTGGTCTAATCAAGAAGCATGTGCTACGCACTGCTGCTCCTGCCCACCTGGCTACGGAGGCACCCTGAATTAACTTGAAATTAATCAGTTTGACTGTACGTATGCAATTGAACAGCTACTAGGTTGCTCAATACAGGATAATGCAGAAAATCATACATACTGTGATAGAAACAGAGCTAAATATGAAAAAGAAGTTTTTCATATTAGCTCTCTTTTTTCATATCAAATTGAGAGCAAAAATCACCCTAAATACAGCTTTACAATACACCAAACAACAACCCAATTCAACAGTCAATAATGTGATGTTTATTAAAGAAGTGTAGGGGGTTATGCTGTAAAGTGTCACAATTCGTCATCTAAATAGATGAAAACAGTGAAAATAAAACAGTGAAAGTATACGTAGGTATACTTTTTTTGTCACTCCCCATTTTAACCAACTTTTTCAATTGACTGACCAACTACTGTCCTCCTCGTGTCAGATAAGAGGGCCTCTACTGTAACGACAGTGTAACTGTAACATTAGACTATGCTAAACTACGCACCAGCTGAAATAGAAAAAAAAAAAAAAGTAAATAATGCATATAATTTATGTGATTAATGAGGTTTGCAATGAGATTTATGTGATTTGAATTAATGAGGTTCGTGGTTGAGAAGAAAAATGCATGCGACGAATATAAATTATCAGGCGACACAGAAGCCTATGGCAGATAAAAGCCATTCTGTAATCAAGTCACAAAGGAGGTTAGGCAGGCGAGGGCAGATTATGAGAAATCTTTAGCAAAGAGTTCTTTACTTATGTAAACTCTAGAAGGAAGGGGATGAATCACATTGGTCCACTTAACACAGATGGTTCAACTATTGATGATCCTGCTCAAGAAGCTGATAAACTGAATCAGTATTTTGTATCTACATTCACACGAGGAGTTATTCAAGGAGGGAAATGCCAGAAGTTTATTAAACTCTAACAGGAAGCTAAGTGATTTCTTATTAACTGAGAGCAAATTGGAGGAGAAATTGAAGTTAAACATAAAAAAGGCACCTGGGGCAGATGGAATCTATCCAGTTATAATGAAGGAAACAGCAAGGGAAGTATGCAAACCCTTAGCCATAATTATGAGAGCATCCTTAGAGTCAAAGGGGGTTCAAAGGGTGACACAAATAATTATGGACCTTTTAGTTTAACTTCTGTTCCAGGGAGTCACTGGTTAAAGAGGTGATACAGGATCACCTAGACAAGACAGCAGTAATAGCATTAGTAGAGGCATATGATGCACGAAAGCAAGCTTATGCAGCATCAGCCAAAAAAATAAAAAATAAAAAAATAATAAATAAATAAAAAATAACCACTTCCACTTCACCCCTCTGTTCGTTCGAAATACCTGTCCAGCTGAGCCTTAAACTTATTTAGGCTCAGCCTAAATAGCTCAGACGCAGCATGGGTTTGTCTTGTCTGACCAATTTGATTGGATACAACGATGTGGTCACAAAGGAACTGGATGCAAAAAATAATTTTGATATCACATACTTGGATTTCAGGAAAGCTTTTGATACTGTTGCACACAGAAGACTGCTGCACAAATTGGAGTGGTATGGCATTAAGGGCAAGTTACTGCAATGGATAAATGGATGGCTGAGTGGGATACAGCAGAGAGTGGTAATAAATGGACACTGCTCTACGTGGACTAATGTTATTAGCGAAGTCCCCCAGGGTTTGGTGCTGGGCCCATTATTGTTTTGTATATTTATCAATGATAACAATGAAGGTATATCATGCTTAATGTCCAAGTTTGTAGATGATACAAAGGTTGGTAGGGTTGTTAAAGGCAGGAAAGAGAGTATGCTACTCCAACTGGATCTAGATAAGTTGGGCAAATGGGCTGAGAAGTGGCAACTGAAGTTTAACAGTGACAAATGCAAAGTACTGCATATGGGTAGCAGTAACACAAGAGAAATGTCCCAACTGTGTGGTACTACACTCAGGGAGGTGGAGAATGAAAAAGACCTGGGGGTAATTGTGCAGTCAGATACGAAGTTCTCTGAGCAGTGCAGATGGTCTGCCGGAGCAGGCCATGGAGTTTTGTCAATGATATATAGGAATTTTGCTAACAGAGACAAGGAGGTGATTATCCCTTTGTATAAGGCAATAGTCGGGCCACACCTTGAGTACCGTATACAGGTCTGGATGCCTCATTTTAGGAATGATGCTAGAACGAGTCCAAAGAAGGGCAACAAGATTGGTGAGGGAAACAAAAGGGATGCTCGTACCAAGATAGGCTTAAGTTTTGCAACTTGCAGCATCTGGAGAATAGTCACCTGCGAGGTGATCTGATTGAGGTGTATAACTCAATGCTGACGGGATACTTCCGCTTGCTCAGACCAAGAAAACCTGAGGGGGTATAGATTCAAATTGAGGAAAGACAATTGTGGAATTGATGTGTGGAAGTTTGCCTTTAGCCAGTGGTTAGTTGATTGTTGGAACAGACTTAAATAAATTTAAGGCTGAACTAGACAAACATTTGGAGTGACCAGATGGTTGAAATGGGAAGGGGTTTTTTCCTTGATTTCTTGCATCATATGCCTCAACTAATTTGTAATGCTAATTACAAAAATTCAACATTTATGCACAGTAACAAGAAGTTTAGGCAGGTCATTCAACACAGGTAATTAATAAAGTAGATGACTTAGCAGATCCACCAAGATGCAGCAGACCTAGATAAACTGGCTATAATACTCATGTATGGATTATAAAACATATCTGGCTACCTAAGTAAATAGCCCCATGAGTTTTCAAGAACTGAATACTGCATGGTGCACTATGCAGAATGCACTGAGAAAAATGAGATCTTCATCTTTATATGATTAGCCACCTCCAAACATTCTTGCTGTCAGACCTTCAAAAGTGAATTAATTATATAATGAGTTTTCTCCAAAACCACAAATAATATTGCTTCAAATGCGGACTGACTGTTGAATGTACTTTACGATAAAGTACATATTAGCCTTTCAGGTACCATAATACTGCCATTTGTCACACTTGGTAATCTTAAAATCTGTAAGCACAAAGTAACCCATCTTCGAAAGGAAAAGATTAATCACTGGCCTTTTCTCTCTTTTTTTATGTACAAAATGCAGATGGTGGCACATATGCAGATCACCAGAATAATACTTACACTTTCCTTGAAATTGTACTGTGTGAACATTCAGAAACAAAATACCACACACTAAAGTATACTGATGCAAAATGAACCACCAGTCCAAACTGGCAGTTCTGGTATATCTAAGGTTCATACCTGAAGAGGTTCTCAGCTATAATTCAAGTTACACCTAGCCTTTCACATTGCAAAATCTGTATCCAAATGATTGCTGACTTTTGGAATATTCCAGGATGTCCCACAAACTCATCAACCTTTACACATGGGAAGAAGAAACCATATTAATGATGCCTACCACACTACCATCGTAGTTTCTTAAGAGTTATCTATGGGGTATCTATACTGATATTATAGAGATATTAAACTCTTAGAGTATTATGTCTTGTTGCCTTTAGTTAATTTTAAATAAATTAAATTGCACCAAGGCACAAGCTTGTGATGATATACTACTATGTGAATCTGTATTGCAGCATTTTATTCACCAAAATTTGTTGCTGGTTAACCACAGACATTGCACAGAACGGTACATTTCAATAAAATTATTTCGTAAATGTCATTTTTTGTTTATGCTGATCAAGAATGCACTTTTTTTTTCTTTTTCTTATGTTGCAAGCAAGATTCTATTACTGAAATCTGATATGTAGTTTCTTTTAAAATTCAGCAAACTTATAAGTTATAGGTGGTAGATGACTCTCATCGACCGGTGCAATACCACCACTTTGCTTATTGGAGGCTTGAAGTGGTGAAACCCATGATTAGTCTCTAGAGCAAAGTTTCCGGCATTCCCTCCATACTTCTCTTTCAACCCATGCACGGTACTAAGTACTATAGGATTTGATACCTTTCGTGTTTGGGATTTCCATAAAAAAAAAAAATAAAAATAACTGCCATATATATATATATGGCAGACTCTTGATTTATTGAGATCGGATTAACCGGGACACTTCAAAGACTCCAAATAAAAAAAAATCAAAAACAAAAAAAAAAAAAAAAACCAACCAGAAATCATAAAATTCAAGTAATAAATAAAAAGGTATAAACAGATGTTTTGCAAGTCATAAATAAGCGACAAGAAGTGGCATTATAAATTGTCATTCGGAGATTAATGTACCTATTACTTGCAACCCCTGCTGTCTTCTTCACACCTGCCGCTCAAAAAAAAAAAAAAAAAAAAAAGAGACCAAATGTTTAGTTTATTTTAGTGCATCATCGATTGTTGTGTTCCGTCACACCACAAAAGGACAAATTTTGTTTCGTTATGCATGTCAGGGATGTCGGAATTTTTTTTTTTTTTTATAGTAACTATTTTTTTTTGTTAGAAATTGTGAAAATAATGGGCAAACGCAAGAGTTATGCTTTCAATTAAACAAAAACTTGAAATTATACAAAAGTTTGAAAACGGTGCACCGTTAAATCTCTAAGGAACCATTATAATGTTTGTGACCATATCATACATGACATTGTAAAAAATAAAGGAAAGCTATTAGATTTAAAATCAACATCGTAAAAAATAAAGGGAAGCATCGTATTGGACACATGAGTAGTGCATGGCAAGTTTTTTTGTTTTTGTCTATCACCATACTTTTTACATAGGTTGCTGAACATTTTTCAATACAGTAAGTCCCTGACTTACGTAGCTTCAGACTTAGATTACGTTATTTATATGACTGAAGATTTCAGTGAAGGGAACAGTATTTCACATAATAACGTAAAAACTCACAGAATTCCAGCTATTGGTATTATCGCAAATGCAATAAGATCGAGTTTACTATCCTTTTATAATGAATTGCACTAACAGAAAAGCCCAAATAACTCGGAAAGTGCAAATTGTTTTCGTTGTTTTATGGCAGTGACTTCCGGAAATATGCTTTAGTAAAATGTGAGCTTGCATGGGGTGATAATAGTGAGATTTTGACTTAACCCTGTGAAGTTCTTTTCAGAAAATTTAATTTTGACTATTATCATGGTGCCGACTAAGAGAATAAGTGACAGAGGTACTAGTAAATCTACCAAAAAAAGGAAACTGATCGATTTGAATCAGAAAATTGAAACAATATGTATGAAAATGGTCAAACATTAACAAGCATCGCACGGAATTCAGATTTGTCAGTGGCAACAGTGAACACAATAAAGGAGAAAGACAGAATGCGAGACGTGATCGGCACCAATAAGACAACAATAATAACCAAGGCTGCTACGAAATGCATACCAGTTTTTACAGTACAATAACATGCATTTTTTCTTCCTTATGTTTTCTTTTCTTATGTGCCACTCTGGCTAATTCACCGCTGTCCCCAGATAAAGTTTTTAATTGAACTAATTAAAATACATAACTAGTTTTCTTCATTCTTCTGAAGATGTTATGTGGTTTTTGTAATTTTGGCATATCAGGGATATAGTAACAATATTTTATTAGTCATACCCGAGTTACATAAAACTCGACTTACGTAAGAAGTCCTGGAACGTATCTCTCACATATGTCGGGGACTTACTGTATTTTTGTATTAACCAGGAAATCGATTATCTGGGAATTTATTTTTACCATCTATCCCGGAAAATCGAGAGCCTACCGTATATATATGTATATATATATATACTTTAGGATTACGATGACAGATATTATCACAGCAACAAAATTTTATATTACAGATTAATAATTTTACTTTTTTGTTCTATTCAAGACTGCTTACATTTCAATCAGTCATTACTTGAAGTACCTGCTTCGTGGTCTGAGGTTCTTTGGTGCTAATCCAAACAATCCTTTATGCATTCTTCTGTCAGTGTACTGTATCACAAGGGTGTTTGATGTTTTTGAAGGTTCTTTATATGCGTCTTTTCATAAGATTATATTAACACTACTATCGTGCTTCAGGTGTCAGTAAGCTTTTAACATCCTAGACACACAAAAGATTCTAAAAAATTATTAATCTATTTTTTTTTTTGCCATTGTAATCAGGATTCTTTTACACTTACGCATTCTTTGTTCTTAGACTCCACGGAGTGTCATGTTCATTATATTTTGCTCTCCAATAGTTTAAGATGTCTTCTGAGGCCATTGCTAAAATAAATAAATATTCTGTTCATTTATGGTTTCACTTAATAAAGTTTTCAGTAACATGTTTCTAATTAAGATTAAATTTCAATAAAGATTAAATTTCATGATTATAAATAAATAAACATTAAACTTCAAAATAATTATTACATAAATGAGAGCTTACATAAGCTCAATTTTTCCTACATTCTATTAATATTTTAGAAATAAACAAGGAGTTACCTTTCATTCCGTCAGTAGGATTTCTTCTTTACCAATTCTCCTTAAGCGAATAAATTATGAATTGATACGTTAAAACCAGATTACATAATTTAAAACTCATAATGTGTTCCTCACTACTGACACACAGGCAGTCCAATACTCCAGGATCACAGTAGCGAACCACAACCCGACCCCAGATATATCAAAACCCCCATGCAACCTTTAGTGAAGGAAGAGATTCCTTCACTAAAGGTTGCATGGGGGTTTTGATATTTCTGGGGTCAATTTCTGGGGTAGGGTTGCGGTTTGCCACTGTGATCCTGGAGTATTGGACTGCCCGTGTGTCAACAGTGAGGAACACATTATGAGTTTTAAATTATTTTAAATTATGAAATCTGGTTTTAACGTATCATTTCGTAATTTATTTGCATAAGAAAAATTGGTAAAGAATAAATCCTACTGACTGAATAAAAGGTAACTCCTTGTTTATTTCTAAAACAAAATAATTATATAAATAATGTGGGTTGATGACATCAGTTTGGTGCAAGAGTTGTCACCCTTTTTTAGGAATTAGATACAGGGTGATTCACTACCAGTGCGACAAACTTGCAGGAGGTGTAGGGGGCACAAAGACGAATCGGAATCACATAGCATTGCAGGGTCCAAAATGCCTTCGTCATGCGGTAGAGGACGTTGAACGGGAGGTCGCATGAACAGCGATCCCGCTGGAAGTCAGCATTTGCGAACAGTTTCTGTTGAAGAAACCAAGTAGCAAAAGTCCTCCGGAGTGGATAATCCGCAGGCTCCAATGATTGGACACGTTGCAGATGGTATGAACTCATTTGGTTTGTTGACAGTGTCCTCCATACAGTGGACTGGGAAATAGCAGAGCGGCGCGTCCGTTACAGTCCGCAGCTCCATACGTGAGGTGTATGTCGGCCAGTTCAACGTTTGAATACTCGTCCATCCTACTGCCTCGGGAACCGGTTTGCAAATGCTGACTTCCAGCGGGATCGCTGTTCATGCGACTTCCCGTTCAACGTCCTCTACCGCATGATGAAGGCATTTCGGACCCTGCAATGCTATGTGATTCCGATTCGTCTTTGTGTCCCCTACACCTCCTGCAGGTTTGTCGCACTGGTAGTGAATCACCCTGTATATACAAGCAAATTTCCAAGCATAAGAAAAAACATCAGTGGAATAAGAAAGTGTAAAATGGCAACACAGAACAGGAGCACAGGTTTCCAGAACAGGTGGAGAAATGTCATCACAACCTGGAGCTTCCTTGGCATCAAAGATTGTTCAAAATTCTTCTGACATCCTTTTAGTATAAGTAGTAGCAAATGATGCAAGAAAGAAACCTTATAAAGCATTAGTTAAAAAAAAAAAAAAAAAACACTTTCTACATCACCTGTCCAACCACTACAATGATTTTTCTAGTCCATCCTTGATTTATTCAAACTATCCACTTCAACAACAACAAATGGAAGTTTTTTCTGACAATCAACCACTTGCTGGCTGAAGACAAACTTCCACACATGTCCGGCAATCATCCTTCCTCAATTTTAAATTTATTCTCCCTCATATATGTAGTCAGAGCATGAGGAAGAATGCCATCAACATTGAGCTTACTCAATCCATTCAAGCTCTTAAATCAGATCTCCTCGCAAGTGCCTAGTCCACAGACACTGCAATTTGCAGAATTCAAGCCTTTCTTGGTAGGATAACACTTTTGTTCTTTTCACCAATCTCTTTGCCCTTCTCTGCACTCATTTCAGCAGATCTACCTCCTCCTTAAAATTAAGTCTAAAGAACTGTATGCAGTACTCAAGATACAGCCTAACCATGGCTTCGTATAATTGGATATGGATATCAAACTCTTTATCCCTGCTAGAAAATTTCCTGTATATCATTCAGGAAATGATATATAGGAAAATCCCATGGACTTGTCCAAGCAGCCTGTCTGCACTGCCCAGAGAACTTCATACCTGACTGCACAATTAGCCCCAGGAATTTTTCACTTTTTACTACACAGTGTAGTTCCACACATTCAGGGATTAGATGTTTCAAGGTATGTTGGTACCTTAAAACATCAAAGTTGGTGCATTAATTTGGAATTACTGCTACCCATAAGCAGCTCCTTGAATTTGTCAATGTTAAATCCCATTTCTCAGCCTATCTGCCCAATTTTTCTAGATCTTTTTGCAGTAGCTTACTTTCATTACTGTCATTAACTACAATGCCAACTTTTGTATCATCTTCAAACTAATACATTAAACCTGATATACCTTTATCAATATCATTAATAAATACAGAAAACAACATGAGGCCAGTCCTCAACCCTGGGAAACTCCACTAGTAACATCAGTCCATTAACAGCAGTGTCCATTAATAACCACTTTGTCTTCTACTACTTTGTCTTCCCTATATCCAGAGCAGCAACTTGCCTTTAATGACACAATGCTGCAATTTATACAGCTGTCTATTATGTGCAACACTATCAAAAGCTTTACTGAAATCCAAGTATATGATAGAATGAATTTTTGCATCCAATTCCTTTCTTATTGCATCACAATATGCAATCAGGTTGGTCAGACAAGACTGCCCCTTAACAAATCAATGATGTGACCAGAGTGTAAGTGAATTTTGTCTAGATGGTTTTGTATTATGACTTTAACCAGTGACTCCATTATTTTCCCAGGAACAGAAGTTAAGCTAAGAGGTCTGTAATTGATTACTTGTCACCTTTTGATCTCCCTTTGTGAATTGGGGATATATTCCGACATCTATAGAACACAGGGACTGTCTCCAAATCCAAAGATGCTCTCATAATCATGTCTAAGGGTTTCCTAACTTCCTTTTCTGCCTCTGTTAATATAAATGAATAAATTCCCTCTATCCAGGGTTCCTTTTTTTATATTTAGCTGCAACAATTTCTCTTTCACTTCCTGCTCAATTATTACAAAATCATTTAGCTCCCTGTTAGAGTTTGAAAAACTTCTCCTATCACTTTCCTAAAGATTTCCTCAGATTTGAATGTAGATGCAAACTACCTATTCAATTTATCAGCAACATGAGCAGGATCGAAAACAGTTAAATCATCAATATCAAGTGGACCAATGTGATTCAACCCCTCCTTCTACTGTTAATATAAATAAAGAAGTCTTTACTGCTTTTTTTTGCCAGAGACTTCTGATAAACTACCTTAACTTTCCTAACCTCCTTTGTGATTTGATTATAGACTAGTTTATATCTGCCATAGGCTTTGTGTCACCTGTTAATTTATATGTATCCCATGCATTTTTCTTCTCTGCCACATGTCTCATTAGTTCATCTGCCATCCATTTAGGCCTAAACCTTGAAAAATATTTCTTATTTGGTATGAAAAGCCTAGTAGCTTCCAAGATTAATTCTTTGAACGCTTCCCATTTAGAATTTGCTGTTGGTAACATCATCAAATGGTCCCACTGCATAGAATATAAAAATGCTCGGAGACCACTTTAGTTGTCCTTAAGAAACAAAAGCTCTTTACCCTTGATAGTAGTTACATCTAAGTAAGTTTCACATCGGTACACTGCAATTACTCCCATCTAATAGTTCTTTTACTTGCAGATTCTTAATGCACGAAGAATCACAGATAATCAGATAAAGAATATTGCTGCTTCTTGTTGCCTCTCTAACATGCTGCTGTAGAAAAGTCATCCATTAAATCCACAAAAGTCTTGCAAGTGTGTGAGGGACAAAACCACAAGTTCTAGTCAATATCTAGAAAGTTAAAATCCCCCACTATAAGTAATTCTAATTTACTGGCCCATTATATTTCTCTGTATACTTGTTTGTTATACTCATCACAGCTTAGTCCTATAGCACACCCCCTATTCTCATTTTTGTTTCCCAGTGCTTATGTTACAACAAACTGACTCAACATTGCACTAGCCACCCATTTTGACTGGATACATGGCCTTAGATTTAATATACTTCTTAACTAAGAGCATAACTCCATTCATATTCCTGCATGTCTGTCCTTTCTATACTCCCCATATTCAAATTATGCATTCCTTATGTCTGAGTGACACTTGTCACCAATATCCCTACAGTGCTTGCATTTCATGATTTAAGTACTTCAAATTCATAAAATTTATATACTTTGCTCCTAGCATTAGTGTGCAAGTACACATGAACCTGTTCCTACTCTTATAACCTGTTCTTACTCTTATTTACCCTAATGCACCCCATGTATTTATTTTTACCATGAGGAAGACCACAGGCGACCACAAGAGGCATTGAGTGGAGTGGTAGGAGGTAGTTTACCAAGATCATCAATATAAGATGTTAGAAGGAAAGTAAGATGCCAGAAGATCAGCTTTATCATTAGCCTAGGTAGTAATAGAACTATCAGGTTTTAAAAGATGCAGGAGTACAGATAGGCAAAAGTCGTGGCCAACAGCTCTGGTAAGAGATCAGAATGCTCAAATACCAATGAAACAAAAAGCAAGTTTTCTATTTTTAGGCTGTTTAAAATCTAGTTTGGCCTGATTAATAACTGTTTTATAATTTGGTGTAAATAGAAAATGAACCTGGAGATTTGGATGCAAGCCAACTGCAATATGCAGCAACCTCTTATCTTGAACAGACTTTGCATATTTATTGAAAATTGCTGTTTGGATAAAGAACAAGATTTTAAAGAGTTTGGAATCGAGGATTTCATCCCTACATGTATAATTTCACAGACATGACCTGAGCAAAAATTGATATCAGAAGATTTAAAATAGAAGATTTAATTTAATCCAACCAAGGAAAAGAATAGAAATATCGCTGTTCATCCTATTTTGCATTCTTGTAATGCCAAACAACATGAGGCTGAATAGGGCCATGAGAGCTCCATTGGAGAAAAGCTCATCACGAAGTTGTGGTCTGAGGTGCCTAGAGGACCACTCACCTCAACCATGCACTTGGATGGGTTGTTTGTGAGAAAAAGATCATGGGTGTTGGCTATATGGTTAGGATTGCCTGATATTCTCCAAGGTAAATTAACAATCTGTGCAGTCATTAGTAATTGCAAAAGCCTCCACATATCGACATGACTAGTAAAGTGCAGCTGGCTGCAATTGTGAACATTAAAATTGTAAAGGAAAATTATCTTACTGTTGAGAACATTGGAATGGAGAAAGTTGAGCTTCAAAGAGAGAAGTCAAAAGAGTTTCAAGTGATTAGTGGAATTGCGAGATCAATAGAGGCAACGGTGAATTTGATTGAAAGGGATAGAGATATTTTAAGCAAGAGATCGAGAAGAGGAGATTCCAAATTGCCAAGTCTGTAACAGGGAACATTACAGCAGTCATATACACACAAGTACCACCTTTGAAGTGAAAATAATCATACAGAGAATAATAATTAGGACAATTGCTGAAATGAGCAGTAGTTGAATCAACCGATAATTGAGATATTCTGTCAGAAAAGTAACTGGGCTTGGCAAATTGAACGTGGAAATGGACATAACTAAGATCGGAACTAGACCATGTATATTTATAAAATGAACAAGGAAGTGTTTGAGAGGTTTAGATCTTTTTTGCAGATAAGTTTGTTCTATTAGTTTGACTATTCATGATGTTATTATTATTATTATTATTATTAATATCCATATGATGCAAGGAAGCCTGAGGCTTATGCTGCACCAGGGAAAAAAAAAAAAAAAAAGGTTCCTGAGAGAGTCAAAAGTAGAAGGGAATCACCAAGAAAGAGAAGAATGATGATATCCAGCTCAGGACCCTGGGTGTGCCAAGCCCATACTCACCAGATGTGAGCCCCTGGGGTTGTATTCAGTAGTAAAGAAAAGGAGGGGGACCATGTTATATGAAGTAATGAAATTTTTGGATATGGTGTACACACAGCAATATATCCAGATTCTTGGCATAACATGGTCTCAAGAATGCCCATCCCCTGCATACACCCTACTTGGATTTCCTTCAGTCACTATCTGGTAGTGCAGAAGCAGCGAGATTATACACCAGTTGATCCAGCTGCCACCTAAAGAGTTACTAATAGGGTAGGTACAGTGGAATATCTAGCAGCCAGCCTGTGAACACCATTTTAGATCCATAACCTTGAAATGTAAGAAAGATTTGATCTCGCCATGATGCCAATTATAATCTCAAAAGAACATCAATCACACTGGATTATGGAAAAGATGAGGGAGTTGCTGGAGTTTTACTCTAGAGACTAAAGATGGGTTTCACCACTTGAAGCAAATAAGCAAAGTAGTGATATTGCATCAGTTGATGAGCATCATTTACCACCTTGTATTGTCTGGTAATGCAGAAGGGTAGCATTCCTTTATGTGATGTGGATGCCACACCTGGCCCACTGCTTACATTGGTTTACACTTTTGCGGTCACATCTAGTATACTAGGTGCCCTATTTCAGGTTAAATGCAAACTGACAAAAATAAAGACATTCACTATGCATCTGCCAGACACTACATGAGCATTTGTGTTTCAATCCAGATCAGTGACCTTGAATATTTTTTTTTTTTTTTTTTTTTTTTTTGGTAGTTGTTGGCGCATCGGCTACTGTGGCCATGTGCACCTCCTAATGTTTTTGCAGTACTTTGATCCAAGCCCGAGGCGGGATTCGAACCCGCGACCTTTGGGTTGCCAGGCAGGCACTTTACCCACCTGGCTAGCCCGGTCGGCTTGAATATTCTAAAAAATACAATAACCTTTATTATTTTCATTGGTTTCTCTCGTTTATTTTCATTAGACATTTTTAAATTAACTTCAACAAATCATAATTAATAGATCACCATTTTCAATTCAGTAAAAAAAACTAAAATTAAATTTTTTATTATTAAAACAAAAATGGGTGTCTGGCAGACACCATGCAAGCATCTTTGTTAAATTAAGGGTGTGAATGACAGGTTAATGATGAGTTGGAGATAGTTTTAACTAGTCTGAATGACTGCCATGTATATATCGCTGTTCCACATCGAAAAATGTATGTATGAAAGACTGTGCTTTCTGGAATCAGTTACCTTAACTTTGCTAGTATGTCATCTGACAGGTGACACTTTTTTAAATTTGTAAATAAAATCCAATCCTCTCTAACTGGTTATACATATTTTCATGATGCCTGAGAGAGGATGCCCACATTAACCCCAGGGGCTCACATCTGGTGAGTATGGGCTGTTGTTTTTTTTGTTTTTTTGTTGTTTGGAGCATTAGCAACTAAGGCCATATTGCTCCGGGATATGCGGTGGTCATTCCCTGACCTTTCCGCATCCTCCGTATTTGGTGGTGATGAGCTCGAACCCCAGTCTAATCAAGAAGCGTGTGCTATGCACTGCTGCTCCTTCCCACCTGGCTACGGAGGCGCCCAGAGTATGGGCTTGGCACACCCAGAGTCCTGAGCTGGATATCATCATTCTTCTCTTTCTTGGTGATTCCCTTCTACTTTTTTTTTTTTCTCTCTCTCTCTCTCTCTCTCTCTCTCTCTCTCTCTCTCTCTCTCTCTCAAGGGTAAATAGGGAATTTTTATTTTATTATTTTATTTTATTTTTTTTGGCTGTTACAGCATAAGCCTCAAGCTTCCTTGCACCATATAGCTAATAATAATTATATAATTATTTTAAGGGCACAAAAGGTGATATAGTTGTACACGTTGGCACTAATGATATTAAGAGTAGGAGACCAGCGGAATTACTTAGCAAGTACAGGTCACTGTTGAAAAAAAGCCGTGAATTAGGGTTGAATTTGAAAGTGTCTGCAATTCTGCCCAGACACGATAGGAGGGAGTATATGATGAGAGCCTTGTCGATCAATTCGGCCCTGGAGGGATTGTGCAAGGCTCAAGGGGTAGAATTTTTTTCAGCCTGGACTGTACTTGTTAAAAGGAGAGATTGCTTCTACAGGGATGGAATACACTTAAATAGAAAGGGTGCAAGATTTTTTGCTGATGCTGTCGAGGCAGAGTTAGGTGGGTCGGAAAACTGCTAGTTGGGGGGGGGGATACAAGGACTAATAGATTAACAATAGCCACTGGCAGAGGTGGAAGTGATTCTTGCACTGCTTCTATTGAAATGAGCAGAAGCCTGAAAAACAAGATGCAGGATATTTCAGAGACTGCTGAGAGTCATTGCGGTACAAGTAAACACATGGGTTGTGTTAGGGTAGCCAAGAATAGAAACAGGTGCATGTATACCTGCATGTACACCAATGCTAGGAGTTTGGTAAATAAATTTGATGAATTTGAGGTATTGCTCAAAACATCAAAGGCAGATATTGTTGGGATATCAGAGATGTGGTGTCACACAGATATAAGGAATGCGGAACTGGAATTTGGGGAATACAATGTGTATAGAAAGGATAGACAGGACAGGAGGGGAGGAGGGGTTATGCTATTAGTTAAGAAACACAAAGTCCAAGGAAGTGAAGCCAGTCGACATCGATGGACAGGGCAGTGTCGAGTCAGTTAGGTGTGACATAAACATAGGGAAATCAAAATTGAGAGTAGGAGTGTGCTATAGGCCTAATGACTCTGATGAGTATAATAAGATATTGTACAGGGAAATAGAGTGGGCCAGTAAATCAGAGAGTCTTATAATGGGGGATTTTAATTTCCCAGATATTGACTGGAATTTGTGGGTTGTTCACTCGCACACTAGCAAGGCTTTTGTGGATTTATTGGATGATTGTTTTCTACATCAGTATGTTCGTGAGGCAACAAGAGGGAGCAATACTCTTGATCTGATTATCAGTAGTGATTCTTCATGCATTAAGAATCTGCAGATAAATGAACCACTAGGTGGCAGTGATCAGAGTGTGTTGAAGTGGGATTTACTCAAGGAGGTAACTACCATCAGAGGTAAAGGGAAGGGTTTTTGTTTTCGTAAAGGTGACTATGATGGTCTGAGACAGTATTTAAATTCTATACAGTGGGACCAACTGATGATGTTACCAACAGCAAACTCAAAATGGGAAGCATTCAAGGAACTAATCTTGGAGGCTACCAGGCTTTACATACCAACTAAGAAATATTGTTCAAGGTTTAGGCCTAAATGGTTGTCAGATGAACTAATGAGACATGTGGCAGAGAAGAAAAATGCACGGGTACATACAAATTAATGGGTGACATGGAAGCCTATGATAGATATAAGTTGGTCTGTAACCAAGTCACAAAGGAGATTAGGCAGGCAAAGGCAGACTACGAAAAATCCTTGGCAAAGGATGCAAAGAAAAACAGAAAAGAGTTCTTTACTTATTTAAACTCAAGAAGGAAAGGGATGAATCAGATTGGTCCACTGGATACTGATGGTTCAACAATTGAGGATCCTGCTCAGGTGGCTAACAATGTAAACGAGTATTTTACATCTACATTCACGCATGAGGAGTTATTCAGGAAGGAGAATGATGTAGGTAAAGTAAACATTGGCAGTGAGCTGGATGATTTTGTAATAACTGAGAGGAAAGTGGAGGAGAGATTGTTGAGGATAAATATAAAAAAGGCACCTGGGGTGGATGGGATCTATCCAGTTATATTAAAGGAGGCAGCAAAGGAAGTAAGCAAACCCGTAGCCATAATTATGAGAGCTTCTTTGGACTCAGGGGAGGTTCCCATAGACTGGAGATGTGCAAATGTAACCCCAATTCACAAAGGAGGATCAAAGGCTGACACAAGTAATTATAGACCTGTTAGTTTAACTTCTGTTCCAGGTAAATTAATGGAGGCACTGGTTAAAGAAGCACTGCAGGATCATCTAGACAAGAATTCAGTTATAACTCAGACGCAGCATGGTTTTGTTAAGGGCAGGTCTTGCCTGACCAATTTGATTGGATACTATGACGTAGTCACAAAAGAACTGGATGCAGGGAATAACTTTGATATTATATATTTGGATTTTAGAAAGGCTTTTGATACTGTTGCACATGGAAGACTGCTGCACAAATTGGAGCAGTGTGGCATTGGAGGCAAATTGCTGCTATGGATAAGGGGATGGTTGAGTGGCAGAAGACAGAGAGTGGTAATCAATGGGCACTGCTCAACGTGGACTAATGTTATTAGTGGAGTTCCTCAGGGTTCAGTGTTGGGTCCGTTGTTGTTTTCGGTGTTTATGAATGATACTGATGATGGGATATCAAGTTTAATGTCCAAGTTTGCAGATGATACAAAGGTTGGCAGGGTTGTTAAGGACACCACTGATGCTATGCTGCTGCAACAGGATCTGGAAAGGTTGAACAGATGGGCTGAGAGGTGGCAAATGAAGTTTAACATTGACAAATGTAAAGTACTACATATGGGAAACAGTAACCCCAGAGCAACGTATCAACTCTGCGGTACTACACTGACAGTGGTGGAGAATGAAAAGGACCTGGGGGTAATTGTGCAGGCAGATATGAAGTTCTCTGAGCAGTGCAGACAAGCTGCAAGAGTAGCTCATGGTGTCTTGTCAATGATATACAGGAATTTTTCTAGCAGGGATAAGGAGGTGATTATTCCCTTGTATAAGGCAATGGTTAGGACACATCTTGAGTACTGTATACAGGTCTGGAGGCCTCATTTCGAGAAGGATGTAGAGCTGCTGGAACGGGTACAGAGAAGGGCAACAAGATTAGTGAATGGAACAAAGGGTTGCTCTTACGAAGAAAGGCTTATGTTTTGCAAATTACAGAGTCTGGAGACTAGGCACCGGTGAGGTGATCTGATAGAGGTGTATAAGGCTTTGAATGGTTTGAGCATGCTCAATGCCAATGGGATTCTTCATCTTGCTCAGAATAATCAGCTCAGAGGGCATAAATTCAAATTGAGGAAGGACGGATGTCGGATAGATGTGCAGAAATTTGCCTTTGGCCAGCTGGTGGTTGGTTGGTTGGTGGAACCAACTTCCATCACTTGTTGTTGAAGTTGATAGCCTAAACAAATTTAAGGCTCAACTGGACACGTATTTCGAGCGAACGGAGGGGTGAAATGGGAGTGGTTTTTTTTTTTTTTTTTTGGCTGCTGCTGAATAAGCTTGCTTTCTTGCATCATATGCCTCTACTAATGCTAATGCTAATAATAATAGATTATGGTACCAGAATGATTAACACCCAGTCCAACTGCAAAATCTAAATCCAGGATGATCCTCATCCACTTGGTCTTTGCACTTCCTCTGGTCCCCCCCCATTTTGTTTTGCATGAAGGTGAATGATAATAACACGAGAATTAATTTACTTTGTTTTTACACAGTATATTAATCTTTGGTTTTATACAATTTATTAAATATATTATATTTGTTTAGATGGTGGCTGCAAGAAATTTTATTAATATGATTCCTGCTATTCAAGGCATTTTTTTATACTGATTAAATATATATTTTTGTCAAAGTTTTATCCAACAAGTGCAAATATTAAAAATAATTTATATGCTGGTTCTTACTGGGTCTGATATTTGGGCACCATCATATTTATGAATGCATTCAATGACGATCTTAACATTTTGGAAGTTTTAACAATTGTAACTTGACACTTTGTTTAGAAAAGTAAACTTATTGAACCCATTCAAGTAGTGGTTAAATCTAATATTTTAAAACTTTTTCACAGCTGTGATACATTCGCCTTTCACCAAGCCGAGGAGGGGTCTAACGGAAGTCAGATGCTTCTCGTCGGTTTCATAAATTGATCTATGACCGGCACTTAAAACTACACCTGATAATCAGTCATCGAATCTCGCGAATTTTATAAAGCTGGCTCTGTGTAAAAAACTGCTACCTAGGTTACAGTTTCCTGTGATAACAATGAATAAATCTTTAATTCACAATCGCCCCCCGCAAGTCCACTCCAGTTCAGAGTTCAGTCCGAATTTTATTAAACATTAATCCAGACAAGTGCAAAACATCATTTATTCACTTTTCTAATAAGAGCACTATAAAAAAAAAAAAAAAATTACTTACAGTTATTTGAGGAATGCCGTGCGAAATCCCGTTTAAATAATTCTCTATTCTAGAGGGAACGGTTGTTTGTATTACCACGAAACAGTTTGCTTTAAATACTCAGTTTCAATTTTTGTATAATGACAATGTAAGACGATCTCAGTTCAACGTATGTGCAGAACGTGATTTTTTATGCTTTTTTTTTTACACAATACCATCTTAGAGCACTTACCCACAGTGCTGCCAACTCTTAATAATATTTCCCGCTAGCCGCATACTCAAAATCCGCTATTTTTAGCACTTGACCCGCCAAATTTTTTAAATTTTCATTTGTTTGTACTTTGTAGTGAATAAAAACAAACAAACAAATAGTATATATAAATAGTTATTTATTTTTCTGTTTTTAATATAAAATCAATATCTAAAAATCTAAATTAATTTCGAAATTCAATACCTCCTCATCATATGCTTCTTGTGTACCTATTTTGCGAAGCACTTCTTCAGGTAAAACATAATTTTTACAACACTTTTCAACTCTTTTGAGCCCGTATCGTACTGATAAGATTGCATTAACCGTGCCAACACTCATTCTGTTACGTGTTTTGTTTTTTACTAGATTTAAGTTGCTGAATATTCTTTCCACATCTGCATTGGATAATGGCAAAATTAAAATACCCAATGCAAATTCGCTAATTTCTTTAAATGGATTTTTACCGCTTGCATCTCGATATTTCGAAACTTCTGACCAAAACTTCATTGTATTGTTGATGTTTTCCCATTTAACGAGAGTAATGTTTATATACTGTTGCTCATTTTTTTCAATTTCTACTTCAGACAATTTTAAATTTTGTAATAAATTTATCAGTGGTTCTTTTTGTTGCTTTAACATATTGTTAACTGAGATTAATGACATTTTTTCTAATTCTTTTATGTTGTCCGGAAGGCGTTGTTTTAATTGTTGATACAAATCAATCAAGAAATTACGGCATCTCTCCCTTATTGCCATTTCATCCGTTGTTGTTGTGATAAGTTTATTCATTATTAATTCATTTATTTTTCTTTCAAATTGGGGTCTAAATAATTATTAATGTCCTCTTCTATCTTTTCAATATGTGTATTTGGTAAAAACATTTGATTGGCAATCGTCGACAATAGCATGTTTAAATCATGTAGTAATAATGTAGGATCGGCAGTATTTGATTCAAAAGATTTGTTTACTCTTTGTACTTCAGATAAGATAGGTTTTAAAATAAAAGATATGCTAAATTACTTTCATCTTTGAACATTGAATAAAGAAGTTCTGCAGTATAACATTTGTTAGTCAAACGAGTTATTTCAAAATGGGCTTTTAAAAACGCACGATTTTGCATTGCACGAGGGTTTCTAGGAATACAACTATCGTGCTATACGTGGACTGACTATACTAAGATATTATTAAACTGTGGTTATTAGAAATAATTATTACTTATTACTCTTATTACTTATTGCTCTGTGGTTATTAGAAACGTTGAAAGAGATGTCGGTAATTCGGATCGCATTTCTTGGAAGCCAAACAAATACGACGAAGAAAAATTATCCAATGCCATTCCTTCGCTGTTTCAAAAAAAGGCGTCATTAGAATTTTTTCCACATTTTTAGATTTGATTCAACAATTTAAAGCCATGACCCAATGATCAGGTCGTTTGACCGCGAGCGTAACTACGTAAAATTGTTGGGGTTCTCCTCAGGGAAATCCAGAATAATATAAAACCGATTCTTCGCTTTATAAAAAAAAAAAAAAAAACTATGAAATATGATATCCCTACTATTTCAATTATGAATTATTTTTATTGTTAATTAATTGAACAATTAATTTAATATTTCTTAATATAAATGTTACATTGCCAAAATACATAAAATGCTAAACATTTATACTCTTCCCGCTAAAAAATCCGCTATCCGCTATTTCATATTTTTATCCGCTAAACCTTGAGCAATTCCGCTAAATCTAGCGGGAAAAGCGCTAAAATGGCAATACTGCTTACCCAAAGGTTTAATCCATGGGGCAGATAAGATAAGGGAAAGGAAGGGAGGATCGAATGAAAAAAATAAGTAATGTCGCACTAAGTAATAACAACCGCAGTGCAGCATAGATTCGATATTGAGAACGGCGTTATAATATCGATTTTTTCACATTAATTTTGTGTTATATTTTAATTTTCCTGAATACAAAGCTAATATAAACTGAATAACCAACCTTTCCCTCAGATACTCATTTATCAGTTACTTGACTAATTAAAATCGTCCATCTGAAAGCATTTTAACTATGATATTCACTAAACCCCAAGGCTCACATCTAGTGAGTATGGGCTTCGCACACCCAGGGTTCTGAGCCAGATATCATCATTCTTCTCTTTCTTGGTGATTCCCTTACTTCTCTCTCTCTCTCTCTCTCTCTCTCTCAGGGTAACTCAATTTTTTTTTTTTTTTTTTGGATTATGCTGATGCAAAGCTTCGGGCTTCCTTGCACCATATGGCTAATAATAATAATAATAATAATAATAATACTGAGAAATGTTTTCAGTCTCGGTGAAATGCGTAAGCCATAAGTTCAATAACAACAACAACAACAAAAAAATAGAATCTTTCCAATTTTAAACAAGTGTTCACCATTCATATTTTACACATATAAAAAATTAATTTCTTTCTAAATAGGGGGTATACCGATATATAGTACATTAAAAAGAAATAAGTAATTGAAATGTATCAGTTGTTATAAACAGAGAACGTACGAAGTTGCTAATAACCATAACCAGGAATGAACTGGAGAGAAGCAGAACGCCGTTCCGGCTCACCACACTCATCGAAAAGATCATGTTCTTAATTATAAAATATAAGATATTTTATCAAACGAACATGAACAGGAATTTTCCATTCCTGTTCATGTTCGTAACAAATGCTTAGAAATATATAGAAAACACATGGAACATACCTCAGAATATGGGAAATATACCCACCTTAACGGACACTGAACGTGTTCTGCACCGATCCAGCAACTTCCTATTGCACTGTTTCAAATTGTAAAAAACCTGCAACGTGACATGTAAATAAATCATTGTGACTGCCTGATTTAAGTCTTCTAGACTTCTTGTTGATGGAACTGCTTTAAAGAGGAGGGTTGTTTACAAGTTAGCATCATGACTAGGACTGTGTTTAATAAAGAAGCCTGGCATTGATCATGAAAAGGCAAGTGTCGAGTTGCAAGTTGAACACACTTTTTTTTTTTTTTTTTTTTTAAACGTGTAAGAGGTAAACATGATGAAATGAACATTGAGAGATTTTCATGTTATGGGGGTGGAGTTGCAGTTTCTCGTTATCATTCAGGTGATTAAAAGTCTTGATACAGGCCATATCATAACCATGGGCTTCAAATAAAAGGGACCAGGCTTTCATCCACAGATTTGAGACTTTAAACAACTTCATCAGGTCAATAATTTTAGACATCCTCATACCATTTATTAGACTGCCGAGCTAATACATACAGGCTTCGTAACATGCATTCCCAACTTGCAAGATACTGGAACATTCAATATGATCAACGTTGCAAGTTTCTCATAATCTGAAACTTAGTTGGATTCCAAATAAGTTCCGTGAGGTTCATCATAATACACTTACACTGAGTGATCACTGAATTATGACCACCTACCTCATACTTCGTAGGTCCTCCTTTTGCCCTTAGTACAGCAGCTATCCGACGTGGCAACAAGATGACGGAAGCGTTCGGGAGGTATGGGCAACCAAGCTGTGTGTAATGCGGTCAGCAATGCAGGTATGGAGTTGAATGGTGTATCCAGACTCCTGATATGCCTTTGCACAGTGTCCCACAAGTGCTATATGGGATTGATATCGAGGGAGTTCGGAGGACAATCGATATGCCGGAAGTCAGAACTGTGTTCCTCAAACCATTCCTACAACAAGTGCCCGATGGCTCGGCGCATTGTCATCTTGGAAGACACCATCGCCATTGGGGAAAAAGTGTAACATAGTGGGGTGTAACACAGTCAGTAAGCAGTTAACGATAGTGAAGACCACTGATACGTTGTTCCACATGCACCAGGGATCCATGTTCCTGCAAGTGAAACATGCCCCACACCATACAATCGCCTTCACTGGTCTGCACTTTTGACACTCTACTTGATTGATAAAGAGCCTCATGTTGTTGACGCTCAATCCGTACATGACCATCCACGGTGTGGAGTAAATAACATCACTCATCCGACCAAGTACACCTTCTTCCAGTCTTCGAACGTCCAACTTGCATGCTCTTGCATGCAAGTTGGACCAACTTGCGCCAAGCGAGTCTTTTACGCCGATGAACTTGGTTAGGAGAGGATACAGTAAGGGTCATATGCTGGTATAGCCCATGCGTGCGATGCATGGTCATGCCAGATATTGTTCTGGGTTGGCCCATGTTGTATTGGGTAGTAAACTTTTCAACAGTGTCGCGCCTGTTCGCCTGTATGAGTCGTCGGACCTGGCGCTCATCTCTAACACCAACCTTTCGCTGACCTTTACAGTTTTTCCGTCGGGTCGTTGTTTGACCATTTGACACCAGTCCTGATACACTTTAACTACAGCTGCTCTTGAACACCCTACCAGTTCAGCCGTGTGGGAAATCGAGGCAACAGCTCGTTGAGCTCCGACAATCTGACGTTTATCAAAGTCCGATAAATCCTTCCTTTTACCCATCACGCTCGGAATTTTACTACCTACTGAACCTCTGACACTTTATCTATGCTATGTAGGACGACTAACTGCGCACTCTTGTACCTCACGTGATCAACGGATCGCATTCAGTTTTCAGAGAGGTGGTCATAATTCAGTGATCACTCAGTGTATATGCCTATAAATTATGCTTGGATGCTGTTAACATAATAATCAAAATTATTTATTTATTTTTGGGTTCGTTATAACTGTTTCATTATTATTATTATTATTATTATTATTGCTGCTCTTATATTATTCCTCCCTCATTGGGGGTTCCACCTCCTGACGGGTATTACTACCAAGTACACAGGGTGGTTATTGTTATGTCCTAGCCAGTGAAATCTCAGGAAATTAGGTGGCAGGACCTGCCAGAGTACATAACTATAATACTGATGTACCTGGTCTGCCTCCATGGGGCGGAGGCAGATCAGGTACACCGGTATCATAATTATTATTAGCTCTATGGTGCAAGGAAGCCCGAGGCTTATGCTGCACCAGCCAAAAAAAATTTCCGAGTTACCCTGAGAGAGAGAGAGAGAGAGAGAGAGAGAGAGAGTAGAGTGTGTTTTATGTCAAACGGCACCAGGGTTTCCCCCATCTCCGCGTAGTATACATTGTGGTTGTGAAACAGAACACTGTCAATGCCAGAGGTTTAAAAGTACTGTATATTGATTTTGTATAAATGTAGTGTCATGTTCTGTTGTTCCTCTGGCCATTTAGCTGCTGGGCAACTAAAGGGTTCCAACGTTGCCGCACTCCGCCCCATGGAGGCAGACCAGGTACACCAGCATTATGGTTATTTACTGGCAGGTCCTGCCACCTAATTTCCTGAGATTTCAGTGGCTAGGACTTAGGGGAAAAAAAAAAAAAAAACGCTACAAATAGGTGTCAGCCAAAAGGAGTACTGGTAATGCGATTTAATGTTGTTATTAAGTTTTTGGGTGTAGAGCTCAAGCAATTTAGAGATGGTTCAGATGCTGGTTATAAGTTAGAGAAGGGGAGGGAGACTGAAGGCTGGGGGGAAAGACAGAGAAAAGGGGTTCATAGAGGAGATGACCCCAAAACAGTGGAGCAGGCTCATGCCTCACCAGAGGGAAAAGAGGGGTGGCGAGGGGGAAGCAAACCAGGGGTAACCTTCCCCTGCCTGGGTGGTGGAAGAAAAGGAACACACAAGGGAGCGTGGCAAGGAAAGCTCAATGGCAGCAATTGAGCTGTGCTGGTGGAGTGTCATACCTGGGACGAAGGTCCCATCCTGTCTTCCTTTTCAGAGTCCAACGAGCCTGATTGTGGTCACTTTCGGGACTGTACGTCATGCGTCCCGCCCGATATATACTTGTCACTACAAGTTCGGAGCTTTCAGTTCTGGTCGTCAGGTGTGTGGTTATCACTGGACTGTGTCACTAGTAGGAGTCTCTCCTCGGATTTTTCCCGTTTGTTAAGTCAAAATTAGAGATGTATGCTCACTGCAGTCTGACTGGGGGGCGGTTTCAGGGCTCCTGTCCATTTAGTCACTTGCTCAGCAGAGCTGCATAATATTATAGTTTGTGAAGAGACTAAATCAGGAAGGTCCAAAACAGTGTTGTCATTCATGGGACAGAGGTCCCCTCCAAATATCAATGGTAGTCAAGTTGACAGTCCTGCTTGAATTTGGGCAAGACGAATTAGTCAAGTGTACGTTCGTTCCAGTGGTAGGGAATTTCTTCTTGTGAAGAGCTCCTAGCAGTATTGCGAGAAGGCCTTGTACTCTCTGTTGCTATCCAACAAGTAATGCTCCTGCAGTTTTGGATTGAAGTTAATTCTGGTAATCAGAATGCAGCGAAGGTCCTCATACAAAGGGCAGTCATACATTAGGTGACTCCAACTCTCCAGCTCTCCACAGTGGCAGAGGGGATCATCAATAATTCCAAGACTTGAGAGTTTGGCGCTAATGGATCCGTGACCCGTTAGTATGAAAGTTGCGTGCAGGCCCGGGGAGAACCATGAAGGAGACTTGGGATATACCTTATACCTTATTGATATGTGGAATAAATTTCCCAGCGATATCTCCTTTAGTGGAGTTAGCCCATCTACCTTGCCAGGTCTGCTGTAAATGGAAGCTAGGGCGCTTCTTTTCAGCCTTCAAGTTGTTAGTGGGATAATTGGTGTGGTCCATGAACCTCACCGATGTGCCTTTTGATAGTTGGTAGAGGAACCCGCATCGTATCACCTCCAGGTCCAATGGGAGGGCGCCTGCCAGCACCTGAAGGGCATGGGTGCTGACAGTACGGCAGGCCCTGGTAATGGTAAGGATAATAAATTTTTGAATAGTTTCAAGCTTCTTTCTGTTTACTGCTGAGAGAGAGAGAGAGAGAGAGAGAGAGAGAGAGAGAGAGAGAGAGAGAGAGAGAGAGAGAGAGAGAGAGTCAAAAGTAGAAGGGAATCACCAAGAAAGAGAAGAATGATGATATCCAGCTCAGGCCCCTGGGTGTGCCAAGCCCATACTCACCAGATGTGAGGCCTTGGGCATTCATCTGAAAATTGCTTGCATTCTGTTTTTAGTTTGTAAAATTTGTAAAGTGAAAAAACTTGATCCGTATGGGATTAGCCTAGATAAACCAGTGGAAGTGTGAAAAACAAGGCTCTTAACCGAGAGGAAATATTCCTCCCCTTACCCGTGAGGAAATATTCCTCTCCTTACCCGAGAGGAGATATTCTTCGACTTTGGAGGACGGCGGGAATCGAACCCAGGTTTTTGTATTTACGACAGGGTGTCAGTATGTTAAAAAAAAAAAAAAAAAAAAAAAAAACAGAATTTCCGCGAGGATGAACCGTGAAGAATTCGATTGAGATGGACTAACTAGGCCACAGTGTGAAAATAGCTGTTAAAATTAGCCGCCACCTTTGCAGGACTAAAGATGTGGTTTAACTATGTGGAAACAGCTTTGTTTCCACATAGCTGAACAGTAATTAGAATCATTATGCTAGCTGCAAAGTGTATAAGCGACCCATAAATCATAATCAACAAACTTGAAGGTTGATATCAGATTCCAGAAAAAAAAAAAAAATTAATGCCTTAAATTTTGATTAATAATTTTAGAGATGCTATTAAGATTGAAACTCTTGGCAAGAGACCTCATTAGAGTTTTGAATAAAATGCGGTTCTCTGAGTTTCACAATATTGAAAATAAAAACTGTTTTATAATATTATGATTAATTTACAATGTTAACGAATCCATAAAAATTGTGTAATTGTTCTACTTGAACTAAGAAATTTGCTGTAATAGCTGGGCGTGGTTTGACAGAGACCACCACACACTCTTAGAAAGCCAATAACCTTGAAAATAGTTGCCATACTACTTCCTGAAGCAGCAGGTATTGATAAAGCCATTGAACCTAGAAAAACGCACTGACAGCAGATGACTCTGTGTGGGTAGTAGGCCTAGAACCAGATTGAAGCTACGTGATTTCACCACCTTTATTTTAAAGAAACACGCAGAAGTTTCTATATTTAACTTGTTCTTTTTCCCTCTCTCTCTCTCTTTCTATTTATTTTTTACTTTTTAATTTGTGGGTTCTTTTACCCAGTGGAGGGTTGGTCATCAATTAATAGTGGGCTCGCTAACTGACACAAAGAATTATGGTCACAATCGGCTCGACAAACCATTGAAATTTAATAGATTCGCGTAAGTGATCTTAACACCTAGAAGCACTTGCTTTTCCTGAGACCAGTAAACGGAGTGCACACTATTGACGCGAGGCGCTTTATATTGATTCTAGAGCTGAATGCTCATATTTCTTTGACTTACAGCATTCTTCAATTAAGTTATTAGGTGAAAATAGTCAAACGGAAAACCTCTTGCATATTACAAACACAGAATAGTAATTACAGATACACTGGTGTGAAAAACTTAAGGACCAACACTATTTCTAAAGGTTACAACCGCAAAATCTTTACTTCTTTACTGATGAGAGTAGATTCATTCTCAGCAGCGACTCTGGACGTAAGCTAATCTGGCGAGAGTTATTATACCACCCCGCAAACATGACTGAAAGAGATCGATATGGCGGTCGAGGTATTCTCGTCTGAGGAGGCGTTATCTTGGATTGACGTACACAACTCCAGATACTGGAAGACGGTACTGTACCCGGTGCAGGCTACTGTACTGAGGTACAGTAGCCTGCACCGGTTACATGTGCGTCTGTTCCGAGGTGCCATTGGCGCGGAGTTCGTGTTTATGGATGATAACGCCATACCCCATCGCACTGCAGCTGTTGATATGCTTATGGAAAGTGAGGACGTTGCTCGGTTGGATTGGCCAACCCGTTCAACCGATCTAAATCCCATCGAACATATCTAGGACGCTCTGGGGAGAAGCCTAGTAGCACGTCCACACCCACCAGAAAATGTTCAGCAGCTGAAGTTGGCACGGGCAGAGGAATGGACGATGTTGCCGCAAGAACTTATCAACAACATTGTTCTAAGTACGGACAGGCGGTGCAAAGCCTGCATCGACATTAAGGGTGGCCACATTTCCTACTGAGGACAACCTCTTCCCTTTGTTCCACCTTTGACAGTGATGAATCTGTATCATGGCAGCCAGTGCTATGTTGCCATTTTTGAATAAAGTCCTGTACCGTTTTGTTTCCGTTGTTGTGTCGGTGTTGTTTCCTTCATCATTTCTGTACCTCACGAGGTTCCTTTGGTATGCTTTTCCCATATCCAGGTCACTCCTATGAGAACCTACAGGTGAAAACCTGACTGGTTCTTAAATTTTGCACACCAGTGTAGTTGATCAAGTCTTAGAGCAAGGAGAGTGGGGCTTAGCATCGATCCATGGGATACTCCTTCTTTTCGTGTACAATGCTTGGAAAGACTGTTTTGTTATTACACTTGGAAGGGTCGACGTAGTAGAAAGTTTTGAAAAAAGAAGCGAAGATTGCTTCGAAGTCCCAGCTTATAAATGTCCTACAGGATTCCATAACGCCAAGTAGTGTCAAATATTTTTTTCTATATCCAGAATCACCATAAACCATATGTTATTTTTTGATGTATGCATTGAAAATGTAGGATTCTATTTTGATCATAAGGTCAAGGGGATTGTGCTTGACAAAGCCAAATTGATTAGCATTTAGCAAATGTTGTTTCTAATAGCCAAGTTAAGCTGTTATGAATCATTCTTTCAAGAGTTTTCGCAAGACAGCTGGATACCGATATCGGTCGATAATTCCGAGAATTAGAAGGGTCTTTCCCTGGTTTTAAAAAGGCTGAAATTATTGAATGGCACCAAGACCTCGGATAAACATTTTCTAGAAAAATACGGTTATAGTAGTTTAGCAGGCTTTCTAAGTCTGCTTCATTCAAGTGTCGTAGCATTGAGTTGGATATTTCGTCCGGACCAGCTGCACAATCGCGAAATTTGGCTATGGACTGTTTCAGTTGTGATAACCTAAACCGCTGATTATAGGGAAAAGAAATATTTGTATGGAAATTAATTTTGCATTGCTCAGTTTGAGATTTAAATTTCTTAAAGGTTGAGCTGTACGTTGCCATTGCTGATATGTGAGCAAATGTTTCTCATAGGATGTTCGCGATATCTTGTGGAATGGATAATTCATTCCCATTCCAGTAGATGATGGAAAAGTGAGATGGTGGAAACTTGTTATTGAGCAGCCTGATCTTCCAAATTAGTCTGATGTCGGTGTCTTTGTTAACTGATGAAGCGAATCTGATCGAGGAATCTTTCTTTTCTTTTCTGATAACTTGTCGAGTTCTACGTTGTTTATAGGTTACGAGGTTTACAGTAGTAGGATATTGGCGGAATCGGTTCATGTTTTCTCCTTCTTAGCTTTTGTACATTTTTTGATTCCACCATTGATTAGTCCGTTTTCGGTGTGGTGACAGTTGTAGAATGGAAGTCTGCGGGGATAGCACAGTGGTATCATCACCGTCCTCCCCACACTGGGCAGAAAAGGCCCGGGTTCGAATCCCGTCGATGACAGTAGGAACTTTAATGGACTTTTTTCACTCCGTGGCTGAGTTAATCGGTCTCAAGCGTAGATAGCAGTGTTTTTTTCGTCCAGCAAACGAACAAATCGACCAGAGGACACACGTAATTTACAGACAAAATAAATATAATTTACGAGTGACCCTAATATCATATATATATATTTTTTTTTTGTGTGTGTGTGTGTGGTGACAATTAATCATTTACTACATCGATCGGTCCCGACTGGATAAAATTCTGATCTAGTTTCACATGAGAACTAAAGATTGGCCAGTTTGCTTTTGTCAACTGCCACTTTCAGCAAGGTTTATCGTTTGAATGTTTTGCTATGGTTACTGCTTAGTGGATCCTGGTAAAGTGAGTCAAGTGACCGAAGTTTAGGTATAGCGGGGGGGGGAGCAGGTGGACAAATAAATTTCTGAGGATGACGCATTAGGCAGGTGTAAGAATGGGCGGTTGCTTGCATTTAGCAAGGAGAGGTGGTGGACATCAATTTGATTCATCATTCTCTCAGAATATCATCGAAGTCCTTTATGGAGAAAGAGGGGAAGATAAATACTGAAAATACCATAAAAAGCTGAAACCAAACGATAACACGTACTGCAACTGCTTCCAACAAGATATGTGTAGAAATTGCTTTACATGGAAAGTTGGAATTGATTAGTATATTGTGAATCGATTTTGGGCTTGTTGGACAAAAAAAACCCAAGTTTCCGGGAGGAAAATCATTCTACCCTCGCCTGAGACTAACTCAGTCACATTGTGAAAATGACCCATAAAAATTCCTTCCGTCATCGACCGGATTCTAACTCAGATCTTTTCCACCCAGTGTGGGGGAGAATGACGGTTCTGCCAACTGTACTATCCAAGAGGGCAGAATTCCTTATAAAGAGATGTCAGCAGGATTGTATTTTTTTATTAAATAGTGAATATTGTTTTTATTGTTTCGCATTCCTGTACAGTTTCATTGAATGAATTTGGTCATCAATTCTTCTTGGTGAAGAAGGTTGGGTCTGACTGTTTGCTAGTATTCTGCTTGTGTTTCTGTTTTAGCTCGTTCCTTTGGAATAAAGGATCAGTCAAAATTCGTATCAATTTCTGTATGTCTCAAGTAATGGTTCTTATTGCTGAGTTTGGAGATCCATATCCATTTGTAATTATTTGGAGTCAATAATTGTTGCCGAGTAAGGTTTTGCATTTGTTAAAGATCCACTTTCTGGTGGAATTAATAAGATTGTGTTATTAGCTTGATCTGCGTTTGCGTGATTCATGGGTTCTTTTGGTGTCAAGAGAACTGTACATACCCAGGAGAAAATTGCGATGTAGGGTAAGACGGAAAGGTTTGCCTGTGTTTCAACAGTCTGCTTCCTCTGAGGTGATACAGCATACGGTTTGGAAGTGGGAGGTCCAATACGATTTTTAATTTTCTGATAAATTATTTCGTTCTCTGCTTTATATTTCTGGATTTTTTCCCTTCGATCTTCCAGCGTTCGGCGTTGTTGTTATTTGGTTTTTAGGAGCATTAGTAACTAAGGCCATATTGCTCCGTGAATATGCGGTGGTCATTCCCTGATCTTTCCGCATCCTCCGTATTTGGTGGTGACGGGCTCGAACCCCGGTCTAATCAAGAAGCGTGTGCTACTCACTGCTGCTCCTTCCCACCTAGCTACGGAGGCGCCTCCAGCGTTTGCAACATCTAGAATATCTAGAATATGCTGCATGATTTTCATTGCAGTTTGGACATTTCGTTATTTCTGATGGGCATTATGTTTGATTGTGCTCTGTGGATCCGCATCTTGGACAGACTGGCACTCCACGGCATACTTTTTGGGTGTGACCCCATTTTTGACACGTAGCATCTTAGTGGGTTAGGAATATAAGGACGTACTTGGCAACTTAAGTAGCCAGCTTTCACTGAGCTTGGTGGAGTTGAATTGTTAAAGGTAAGGATGATGTTTTTTTTGGGCACCAGAATGCCATCTTTCTTTATCAGAGTGCGTTTAGCTTGCTTTACCTGCTGATCACTTAATTCTTGAATAAGTTCTTGTTCTGTGACATTCATTAGGTTTCATTCCGTAATAATGCCTTTAGAACTATTTAGCGTCTTGTGTAGCATGACTTGTATGTTTACTCCAACGAAAGACGACAGTTTCAGAAATGCTGAAGCATGTTTATGATTGAGTGTTTCCCACCAAAAGATCTCCGAATTTAAGTCGTCTTATCATTTTTGTGAGTCTGCAGCATTCTTCAGGTATCGTTGGATAACAAATCGAGAGATTTTACTTAGTGGCTTGTTGTTGAGGGAGTGAAATATTAAAAAAGTAGGGCAATATTCATTTGCCGTCTCTACTTTCTGTTCTTAGAACTGAGGTGAAAGGTTATTATTTCCATTTGGATACATTTCTTTGATTGCTGGACTAAGCTTATTAAACTGTGGAAAGTTGGCAAAGTCCTTATTTCTCCTGTAGCCCTGGGAGATAAGACATTTTTCCCCCGGGTTTCGGCCTCGTCTCAAGTAATTGAAAATTTATTAGGCCTAACGCGATAACTAATCAAATCAAAATAAAGAAATACACTTATCTGTAGATGGACGTTTGACACTACAGGTATTTCGGGTTACTTAACTACAGTTTATAAATATTATTCGTGATAAAACTTCTTATTGCACTGAAATAAATTAAAGTAACACCGGATTAAACTACATCAAAAGTTTATCACAGCGCTTACGTATAATCTGTGATTATAAATTACTTCACTTTTCTGTTGTAATTTATATGAACTGATATGAAAAGTAAAAGATTAAAAGTTAAAAATTCTCGATGCCTCTTTTTCAAAAAGTAAGACATTAAAAGTTTAATATTATAAACTTTCCAAGAGAAGCTGTCAACTGAGTACCGCACGTTACGATGACCTTCAGTCGATAGTGTTTACAGCAGAATTCCATAATTTGAAGTTTATATAACAGGAAAAGGGTTTCTTCAGAGTGGTTTCACTGCACTCACGAGCTTCATAGTGTATCGAATCTAGCTCAGGCCTCTAGGTGTGCCAAGACCATACCCACTAGATGTGAGCCCCTGGGGTGCAGTTGACAGATACGGTAAAAGCGTAGGACTAAAAACCCTTAGAAAAACTTTTTGTAGAATGATTTACCATGGCTGGGTAGAGCTGGGTAGACAGATGGACTAAGAAAATAACAGAATGGTACCCAAGAGGAGCTAGAAGAAATCCTGGAAGACAAAGGCGGAGATGGATAGATGAAATTCATGAGTTTTTGAGTAGTAAATGGATGGCCAGTGCTCAAAACAGAAGGAACTGGAAAGTTGCTGGAGAGGCCTTCATCCTGCAGTGGATTGAAAATGGCTGATGATGATGATGATGATGATGATGGGTAGAGCTTGTAAGTCGAACTATTTCCCTTCAGCAACTTAGCTCATATTGCACCGTATATAATATGTCTGTAAATTGTGTGTAGTCTGTGGTCGATTTGCAGCTTGCTGGACGAATAATTCGAGTTTCCGGGAGAAAAAAACATTTTCTCCTTACTTGAGACCGACTCACTCAGCCACGTTGTGAAAAAGAACCAGAAAAATTCCTGGCCTCAATGAGGGGATTCAAACTGAAATATTTTTCACCCAGTGTGCGGAGGATGGTGATTATACCAACTATGCTACCCACAAGAGCTCTATTTCCCGGAAATGAGCGTCTAAACATGGCTGGAGTAAAAGAAATGAAACATTTGCTTTTACTGGAGTGGCAGTGTAGAGTGATGGATCATTCTAGAGTCCAAGCATCTCATGGACGTTTGACTCTTTATCCCAAAGGATGGCTAAATTCAGATAATACTTTTATCTGGATTTAGCCTTTAACTGTTTTAATGGCTTTCAACTCCATAGTTTTATCAGTGAATTCTATTATTATATTAAATATATATTGTTATCCCGTGTTTAATTTAATTTAATTCTTTGTCATATATATGGGCATGTGTATTTAATGCAGTTATTAAGAGTATTGCTGCATCAACTATGAAGTTCAACCAAACCGAAACTCAACCAGGAATAACTAGAGCGTAAATTTCGGAAACGAGCAAATAATTCAATTTGGCTATATCTTTATTGTGGTGGAGCACTATTTGCTCTTCTACAGTGAAAGTGAAACATACCGAGCGAAAAAGGTAATAAGTAGTAGTTTTTAAATAATTATGCATTTTCGAAAGCTCATGTATTAAAATGTGAGATGTGTTGGCATCGTACAACTAGAAGGTGTACATTTAAAACCGATACAAATTATTATATTAGGGCCACCCGTAATTTCTTACATATACCCGTTTATATATTATGTCTGTAAATCGCGTGTGTCCTCTGGTCGATTATCTGTTTTGCTGGACGAAAAAACCCCGACTAATTTAGCCACGGAGTGAAAAAAGCCCATTAAAGTTCTTCGCGTCATCGACGGGATTCGAACCCGGATCTTTTCCGCCCGGTGTGGATTTAAAACCGATACAGATGAAAATGAAAGAACTGTGTTAATTCATTCGAAGTAATCTTTTGGTCGAACTAAATGGGCATCATACAGTATGTCTCACACTATAGCAACCATTGGCAGAAAATAATCATACAGTTCGAATGAAGACGATGAGGAATGAAGTTGCAAAATTGTTAAAGGCGTGGGTTTTAATTTCAGGAAAAGGGACTACGACAGTTTTATACATGAAGTAGCCTCTATCAATTAGACAGTTAGCACAAGGACGATCAATACATTAGAATTATGGAACATCTTTAAAGCAATAGTCATAGTAGCTGTGAATGCATATGTATAGAAAATATCGCCGGCAGGATACGTGATGGATGAATACAGAACAGGCCAGTTAATAGAACAGAAAAAGATAACACGGGAAAGTTATAGAGCGATGAAGATTACTGAACCCTATAACAGCTAAGTTTGTCTGTAATAGTTTCAGAAGGTTCAATATGAAAAATCACTGGATAAGAGAGCATAGAAAAGGACAAGGAATTTTCATGTATGTGAATACAAAGAAAGAAAAATCAGATCAGACTCTTATGTAATTGGGCAGAAAAGTCTTAGATAACCCAGTTGATGTTGTGAATTGAACAAGTACTTTGCACCAATATTGATGTTTGCAGGAAATATCCCTCAGTATGAGGAGAAACTGGGTGAGTGAGCAGTATCAAATTAGCAAGATAGAAATTACAGAAGATTACTTATTAGAAAAATTTCATAACAACTTATAAAGGCAAGTAAAGGCTCCTGTAGTTGATGGCATATACCCAGTAATTTTGCAGGTGGTGGCAAGAGAGTGCATTGAATCTTAAAAGATAAATATGAGAGCATCATTGGATTCAGGGAAGATTCCTTTGGAGAGGAGAAGTGCAAATGTATCGCCAGTATATAAATGCAGTTCGAAGAGTGAAGTAGGTAACTACAGACTGGTTAGTCTGACTTCAGTGGTAGGGAAAATCGTGGAGACAATGACAAAAAGTGCAATAGAGGAACATTTAGAGAGAAATGAAATTCTGGAATATAAACAGTACAGTTTTGTTAAGGGAAAATCATGTTTAACTAACTTGCTTAGCACTTGACAATTACTCATGAACTGGATGCAGGAATAATTTCCTCATCATTTATTTGGATTTTAGCAAAGCATCTGACTCAGTCAAGTGAGTTTCATGAGATGTCTGCATAAGCCATAATGCGTTAGGGTCACCAGTAAGATTACAAGATGGACTGCAGGATGGCTGCAAAGCAATAGAAAAAATGTTGCCATTAATGGTTACTCTGGGAACCATAAAGAACAGTCAAGACCCCCAATGGAACACTGTTGCTTCTAATTTTAATAAAAGGCATCGACAAACAGATGGCATAATGTAAAAATATGCAGATAATGTAGAGGTTGGGAGAGTATAAGCGGCAGGCAGCGCTTCTTCAGGATGACTTGGACAGCTTTTAGGAGTGGCTAGAAAAGTAGCAGCTATGTTTTAGTGCAGAAAAATTCATGATTATACATTTAAGGAGTCGCCACCCCCCCAATAACACATATTTTTGGCTGTTGAATTAAAAACTGTGTCAAAAGAAAGAGATTTGGAAGTTACGAAAGCGGCAGACATCTGCGATTGGTGCGAAATGGTTGCAAGGAAGGCTCATTTTGTCCTATCGAATTTTTCATGTACAGATGGGGAAGTCATAATGTCACCGTATAAGGCAATTGGGAAACTGCGCTTGAAATATTGTGTCTACATACGAAAACTATACCTAAAAATATTAACCTCTCTAAAGCATCCAACCAATTTGATCAGATCTACAAAAGGGCACCCATATGAGGAACGACTTCGAATATAGGATACAGATCTTAGCAATCAAGCACCTTAGAGGGGCAGTGATTGAGGTCTATAAGGCTCGGAGGGGAGATAGTAAAATGAGCGAAAGCGAAATTTTCAGTTATAGATAATTCCAGTACCAGTGGTTATAATTTCGATTTATGGGACAGAGGTTTAGACTGAATTGTAGGTTGTTGTAGTAGGGTTTTAAGAGCATCAGCGACTAAGGACATATTGCTCCATGAATATTGTCTGTAAATTGCGTGTGTTCTGAAGTCGATTTTCCGTTTGCTGACGAAAAACTCGAGTTTCCGGGAAGGAAAAAAACCCTGCTGCAGTCGCCTAAGACCGGCTAACTCAGTCACGCTGTGAAGAAAGCCAATAAACTTCCTCTCGTCATCTACGGGACTGGTACTCAGGTCTCTTCCACCCAGTTTGAGGGAGGACAGTGATTCTACTAACTGTGCTACCCACGAGGGCAATGTCACTACTAATGTCAGTCCTTAAATTTAACTTTATCATCGTCCTGTTCTGCAAAATTAAGATTAATTTTCTCGGACTTTTCTGTAATAAATGCATCACTTTCACTATTTCTGGTATTAATTTCACTATTATCTGGTATTAATAAGTCAGCATTTGAACAAGCCGGAATGGCTAAAAATGAATTTTCCGCATTTTCACTTTCCACTAATTGGTCTCCTGTGTTTTCATTTATACTTGACACATCTTCACTAGATTTAAGTTCAAAACATGTGGATATACACAATTTTTTACATGTTCATTCTTCTCTTTTTTAAGTTTTCTCTTTTCTGTCCTGCTAAGACAATTGTTTTTTTTTTATTTGTTTAATTTGTTTTTATGATAGACCTAAACAAAATTTCTGGGAGCGACACTGTTCCACAGGTCGTAAAAAATAAAATAAAAATGAATAAATAAAATGAAAAATGAAAAGGAAAATAAATATTAATAAGCACTTAATTGATATTTGTGACCGTTTATATGTGTGGAAAATGTGATTTAAAAATTAAAAACAAACACACTGAGTTAACAATATGCCAGAACGTTATGCTCATGACAAGTTCACGTGTATAATAGTAGCTAAATAAAGTCACATGATGGGTGCAGTTTGAAGTGAGATTTTATTCAGCTGATCGAAGGCATATATTTTCCATGCCGATATTTGTAGAATAATGTTCAAATTATGAAGATGTCACTAAATAAGTTGGTATGTTTTATTTTTGTTTCTAATTAGATGTACAGTCATAATATGCCTATAGTCTAACATTCGTAATCTTATAAAATAACTTAATAAATGAACATTATTTAACGAATAAAAATATAAGTTGAAATGAGCTAATGTTATGAACTATTTGACGCTTTTTTAAAATTACATTTTATATTACATTTTCTTTCTTTATATCTCTTTTAATTTATTGGAATACAAAAAAAAAAAAATACTGTTTTTTGTTTACGTTTAAATATTTGATTATCACGATTGATTAAATATGGATCAACGCTTCATTACCTGTCGACTTCTTGAGAAATGTGTTTCGTGTTATTCTAATGATTATTAGTTTGACTTAAGACGTGTTATACCACTGCATTTTGTTATCCTGCTATTTCATAGTACAGTTATTAGGTAAAACTGTATATATAAAACTGTATATGTTTATCTATATCAATATTTATAAAATTGTTGAAGTTAAACATAAGAAAGGCACCTGGGGTGGATGGGATCTATCCAGCTATATTAAAGGAGGCGGCAAAGCAACTAAGCAAACCCTTAGCCATAATTATGAGAGCATCCTTGGACTCAGGGGAGGTTCCCACGGACTGGAAATGTGCAAATGTATCCGCAATTCACAAAGGGGGATCGAAGGGTGACACGAGTAATTACAGACCAGTTAGTTTAACTTCTGTTCCGGGTAAAATAATGGAGTCGCTGGTTAAAGATGCATTGCAGGATCATCTAGACAGGACTGCAGTAATAATTCATGGGTTTGTTAAGGGAAAGTCTTGTCTGACAAATTTGATAGGATATTATGATGTGGTTACAAAGGAACTGGATGCAAAAACTGATTTTGATATCATATATTTGGATTTCAGGAAAACTTTTGACACTGTTGCGCATGGAAGACTAGTGTGCAAAATGGAGCAGAATGGTATTAAGGGTATGTTGCTACAATGGATAAAAGGATGGTTGAGTGGGAGAAGACAGAGGGTGGTAATTAATGGGTGCTGCTCTTCGTGGACTAATGTTATTAGTGGAGTCCCACAGGGTTCGGTGTTGGGTCCTCTGTTCTTTTGTATATTTATCAATGATAAATATGAAGGTATATCAGGCTTAGTGTCGAAGTTTGCAGAAGATACAAAGGTTGGCAGGGTTGTTAATGACAGTGTGCTACTGCAACAGGATCTAGATAATTTGGGCAGATAGGCTAAGAAGTGGCAACTGAAGTTTAACCTTGACAAATGCAGAGTACTGCATATGGGTAGAAGTAACCCCCAGAGAAACATACCAACTGTGTGGTACTACACCAAAGGTGGTAGAAAATGAAAAAACCTGGGAGTAATTGTGCAGTAAGATATGAAGTTTTCTGAGCAATGCAGACAGGCTGCAAGAGCAGGTCATGGGGTTTTGTCAATGATATACAGAAATTTTGCTAGCAGGGGAAAAATGAGGTGATTGTCCCTCTGTATAAGGCAATGGTCAGGTCACGCCTTGAGTACTGCGTACAGGTCTGGAGGCCTCATTTTAGGAAGGATGTAGATTTGCTTGAGCGTGTACAGAGCAGGGCAACAAGATTGGTGATGGGAATGAAGGGATCCTCTTACCAAGAGAGTAGTATAGTAGTAGTGGTATGTGATGCAAGAAAGCAAGTGTATGAGCTTATGCATCATCAGCCAAAAAAAAAAAAAAAATCACACCATTCCCTCCAAATGACTGTCAAGTTCCTCCTTAAATTTATTTAACCTATCAACTTCCACAACAGCAGATGGAAGTTTGTTCCAGCAATTAATCATCCGCTGGCTAAAGCCAAATTTCCGCACATCTATTCTACATCTGTGTTTTCTTAATTTGAATTTATTCCCCCTTAGGTTCGTAATCTGAACAAGTGGAAGGATCCCATCAGAACTCAGCGTGCTCAACCCATTCAAGGCCTTATACACCTCAATCAGATCACAGCGCACGTGCCTAGTCTCCAGCCACTGCAATTTGCAGAACTTAAGCCTCTCTTGGTAACAGGATCCATTCATTCCCCTCAACAATCTTCTTGCCCTTCTCTGTACACGCTCAAGTAAATCTACATCCTTCCTAAAATGAGGCCTCCAGACCTGTACGCAGTAGTCAAGGCGCGGCCTGACCATTGCCTTATACAGAGGGACAATCACCTCTACCCTGCTAGCAAAATTTCTATATATCATTGACAAAACTCCATGACCTGCCCTGGCAGCCTGTCTGCATTGCTCAGAAAACTTCATATCTGACTGCACAATTACTCCCAGGTCATTTTAATTTTCTACCACCTTAAGTATAGTACCACAGAGTTGGTACGTTTCTCTGGGGTTACTTCTACCCATATGCAATACTTTGCATTTTTCAAGGTTAAACTTCAGTTGCCACTTCTTAGCCCATCTGCCCAAATTATCTAGATCCTGTTGCAGTAGCACACTGCCATTAACAACCTTGCTAACCTTTGTATCATCTGCAAACTTCGACACTAAGCCTGATATACCTTCATCAATATCATTGATAAATATACAAAACAACAGAGGACCCAACACCGAACCCTGTGGGACTCCACTAATAACATTAGTCCACGAAGAGCAGCACCCATTAATTACCACCCTCTGTCTTCTCCCACTCAACCATCCTTTTATCCATTGTTGCAACTTACTCTTAATACCATTCTGCTCCAACTTGTACAGTGTCAAACAGTGTCAAAAGCTTTCCTGAAATCGCAACAGTGTCAAAAGCTTTCCTGAAATCCAAATATATGATATCAAAATTATTTTTTGCGTCCGGTTCCTTTGTAACCACATCTAAATTTGTCAGGCAAGACTTTAATTAACAAAACCATGCTGGGTCTGAATTATTGCTGCAGTCTTAAGTTCTGCAAATTGTAGCGACCGGGGATTGGCATCTGCGAGGTCATCTGACTGAGGTGTATAAGGCCTTGAATGGGTGATGGGTGAGCACGCTGAATTCTGATGAGATTCTTCCACTTGTTCAGATTATGAACCTAAGGGGGCATAAATTCAAATTGAGGATAGACAGCTGTAGAATAGATGTTCGGAAATTTGCCTTTAGCCAGCGAGTAGTTAATTGCTGGAACAAACTTCCATCTGTTGTTGTGGAAGTTGATAGGTTAAATAAATTTAAGGAGGAACTGGACAAGCATTTAGTGGGAATGGTTGTGTGAATTTTTTGTTTTTTTTTTGGCAGATGTTACATAAACTTATAGGCTTGCTTTCTTGCATCACATAGTAGTAGTAGTAGTAGTGGCATGTGTTGCAAGAAAGCAAATGTATGAGCTTATGCAGCATCAGCCAAAAAAAAAAAAAAACACACCATTCCCTCTAAATGCCTGTCCAGTTCCTCCTTAAATTTATTCAACCTATCAACTTCCACCACGACAGATGGAAGTTTGTTCCAGCAATTAACACTCGCTGGCTAAAGGCAAATTTCCTCACATCTATTCTACATCTGTCCTTTCTTAATTTGAATTTATGCCCCCTTAGGTTCGTAATCTGAACAAGTGGAAGGCATCCCATTAGAATTCAGCGTGCTGAACCCATTCAAGGCCTTATACACCTCAATCAGATCACCGCGCAGGTGCCTAGTCTCCAGCCACTGCAATTTGCAGAACTTAAGCCTCTCTTGATAAGAGGATCCCTTCATTCCCTTCACCAATCTTGTTTCCCTTCTCTGTACACGCTCAAGTAAATCTACATCCTTCCTAAAATGAGGCCTCCAGACCTGTAAGTATAGTCAAGGCGTGGCCTGACCATTGCCTTATACAGAGGGATAATCACCTCCTTTTCCCTGCTAGAAAATTCCTATATATCATTGACAAAACCCCATGACCTACCATAGGTTTCTCTATCGCCTGGTAATCTGTGTGTATCCCATGTATTTTGCTTCTTTGCCACGAGTCTAATTACTTCACATGACATCCATTTAGGTCTAAATCTTGAGCAGCATTTCTGGTTGGTATGAAAAGCCTAGTAGCTTCCAAGATTAATTTCTGAATGCCTCCCATTTAGAATTTGCTGTTGGTAGCATCATAAGTTGGTCCCACTGTATAGAATTTAAAAACTGTGGACTATTATAGTCTCATTTTACGAAAGCAAAAACTCTTCCCTATACCTCTGATGGTAGTTACATCTTTAAGTAAATCCCACATCACTACACTGTGATTACTGGTAAAGGTTCCTTTATCTGAGATTCGTAATCCATGGGTAATCACTGCTGATAATTAGATCAAGATTATTAATCATATGGTTGCCTCTCGAACATGTTGCTGTAGAAAACAGTCATCCAATAAATCCCCAAAATGAATCCTCTCTTTCTAGTGTGCGAGTGACTATCCCACAAGTTCCAGGAAATATCGGGAAAGTGGAAATCCCCCATTATAAGACATTCTACTTTACTGGCCCACTTAAATTTATTTCTCTGTACAGTTGTTCGTTGTATTCATCAAAGTCATTAGATCTGTAACACACTCCTACTCCAATTTTTGCTTTCGCAGTGGTTATGTCCCATCAAACTGACTTAAAACTGCACTGCCTGCACTGTCCATCCAGGTAAAATGGATTTACTGCCTTAGATTTTATGCATTTCCTAACTAATAGCATAATTTCCTTCCTTCCTATCCTGTCTGTCTTTTATGTACACACTGTACTCCCCAAATTTAAATTTTACATTCCTTATATATGTGTGACACAACGTGTGTGATGTTCCAACAATATTCACCATTGATATCTTGACGAGTACTTCTAATTCATATAATTTATTGGCTATACTTCTAGCATTGGTGTACATTCAAGTGTACATGCATCTGTTCTTAATCTTAGTTACCCAATCACAGCCCATGTATTTTCTTGTTCCAAAGTTATATTATCAAAAAATGAGGAAAAGGGAAAGACTTCATTATTTTGTTCCATACTGTTAAAAATAAAATAATAATAAAAAAACACTTTTGCTGAACTTATAATTATTATACAGAATATTGTGGAGGTGCTACCTAAAGTTTTCTGTTTTCTTGCGGACTATGTATTTATGATGTAATTGCGTTCTCCTGTTAGATGGTGATAGTGGATATCTCCATGAATAGTTTTTTTGCTAGCCTCGCTAATCCAACCTCCTTCTTCAGTGTTATTTTACTTGCCACCGAGCAAAACTGTGTTGGGTACCCGTTACGATTTCCGTGTTTTAGTTGGATGGCATATTTGAAGGAACGAGTCTCAAATTTTTTTAGTCTATACAATCTGATTAATCGTTGCCTCTTCCGATTAATCGTTGCAAGTAGCAGTGATTGACATGCCTAGCCCGCATGCCTATGGTTAGTCTTAGTTGGGGTGTTTATCTCCCCCACCCCTTGCCGCTATTTTAAAATCGGAAAACGAGTCCCCGGTTTTAAGCCCTCGTGGGTAGCACAGCTGCAGGATCGATGTCCTCCCCTCACCCAGTGAAAAAGACCTGAGTTCGAATTCCGTCGATGAAGTGAGGAATTTTTATGAGCCTTTTTCAGAACATGGTTGAATTAGTCGGTCTCAGTCCAGGGTAGCATAATTTTTTCTCCCGACAACTCGGATTTTTCGTCCAGTAAATAGAAAATCGACTTCAGAACATACGCAATTTACAGAAAATATACACGGAGCAACGTGGCCTAGTTGCCGGTGCCCCTAAAATCCAAAACAACAACAGTCCCGATTTTAAAACAGCGACAAGGAAAGTGGGGATAAACACCCTAGATATGTCAATCACTGCTACCCGCAATGATCAATCGGAGTACCAGATTGGAAAGACGAACCAAACAAGTTTGCACCAAGTTCTGTTACAAAGTTGTAATTACAGTTTCTGAAATCCACGAAATGCTAATGGCCATTTGAATAACAAGCACTGTTAGTTTTTTCCGGTCGACTGCAAGTTTTTTTAGTAGTTTGAGAAATTCAGAAATTTGCTGACCTCTGTGAAATGCAGAACGTTTAGGGCATTCATCTGACAAGCTCAGATTAAAAGGTTGCACAAGATAGCGAGCTAATTCAAAACTGGTTTTAGCATTCATTTAGCATATAACGGGAAGGGTTTTTTTTATTTTATTTTGGATGATGCTGTATAATCTTGCTTTCTTGCATCATATGCCTCAACTAAAGCTAATGTCTTCGCAGAACAAACAACGAGTATTCTATAGAAGCTGTCAACGCATTTTTTTGGTGAAAAACCGATATGAAAAATCGTTGAGAAATTCTGTATTTCTTTCTCGATGTGGAATGACTTCTGACCAAGAACAACCGTAGTCTGTTATCCTCTTCCCCCATTTGATCTAGCTCATGATTTCTTTTTAATTCTGAGGTTAAAACTCAATCAAAGAGAAGAGATATAATGACGTTTTGGGAGTCTAACAAAAATCGAGTCACTCCAAGAGTAGTTTAAAAGACCGATTTCAGAAATGCTTCCAGCAGTGGAAGAATTGCCAAATATATGTGTTACTTGCAAGGAGATTACATCGAAGATTGTTACAATGGAACGGCCGGTAAGTGAAACCATTTTTTTTTTTTTTTTTTTTATACAGCCTGGAAGCTTCCAGGTGCCATCTGGTATTACATTAAACTTAGTAAATGAGCCTAGTAGAATTTTATGCATAGACCTTAATTCTAGAACATGCAGCAGTTTTGCGACAACTTTCTTAGGTTAAAAATCATAATTTCATATTTTTATTATTCGAAATGTAAAGTTTCAGTAATTATGAAAGGGAGAGGTAATATTGATAATCATCCTTTTATTTATTTTTTTAATAGAATATTTATGAAGATAAAAACAATGTTTCTGATACCCCTCCCACTTCACGGTTTAGAATAAACAAGAGTACGTTGGACCGGAGCTACTCCTTAATTGAAATAGCAATCCATTATATGTTCTTGCTCTCCAGACCCGGTTGGAATAAGAGGAACGAAAGTACTTATCACAGGAAAGTGCAAGAAGAGCTTGTAAAGTTTCATCGTGTGCACAGTGCAATGAGTGTGACTACAATTGCTGATGTGATTGGTAGTGTGCGTGCTGTAATTCCAAACAGTCGATTATCTTCTTATGGTGATTACAGGTATGACTTCGAAGCTGAGGCAAGATATATGACATCACCTAATTCTGATATGCATACAGAAAGGATGGATTTGGACAAAATGAATAACTATAATATAGAAGAAGGGAGAGAAGCAAAGAGAAATGTGGTAGGAGAAAGACCAGAGCTGCATGAATTACCGGAGTTGGATGATATCATGAAAATAATGGCAGACGAAAGAAAGGCTTCCTACGAAATGTAAGTTTCTTAAGATATGCTTCAAAAGTCAAATAATATCAACAAGGTTAATATTATGTATAATAATTAGCAGACGCAGTGCTAGCAACCGGCTCCCTCCTCAAAAAACCTCAAACACAAATGTATGCTGAGATTTTTTGGCGACTGCCTAGTTGGCTTATATGACGTCTGCAAGCAGGGCCATGCAAATGGGGGTACATTGGATGCGCTGCACTAGGGCCCCCCCTATATAGAGGACTCAATCGAGGGAGCCAACAAAGTCTCAACATAAATGTGGCCCTGTAATCCCTTTTGCATTTGGGCCCCCAAGCACCTTTGCATGGCCCTGTCTGCAATGGCAGCACTGTAGTTATATTCACCGTCCTCTCCATACCGTATTGAAAGGCTCGGGTTCGAATTCCGCCAATGATGGGAGGAACTTTTATTGACTTTTTTTTTCTTTTTTTTTTTTTTTTTTTCACTCCGTGGCGAGTTAGTTGGTCTCAGGCGTACAACAAGATTTACCCTCGGAAACTGATTTTTCGTCCAGCAAAAGAAGCAAATGGAGAAAACACATGCAGTTTATGGACATAATACACATAGGCATATGTTAGTTTTTGGGTAGCCCTAATATGACTTTTTTTTTTTTTTTTTGTGGCCTACATGGACTGGCCATTCCTAGCTCTTAACAACACAGCAATAACAATTACCGTTAATTCGACCCATTTGGTATTTTTATAAACATAGAACTACCCGTATTTGAAATACGTCCGCTGGAAATGTGGTGTGCTAGTGTAATATTCTTTTTGATTCAACATAATTGGTGCCATTATGTTATTATTATTTTTTTTTTTCGAAGTGTACCTGTTTTTTCATGTCTTGAGAGCATTGGGTTGCTTTTTCCTGCAGGAAACTTATTTATATATTGTGTGTAGGCTGCTGAGCCACACTTTGGCAACTTCAGTTGGAAGCGAGTTTTCATACAGGCTCACCAACTAAAGAACACATGTAATTTACGACAATTATACAGTATATTGACACCTCATGGTCTTGGTTGCCTCTGTACCTGTTCTAAAAGAAAGAAGCATACAGACAAATAGGAAAGAAAGAAAAAAAGCAAGCAAGCAAGCAAACAGGAAAGAAGGTCTCTTTGCCTATTTGAGGGAAGAAAAATCCTTAGTCTGTAGGCGATAAAACCATGCAACCCTTGCTCGAGACCACTAACCCATTGTGGTTTTAGATTATCTGATGATTATTATAAGCAGTTATGATGAAAATCTAAACTCCACAGGCAGGATGTCGGAATATAAAAAAACGAATCTTCCATATCTGTAATCATGTTCCTTTACTATTTTGTACAGACTAAAAATGTGGACGATAAAGCATTTTAGGGTTTAGCATAAATTGGCGAAGTGTACATTTCATTTATAAAAAATCAAAACAAAAAAAAATTCATATCAGGGTTGGTTTATTTTTGTAGGATTTTAAGGACACAGCAACTTAGGCCATGTTGTGCTGTGTATAATTATGTCTGTAAATTGCGTGTGTTCTGTGGCTGATTTGTTTGGACAAAAAACCGGAGTTTCTGGGGAAAAAGCATGCTATCCTCGCCTGAGACTTCACATCAGGGCGCCCTGAGAATATTACCCATGTTTTCTCTGGGCGAGTTTGCCTGTTGTGCTGGACAAAAAACTCAGTTTCTGGGGAGAACCTTGCTCTTCTCACCTGACACTGACTAACTCAGCCACAGCGTTAAAAAAAAAAAAAACCATTACCCGGAATATTAATTCAACTACCCAAGGGTATTATGTTCGTGAACTGAGTTTGGTCGATTTTCTTGTTTTGCTGGACGAAAACCCAGAGTTTATTGGGGGATAACCTTGCTATCTATGCCTGAGACCGACGAACTCAGCCACAGAGCAAAAAAAAGCCCATAATTGCCCCTCACGTCATTGACGAGATTTGAACCAGGCCCTTTCCACCCTATGTGGGGAGGACGGTGATTATAATCACTGTGCTACCGTGAAAACACAGTTCATTGGCAAGCACAGTCTGACCTAGCCGAGTGGTCAGGAGCGCGAGTGCAGTAGCACACGCTCTTTCAGTGGACTGGGATTGAAGCCCTTGACTACTAAATATGATTAAAATTTGTGTTGATTGATTTATTGTAAATTCCGCTGAGCTGGTGGTCGTGCCGGAGTATAAACAAGGGTATTTTTATGGAGAACTACCAAATCTTGTTTTTGTGTTTGTTCCTTAACTTTTCAACACTAGTGTACAGTACTGCTGTGCGCTGGTGCTCAAAAGCATCGAGCCATACACATGTACTCTGCACTGGTGTTCAGCAGTTAAAGACAAACACAAAAACGGCAAATAAATGAAAGATCTTTTATTAGTTATGATAAAACCAGGGTTGAAAATGTAAAATTTTATAAAACGAAATGATTATTAATAAATATCTTATTTTTAATAATCAAATATATACATGTCAGTGCTTATGGAGAACTGGAACATTATGCACTATGGTCCAGTTTCCTGGATAAAAGGTTACTAATTTAACCGTAATTGAATTGTTGTTTTTGAATGTGCTTTAGTAATGCACTGGACAAATTTCCATCTAAAATTGCAGTTGTGCAAATAATTGCTGTAATTTGTGTGTGTGTGTCTCAAAAATACACGGCACGAGTTCCTCATATGTAGACAATAAAAATATTTTATATCAACATAGTTCCGGAAATGTTTGGTTTCCGAGTTTTGAGGGTCTGTCTATGACACTTAACTGTTCGCATCACCTTATAGTAATTGTTCAAAATGTCCACCTTCTGCCTGAATACAGGCCTCACATCGACTCACAAAGACGATGCCAAATTCCTGGCATATTTCATATTGTCTCACAACCTGCCACAATTCGATTGCGGAGTTTCCACATCAGCTACCGGATTCGAATACACCAATGACTTTAATGGCACCACAAGAAGAAATCTAGTGGATTTAAATCAGTGAGCGTGGAGGGCAGGTGGTCCCCCTCCCCTACTTCAGGAGTCGTAGATCTTGGTCGTCCTGTCTGCAGCACTAAATGTAAAGGTCTCATGTTCATAAAGGCGGTGATGGATACCTTCAAACGTTTTCCTGTCTGGACATCTTCGTTCTTGGAACCTTTCATGGTACAAACGACGAGCTCCCAGGGCATTGCCATTCGCCAAACCGTACATAAAGTGCATATCCGCTTGCTCCTAATTTGAATACATGGTCGGAATGGAAAACCACCAGATTCTGTCAGTACCTTGTGATGAAGGAAATTACCTGCAGGAGATACGACATTCCGGTTAATAACTCGGGAACCAAGCATTTACGGAATTATGTTAATATAAAATATTTTTATTGTCTATATATGAAGAACTCATTCCTGAAGTATGGCGTGTATTTTTGAGACACCCTGTGTATATACTTTGGGAGGAACAACAATATCCACATACCGGGTTGTTATAAAATAAGTTTCCCTATTCAGGAGACCCTAGTGTCAAAGCGGTTAGAGATAGCGCTGTGAAAATTGGTGTGTATGTCATTTAGGGTATGGGGAAGCGATTTGTAGAATAAAAAAAAAATGTTAAAATTTCCGCCACCAGGGGAGAAATTGGCACTGTAAACATGAGATGGAATGCTTAACTTAGTATTAGATTTTAATATCAGAACTTAGAAATTTACAGATATTGTTCTATGTGCTTTCCTTTACTTGAGATGACATTCTGAAAACGGAGGACTGCGTGCGACACTTTCGTGTAGCATCTCATTGGGGATGTTGGCTACATGCTGTTTAATACTGGCTTTCAAATCGACAAGCGTCTGTATGCCGCCACAGTAAACTGTCTTTCAGGTATTCCCACCATAGCCAGAAATCACAGAGATTAAGATCTGCTGATCCGGCTGGCCAAAACTGCGGAAAATCTCTAGAAATGATGCAATCATTTCTAAATTTTGAACGGAGCAGTTCCTTCACTTGTCGACCAACGTGGGGAGGGACACCATATTGCATGAGTACTATGGTCTCCAAGCATTGCCTTTCTTGCAGAGCAGGAATAATATGATCTCTTAGAAGAGCATAGTACCGTGCACTAGTTACCGTACACTTTACGGGGCCCATGAGGTGTAGCTCTTCAAAGAAAAATGGTCCGATTATAAACTCTGCTGTGAATCCACATCATACTGTAACGCATGGACTTTGTAGCAGTCTTTCATACACAGCAGATGGACGAGAAGTTCCCCATATTTGGCAGTTTTGTGCATTTACAGCCCCATGAAGAGTGAAATGTGCCTCATCAGACTACAAAGTCTATTCGTTGTTGCTGATCACAGGACTTTAGTTTTTGCATTACATGAATCTCGTATGGGAACCAGCGTAAAATTATTCGAAGCACGTTACGTACAATAGACCAAGGAAGGTTAAAGACTCTTGACACACCTCTGGCACTACTGACTGGTAATGTTTTTCATTCTGACTATTGCAACAACCACTTCATCCACTACCTCCTTTCCAATACGTGGTCATCCCTGCCTGGAATTACATCTAATTCCCCGGCCGCTTAAAAATTCTTTATTAGTTTTCGAAGCCCCACTAACACCAAAGGTCCTTTACATGTCCAATATTCATGTAGTGCTGCATTAGCGTTACTATTATACTGGTGGAACAGTTTTACTAAAAGAGCACATTCCTTTTTTTTTAAAGAGCCATAATGGTTATTGACGGTGGCTTTGGCCTTTCTGCTTTTATTCAACAGGATGTTATTTGCATAAGTAGCATGTCTCTTGAAGTAAATGACAACTTTTACATATGTTCAGCACCATTTCCCCTGGTGGCGGAAATTTGAACTAATTTATTTTTCTTCTACAAATCCCTTCCCCATACCCTAAGTGATATACCCACCGATTTTCACAGCGCTAACTCTAACCGTTTTGACACTAGGGTCTCCTGAATAGGGAAACTTATTTTATAACCACCCAGTATATATATATATATTTGGATAACACAATGCATGTATGTACATATGCTCTCTGTGAGTGCTCTCTATTCAATACTCTGAAAAGCCAGTCATGAGAACAGTTTTGGTTTATGCCAATTTAGGATGGGTAGTAGTGTTATCGACTGGTCACTTAGCATCTAGGGACAGTAGTGAAACTACCATACTGCTCTGCTAAGTCTACTATTGTGGGGACCCAAGGAATCATATTTGGGGTGCGGTGCAGCCGGTGCTTTTCCACAAATTAGCATTAGCATTAGTAGAGTCATTTGATGCAAGAAAGCAAGCTTATGCAGCATCAGCCAAAAAAAATAATAAATAAAATAAAATAAATAAATAAAAAAAAACCACTTCCACTTCACCCCTCCGCTCGTTCGAAATACCTGTCCAGTTGAGCCTTAAACTTATTCAGGCTATCAACCTCCACGACAAGGGATGGAAGTCTGTTCCACCAACCAACCAACCACCCGCTGGCTAAAGGCAAATTTCCTCACGTCTATCCTACATCTGTCTTTCCTCAATTTGAATTTATGCCCTCTCAGTTGATTATTCTGAGCAAGAGGAAGAATCCCATCAGCATTGAGCATGCTCAAACCATTCAAGGCTTTATACACCTCTAACAGATCACCTCGCTGGTGCCTATTCTCCAGACACTGTAATTTGCAAAACTTAAGCCTTTCTTCGTAAGAGCACCCCTTTGTCCTATTCACCAATGTTGTTGCCCTTCTCTGTACTCTTTCCAGCATCTCTACATCCTTCTTGAAATGAGGCCTCCAGACCTGTATACAGTACTCTAGGTGTGGCCTGACCATTGCCTTATACAAGGGAATAATCACCTCCTTGTCCCTGCTAGAAAAATTCCTATATATTATCGACAATACACCATGAGCTACTCTTGCAGCCCGTCTGCACTGCTCAGAAAACTTCATATCTGCCTGCACAACCCCCAGGCCCCTTTCATTCTCTACCACTGTCAGTGTAGTACCACAGAGTTGATACGTTGCTCTGGGGTTGCTGTTTCCCATATGTAGTACTTTACATTTGTCAATGTTAAACTTCATTTGCCACCTCTCAGCCCATCTGCTGAACCTTTCCAGATCCTGTTGCAGTAGCATAGTGTCAGTAGTGTCCTTGACAACCCTGCCAACCTTCGTATCATCTGCAAACTTGGACATTAAGCTTGATATACCATCATCAATATCATTTATAAATACAGAAAACAATAATGGACCCAATACGGAACCCTGAAGGACTCCACTAATAACATCAGTCCACGATGAGCAGTGTTCATTGATTACCACTCTCTGTCTCTCCCTCTCAACCACCCCTTTATCCATAGCAGCAATTTGCCTCCAATGCCACACTGCTCCAATTTGTGCAGCAGTCTTCCATGTGCAACAGTATCAAAAGCCTTTCTAAGTTCCAAGTATATAATATCAAAGTTATTCCCTGCATCCAGTTCTTTTGTGACTGTCATAGTATCCAATCAAATTGGTCAGGCAAGACTTCCCCTTAACAAAACCATGCTGTGTCCGAGCTATAACTGAAGTCTTGTCTAGATGATCCTGCAGTGCTTCTTTAACCAGGGCCTCCATTAATTTTCCGGGAACAGAAGTTAAATTAACAGGTCTATAATTACTTGTGTTGCCCTTTGATCCTCGTTTGTGAATTGGGGTCACATTTGCACATCTCCAGTCCATGGGTACCTCCCCTGAGTCCAAGGAAGCTCTCATAATTATGGCTAAGGGTTTGCTTACTTCCTTTGCTGCCTCCTTTAATATAACTGGATAGATCCCATCCACCCCAGGTGCCTTTCTTGTACTTATCTTCAACAATTTCTCCTCCATTTTACTCTCAGTTATTACAAGATTCTCTAGCTTACTGCCAGAGTTGAATACACTTCTGGCATTCCCCTCACTGAATAACTCCTCATGTGTGAATGTCGATGCAAAATATTCATTTAGTTTGTTAGCTATCTGAGCAGGATCATCAATAGTTGACCCATCGATATCAAGTGGCCAAATCTGATTCACCCCCTTCCTTCTAGAGTTTACATAAGTAAAGAACTCTGTGCTGTTTTCCTTTGCATCCCTTGCCAAAGATTTCTCATAATCTGCCTTCGCCTGCCTAACCTCCTTTGTAACTTGGTTACAGATCAACTTGTTTTTTCACATAGGCTTCTGTGTCACTTGTTAATTTTTATGTATCCCATGCATTTTTCTTCTCTGCCATATGTTTCATTAGTTCATCTGACATCCACTTAGGCCTAAACCATGAACAATATTTCTTAGTTGATATGTAAAGCCTAGTAGCTTCCAAGATAAGTTCTTTGAATGCTTCCCATTTTGAATTTGCTGTTGGTAACATCATCAGTTGGTCCCACAGTATAGAATTTAAATACTGTCTAAGTCCATCGTAGTCGCCTTTACGGAAGCAATAACCCTTCCCTTTACCCCTAATGGTAGTTACCTCTTTCAGTAAATCCCACTTCAGCACACTGTGATCACTGCCACCTAGTGGTTCATTTATCTGCAGATTCTTAATGCATGAAGAATCACTGCTGATAATCAAATCAAGAGTATTACTCCCTCTAGTTGCCTCCTGAACATGCTGATGTAGAAAACAATCATCCAATAAATCCACAAAAGCCCTATTAGTGTGTGAGTGACCAGCCCCCAAATTCCAGTCAATATCTGGGAAATTAAAATCTCCCATTATAAGACTCTCTGATTTACTGGCCCACTCTATTTCCCTGTACAATTTCTTATTATACTTATCAGAGTCATTAGGCCTATAGCACGCTCATACTCTCAATTTTGATCTCCCAATGCTTATGTCACACCAAACTGACTCAACACTGCACTGTCCAGCGATGTCGACTGGCTTCACTTCCTTGGATTTTATGTATTTCTTAACTAATAGCATAAGTCCTCCTCCCTTCCTAACCTGTCTATCCCTTCTGTAGACATTGTACTCTAAAATTCCAGTTCTTCATTCCTTATACCTGTGTGACACCATGTCTCTGACATCCCCACAATATCTGCCTTTGATGTTTTGAGCAATACCTCAAATTCATCAAATTTATTTACTAAACTCCTAGCATTGGTTTACACGCAAGTATACATGCACCTGTTCTTTTTCTTATGTGTTTACTTGTATCCCAATGATTCCCAGCAGTCTCTGAAATATCCTGCATCTTATTTTCCAGGCTGCAGCTCATTCCAATAGAAGCAGTGCAAGAATCACTTTCACCTCTGCCAGTGGCTACTGTTAATCTATTAGTCCTTGTATTCACCCAATCTAGCAGTTTTTCGACCCACCTAACACTGCCTTGATAGCATCAGCAAATATTCTTGCACCCTTTCTATTTAAGTGTATCCCATCCCTGTAGAAGCAGTCTCTCCTGTTAACAAGTACAGACCAGGCTGAAAAAAGTTCTACCCCTTGAGCCTTGCACAATCTTTCCAGGGCCGAATTGATCGACAGGGCTCTCATCATATACTCCCTCCAATCGTGTCTGGGCAGAATTGCAGAAACTTTCAAATTCAACCCTAATTCACGGCTTTTTTTCAACAGTGACCTGTACTTGTTAAGTAATTCCGCCGGTCTCCTACTCTTAATATCATTAGTGCCAACGTGTACAACTATATCACCATTTGTGCCCTTAAAAGATGATATCCGCTCTACAACATCATCAACCTTTGCCCCTGGCAGACATACCCTGGTCCTGTTCCACGTATCCTTTTACAAAGCATGTTTCCCGTTTCCCTGACAATAGAGTCACCAACAACTACTAGTTCCTTTGGGACCAGCGCATTCTGCCTTGGGGGCTGCCGCCGTGTTGCGTGATGACCAAATGTAGCTTCAGTACTCTTGTAAGGAAAACAGTACTCTGTAAATGCCAGAAGTGTGTGTATGGTTCGTGCAGAGTGTGTTTAGTGTCAAACGGCACCAGGGGTTTCCCCCATCTCCGCGTAGTATACATTGTGGGTGTGGAACAGAATACTGTCAATGCCAGAGGTTAAAAAGTGTATGGGTTTTGTAAATGTGTAGTGTTGTGTACCGTTGTTCCTCTGGTCATTTAGCCGCTGGGCCCCTAATTGGTTCCAACGTTGTCCACACTCTGCCCCGTGGAGGCAGACCAGGTATACCAGTATTATTTACTCTATATATAGTTATTTACTCTGGCAGGTTCAGCCACCTAATTTCCTGAGATTTCAGTGGCTAGGACCTTAAAAAAAAAATTGGATTTTTTCTTCATGGGTTAGCCAAAAATATTACTGATTATGCAACTGATGTTGTTATTAAGTTTTTGGGTGTAGGGTGCAGGCAATTTAGAGATGGTTCAGACGCTGGTTATAAGTTAGAGAAGGGGGAGGGAGACTGAAGGCTGGGGGGAAAAGACAGAGATAAGGGGGTCCATAGAGAAGATGATCCCCAAATCAGTGGATTAGGCCAATGCCCCAATAGAGGGAAAAGAGGGATGGTGAGGGGGCAGGCGACAAGGGGTATTTTGTGTCATGTTCTGTTGTTCTAGCTACTCGGCCGTAGGGCCCCTGGTGGAACCACGTTGCCCGTACACACCACTAGGAGGTCAGCCAGGCAATAGAAATTGCATCTCTGGCTGGTCTCTGCTAGGGTTCCCTGAGCTTCATGGTTGGAGACCAAGTTAATAAAAAAGTTAGAGTAGTGAGGAAACAGTGCAAGAAAGGGTGGGTAAAACGCAGAAATCTCCCAATAAACAGTGGAGGCACAAACAGTCCACCAAGCCACGGACGGAAGGGATCCTTCTTTTGGAGATACCAACCCAAACACAAACCTTCTGCTGATAGAGAGGTATTGATGTAGACTGTGTGGATATTTGGATGTCCATAATCAGGTATTTTGAGCAGCATTTACATACTCTGACAAATGGAATCATGCCTCATCAGTGAAGAATGTAAGATCCAGAATACTATTGGTATTTTTAGTGTCGAACTGTTGAAACCAATGGCAGTAATGTGTTTGCTTTTGGTGATCTGCTGCTTTTAATTCTTGGGCAGCTGTGATTTTGTATGGGTAAAGGCATAGCTAGGCGCCTCCGTAGCCAGGTGGGAAGGAGCAGCAGTGCGTAGCACACGCTTCTTGATTAGACCGGGGTTCGAGCCCGTCACCACCAAATACGAAAGATGCGGAAAGGTCAAGGAATGACCACCACATATTCCCGGAGCAATATGTCCTTAGTTGCTAATGCTCCTAAAAACCAAATAACAAACAAACAAACAAAGGCATAGCTACTTCCTTACTGCTAAATGCGCAGTTGCAAGACCAATATTTTGCTGTTGTGACAATTTCTGCTTTGATTTTGAAGGACCTTGCAGTATTGAATCTGATATATCCAGGTTTCTCTTCTGTCAGTTTTGGTGGCTTTCCACTACACACTGCATCATGTACAACACTTCCCTCATGAAATTTTGTATTAATGCCCACACAGCATACTGATATGGTACTGGCATATTTATCTCAAGATGCTTTGCATATTGTTTATTGTTATTATTATTATTATTGATCTTATATTATTTCTCCCTGATTGGGGGATTCCACTCTGTGATGGGTATTGCTACCAAGTACACAGGATGGTTGTAATGTCTTGTGTTACTGTTGGCCAAGGAAATCCAACTGACCTTGACACACACCACATGATGGTGCACGACTCATATCAAGCATATCATTTTACACATTGCTGTCATACGGGTGTATGGTGACTTTCCAAACACACTTATATTATTCATATATTTCTAACTCTTATCCTGGCTAATGCTTTGAAAAACAAAAAAAAAAAAAAAAAATACAATATAAAAATTATCATCATTATAAGCCTTTTTTATATTCAAACATTCACTTTATCTTTACAGATAAAAACAAATATACAAATGCTCTCATTGGTCAGTTACTGATGTACCACTGTATTGTTCAGCAACTGACATGGCAGTTCTTGATGAGTATGATTGTTTATGTCAGAATTAGAGTGAACAGGATTTAAGTTATTAATATTCCCACCTACAGTACTATTATTAGAAAAATAAAAAAAATATTATTGGCACTCCCAGTGTGAGGGCACTGTATCTTTCCAGAACTTGCTTAGTGTATTTTATTTTTTTTATTTTTTGTATAGTGCAGCAAAAGCCTCAGGCTTCCTTGTACTGCACGGCTAACATTAATACTAACACACAAGAACCAATCAGAAAATGTGATTAGGCCAACCCAACCAGCCATTATTAGCCATCTCATATAGGCTTACACTGACCATTAGTAAGTGGTAATGGTGTGAAGATGCAATAGAAAAGCCACCCACTATATTGGATAAGCTTGAGCGGAGGAACTAGCTACCTTTGTTAGTCACGGCCATTGTGCCTAAGATGGAATCTGTACATTGACTGTGCTCAATGATATAATTTCTTCTGAAATGGATAACAAACTCATAGAGTATTAAAATTTATTGAAATACTTGATTAATAATTTTGATATTTTTATCAATGCAATTTAAAGAGTTTCATAGCAAATTTAAGTGGAATGAATTAAAAAAAAAAAACTGGTATTTGCTATATTGTGAATTAGCCTTTAACAGTGGCCACACTACTAATGAGGCTAATTTCAACTAAGTGTAATGTTATGGTATGGGGGGGGGGGTTAGAGGTTGGTGATCCAGGTGGCTAAGTGGCAATTATTGGCAGTGCCAGTATCATTGTAGCATGTTACTGCTACTGCAAACAAAAAAAATGAAGCCAAAATTGTTGGGAGCTGCTGTGAACAACTATAGCCAGTCTGTTCCTGGAGAGGATGGAGAGTAGAAAGTGTAAGACATTTGAAATCATCACCACATTAGACACCCATTAAATGCTAAACTTTGTACATGCATATATTTCATAGGCAGTGTTTTATATGATTTTAAAATCATGAGAAACATTGCATTTTAATTTCTTAACAAAAGTTATGCAGTTAATTGCATAACCTTTCTTTGAATTGAATTGAATTTAAATTGAAAATCTCCACTGAGACTTAAAGCAAACACTGTTTCAAAAGTCATATTCTGCAATTGGTTGTTAGAATGAATAAGAAACTTCAGTTATATTCACTGTAAAAATTCTTAGTTGTAAACAGTTAACAAAATCTACTATGGAAATTTCACCCATCTTTTATTTACGTAAAAATTAAAATTAGAAAAAAAATCTATACAGAATTCTAAAATAACAGCCATACACCAATGAGTCAAAACAGTATGACCACCTGCCTAATATGATATTGGTCCTCCATGTGCAGCCAAAACAGCTTGTACCTGATGAGGCATGGACGCTACAAGATTTCTAAATGTCTCTTGTGGTATCTGGTACCAGTATGTAACCAGCAGATCCTTTAACTCCCGTAAGGTCCATTTTTGAAACACACAGATCGGAGCTGCTACTCCAACACAAACTACAGATGCTCAATGGGATTGATGTCTACGGAATTTGGAGGCCAGGGCAATACCTGGAAGTTTTTCCCATGTTCCATGAACCAGTCTCGAACAATCCAGGCGGTGTGGCTGGCATGGCACATTATCCTGCTGAAAGATGGCATCACCAAAGGGAAAGACCGTTGCCATGAAAGAGTGTACCTGGTCAGCAACAATGTTTAGGTAGGTGGTAGATGTCAGAGTGCCTGGCACATGGACCCAGGGTATCCCAGCAGAACATTGCTCAAAGCATGACACTGCTTCCACCGGCTTGTTTAAAATCATCCCACAGAGCATTAAGGTGCCATCACTTCCTCAGGTAAACAATGCACACATACTCGGCTGTCCACATGGTGCAACAGGAAACGTGATTCATCTGACCAGATGACCTTCTTCCAATCACTCAAGGTCCAGTTTCGATGCTCGTGTGCCCATTGTAGGTACTGTCGCCAGTGAACCATGGTTAGCATGGGCACTCAGAGCGGCCTGCGGCTATGCAGCCCCATTTTCAGCAGGGTTCAATGTACTGTGGGTTGTGACACATTATTCCCATCACCAGCATTCCAATTACTGGCGAGTTGAGCCACAGTCGCCCTTCTGTTGCCACACATCATCCGGGAAAGCCTTCGCTAATCTCGAGCATCGATGAGCTGTGGTCATCCAACCCCTCACTGGCGATTTGTGGGGGTCCCCCTCCTCGGGCCACATTCGGTAGGTAATAACCACGGCTGACCGTGAGCACCCCACCAGCCGTGCCATTTTGAACATGCTCTGACCCAGTCATTTGGCCATTACAATTTGGCCTTTGTCAAACTCGCTTAAGTCCGCTGTGTTTCCCATCTGAAGAACAAGATTAACACTGATTAATGGAGCTCAGTATCAGGTGTTTTTTATACCGTGTCCTGACCCGCACACACACACAGCGTAGTAATTCACTTGTAGTTGCTTCGATTTGCATAACGACTTGCTGGTCATAATGTTTTGGCTCATTGGTGTATATAACATTTAATAAAAATATGAAAATATTTAAATCTGAACTTTTTATAAAATAAAGTTTTTTTTGGAGTTTATAAAAATTTTTATTGATTTGATCTTTGTTAAATGATATTTCTTTCACTATGAAATTCAAGATTAAGCAAAAGGTTCGTTTTTTATTTTTATATGAACAGGACTGTTGACCATTGGTTAAAGAAGATAAATATTTTAGTTAATAACTTGAAAAGAGCATCTTATAATAGAGCCAAAGAACAAAAAAATGTATCACGGACAGATAACCTTCTACAAATGTGTACCAGGTTTCTTGATGCAGTTCAGTGGAATTCTCAGATTGGTACTCTACTTGATCCTGATATGTCTCTGATGATCAATTTTGATCAAGCAAGTCAATGTTATTTAAAATTTCATGCATGTTTTAATTCTTGTATGCTAACAACTTAAATTTTGTTATAAATTTTTTGGATGGAACAATGCATTTAAATTTTCTATAGCTTAAATTTCAGATATACAGTATATATATTTATGGAACTGATTTCTTGCTAAACAGAAAAAAAAAAAAAAGATTTTCTATATAATATCTCTGTAAACTAATAGATTCTAAAACAGTATTGTATTATCAATACTGGACACTGGTGCAATAGTTTGTTTTTTTATATAATCTTCTCAGTTTTTCTCTTTTTCTTTGGATCCCCTATGGGTTTTTTTATTTTTAAAATATTTATTAAATATTTAAAAAGTAATAGAATTTACAATATAAAAATTGTTCTTATAAAATTATCTTATTTGTATCTTATAAAATTAAACCAACTGCTAGATGTAGTAAAATTGTATTGAATTATTTGCTAAATGAGTTTCATAAAAAAAATATATATATATATAAATATGTATGAGTAATAACATTAAAAATAAAATAGATAAGATAATAAAATAAAATAAATATGAAGTAGTCATTACAGGCAGTAAATTACACATCCTCCACATGATACTCAATATATTACTGAAATTACGTATAAAAAGTTAATACAAATGCCAGTAGTATGGCAAAACTGTAGAGCGAAAATTTTAACATAAACCTAACAATTACATAATAGGGAGGGAAGAGAAGGGATAACAATACAGAAACTGTAGCCGAAAGTCTCCAAATAATTTAGAATATAATTTAAACCCAATTCAAATAAATCCATTTTATTTTGAATAGTCTCTTTTGACGATATTTCACGTTTCTCAGAACTGGTACCTTACTAGGTGCTGCTAAATTGCTATACAATTGGTTAAATTTAAATTTAACCAATTTAATCCATTTTAAATTTAAATTAAATTTAAAATGGATTTATTTGGAAGCTTTTGGCTAGTTTCTGTCTTGCTACCCCTTCTCTTCCCTCCCTATTATGTAATTGTTAGGTTAATGTTAAATTTTTGTTGTAGAGTTTTGCCATACTACTGGCATTGTATCAATTTTTTATATGTAATTTCAGTAAATTAAAAAAAAAAAGGAAAGTACAGAATGAGGCGGAGGAGAGTTCTATTTATTCTCTCATATTCTTGTTTAATACATTTTTGTTCTTTATTTAACCTTATTTTTCAATTCGGCTTTGCACTGTGAATGCTCTTAGTCACTGTATAAGGATCACTTTTATACAGAATCATTTGCATAAGCATGCTTGATAAATTATTTGTCAGTTTCTGTGATGTTGATTTTTTTTTTTTTTTATGTTTGAAATGCAGATTCTGTGACCACTGTTATTTTCTAATGAGATGGGACACAATGGTCACTATTTTTGTTTCATAAATCAGGCAAGTTGTTGTGGTTGCTTTTTAGTATCATCATTAGTGATATTTCATGTTACTGGCCTTGGGAAATTTCGAGGAGTGCCAATCTAAATTTATTCGTATTGACTTTTAAGTTTGCCATATTGTCAAACTTAAACGTCAAATTCACATACTTAAAATTATTATTAGATACATAATTCTTCTGTAATGCCCTTATTCTTAATTTAGTTCCCCAAACAAAGCACTATGCTTATTCCTGGCTTTTTATGGAGTTCTGTATCATCGCAGAATATCATGGCGGAGTTGAGCTAATATTCAAGAGTCACCCTACATAAGATACGATACATGTCCAATATAGTACCCCATTATGATTGTTAGGCACATTAGTATATATGTGTAATGTGCTTATTGTCTTCACTGTGTCTGTCTGTATGTCATAACTCAGCTCATAGCAAAAGGATTTTCATTTAGACATTTCAGAAAAAATTGTCAAGCCATTCCTGATTTCATTAAAATTGGACCAATAGGAATCTAGCAATCATTATTCTCTGTTCATCTATGTATAATATCTCAGCTCCCAGCAGATGGATTTTCATTAAATTTTATATTTCACTCTTTTAAAACAATTTTATGAGCCATCCAAATTAAATTAAAATTGGTCAATTATTAATTTTTTCATACATATCACATAGGCTACCCATATATTGAAGCTGAAGTAATGGATATTATGTCTGTTGCTGTGCCGATTAAGGATTGAATGACCAATATGGCAGATGCCCAGAAACAAAATGCTCTTGTTTCATATATAAAATTTGTTAGTTTTTGCTCATCTTTTTTTTTTTTGTAACAAATCACAAATTATTGTTTGATAAGGGATCTGAAATTTCATGCACTGCATACATTAACTAACTTGTTTCTATATGCATAGTGTTGGATTTCATTGTACTCACATCCAGATCCAGAACTTTTAAGGGCACATTCGACCAGTTATATATTTTAAAATTGCTTTAACATTTAAAAGTTTCTGCAGAATGAAGAAAATTTCCATATAATGAACGGATTACGAGAGACTTAACTTTGTATGCCTTGTTTCCATCTCCGGCCTTTAGGCAATTTAAGCAATTAGAAAGTGAAAATTAGAAAGGGTTAAAGGGATTACCATTCCACAATGTAGTAGTAGTACTGGCATGTGATGCAAGAAAGCAGGCATATGAGCTTATGCAGCATCAGCCAAAAAAAAAAAAAAAATTACAAAACAATCCCCTCTAAATATTTGTCCAGTTCCTCCTTAAATTTATTTAACCTATCAACTTCCACAATGACAGATGGAAGTTTGTTCCAGCAATTAACCACCTGCTGGCTAAAGGCAAATTTCTGCACATCTATTGTACATCTGTCCTTCCTCAATTTCAATTTATGCCCCCTTAGGTTCATAATCTGAACAAGTGGAAGAATCCCATCAGAATTCAGCGTGCTCAACCCATTCAAGGTCTTATACACCTCAATCAGATCACCTCGCAAGGTGCCTAGTTTCCAGCTGCTGCAATTTGCAGAACTTAAGCCTCTCCTGGTAAGAAGATCCCTTCATTTCCCTCACCAATCTTGTTGCTCTTCTCTGTACACGCTCAAGAAAATCTACATCATTCCTAAAATGAGGCCTCCAGACCTGCATGCAGTACTCAAGGCGTGGCCTGACCATTGCCTTATACAGAGGGACAATCACCTCCTTTTCCCTGCTAACAAAATTCTTGTATATCATTGACAACATCCCATGACCTGCCCTGGCAGCTGGTCTGCATTGCTCAGAAAACTTCATAAGGGTTTTGTACCACACAGTTGGTACATTTCTCTGGGGTTACTTCTACCCATATGCAGTACTTTGCATTTTTCAATGTTGAACTTCAGTTGCCACTTCTCAGCCTATCTGCCCAAATTTTCTAGATCCTGTTGCAGTAATACACTGCCATTACCGTCATTAACAACCCTGCCAACCTTTGTATCATCTGCAAACTTCGATACTAAGCCTGATATACCTTCATCAATATCATTGATAAATATACAAAACAACAGTGGACCCAACACCGAACCCTGTGGGACTCCACTAATAACATTAGTCCACGAAGAGCAGCACCCATTGATTACCACCCTCTGTCTTCTCCCACTCAACCATCCTTTTATCCATTGTAGCAACTTACCCTTAATACCATTCTGCTCCAATATGTACAGTAGTCTTCCATGTGCAACAGTGTCAAAAGCTTTCCTGAAATTTTGGATTTCAGGAAAAATTTCCACTGACATTTCCTGAAATGTAAGTGGAACATAAGATGTATGCAGCCACCTATCCCACGTACTGAGAAGTCATGCTAGTCAACCGCTTTCTATAGGCAGTCAAAAGATTAAGGCGTATTCCCGACATGGATAATAGCTTCTGGTAAACTTGTGTTCTTTGTTTAAAATAAAAATTTTATTAAAAGAAATACTATATTACCTTTGTACATACTACTTATGATTTCAGAAATTTTTGTGATTTTGTGAGAGTGAAAAAAGTTATAAATTCGGGATTTATAATCACTTGCAAAAAATAATATCAGGGAGGAACAGTGTTTAATAAATTCGAAAATAACAGAGAAACTCCAATTACAAACTTCTACAAAGTATGGTCCGTTTTGTAATGTCACACCTCTGAGCATTTGGTTTGTCGTCCAGTGGTTAGCATTGGAGGACAAACAACTTTTCGAATATCTGTTGATATTTCAACAGATATTCAAAACATCATGTTTTATCAATTTTGTAGGATATAAAATCTGTAACCCCTTTCAACTTCTCCAATTCGCTCATGAATATTGTCTAATAGAATCTTATCTAAATATAGAAATAGTGCTATGAATTTTTCTTACCCTGCCTGTAACAGTAGCTTCTTGTGAAAGGTCCTTCAAAGTGAGAATAATTCAATTAAAACAAACACCTTCATTGTAAACCTAGGGTCCTGAGCTGGATATCATCATTCTTCTCTTTCTTGCCTTCTTGGTGACTCCCTTCTACTTCTAACTCTCTCTCTCTCTCTCTCTCTCCCCCCCACTCCCTCCCTCTTTCTCAGGGTAACATGGGAAATTTTTTTTTTTAAAATAATAATAATACTATATTTCGCAATATTTTGTTTCTATAATTTTTAGTTTACGTTATAATGTTAAAAGTACTAGGAGCTCACATCTGGTGAGTATGGGCTTGGCAAACCTAGGGTCCTGAGCTGGATATCATCATTCTTCTCTTTCTTGCCTTCTTGGTGATTCCCTTCTACTTCTAACTCTCTCTCTCTCTCTCTCCCCCCCCTCCCTCCCTCCCTCCCTCCCTCTTTCTCAGGGTAACATGGGAAATTTTTTTTTTTTTTTTTTTTTAATAATAATACTATATTTTACAATATTTTGTTTCTATAATTTTATACTAGATATATAAATATAAACTATCTGGTTTTCTAATTTATTTATAGTTATATGTACTTTGCAGTTATATAGAATTAAATTCTCTGTAGATATAAACAAATATTTGTAAGTTTCTTTTTCCTTCATATTTTTGTTTTGTTATGTTTGGTTGTTTGTTATTTGGTTTTTAGGAGCATTAGCAACTAAGGCCATATTGCTCCAGGGATATGCGGTGGTCATTTCCTGACCTTTCCGCATCCTCCATTTTTGGTGGTCATGGGCTCGAACCCTGGTCTAATCAAGAAGTGTGTGTAACGCACTGCTGCTCCTCCCCACCTGGCTACGGAGGCAGCCTTGTTTTGTTATATTCATTGTATTATTTAAATTATTTTATTAATAAATACTAGTGGGCTTCACCCTTGCTCGCCCACCCCTGCACATGCTTTTCTACGTAAAATGTAGAGCTGCGTGGAGTAGTCAAAGTCAAATCTTTTCTACGTAAAAGACACACCTGTCGAAACGCACTGGTTGATATTTAATCACGAAATGACCTATGTAATTATTTACATGTGCATTTTAGTGTGTGACATTCTGAAGATTGAATAAATATCACGGTAAAACTCCAGAACGGTGTACACCCTCCAATGTGGCAGCAAGCAAAACAGTGAGAAAGCAGTGATTGACAAACAGACAGAAACAAAGCAGTGATTGGCAGATGCCACTGCTTTCCCCACCCACTGTCCTCCTAAGTTGATATGCCAAGGTGTTTTTTCCCCATATTTGCTGCTGTTTTTAAATCGGGAACTCGTTTTCCCATTTTAAAACAGTGGGATGGAAGGATAAACACCCTACCTAAGCTAAGCTGCCCCTTCTTGACAATACAAAACAATCAGAAAAGGGAGGTGCCTTCACCTGAAGGCACCTCCCTTTTCTGGCACCGGAAGGTACTTCATCGAAGTACATGCTGGTGTATACTATACTGAACTTCAGCCAATATCACTATGTAATTATTTACCTGCATTTACATAAGTCACTTAGGAAATGGCCTTTTGCTTCAGGTTCCATAATACATGAGGAATATTGTTGCATCCAAAAGGGCAGGACTAAAATATTTAACTGAAATATTTACAAATCTATAATATTCATTAATATACAAAAAATATTACGATGGAACATCAACTGTTAGACAGTGAATCACGTGCATGAGTTGGTGAACATTACGAAGGCAGTTGTCAATAATTAATTGCATTTGTAGTGACATAATTGCCTCGCCCTCTTCTCCCCATTGGCTTGAATAAATATCACTAGGAGGAAAACATTTTTAATGTATAGACAGATAGATATGCAAATCGTAGACCATTGCAATAGTAATTTTTATAAATTCATAAAGATTGCAGAGGCATAGCAAGGGGGGTGCAGAGGGGGGATTTCTCCCTGGGCACTGAGCTTCAGGAGTGCAAACTGAAGGAATTATCTATCACAATCAGGGGCTCCAGAAAGACGTGTTGCCCCTGGGCATCGACGACACTAGCTATGCTACTGAAAGATTGATTACCTGCATATAATGGGGATGTACTTATAACACTTTTGCCCCAGGCATAGGATTGTCCAGTTCTGGCTCTGCTCACATTTCAGTTGAAAATTAAATAGGGGTTAACTAGGCCCACATTTAGATGAAGCTCTAAGCCAATGCTGGTGAAGAGGTTCCAAAATATGCAATATAGATTTTTATCCTCGCCAAAGGAAATGGCAAGGCTCTTTCAGGTATTGAGGGGTAAGGTATGATGTATGAATTAATGAAATTTTTGGATATGGTGTACACACAGCAAGAATATACCCAGCTCCTTGACATAATGTGTCCTCAACAATGCTTCTTGTATACACACTACCCAGACTCTCTCTCTCCAGTCACTAGCTGACAGAGTAAAGGCAGCAAGAAACAGTGGCACATGGAAGACTACTGTACAAATTGGAGCACCATGGCATTAAGGTGTTTTTTTTTTTTTTTAGGAGCATTAGCAACTAAGGTCATATTGCTCTAGGGATATGCGGTGGTCATTTCCTGACCTTTCCGCATCCTCCATTTTTGGTGGTCATGGGCTCGAACCCTGGTCTAATCAAGAAGCGTGTGCTACGTACTGCCGCTCCTGCCTATCTGGCTACGGAGGCACGGCATTAAGGACAAGTTACTTCAACGGATAAAAGGATGGTTGAGTGGGAGAAGACAGAGAGTGGTTATCGATGGACACTGCTCTTCATGTCATGGACTAATGTTATTAGTGGAGTTCCCCAGGGTTCGGTGTTGTGCCCGTTATCGTTTTCAGTATTTATCAATGATATTGATGAAGGTATATCAGGGTTAACGTCTAAGTTTGCAGACGATACGAAGGTTGGCAGGGTTGTTAATGACAGTAATGATAGTACGCTACTGCAGCAGGATCTGGAAAAGTTGAGCAGATAGGCTGAGAGGTGGCAGCTGAAGTTTAACATTGACAAATGTAAAGTACTGCTATGGGTGGCAGTAACCCCAGAGTACCGTATCAACTAGGTGGTACTACACTCAGGGTAGTGGAGAATGAAAAATCTGGGTGGGTAACTGTAAAGTCAGATATGAAGTTTTCTTAACAGTGCAAAAAGGCTGAGGAGTAGCTCATGATGTTTTGTCAATGACATACAGGAATTTTGCTAGCAAGGATAAGGGGGTGATTGTCCCCTTGTATAAGGCAATGGCCAGGCCACACCTTGAGTACCATATATGGGTCTGGAGGCCTCATTTTAGGAAGGATGCAGAGCTGCTGGAATGAGTACAGAGAAGGGCAACAAGATTAGTGAATGGAACAAAGGGTTGGTGTTACCATTTTATTTTACACTAAAATAAAACTCCGTGTTTTATTTTTAAAGAACCTTGCCTGCCACAAACTGTTTTATTAACTAATAATTAGCTCATTTTCCATTTTAATAGTTCAGAATTTTGTCAAGTAATGAAAATTAAAATAAATTGAAAAAAATCATGCTCAAATAATCTTAAAAGCATATAGTTTATTAACAAAAATACTTTGTGTATTGAGAACAAGCATACTGAAACAAATCTTGTCACTAGTGATGAAATGTAAAAGTATAAAATAAAACTTTATTAAGAATTTACAGTAAAAATAAAGTACAATATATGGAAACATTAAAAATACTAATAAAATAGTATTATTAGTATTTTTAATGATAAATGTACTAAATTTACCAAGAGTGATAAATGTACTAAAGGCAATAAGAACAAAAACAAATTGTCATATAAGTTAGTTATACTGTGGCATCATTACATAACATCTCATATTGTGAATTCCTATATGGGTTACCTAGCTCATTAGTAGAGAAAACTACTGTTACTTATTCTCAGTAGGCATCATCCAGATGGCCTTTTCAGGGCTATTTAGCCCCTCATAGGACAGTCGGTAGGTACCCTGATGGTATAACAGTTGACAACCCCATTGTGAATTAAGCTCACAATATGAGCGCTTAAGTGGGGTTTAATTTAATATGTGTAGGAATTATGGCTAAAAAGCCTTAGACTGCAGGAAAAGTTTACAGTCATATAAGTTAGTACATTAGCATCATTTATATACATAGTAAGACAACTGAAGTTGTACAGTGGCATCATTACATAAAATCTCATAGTGATTCCTTCACAATATGAGATGTTAATTAATGTGAATTATATCATAACATTTCACGTTGTGAAGGAATCACAATATGAGATTTTATATAATGATGTATAACTTTAGTTGGTTTACCGTGTATAGAAACTTATATGACTATTAACTTTTCCTGCAGTCTGAGGCTTTTTAGCCCTAAATCCTACACATATTAAACTACACCCCACTTGCATCTCTCATAAAATGTGAACTTAATTCATACCTGGGTTGGGTTCTCGGCTGCTATACCATAAGGGTACCTATCTACTCACTCTATGAAGGTCCAAATAGCCCTAAAATGGCTATCTGGGTGGTGGTGCCCACTGAGAATAAGTAGCAATAGCTTTCTCTACTATGGAAGTGTTACTTATTTGAGGTGTAATGGGATAGGCAATTTGTGAAAGAATTCACAAAATGAGATGTTATGTAATGATGCTACTGTGCAACTTCAGTTGGCTTACTGTGTACAGAAGTGATGTGATTGCAGTAACTTATATGACGGCAAACTTTGCCTGCAGTCTGAGGCTTTTTATCCCTAAATTCTACATATTGAACAAAAACAAAATATACATTAAGAAGCTTTTGGAGTGATGTGCCCCTTTATCAGCATAAAAGTTAAGTTGATAAAGGGCACAGTGCTCTGAAAGCTTCTTATTGTATATTTTGTTATGTTTTAGTACTTTTTTTTTTTCTTCTCTCTATATATTTTCTTACTATTTTTAATAAGTGTCCATATATTGTATGTTACTTTTACTGTATATTCTTAATCAAGTTTTATTTTATGCATTAGCAAAGGCACATGATGCAAGAAAGCAAGCTTATATAGCATCAGCCAAAAGAAAAAAAAAACCCTTATTTCACCCATCCACTCGCTCCAAATGTTTGTCAAGTTCTGCCTTGAATCTATTTAAGCTATCAACTTCTACAACGCCAGATGGAAATTTGTTCCAGCAATCAACCACCCGCTGGCTAAAGGCAAAAACCTGATTTCTCACACTAGCAAGATTCTTCTTAAAATCATATTGAACAGAATCTCAAGAAAACTTGAAGAAGAAATGCCAGAAGAGCAAGCAGGTTTCAGAAGGAGTAGAGGAACTAGAGTTCAGACCTTAAGCCTATGACTGATTATTGAAAAATGCAAAGAATTCAATGTTCCAGTCATTTTTTGTTTTATAGATTATGCAGAAGCATTTGATTGTGTTCAACATGAGAAACGATGACTATTATGGGTTTCCCAATCCACATAGTTTAGCTGATTAAGCTACTGTACCAGGAACAGGAAGGAACTGTGAGAATGAACATGGGAAACACAGACTTTTTCACAGTAGGTAACGGTGTCAGGCAGGGCTGTATTTTGTCAGCTCACCTTTTTAATCTTTATGCCGAAGATATTATGAGTGAAGCTTTGGAAGATTTAGAGACTGGCATCAAAATTGAAGGACTGAAGATAAACAATCTTCATTATGCAGATGATACTGTGCTAATTTGTAATTCTAAGGATCATCTTAAAGAAACTCTGAGGAGAGTATGTGAAACAAGTAAGAAAAAAGGATTGTTTCTGAATGTGTGTAAAACTAAAATTATAGTGATTGGTGATAATCTCAATTCCAGTAAAGTGAAGGTTAATGGGCAAGATATCAAAGAAGTTGATGAATTTGATTACTTAGGGTCAAGAATAAATAAAAATAATGACTGCTCAAATGATGTAAAGAGACAACAGGCAATTGCTAAAACATTGGTCGCTGATCTGATAAAATTATGGAGAGATCATGATCTGCCCCTAAAGATGAAACTGAGAATCATTAATTTGTTAATTTTTCCAGTTGCCACTTATGGATGTGAAGGATGGAATCTGAAAAGAGTTGACAGGAAGAAAATTGAGGCATTTGAAATGTGGTGTTACAGGAGAATGCTGCGTATTTCTTACTTGGATCAAAGAACAAATTAGTGGGTATTGAATAAAATTGGCAGGCCTAAAATTCTTCATAGCATCAACAAAAGAAAACTCAAGTTTTTTGGTCATATAGTAAGAAGGGAAAACTTTCTGTTGAAGAATATAATGGAAGGAAAAACCGAGGGGAAGAGGTGCAGAGGAAGACCTGCAACTAGGTGGAAGGATGGGATCAGTGAACTTCTGGGCATGACACTGTGTGATGCTGCTTGTGTAACACATGATTGATGCAATTGGAGGAATTAGTTGGTGGCCACAACAGCTCCTTGGGAAACTATGTGACTGGAAGAAGAATTTGCCCTCTTTGAAATTTGGACAGGTCAGAATTTTCTTCATGCACCCTTTTATATCACCAGTCCCTTCTGTTTCTTGCAACAAAAAGAAGAAACAAAAAAAAAAAAAAATCATAAGTGCATGTTCATAAATATGTCATACAGCCATTACAAAAACTTCTACTTTCATTTCAGATGTTTCGATTATTTTGTCCACCTCCTCTAGTTTATATAGCACTGAAAAACCCATGGATTCCCTTGTGATATCTCCATGGGATTCCAAACATGTAGACTCCAGGTTGGGAACTACTATTCTATTATATTAAATGAATTAGATAAATGAATTAAAGAATATATTAAATGAAAAGTGGAGTAGAAAATGATTTTGAATTCAATGGTTTTAAGAAATGCTTAAAAATGAATCATTTCCAGATTTTATGTGAGCCAGTTCTTGAGATTGAAATGTGTTCTTTGCCATCTCCAACATTAAAAACAAGACAAGGTAATTCTACAGCATATAAAAAACTGTGGGCTATGATATCATCACCAAATATAAGAAAAATCTGGCCTTGTATTCAACAGTCAACTATGTTTGATTTCCTGCCTCCTTCATTAGCCAATGCACTTGGAAAACCAAGCAGGATAGTTACTGTAACATCTTTTCTTCTTGAAGACCAAACATTTACAGACAAAATGTATGAAGAAATTGAAACTAATATAAGGTAAGTTTTAAAATTTAATCTGTAATATCAATGCAATTAAGTAATTCAATTCAGCAGATTCTAATCATTTAATGAGGTCAAGAAATTAGTAATCAACACAGTGTTTCTGGTCATGAAAAATAATTTTCTCAACATCTTAATGAAATGAATCCAAAAATTTCATTTTTCCTGAATTAATTACACAAAAACTAGTTCACTGTTAATTAAATGTGTATTTGCAGTGCTTAGGTATTCAAAAAAATAAAATATAAAAATAAATAAATAAGGCTAGGCTTAATATATAATAAAGATATGAGGGTCACCCCATGTATTGTTTAAAAGTCACATGTGATATTAACCTATTAATTAAAGAAGAAAACACAGGTCCTGTGTAATTTAATAATTTTAGTTTTTATTGTGCTCACTAAATAAGTATACATTCCCGCTCACAACCACCCTTAAATTTAACATGCAGCTATGTTTCTGGACTATACACAAAATCTTATCTTCAAGTTGAGGTATGGGATTAGTTCATCTGAAGCAAATACTGCTCCCAACTGCAAAAAACTATGAATTTGTGTTGTATTTTTAGTCAATGGGAGCAGTATTTTCATCAGCTGAATGTAAATAGCATCTTAGCTTGAAAATAGGCTTTGATATGTATGAGAAGTCAGAAAATAAGTCATGAACAAACACAGCTCCAAAAATACTAAGTAAATGATTTTTTTGATATTTTGTAAAAGAATATTACAAAGTGGTATGAAGCACAATACTTTTGCACTATGCAAGTGTAAAATGCAGTTAATAGTTAGTCCAACAAAGAAGGCTGTGTTGTTTGTAGGGAAGGTAATGGTGAATGTTTCCAGGGCTGTCATGGTTTCTTCTTGTGCATTTTAAAAATATACTGTGAAGTATCTTTAAAATTTTTAAAGGAAACTCAGAAAGTATGTTTATTTTAAAAAGATACTGACTAAATTTCAAAAAGAATTTAGGAACTTAATTTTCTTAGAAAATGCCTTGGGCCATTGAGATGTGGAGTACTGTTGTTATATGACAATGCAAGGCTGCATACAGCACATGAAACTCAAGAGACCATTAATGATTTGGAATCGGAACTTCTTGATCATCCTCCCTACAGCCCTGACTTCATCTCTAGCAATTTACATTTATTTAGTATACCTACAAAACTTGGTGGAAGACGGAAGACATTTTTATGCTAATGCAGAGATTATAAATAATGTACAATCAATGGTTATGACAGCAATTGACATCTTTTAATGTATTGGTTATCCAGAATCCAGAATTTAATAAAGTGATGGGACAAGGCATTTATGTTGAAAAATAAATGCTATGTTGGGATCAGTTTCTTGCTTACTTTTTCCCCCCTTACTTTGTGACGCTTATTGACTCCCTCACAAGTACTAAAATTTTAGTTTCTGTGAAACAGGAGTGTATACCTCTTTAGTGGGCACAATAAACTTAAAATTATTAAACTATACGGGTTTCAGTGTCTTCCCTTTCTTTAATAAGATTCCAACTTTTTTTTTTTTTTGGAGCAATATTTTTTGTGACCAAAACTACTGCAGTAACAGTTAGCTAAAAGCTGAAAAAATACATATACAGCCTCCATTATGTTCTATACATATGCAGAAATGTGGAATCAGTGTCATTAAGCTATTGTTAAGGACGGTTTCCACTTATTCATACAGTCAGTAATGACCTTCTATCTTCAGGTTATAATCAGGTTCAAAACAGTTCATCCTTGAGAGGTCTGAAGAAATAAAAAAAAAAAAAAAGCACAAATATTGTATTCACAGATATCAGCTAATGCTAATATCTGTGAATGCAACCTGTGCTTGTATTAAACTTCACATTAATTGCTGGTTGCTGCTCTAAGTCTAGAGAAAATGGGCATAGCTTTCTTATTAACTGTTGACTTAAGTAGCCCCTGTTGGTTGCTGACCCCAATAGTGGCAAATGATGCAAAAAAGCAAGCTTATACAGCAAACTATCTGCTTCTACAACTGATGTAACTTTTTCCAGCAATCAACTACTCATTGGCTAAAGGCAAATTTCTGCATCTCTGTTCCACAACCATCCTTCAGATTGAATTTATGCCCCCATATGCATGGTCTGATCAAGAGGAAGAATTCCCATCAGCACTGAGTTTACTCAAACAATTTAAAGGTTTAAACATCTCAACTGGAGACTAGACACCTTTAAACATAGGTGTCTAGTCTGCAGTCTGCAGAACTGAAGCCTTCCTTAGTAAGAGCATCCCTTTGTTCCTCCTCTCTGTACCCATTCCAGAAGGTCTACACCCTTCCGAAAATGAGGCCTCCAGACCTGTATGCAATATTCAAGATGTGGCCTGACCATTACCTTATACAATCACCTCCTTATCCTTGCTAGCAAGGGTTTATTGACCAAATTATTTTGGTCTCTCCAGAACTAACTTTTGCCAACCCTTTCATTTTTTCTCAATTTAATAACACAGTATGAACTGTGGTTCACATTAAACCTAAGTGTTTAGCGATATTAGCTGTATGCTCACCAATTTCACTGCTTTGAATAATTTTTAATTTACTTTTTACATTTAACACTTTTCTGGATGTCTTCAACTTTGTTTTATCACTGTACTGATCACTTTTCTTCATATGCCCTATATTTATAAAAGGTATTTTCAAAAATACTATAAATCTATTGAAATTATTAAAAAATATAAGAGAATCCACAAAGCACATCCGAACATGTCATGTTGTAGACAAACTGAATTGAACTGACTTGGCACCTGTGCAATAATCTGCATTTAAATTTTTTGTCAGTTGGCAAAAAATTTGGTGTCTGAGGCAGAGGATCTGGAAAATTAATTGGAACCAAGAGTAAAATATCATTAGTTTGAAACCTCATAAATGAAGATCATGTAAATTGAGGCACCACTGTACATTTAAGGGATTTTCCCAACTTACAACCTCTTCATTTATTTGCAGCACCAATGTTTCCAAATAACATCTTGGCATACAACTTCTCTAAGTTTAAAAACAATTATGATATTTTAATGACAAATAATGATCTCTTAATGATAATGACTTAAAGATTCTGTCATCTTATTATGGAGAACTCCACTTTTCATTATGGTCACTTTAAAAGCAAAAATTCAGTACTTAATTTTTGCCGTATGGGTGTTATGTACAGCTGACTTACATTTGGATGGAAATTGCTTGATATAGTAATTCACCAAAATCACCAATGTAATCAACCTCCTTAAGTATAAAGGGCAGGCATTGAAGATAATTGAAAGTTAAAATTGTTCAAGCAGATGCAGTGCTTTGATTTTTTTTATAATTTACACTGCTTTAATTAAAAATATATTTTAAATTTTGTCTTTCATATTTGTTGTATAGTGTAGATTTAGCAACTGGAAGGCATTTATTAGGAACACTGTTAGAAGACATCAACTTTGTTAAATCGGATACTGATGAGGGTGAGCAAAATTCTGGTTTTGTTTTATAAAATTTGCTATGAATTAAGTTAAAATTATTTGAATTCCTTCAGGATCAAAAGTTATACGTTTTCTTAAAAAAACCATCTGGAGTAAATATATGATAATGTTATAATGGATATTGGTGATCAAGATTACCTCTAACTCATACTCAATAGAATCAAGATTTCTAACAACTTAAATTTAACTAACAAAGAACTATTAATCTTCAAAATTTTCATTATCATTATGAATGTTTTTCCACTTCATACGTTAAGATATGTCAGTATTTTAGCTTTAATATACAGTGTTTCAAAAATATGTGCAAAAAAATTCTGGGACATAGTTTAGGATCCAAAATAAGGGAAAAAAAAAATCATATAAATGTGTCCAATTATGAACAATTAAGAAGCTGTGGCTGTTTTGAAATTAAAAAATTCTATGGGATTTTGAATGGTAAAAAACAATAACACAATGAAAAAATAAATAAGAAGAATAAATTTTTTTTTTTTTTTTGTTGTTGGTGCATCAGCTTCTATGGCCATATTGCACCTCCCAAAGTTTTTGCATTTTTACTGTGATCCAAGCCCAAGGCGGGAATCGAACCCGCAACCTTTGGGTTGCCAGGCAGGCATTTTACCTACCTGGCTGGCCCAGTCGGCAGAAGAATAAATAGACACATACGCAGTAAAATGTAAAAGAATAAGCAAATGCATAGCTAGGTGTTTGTATGCTTATTCTTATATATTTTTATACCATTCAAAATGACCATGGTTCCCTAACTGTTCAGAATCAGATATGTTTATATAAACTTTTTTTTTTTTTTTTTTAATTTTTATTTTGGGCTCTAGAATATGGCTTAGAAATTTTTGCAGATACTTTTGAAATATTCTGTATATACTAGTAATGATTTCACTTGAGTAATGATATCCAGGATTTGTGTGTGTGTGTGTGTGTGTGTGTGTTGGGTGGGGTGGGGGGGAACTGTCATTCAAATTTCATTGAATTCAATATCCCCTTAGTAAATTGCTTCATATTTGTAATTTGCTGCATTAATGTTACATACCAGATTAAAAATCAACAGTGCAACCACCATATCAATAAAAATTGAATTCTTTGTCAATTTACCATAACTATCAGATGCAATTCTTATTTTGACAATAAGAAAATAAAACTTCAATTATGTATGTATATTCCTCCATCAAAGTTCCTGTTTTATATTTTAAGATATTTTAAAATTCTATTATGAGGCATATGCCAGCAATTCTCTTGTTAACAAAGAAAAGAAACTGCTCTGGGATTTGAAATTAGAACAGATTCCATTATCATATTGCCATTCCACACAAAACATGCAAGAAGCTTATTCTGATAATTTTTTGCTGCAATTTTGATAATTCTCCAGATATGAGTGGCAATATAGAAGAAGTGAAAATACAAGCGATTACTTTTGAAAAAACACTAAACACCAAAAGTGATTGATAAAAATATACTTCATAATTTATTTAGTTCACCATTATTTTATACATAACAAATAACATTAAAATATATAATAATGTCGTGCTATACTGAGTAAATAAACAGAGAAATATATAGTATGAACAAAATGTAAAACTTTAAAATGTCTGTTTACACATAAAAACATTAACCTTACAGGGCTGTATGCTCCTTTGTCAACTCTATTATGGGATTTAAAAAAAAAAAAAAAAAAGAACAACCCAAAAGTAATTTTGTTTTATTACTTTTTATCAGATGTTTCATTAACTTATGTGTTAACATTTTAGTGTAAATAGACAGTGTAAATGCAGTCAGGTTACCTGACTGCATTTACACTATCTGCTTTCATACCAGATGCAGATTTCTACTCTTCAGGTAAGCTCTTTTGTTAGCAAGACTTTTGCTTTTTCTGTATAATTTTAGCATCCTAATTATACCTGGGTGTTTTTGATGTATTTTTAACCACAATTCCAGCTGATATGGCTAATTCAGTTCCTTTGTTTTAACATTTCATTTTAAGGCAGAAATTTCCCTCATCTTTATTTTATGCCTGAGGACATTGATAGATACCCATTATTAATTGCAGACCTTTGTAATGCATCTTTGTAATAATTATATCTTCATAATTAATGCACTATACTGTTTCTGAATTAACAGGAAGCTAAATGATTTTGTGATAACTGAGAGGAAAGTGGAAGAGAAATTGTTGAGGCTTAACCTTAAAAAAGGTGCCTGGGTGGATGGGATCTATCTTATTATATTAAGGGAGGCAGCAGAGGGTTAAGCAAACCCTTAATCATAATAGTCATAATTATGTGTGCATCTTTGGATTCAGGGGAGGTCTCTATGGACAGGAGATGTGCAAATGTATTTCCAATTCACAAAGGGAGATCAAAAGGCGACATGTGTAATTACAGACCTGTTAGCTTAACTTCTTTTCCAGGGAAAATAATGGAGTTCCTGGTTAAAGAAGTAATGCAGGACCATCTAAACAGGAATTCAATTATACTGTAGTCACAGCATGAAATTGTTAAGGGGCAATCTTGTTTCACCAATCTGATTGGATACCAGGATGCAATAACAAAGAACTGGATACAACAAATAATTTTGATATCATGTACTTGAATTTCAGGAATGCATTTTGATACTGTTGCATATTAAACACTGCAGTACAGATTTGGGCTGCATGGCATTAAGGATAGCTACTGCTCTGGATAAAGGGATGAGTGAGTGGGAAAAGACAGAAAGTGGTTATTAATGTACACTGCACTTTGTGGACTAATGTTATTAGTGAAGTTCCCCAGGGTTCAGTGTTGGGTCTGCTGTTTTCTATATATTTATTAATGATATTGATGAATGTATATCAGGCTTAATGTCTACTAACTTTGCAGATGATATGAAACTAGCAGGGTGGTTAATAACAGTAATCAGGGTAAGCTACTACAACAAGGTCTAGAAAAATTAGGCAGATGGGCTGACAAATAGCAGTTGAAGTTTAACATTTAGAAATGCAAGGTACTGCACATGGGTAGCAGTAATCCCAGGTTAACATACCATCTGTATGGTTCTTTGTTCTTTGGTTTTTAGGAGCATTAGCAACTAAGGCCATATTGCTCCGGGATATGCGGTGGTCATTCCCTGACCTTTCCGCATCCTCTGTATTTGGTGGTGACAGGCTTGAACCTCGGTCTAATCAAGAAGCGTGTGCTAGGCACTGCTGCTCCTTCCCACCTGGCTACGGAGGCCCCTATCTGTATGGTACTATACTCAGTAGTGCAAAATGGAAAATACCTGGGGGTAATTGTGCAGTCAGATATGAAGTTCTCTGAGCAGTGTTGACAGGCTGCCAGAACACCTCATGGGATTTTGTTAATGATTTTGCTAACAGAGATAAGGAGGTGATTATCCCATTGTACAAAGCAGTGGTTAGGCTGCATCTTGAGTACTGCATACAGGTCTGGAGGCCTCGTTTTAGGAAGGATATAGATCTGCTGGAATGGGTGCAGAGAAGAGCAATGATATTGGTGAAAATAACAAAAGAATAGTCTTACCAAGAAAGCCTTCAGTTCTGTAAATTTCAAAGTCTTGAGACTAGGCATCTGTGAGGTGATCTGATTAAAGTGTTTAAGGCTTTGAATGGATTGAGCAAGTTCAATGCCAATGACATTCTTCCTCATGCTCAGACTACACATGAGTGAGCATAAGTTCAAATTAAGAAAGAATGGTTGCAAGGTAGATATGTGGAGGTTTGCCTTTGGCCATCAGGTGGTTGATTGTTGGAACCAACTTTCACCTGTTGTTGTGGAAGTGGGTAGTTTGAATAAATTCCAGGAAAAAGTAGAGAAATTATTGGAGGGAATGGACAGATGATTTTTTTTTTTTTTTTGGCTGATGCTTGATAAGCTTGCTTTCTTGCATCATATGCCACTACTAATAATAAATTCTTTTATGTATCTGACCTAGTAGCCTATGCAGCTATGTTTTGTCTCTGTTGTAAATATTTTTATTCATTATAGCTAGATTATCCTCAAATAGGCCTGATGACTCAATTGAATTTCAAAGCATTGCAATGAAACTCTGTGCAGTGCTTTTTTAAGTACTTGCTGTTATATGTTATGTGTAGTTTCTTTTAACCTTTTCAATAAACCAAGTTAATATTTGTACAAGTTGTAAAATTGTCTTTCTTTGCATTAACATCATTTGCCATTTTATTTTATATTTCTCTGTTCAGTTGGTGTAGCTATAGATTATATTCAAAATATTTATATTTCTTATAACATACGTGATGAGAACATGGAAGGATCATCAAAAAATAAATAACTAAAACAACTAATCAAAATAACTAAAAAGTTATCAAATAATAAGTAGTGGCATGGGGAATATTTATTTATTTATTTTTTTTGATAGTTATTGGCGCATCGGCTTCTGTGACCATAATGCACCTCCCAAGGTTTTTGCAGTACTTTGATCCAAGCCCGAGGTGGGATTTGAACCCACAACCTTTGGGTTGCCAGGTAGGCACTTTGCCCACCTGGCTAGCCCGGTTGGCATGGGGAATATGCCACTGTTTATTATTTGACTGCAATAACTTAAAGTTAAACTGAAAAACCTTTGTTCCTCCTTTCAGGCTACAATGATCTTAATGACTTTGCAAAACAATATCCAAATTTATTGGTTACTTATCCTTCAACATACTATGTAAAACTGATTGTGGGCAAAGCAATATGCACATAAATTGTCACTGACAACATTCACCAATAACCTTGGGCCTCTATACCAAACAGATCAAGCATCTTCAGTTTTCAATGCAGGAAACCAAAATGCTTGGATTCAAAAGAGCAGTCACTGGCAATCATATGGATATGTGATATAAAACACTGTCCTCTTGCATATATAAATAACATATGACATAAATTCAAGTTACGGGGGGAAATGTTTAGATTGGACTGCAGGAAGTTTTATTTTAGCCAGCGAGTTATAAATTACTGGAATAAGTTGCCTTCATGGGTGGTAGAGGCCGACAGTTTGGGGAAATTCAAAGGTTATCTGGATAGTACTTTCGGGTAAGGGAAGCACATAGGATGATAGGATTAATTTCCTTTTTATTTATTTTTAATTTCATTTTATTATTTTTATTTATTTATTTATTTATTTAATTTTTGTTTATATCATTGTTTTGTTCGGATTTTTTTTTTTGGCTGGTGCAGCATAAGCCATAGGCTTTCTTGCACCATACGGCCGTTACTAATACTAATACTAATATCCCATCAAAACTTAAAATAAAAATATGCACTACTTTGACTCAAAAATTGAGTTACTGCAATTTTCTTTTTGCTGGATATCACAAAGGCATCCACATACCTACAGAATTTCAACATTCTGGGTCAAGCAGAAGTATTAACTCAGATATACATTGCTCATCACTGAAATTGCCCCACTTAGAAATATTCAATAAGTTTTCCTGAAAATATGCTTGCTCAACTGTGATACATATGGAAAACAATTATCATGCCAGACTGAACAGTACAGTGGAATGTTCAATAATGTATCTGTTGCTGCTCTGATATAGGAACCTGAAGGTGTTCTAAAAGCATATGTAAATGTTAGCAGGCAAACAAAACGCTGAATGAACAAGTGTATAAGCATGTGCAATGCCTTTAACATGCATAAGGTGGCGTTATGTATTGGTATTGGACTTTAAAAGGAGCAGGATCATTGAATTGTCAGAAGCAGCATGGTCAATGTGGCAAACTGCCATTTGTATGGGCTGTGATGCCTGAATGGTTGGATGTTGTTGTTGGCATTAATGGAAGCAGAAATGTACTTAGATTATTCCTGTCATCAGGGCTCTTATGGCATCAGAAGATGTAGTATCAACAGGTCCAGCAACTAGTGACAGAAAACAGATTTTTCACAATCTACCAGATTTCCAACATCATAATGCCATCCCTATCTGTGTGTACCTGAGTCATGGAGAAATTAACAAATGACTGCAAGAAGTGGGGATTGCATTCTTCTTGTCCATCACCTTGTCTTCTTCTGATGCCATTCTATTGTTATCAGCATTTTCAGTAGTATAGGGAGAGGGCTGTTCGAGGACAAGAATGTGTATCTTGTCATCTTAATGACAAATTACATTTCTGCCTGGGATCCAATGATGGCCATGTGTGCATCTGGAGACAGGTAATCCAGAATGCATCAGAAATGGATCAAGATAAGACATTTTTTTTTGACAATAATTTGAGACCAGTGCTTCTCCCCTTTCTATGTTTAATTCCACATGCTATTTTACAGCAGGTCAGTGACCACCAACATATGGTTCCTATATCCCGATAGTGCCTATGAAAGGAGATTATGCTTCCTTGGCCTGCATGTTCATTGAATCTACTGCTAATCAAACACATATGACAGGATGTTTACTGATCTCCACCTTTCAGCTCCTACTGCTATTGCCCGACTCATTAACAAAAGTACAAGAAGCATTACTCAGTTTTCATCAAGATATCATTCGTCATCTTTAACTCCCTACTGTAACGTTTGGCTGTTCAAAGCATTTTCATAAGTAAATACAGCAGGCCCCCCGTTATAATGCAGTTCGCTATAACGCTGATTTGCTATAACACTTTTCTTATATTATAACCCGTATCTGACTATAACGCTGGCACAGATCACTATAACGCTCTTTTACAGATTGCATTTTTGGCATATTTAACGAAATCGTTAGCTTGAAAATGAATAGCAAAACCGCATTAAAACGTTTCCCACGCTCGGTGAAATTTTCTTGCATGCTAATTTAATTGCAGTACAGTCACTTGTTACATATTCCGAGATCAACATTTTAAAAAATGATCACGTATATTGCTTGTAATATTTGCGTTATATGCATTTATCCAAAGTCACATCACTCAGTACAGTATTAGACATCGTGCATAACGGACAGTTTACTTGAACATTGTATTGTAATTAATGCAACCAACGCAGTTCCATTTTCGAAGAATTAATAATGGCCAATAAGAATGAAAAAGCAACGTCTGAGCGCAGTACGAAGACTATAAATCTAAGAAAAAGACTGAATTTGAAAATTAAATTAGATGTTTTGAAGCGAATCGATTCTGGTCAAAGACAAGCAGATGTGTGCCATAATTTAAGACCTGCAAGTTTAACTGTAAGAACAATTATAAAAAAATAAAGAATTAATTTTAGCAGTGGGAAAGATAGCTGTTCCACTGCAAGCAACTAGGGCTAGGCCGGCTATTAGGATTGAAATAGAAAGATGTTAACTAATTTTATTGAAGATAATATCCAATGCAGAATTCAGTTAAGTTAAATATTATAAAAAAAAAGGAGAGAGAGAGAGAGAGATTAACCAATATGATGATCAAAAGAAAACTCACCTAAAAAAAGAAAAAAAAAAAAAAAAAAAAATGTGGAACCATTTAAAACTGGTAAGGGCTGGTTGAATAGATTTAAAATCTAGACAGAAGCCGCAAGTGCAGATCAAGGAGCCGAAACTTTCAAAAAAGAATTTAAAATTATTGAAGAGGGGTATTATATGTTATATTTCTCAACAAGTTTATAACATAGATGAAGCAGGACTTTTGTGGAAATGAATGCCTAAAAGAAATTTCATATTGAAAGAAGAAAAAACATGCCAGGTTTCAAAGCAGCGAAGGCTCGGGTGACTTTATTGTTGGGTGGTAATGCTGCGGGGAATTTAAAATTAATACCCCTTTTAGTTTACTTAGAAGAGGGCCAAAGTTCAACCCAAAATCGACACATTTTTCATGATTAAATTCATCAATTAAATTAAATCAATTTATATCAATTAAATTCATAATTTTAATTGGAATTTTAAGTTTAATTTTGATACATAAGTAGTTACCACATAATTATATAGATATGTAATGCAGAATATTTTATATGTACAAATATTTGAATATTAAATATTTTGACCGACATTTGTGCATCTTTTCACTACCGTTTATTATTGATTAGGCAATATCCTATGGCACCGACCGCAACTTACAAATACATATGTTACCTTATGGGAATGCGGAGCTCGCTTAGTGCAGATTCACTTAGCGCTCTGTTTTTCCGGAACAAATTATCAGCGTTAAGTGGGGGTCACTTGTACTGTTGAATTAATATACAAACTTAATCAATCTTTTCTACACTGATATTTGTCACTTCACTTATTATACATCTCCTTTTATGTGAAGCAATTTCATTGTTGAGCAACATTTGACCTTAATTGACATTCTAACTTTAGTGGAAAATTATTCCAGTTTTATTTTAATTAGACACCCAGTATCAAATCAGGTTTAATACTTTCATTGCTAAGTATATCATGTAGTGTACCTATGATAATGATACATTTGCAAACATATCAGCATTGTTTGGCTGTTGGAAAGGCTTATTGTGCACTTGAGGCAATATCAGAGAATTAAGAGCAGGGATATATTGAAAAGAAAGGAGTCCCAAGAAAATAAAGTATTTCTTAAATACTTTATTTTCTTGTTTGAAAATGTGACTAAATCTATTGGTATCCTCAGCAAATTCCTGAGAGATCTGTCACAGTACAATTTTGGTTCTTCTACTCACTCCTAATTAGTGGCAAGAAATCAGCAGCTGCCATTTGATGGTGTCAGCAGATCATTAGCAGAGTCATGGTGGAAAGAAACAGTTTCCTGAGAAAATAAAAGCATTTTTATTTGAATCTGAAGTGAGCTTAGTGAGGTGTCAGAGGAGGCCAAGGCACTCTGAGATTTTTCTTAGCACCTTTCTGGTTCCATGCAACTGCAGTTAGCAATAAAGTCAAGTGACTATTTGGTGGGTTTGGAAGTTTCTAAAATGGCGTTCATTGTATTTTAGTCTTCTAACTTCACTATAAAGAATTATAATAAAAAGAGTGAGTTCCATAGATATTATGAAACTTTATGTTATTTATAAATTACTTCATAGGTAATATTACAGTGAGAACTAGTAAAGATTAACACACATATGTGGTTCACTGCTGATTAATTTACCACTGGGCTCCCGATTAAAACCTTAGTATTTTTTTTTTTTAACTATGTAGTGTTTATGTTAATTTGCCAGTTATGATTGAAATTTTAATTTTTTTCTTAACAACCATTTTCTGTGGTATAGCCTTAAAAATCCTAGTAATAATCTAGAAGCTCCAGAAATATAAAATAATTAGCCAATCCCTGGTCAAGATGTTACATATATAAACTCATGTAGCCTGACACTAGCATTGAAAGATGTTTTTAATTTGTATCATTTGAATTTATTGTATAAATTCAAATGATAAAAAAATTATTATTACAGGTGATAAAACAATGGACCATGAGACTAAAAATGTAACATCAGGGTACCCTCATCCAGCTCCAGTAAATTTTTTCTTCCCTCAAGCTCATGGATGCTGGCATAAAGAGATGTTTCCGTATTGTCAACAGTCAACTAGACAAAATTTATCACCATCCTGGTTTCAAACAGATAACAGCTGGGCAGTACCACTGTGTGCCAAGAGCAGTCCTGTAGTTCAGAATTATGTTCCCCATCAACCACCACCACCACCTCCTCCTCCTCCTCCTCCTCCTCTGCCACCAGTGCCTCCTCCACCACTGCCACCATCATCCCTTATGAAGCCATCATCTCAGGGAGCATTTCAACAGGTAACAAATTTTTAAAATCTTAACAACAGTATTTAAGAAACTGCACATTTATTATGAAGAAACAAATTCACATAAAGCAGATTATTCAAATTTTTGTAATAAAAATATATTTTACAGTTCATCAAATGAAAAATACAATTAATTAATCTTGAGGACATTACATGGAAATATGAGGGTTATCCCAAAAGTAATGCACATTGCACACATGCTGCTAACTCCATATGCTTGCTGTGATTGTCATTTATCACGATAACTATTTGAAATTAAACATAACATTAGTGTGTTTGAAAATAGAGTTCCTCTATTGAATGTTTATGTAGAGGCTTTTAAAAATGGATAGCGATGTTGCTTCAGGTCAGATTACAGTTTCAGACCAAAGCTCTTTTATCAATGTTGAAACTCTGTGAAGGAACAGCAACAAAAATTTATGAAATTGTTGTGGGAAATGTTTGGTGAGTCAGCTGTGGACTCAACTTGGGTTTGCTACTTCATCAATCTCATATTTTGGAGGTACTTTGCCACTAGTTGCCTTGGTGTTGCACTAGTCTGAATAAAAAACATTACTTAAATGGAGAAGTATATTGCTTTTTATTAAAAGTGTATATCACTTTATCAGATTGCTTACAACTATGTAAAGAAAAGAGACTATGTTTTACATGTACAATGACTTTTTACAGCTTTCATAGATTGAGATTTTTGTCCTGAACTTAACTATGTCTATTTAACAAGTTAGGTAATGTACACATTATTATTATTATTATTATTATTATTATTATCAGCCATGTGGTGCAGGGAAGCCTGAGGCTTTTGCTGCACCAGCCAAATTTCAAGTACATTTGATTACAAAATAATGTACCTCAAGGGTTTACCAATTTTTACAGTAAACATGATGGATAGCTGTGAGAGATTTTTGTAATGATAGTTCATACGGGAAGATGGGTGCATAAGAGGAAATGGGTTTAACCTATCAAAATTTCATATAGCCATTCCTAATAATATTCAAAATAAGTTCTGAAACTTTGAAAAGAATTAGAGCTACTGTCTCAAACTTACACTGTTTCTGTATGTATGAACCTGGAGAGGGGAAGGGTGAATTCTATGGAATTGAAATTGAGGCAACAAAATTTCCAGAGACCAAAATTTAGTCATGAAAATAGTCATGAAAATTTAGTGTTTTACCTGATTTTTAGTTCTCAAGTAATGTTTGAACAACCAGAAACATACTTTCAACATGTATTTACAGATTTCTGTTTGGGAGAAGGAGGAGTATAGAATCAGAATTAATATCTCTTTATACATTAAAAAAGTTTTCCTCCTAGTGATATTTATTCAAACCAATGGGAGAAGACGGCAGGACAATTATGTCACCACAAATGTGCAGGCAAATAATTACATGGGTCACTTCCTGATTAGATTTCGATCAGTGCATTATAATGTTAGTATCTCTCTCTCTCTCTCTCTCTCTCAGGGTAACTTAGAATATTTTTTTTTTTTTTTTTTTTTTTTTTTTTGGCTAGTGCAGCAAAAGCTTCAAGCTTCCTTGCACCATATGGCTAATAATAATAATAATATCAGTATAATGTTATTATTATACAAATAATAACAAACTATACAAATATTTACAAAAAAACAACTATTTACAATCATACCTCTACTATACCCCAGGGGATCATATCTGGTGAGTATTATATCATATATGGGCTTGGCACACTCAGGGACCTGAGCTGGATATCATCATTCTTCTCTTTCTTGGTGATTCCCTTCTACTCTTTCTCTCTAGATAAACTCAGGATTTTTTTTTTTTCAGCTGGTGCAGCAAAAGCCTCAGGCTTTCTTGCACCATATAGCTAATGATAATAATAATATCTGGACAATGGGTCCCTTTGTCAGCTGATGTTAATATACAAAAAACATTACAAAGGAACATCAAATGATGCCAGGCGTAGTCATGTATTAGACCAGCGTTTCCCAAACTATGTTTTGCGGAACAATAGTGTTCCATGAGATGTGAACAAGTGTTCCATGAAAAACTGTAATTAATAATTAAAAAAATAATAAAATAAAATAAATTTTGCATATTTGTAGCATACACCACTTTTGTATCATTATAATTTTTTAACATTTTTTTTTCAGGTATTAATATACTGGCATACACTAATAATCAAATAGACTATGAAATGCTATTTTGGCAGGCTTTGCATAAAGAAGTATGCATTGCTAGAAAAAAGTAGCAATGTAGTGGTCTAATATGCCATTCATATGTGATTTAGCCTTTGGAGTACACAGGTTGAAGGAGAGGGAGGGAAGCAAACCGATATAACTAAACTCACTTCCTTGTATAAATTTTTTTGATAATTATCAGTATTTCGAAATATTATTATTAAAATAAATGACATGGATTTGTGGTTAAAAAAAGGAACTTTAAAATGAGAGGCAAGTACTTCTAGTATTGCAACTGTGTTCGATGAAAACTAACACAATATTATCACACTTCAAAGTGAGGATGAACAGTCGCAGCCTTTTTTCTCCTAAAAATCCGATTACATCACATCTAATAAAAGGCCAAAACAAAAGTATGATGATAGTTATTTGAATTTCAGCTTTACATGTGTTGGAAATAAAGATGCTCTTGATGCACGGTGCATCGTATATAATAAAATATTAGCAAACAGTTCTTTGGCTCCTGTTAAATTTGTGTTTTGTAAGTGTTCTGAGAGAGAGAGAAGTAGAAGGGAATCATCAAGAAAAACAATGATGATGATATCCAGCTCAGGACCCTGGGTGTGCCAAGCCCATACTCACCAGATATGAGCCCCGGGGGTTGTATAAATGTTCCGCAAATATATTGTGAGATGAAAAGTGTTCCATGGCTAAAAAAGTTTGGGAAATGCTGTATTAGACAGTGAAGCAATTGCACGAGGTTGGCGAATGTTAAATGGAAGGAACACAAATGGATTACTGGGCAGAATCAGACACTGTTGACAATGTAGAGTGCGTATGTGGGGTGCATGCCAACGTTTGTCGCACTGCAAGATATCTACCCTTCATGACATTCACCAACCTCGTGCACATACTTCACTGTCTACGCCCGGCATCATTTGATGTTCCATTGTAACATTTTTTGTATATTAATAAGAATGGACCCATCGTAAAATATTTTTAGTTAAATATTTTAGTCCTGCTCTTTTGGATGCAACAATATTCCTCATGCATTATGGAACCTGAAGCAAAACGCCTTTTCTTAAGTGACCTATGTAAACGCAGGTAAATAATTATATAGTGATATTTATTCAACCTTGAGAATGCCGCATGGTGGGGTAACCAATGGGAGAAGAGGGATGTGGGTCATGTAGTACAAGTGGGCGGGGCAATTACGCCACTACAAACGCATAGGTAAATAATTACATAGGTCATTTCCTGAATAGATATTGATCCATGTGTATTTCAACGTCTGTCTTTTACATAGAAAAGTGAGCACAGGGGTTGGCGAGCAGGTGGCGAAGCCCCCCCTAGTATGAATATTCATATAATATCAATATTATATTTATAAATTTTTCTTCTTAAGTAATGTCCAAATATTTAAAATATACATTCATTTTATATACTGCTTTACCATAAATATCTGGATGCCCCTCCGTTGATAGTTGGTCATGTTCTATCCAAGCACCACATGCCAGACAACTATAAATATGCTTGTAGGATTTGAGGAGACAGTAGTACAATTGTGAATGCAAGATGCACCAATCAATGGAGTTAACAGACTTCCAGAATGGAATGATAATAGAGTGCCACATAAGTTATTCAGCCACATGAGTTATTCAGGAAAGGGAATGCTAGAGGTGAATTAAACTCTGGCAGTGAGCTACATGATTTTGTAATAACTGAGAGGAAAGTGGAGGAGAAAATTTTGAAGATAAACATAAAAAAGGCACCTGGGGTGGATGGGATCTATCCAGTTATATTAAAGGAGGCAGCAAAGGAAGTAAGCAAACCCTTAGCCATAATTATGAGAGCTTCTTTGGACTCAGGGGAGGTACCCATGGACTGGAGATGTGCAAATGTGACCCCAATTCACAAAGGAGGATCAAAGGGCAACAAGTAATTATAGACCTGTTAGTTTAACTTCTGTTCCAGGAAAATTAATGGAGGCACTGGTTAAAGAAGCACTGCAAGATCATCTAGACAAAACTTCAGTTACAGCTCGGACACAGCATGGTTTTGTTAAGGGAAAGTCTTGCCTGACCAATTTGATTGGATACTATGATGTGGTCACAAAGGAACTGCATGCAGGGAATAACTTTGATATCATATATTTGGATCTTAGAAAGGCTTTTGATACTGTTGCACATAGAAGACTGCTGAACAAATTGGAGCAGTGTGGCAGTGGAGGCAAATTGCTGCTATGGATAAAGGGATATCTTTATCCGTAGCAACAATTTGCAATCCTAAATAAATTTAAGTGGGAGAAGACAGAGAGTGGTAATCAATGGTCACTGCTCATCGTGGACTAATGTTATTAGTGGAGTCCCTCAGGGTTCAGTGTTGGGTCCATTGTTGTTTTCTGTATTTATAAATGATATTGATGATGGTATATCAAGGTTAATGTCCAATTTTGCAGACGATACAAAGGTTAGCAGGGTTGTTAAGAGCACTAATGACAGTATGCTGCTGCAACAGGATCTAGGAAAGTTGAGCAGATGGGCTGAGAGGTGGCAAATGAAGTTTAACATTGACAAATGTAAAGTGCTACATATGGGAAGCAATAACCCCAGAGCAACGTATCAACTCTGTGGTACTACACTGAAAGTGGTAGAGAATGAAAAGGACCTAGGGGTAATTTTGCAAGCAGATATGAAGTTTTCTGAGCAGTGCAGACGGTCTGCAAGAGTAGCTCATGGCGTCATGTCAATGATATACAGGAATTTTTCTAGCAGGGATAAGGAGGTGATTATTCCCTTGTATAAAGCAATGGTCAGGCCACACCTTGAGTACTGTATACAGGTCTGGAGGCCTCATTTTAAAAAGGATGTAGAGCTGTTGGAACGAGTACAGAGAAGGGCAAGAAGATTAGTGAATGGAACAAAGGGTTGCTCTTACAAAGAAAGGCTTAAGTTTTACAAATTAGTGTCTGGAGACTAGGCTCCTGTGAGGTGATCTGATTGAGGTGTATAAAGCCTTGAATGGTTTGAGCATGCTCAATGCTGATGGGATTTTTCCTCTTGCTCAGAATAATCACCTGAGAGGGCATAAATTCAAATTGAGGAAAGACAGATGCAGGATAGATATGTGGAAGTTTCCCTTTAGCCAGCGGGTAGTTGGTTGGTCGAACAGACTTCCATCCCTTGTTGTGGAAGTTGATAGCCTAAATAAATTTAAGGCTGAACTGGACAGGTATTTGGAATGAACAGAGGGGTGAAATGGGAGCTTTTTTTTTTTTTTTTTTTTATTTTGGCTGATGCTGCATAGGCTTGCTTTCTTGCATCATATGCCTCTACTAATACTAATGCTAATAAGCATCAGTCTGTACATGTTTCAACAGCACTGAAGATCTCTAGGTCAATGATTGATTATGTGATCTGCAAATGGAAGTGGAATGATGCTAAAACTGTCATGAAACAACTAAAAAACCTCCAAAACTGATGGAATATGACAGCAGAGCCCTGCAAAGAATTGTCAGCTCAGAATGTTGCAGCAGACACACAGTTACATGATCGGGACACATAGCAGTACACAAGCCCTCAGTTAGATGATCGGGACACAGCAGTACCAATACAGTGCACAGGACACTGTACGATGTGGGTTACCATGACTGGGAAGCCATTCATAAACCACTAATCACCCTGACTAATGCCAGATGCTGTCTAGCTTATTGCAAGGTCTGCCATTCTTGGACTGTAGACCAATGGAATGCTGTGCTTTTGAGTGATGAGGCATTATGCATGGTCTACCAATCAAGCATGGAATATATCACTCCATGTCTGGGTGTGGCAGATGCCCAGAGAAAGCTCTCTTGGACTGCATTATTCCAACAATGAAGTTTGGCAGAGGCAGTGTGATGTCTGGGACCAATTAGTTGTTTTGGACAGAACCATGAATGCTGAGGTCTATCTGACCATCTTGAACAATAATGCATTGCCTAAATTGTGGCAACACATTGGGGAAGGCCCATACCTGTATTAATAGGACAATACTCCATACTGTTTGCATTGTGATAGACTGGTTTGAGATATGAGTATCAAAGAGCCTAACCTTAGTCCTGTAGAGAACCTCTGGGATGAATTGGATCATTTGGTGCACGTGAGGAGAGACTGCTTAAAAACCAGAGCTGCACTGGGTGCCACTTTGAAGGCCAAATGGCAGAAAAATATCAGAGGGCATTTACAAAATTACTGGTATTTGCTGGTAGAGTGTTCCATGGAGATTAGAGGCTGCTGTAAAACCCAAAGGTTTTAGCATACATTATTGTTTTCCTGTAAATAAATATTATTTTTAGATATGCAGGTGATGGGATATTAATGGTATGGCAGTGTTATATAAATAACTCAAGAAGGGAAAAAGGAATTTAATTATATGAATGTTTAAGGTATACTCATATATTTTAAATATTTATCTCTAAAGATGCTAATTTCTAAGACTGAATCTTTATTAAAACAATTTCACAAAGTAAACATTTTGATATTTTATCTTCTGCTAAAATTTTTTTTTTATACTAAATTATGTCAAATACAGAACATATTACTTGAATAATTATATTAGTTTTAGAAAAGATAGATTTATAAAGAAATCCAGTTTTTTGGGTGGAATATATCACTCCATTTTTCTTTATATGGCTAAAGACTGAATTATATGACTGCAATGATAAGAATGATGATGATAAGAATAATTTCCCTTCAAAAAATATTTTTCACTTTAATTTCTTCCTTCTCTAGATAAATTCATTTATATTACTGATTTTTTAAATATGCAATATCATATTTACTGTAGAACTCTTTATAGGTTTGTCCAGTTGTACCTCCAATTGATCAGCTTCCCTTTTTTGTTCGATTTCCACCTCCGCCACTACCACCTGAATTTGTAAAGCAACAACAGCAGAACCAACAACTAGGAGGCCCACTACATTTACCAGTATCTGCAATGCAACCTAATGTTCCAAATGTGACAAATAGCAGCTTATGGACTACAGGCACTCATCATCAGTCAGAACAAAGGACAGTGTTTCCAAAAACATTCTTATATCAACAGCCACAAGAGGAATTAGAATTTTTACAGACACATCAAGGTCACATCAATAAAAATACAGAATTTGTAAAATACAGTGAAAACCAACAGCCAAATGATAATATAAAACTGGATGAAATTCTCCCTAATCAAGATCAGCCGACACCATCTTACATTAGTATAGCACCAGCAGAACCTCAAGCCATTCAGAAACCTCAAAAGAAAGAACAGGAAAAAATCAAACTTACTCCAATAAATAATTCTGCTGAATGGCCCAGTTTACCTCCAGTAACTGATTCACCTATTTTCCATGGCATTACTTCTCTTTCAATGCAACAACAGATTCAACCTAACTCAAACAGAGACTCTTTCAACAGCCCAGAAAAGAGAATTCAAGTTATAGTGCATAACAGAAAGAAAAAGAAACACTACAGAGAATTTGTAAGTAACAGGTTTCTTACAGGAGTACCAAGGATCAGAGCTGAACATATACAAAACAGAAATCAACCAGACAGCAAAAAATTTAAATATCAGACAGAAAAAAATGGAAAATTCAGAGGTAGGGGCACCAACTAGAATGCAAAAATTAAAGCTGATTTCAGTATTTTGAAGCTTCTGACCAAAAGATTTAACAGATTATAAATATTGATGCCTTTGAATTTATAAAATTGTATGCTGCTAAGAGAAGACAACACAGTAATTATTTACTAGACAACTAATATTTACTTTTTTGTCAATAGTTTTAAATAATCTTTCAAAAAGTTAAAATTAAGTTTCAATTAAATTAATTTGTTATATCCAGTCAAGTTTTAACAAAGCTAATTTAGGTAGTTCTGCCAATATTTTCATTACACAATTCCAAATGTTTCTAATAGTTGTATAATTTTTAAATATGTATCCAATGATACAGAATACTTTCAAAATATTCCAGAATTTTTACATTTTGTATGCAGTGTATTACAAAAAAAATTGCATAGCGAAATTTTCATTTCACATTAAGTACAATTTAAGGGATTTGCTTTTACTGTCATGAATGGAGTGTGCACCAGGTGGCAGCTTAAAAACAAATTTCAGAAACTAAATTAATGTTACATAATTAAGGAAAGAATGAAAAAGAGGTACAAACATGCAGACAAATATACTATCTAAAAAAAAAAAAAAAAAAAAGGAAAATGCTATGCACTGTAATAATACTGTGTCTGTGTGATACAACCAGAGACTATTTTTCCACTTATATAACTACAAACTTTCTTTTATTTCTGTAAAAGAAATAATTTTACACCATGTATGTCTGAAAGTCTTCATGTCGGCATTAATAACTATTGAAAAGTCACTCAAGTTGACATACAAATAAATTTATTATAGAAATTACTAAATTCCATGCCATTATCATAATTTCTTTCACTATACCTTGTATTCAACAATAGAAATCCTTTGTAATGATGAATAGCATAACACTGTATAAATAAGATAAAGTATATATTACTTGTTAAGGCACATCACTAAATCTGGAAATATATATAAAAAAAACCCCTAAAAATGAAATATTTTAATTCCAGAGAGAACATATTCACTAATATAACTAAGAGTCTAAGGATAAAGAGAAGCAGAAATAACTAACTGCTGGTGTAACACTACTCTGTGTGAAACAGATGTTGAAAAATTTTGAAAGCACCTATGAAATGAAACACAGTACACCTGTCGGGACTGTTTCACCTCTTCTGTCAGCTTATGTATTCACAATGTGCAAATTTTATGAAAAACATATTTGTCTTGTGCTTTCAATTTCTTTCATGAAATTTTCATATTTTGAGGATACATAAACTGACAGAAGAGGCAAGATAGTCTCAAACCTTGCTTTTTAAAATCATCCTATCGTAGATGATTTTAAAATTCCTCAATATTTGTTTTTCAAGTGGTGTTATACCAACAATCAGAGCATTAAAATGAGCCAGCCAATCAATTATTAGCTGATAAGCAAGTTGATCAGTGTACTTCAACCACAGTTTAAAGCTTTCAAATTATATGTATTATTTTAATTTCTAGTCTAATCTAACAAGTGCTTACACTACTAAAAGACGATAATGAGATTGAGACATAAAATTTAAAACAAAAGAGATTAGTTATTAAGTAGATTTATTTATTAGATTAATCCTTAATTAGTTAATACATTTAGGCTCAAATTAAGCTATAAGTTGGTGTTACTGCAAAGTTATGCAGCATAGGTTAAAAATATATGAAACAACCTTGAATCAAGCTCTAGAATTCCCCTCCCCCATACCATTATAATTTTCTGTTCAAAATAATTTACTCTATGCAGCTAAAATTCTCACAGAAATTGTCTACTTATGAAGTAAAATTTTTATTTTCCTAAAAAAGTCTTATACCTTTAACCGTAAGGTTCCCCAGACTGCTTTATTAATAAGACCATTGGTGTTATACTATTAAATGAGAATATTAAAGATGTGATAATTATTTTGATTTATCCAAAGCACACTCTTAAAAATTTATGAAGTAACTTAAAAAAACTGTCAAGTGTTCTAACAAATTTTTAAACCCACTAAGCTATGGTCCAGAAACAAGTATTGTGTACTGTGATAATTTTGTCAGTGGTATATGGATATTTGGACATAGTTGATATTCCTTCATAAGAAATTTTTTTAACTTTTGTAAATCAAAAGGCTATGCTTTTATAATATTGAAAAAAAACTCATTTATAAAAACTTTTAAAAAATAAAGACCAAAAACTTTAAATATTATAACTAAAAACTAATGGATTGATAAAATAAATTAAGAAAGTCCCCATTTAGATAATAAAGACCTCTCTACATTCTATTTTTCTGTCTTGAGGATGCTCTGTTCCCTCAAGTGACACTGATAGGCTTATATCTACACTCACTTTAGAAGGTGTATTGTCATCCATGAGTTGACCTAAAATTACTAATAATCATTTAACCAAATAAAATCACAAAAAGAGAGGCAAATCTGTTATTCATTAAAAACTTGCTCCTTTATTTTGCTGCTTTGGACAAATGTAGCCCAGTAAATGGGTTATATTCATACAACTTGTGTTATGTGTTTAACTAGAAGTTTTTCTTTCACATGCCACTTAAGACACAGTACATTTTTCACCACTGTTCGACACAAAGCTGCTAATTGAGGTCATGTGCTTTGTGATGAGAGTCCCGAAAGACTAAATATCCTGTCAGAGTTGGTGCCTTTGAGCTTTTAATGAATAACAAATTTGCTTATTTTGGTGACGTTATTCAATTAAAAATGATATTATTAATTTTAAATCAACTTGTGGACAATGTCGTTTATAAAATGACCATATATCCAATCCTGTTGTTGTCATTTGATGGAATACAAAGCCTCCAAGACAGTAAAATAAAATGCAGAGAAGCATTTATTATCTAATTATTTCAATGGCATATTGTTTTGAAATAAACCCACTCCTCTATTGAATAAAGAAAGTTCAATTATTTATAACCAAACCAGAAAAATCATAAAAATCAGCAATAATCAAGTATTTGAAATAAACATTTTCTATCTTTTTCAAAAAGGATGCACATAATTCCCAATAACTTTGCTTATACTTTTAAATGGCCATATCGCTTTAATGGGGAAATTTCAGGGTTTGACAATATTTGTTCAGAGGTGGTGTTTAAGCCTCTCTCCGTGGAATCAATGAGAAGAACACTGTCAATAATAGCTGTCATGGTTTTTCTGACAGACAGAACATTTCTAAACTTTTTGTGTGGTGGGGATCCAAAATGTTTCCACATCATCACTCTTGACAGTTCTGTCTAGAATCTTATTACCATTTTCACTGTAGAGAGAGAATGGTACCAGGCATAAAAATATAATGGCTATAGTAGTGGTTTTCTCAGTGAGAAGATATCCAGGTTTGCCAAGAACAGCATATAAATTTTCTTCTAAGGCACAAAAAAAAAAAAAAAAATCAAATAGATTCTAAAGCATGCATGACCCTGTGCCACTTGAGGCCAGAGACACTGTTTATGAATTGTTGTGCTAATGTAATAAAGTTTACATCAGTTAGTTTTACAGCAATTTCATGGTGAGAATCAAAGACTATGCTAAATACACCAAGGTAAGTAACCTTGAGGCCAACAATCTTATTTCATTTTATCTCATAAAAACATTATTTTGACCTACATCACCAAAAATTATATCAGGAATACATAACAAAATGAGATGAGTTTGACTGCAGCATATATAGATGAGCCAAAACATTATACACATACCTAATATGATGTTGGTCCTCCACGTGCAGCCAAAACAGCTTGTACCTGGCAAGGCATGGGCGCTATAAGATTTCTAAACATATCTTGTGGTATCTGGTACCAACGCTTAACCAGCAGATCCTTTAACTCCTGTAAGGTCCGTGATTGAGATGCCACAGATCGGAGTTGCTGTTTCAACATAAACCACAGATGCTCGATGGGATTGATGTTTGGAGAATTTGGAGGCCAGGGCAATACCTGGAAGTCTTCCTCATGTTCTGCGAACCAGTCTTGAACAATCCGGGCAGTGTGGCATAGCGCATTATTCTGCTGAAAGCTGGCACCGCCAGAGGGGGAAACCACTGCCACGAAAGGGTGTACCTGGTCAGCAATGATATTTAGGTAGGTGGTAAATGTCAGAGTGCCCGGCACATGGATGACTGGACCCAGGCTATCCCAGCAGAACATTGCCCAAAGGATGACACCTCTGCCGGCTTGTTTTTGTCCCACGGTGCATCCAGGCACCATCACTTCCCCAGGTAAACAATGCACACGTACCTGGCTGTCCACATGGGGCAACAGGAAACATGATTCATCGGACCAGACGACTTTCTTCCAATCACTCAAGGTCCAGTTTCGATGCTCGCGCACACATTGTAGGCGCTGTCGCCGGTGAACCATGGTTAGCATGGGCACTCGGAGCGGCCTACGGCTATGCAGCCCCATTTTCAGCAGGGTTCGATGTGTGTTGTGGCACATTACTCCCGTCACCAGCATTCCAATTACCAGCGAGTTGTGCTACAGTCACCCTTCTGTTCCCACGTATCATCCAGGAGAGCCTTCGTTCACTTCAAGCATCGATGAGCCGTGGTCATCCAACACCTCACCGGCGGTTCGTGGGTTCTTCTCCTGGGACCACTTTTGGTAGGTACTAACCACAGCTGACCATGAGCACCCCACCAGCTGTGCCGTTTCGGATATGCTCTGACCCAGTTGTCTGGCCATTAACATTTGGCCTTTGTCAAACTCGCTTAAATCCGCTGCCTTTCCTATCTGAAGAACAAGAGTAACACTGATTAACGGAGTTCAGTATATTTTTTATACCATATCCTGACCTGCGCACGTGCTGTAGTTCACCTGCAGTTGCTTTGATTTGCATAATGACTCGCTGGTCATAATGTTTTGGCTCATCGGTGTATATGATACAGTTAAAGCTGAATCTCTACATCAACAGGAATAGAGAAAGGCATCATTCCTACGTGGTTACCACTGTTTTCCCAATCTGCTGAATAAGCAGTTTAATGCATGTCCTGTCCTTCCTGCTCAACCTCCTCTAGCCATTAACCATTTTCTCTCCAAATGTTTTAGCTGTGCATGTAAATAACAAATGACATTTAAGATCAACAAGAACAGTACCTAGCCAGAACAACATCTTCCAATTCCAATTGAAATGAATTTTGTATTTTATAATTTCGTAATTTTGTATTTTATAGCACATATATTTTAGTGAAATATGCATCACTAATCATTTAATTTCTTAGTAGACCACCGATAAAGACTCAAAATGGGTATAATTGTATAGATAAATTAATTAATCAGTAAAATTAATTTTATTTTTAATCAGTTGATTGCAGTAAAGGGTAAATTTTATTGTGATTAAAATTAATACAGGTTGGCTTCATGGATAAATTTCTGATGGTTCGCAGCTTTTGTAAGAAGGCAACACCTCAAGGCCTCTATATATCCTCGTCATGGACTAAAGCAGAGCTTTCCAAAGTGGGTGATGCTTGTATTGCAAATTTTGATATCTTATCGGGTTTTCACTTTGATTTTCTTTCATTGCATATATTGATGTAACTGACTTATTAAAAGGCAGTTATTAATTTAATACATTAAAAATTTGTGACATTTATTATTTCACAAGCTTCATGCTTGGCAGCTAGTGAGCTATGGACATTGTTTCTATATGAAAAGGATGTTTCTGTATGAAAGATAATAACTGACGTAGTCAATTTCAGATGACCTTGATTAACTTGCACTTAATACATATATTACACATCTCTACTCCCTCTCTTATCTTGTTCTTCATGTTTTTGGCTTGAAACAAAGAAAATTGCATACTGTCATGTTTGACATCAAATTAAAGAAAAGGAACGGAAAGGGGATGGGTGATATTATATATATTGCTTGTACACAGTGTCATAAAACTTGTTTGGAACTTAAAGAAAACTACTACTTTAAGATTACTACTTAAAGAAATTAAAGACTGATTATAACTAAATTACAAGAGCACAATAAACTCTATTTGGGCTATACTAATGCAGGGCAGTGCTCAACTGCACAGCTAGAGGTTGATACAAACAATTTTTCATCAAATGTTTGAATCGGCAAAGCCATTCTAAAGGATTGTGCCTTGCACAATCCCCAGATCCTAATTCTCTGGATTACCAACTGTGCGGTTGCTCAAAGTCAGAGATGCATCTTTAACTCTTCTTAGTCTGAAAGGCAGCAAACATGCTGACGACACTGGATGTGCCAGGGTACATATCAAACTTTGAATGATTATTCTACAAGAAGTCCACTTTAGTTCTTTTGAACTGGCATCTTTGTTATTTATCAGGTTAATAAGGTAATACTAAAGTTAGTACCTTGAGCTTTATAATTCTTTTCCTTACATCACTATTTTACCCCCCGTATGTGCGCTTTGGAAACTCAAAATGCAATTCGATGGTTATAAATCCTGCCAATGGGACATTATTATAGTGCTAGTTTGATATATTACTTATTGTGCTATAAGTCTCTCCATTCAGGAGATGTGGTCATTAAAGGATTCAAATAACTTTTTTGGCCACCCAGTATAATAGGATGGATAATTCCAGTAGAGTTAAAGAATCTAACCAGTCTTGATCTGAATTTTGAATTATTTTTCATTTTGGATAAGTCCAAAAATGATGATATATGTAATATTTGTGGAGACACTATGTATATTAAAATAACATGGCTTAGCATATCCTCTGATAATTATAATGTTACACAGTGGTCTTCTCACTTGTTCATATTTAACTGAATTAAATTCTTAATAATTATGCTTTGTTAATTATTAGATTATCAAATTATTTTTCAAGACAAATAAAATATGTTTTGTTGTGAATGTTTACCACTTAAATTGTCTTTTTTATGAGATAATGAAATCTGTATTTTTTTTTTTTTTTTACAATTTTCTACAATTTTGTTTATAAGGATTACTTTTCTTTCTTAGCAACCAGAGATTCTTGATAAATACCAAATGGTGCTGTTTGAGATAATGAAATTATATATACCTGGATATATATTATATATATATGTAATGTATTTTACTGGCCAGGAACAGTAAATTAAAAGAGCTTTATTTCAGAATCAAAGTCAAAATTCAAAAATTCTAGCAATGTTAAGGTGCTCAAAGTAGCGTACTGCTAATTTATCACAAATTGGCAGATTACTGGTAAATTTAGTAAAATTGATTTTTTTATCATGGTTCTTAAGTTAAAAATTAACCCATTATTCAAAAATGTTTGTATTTCAATATAATAAGACCAATAAATTGTTACTCATTTTTTCAGAATAATATTCATTGTATCAATGGATTTTTGTTTTTGTAGAGTTTAAAAAAAATTCCACTTGAAATGTGAAAATGTAAAATAAATAACTGAATTTAATAAAAAGTGGTAATTTTTGTATAATTACCAACATAATCAAAACATAAGCTGCAGGCCACCATCTACTGTCAGAATCTGGAAGTAAATAAATAAGCATTACAAGAATGCCAACATTCAATCTAAACATATTTGCCTTGTTCAATATTATTATAAATTAAATAAATTCAATATTATTATAAATTAAATAAATTCAATATTATTATAAATTAAATAAATTCAATATTGTTATAAACTTCATTTTTGAAATGTGACGTACCATAAATTTATTAGTTAGCTAAATTTATGATGAAAATACCACTTTCTTGGATATACACCATCATTAGTATCAAAACATTATGACAACGTAATGTTTTGATACTAAAGATGTTGGTCCTCCACGTGCAGCCAAAACAGCTTATACCAAGTGAGGCATAGACGCTACAAGATTTCTAAATGTGTCTTCTGGTATCTGGTACCAACACATAACCAGCAGATCCTTTAACTCCTGTAAGGTCCGTGGTTGAGAAGCTGTAGATTGGAGTTGCTGTTCCAACACAAACCACAGATGCTCTATGGCAGGAGTGGCCAACTTAATTTGTGATGCGATCCACTTTTTTTCTTCAAAATGTGCTGCGATCTACCATCTTAAAAATTTCATGGCACAAGGTGCACAAATTGAGGGATGACTGTATATTTAAAATTTGTCATGATCGACCAAAATTAAATCTGCAATCAACCCGTTGGCCACCCCTGCTCTATGGGATTGATGTCTGGGAAATTTGGAGGCCAGGACAATACCTGGAATTCTGCAAACCAGTCTCAAACAATCCGGACAGTGTGGCATGGTTCATTATCCTGCTGAAAGACAGCACTGCCAGAGGGGAAGACCGTTGCCACGAAAGGATGTACCTGGTCAGCAATGATGTTAGGTAGGTGGGAAACATCAGAGTGTCTGACACATGGATGACTGGACCCAGGGTATTCCAGTAGGACATTGTCCAAAGCAAGACACTGCTGTCACCGGCTTGTTTTCGTCCCACGGTGCCTGGATGCACTGTGGGATGCGGTGCATCCAGGCGCCATCACTTCCCCAAGTAAACAATGCACACATACCCGGCCGTCCAAGTGGGGCAACAGGAAACGTGATTCATCGGACCAGACGACCATCTTCCAATCACTCAAGGTCCAGTTTTGATGCTTGCATGCCCATTGCAGGTGCTGTCACTGGTGAACCGTAGCTAGCATGAGCACTTGGAGTGGCCTGCAGCTACACAGCCCCATTTTCAGCAGGGTTTGACGTACTGTGTTGTGACACATTACTCCTGTCACCAGCATTCCAATTACCGGCAAGTTGCGCCACAGTAGCCTTTCTGTTGCCACGTACCATCAGGGAGAGCTTTCACTCACCTCGAACATCGATGAGCTATGATCATCCAACACCTTGCCGGCGGTTCATGGGTTTTCCCTCCTTGGATCACTTTCGGTAGGTACTAACCATGGTTGACTGTGAGCATCCCACCAGCCGTGCCGTTTCGGATATGCTCTGACCCAGTTGTCTGGCCATTACAATTCGGCCTTTGTCAAACTCGCTTAAGTCCGCTGCCTTTCCCATCTGAAGATGCACATGTACCATAGTTCACCTGCAGTTGCTTCAATTTGCATAACAACTCGGTCCATAGTTCATCGGTGTATGATGAACTATGGACCATTCTCACAAGAGACCACTCAAATGCATGCCTCATCATATAGTATAATATGCTGAACTTAAAAAAAGTAGCACATTTGAAGTATCACCTATTTAATTACAAATTTTCAGTGATACATCTCTCGGCACTTAACAACGCACACCAATGTATTGATCATTGCTCCAGTGTATGCTTTAGTATGCTATAAGCTATAAAATCTATTAGTGTGCAAATAAATTGCATAAAGACTAAAAATAAAGAAAAGCTGAATTTATTACATTACAGTACAAAGCTAAATTAATTTAAATATTTTCTGTACCCACATTTTGCATCTGTTAAAATTTAATGTGATTAGGTATAAAAAGTTTTGAACATGTGCATCTTTTAACTGAATTGTCTTTATACCAGATTTTATATATTCAATAAGTTTAATTTTCTTTTGCAGTTTTTGCTTCACATCTGTTGATTACAATAATAATACTGTGAGCAATAATCAAGTTTTCTCTTGATTACTCTTCAAATTTTTTGCATAGTCAGGTGAATTTCTATGCCTCTACAATCCTTTCAAAATTTTTGACATGCATATTCCTTTACTACTTTATGCAATGTCACATTAGAATATTCCATCTCCAGCAGAGAAGTGCAGTCAATTCTGAAATAACACATCTTTCTAATATTTCTAAATATAATTTAATGTTCATTACATCTTCTATTTGGACCAAAGGATTATGGCAATGGTATGAAACATCCCCAAAATATTTTATTCAATAAACACGTACATAACGTTGGCTTGGACTTTTTCACTTGGGCTCATCGTAGCCACATCATGACACTGTAACCATATTATAACTGAAAATGTTATTTTTAAAGAAAGGTTAATTCATTTTTAAAGAATAGTAACATATTTCTTCAATTTTTTATAGTCTAGTAAGCAAGACAAGCAAGTCACTTTGCTTTCATTGCTGGTGTCAACACTGGTTTCTTTATTGGCTTTTTTACACAACTCCAATGTTCACAAAGACTTTTTCTTATTAGACTTACATTGTTATGCAGAAGAACACAGTGCTGCTCCAAAATCTCTTCTTAAATCACAACTAGGTTTTCTTGGGTTTTTAAAGCTTACTCTAAGCAGAAAACAGTTAAACAGTTGTCATTCAATGTTGTACATCTCTTTCTATGATAATTTTGTTTCTGCATCAAGAGAGCCATTAAGAGTATAATGCTTCTTGATTCAAGACACTGCAGATTGGTTAATTCAGAATTTTTTTTTGGTTCCCTTTGCATTAGTCAGTTTCTAAAAAGACCTAATATGTAGACACATTTACTCAGAGTCACATCCACAATTTGAAGAAATATATCAAAATTATAAATAAGAAGATATAGCCTCATTATAAACTGAGTAAACCGACTAGAGTTAACAAAAAATTAAGAGTTTACCAAGGGGATACAAACCCAAAGTCAACAAATAGACTTATGTGAAGTCAACAAGGTTGTTTTATCCAGACTTCTATAATATTGAAGGTATACTTACAAATATTTCCTAAGTTGTAGACAAACACCTGTATAACACTATTTATACATTAAATATATACTGCCAGAGAAAAGTTTAATGTCAAAAAATATGTGGCTACCATGGCAGTGTGTTAAATCAAGAAAAAACAGTATTTTAAGTAATCCTTCAAAAATTACAAATTTGTCCAACAGAAAACTTTAAGACCATTTATGATTGAAATACTGTAACAAAACTTAAACAATAACTATAGCAACTATAGTTAAGCATCTGTAGGAAAATCATTACACAATCTCAAAATGCAATTTTTTTTTAATGTAATTAATTTGCACATTACTGTATATCTCACAAATATCTGAAATTTTCATGTATCCAGCAATCCTAAAGTTTGGTAAAAGTGTATGGTATTTTTACTACAATTAAAAAATTTCTTGTATTACAAATATTTATACATTCACATCTTCCTGTCACTGCATTGAAAGTTCATCTTTTTCTGGACTAAGAAGTGAGATTTATTGCTGTAAAAAAGGGTTTTTAGCCTGTTACGATATTACACTAAATGCTCTTTTTTTTTTTTTTTTTTTTTTTTCTGTCCTCATTGGCACAGTTGAAAGGTTTATTGTGTTAGCACCAAAAGGCTATGGAGGGGTCAAATCTTGCTGTGATGATGAATGTTAGTGGAGGTCTCTCCTAACAAGCTAATAACTAGAATTTACAAAAGTTAGATTTAAAAAAAGTTCATGCATAATTATTATGCACTTGCAAGTACCATTTTAAAACATTATTTGATGTTTTTAATTCATAAGAGCATACCTCTCCAGTAATATATGAAGCTGTGGAAAGAAACCATATGGCTTCTGCAATTTCGTCTGGAGTGCCTATTCTTTTCAATGGAATCGACTCCTGAATATTTTCTGCATCTAAGTTTGCTATCATATCTGTTTGCACAAAACCTATTAACAAATGTAAGATGGATCTTAATTATTATGACACAAAACTAAATCTTTAGTAAATTTATTTTATTTTTTATTATATTTATAAAATTAAATTACAACTGAAAAAAATGTATAAAATTATATCAACATAGAGAAATACTCTCAAAAAAGTGATTGTTGAAAATTTACCTGGCACCACTAAGTTAACTTTAATATTCTTCGAGGCAACTTCTTTGGCTAAAGATTTTGTAAATCCCATAAGGCCTGCTTTGGCAGTGCTATATATAGATTGTCCAATATTGCCTTTTATTCCTACAATGCTACCTAAATGAAAATATATGAGGGTACAGATGAGACTTTATTTAAATAGAGAGAGAGAGAGAGAGAGAGAGAGAGAGAGAGAGAGAGAGAGAGAGAGAGAGAGAGAGAGAGAGAGAGAGCGAGAGAGAATGATTTAAAAAAAAAAAGTTCCAGCATGAGGGCATTCTACAAAAATGTACAACAAAAAAAGTCTAAAGAAATTTTTAATTTTAATGCACCTTTATTGAATTTCAACCTCAATTCATGATATTTCTATTATGAAACATTATCATTTTGACAATGAATACAACATAATCACTATCATTAACTATATTTAGCAGTCCGTGTGAACTTGAAATGTGGTAAATGTATGCTACTGCACCAATGCACTTGGCCACTCAATTACATTAAGCTTAAAAGGATTAATCAAACTCCATGTAGTGACAGTACATAAATTTAAACACATTTTCTGTTTATACTCTGCGAGTTTCCGAGGTAGAGAGAATACAAGGACATCGGCATATTTAGCAGTGAATATCCTTAATGTGGAATATCCTTGTGAAATATTTACCTCCATTTCTTAATTGCATATGTAGGCTATGCAGTTCTGTAAATTAATTTATGCCATACCATTCATTTAATTTCTACTATAAAGATAGGTTTTATTTAACTTATTCACAAGTATGCATTCATATACTATCATATGTGCATCCAAAGGATTATGAATGCATTGATAATTAATCTTCAAAATGAAGGTTGTTTCAATGCAGTATCGACAAATTACATCTGAGTTGATTGACAGGGGCATGCTGCTAAATAATGCTCTGTTAATTGTTTAAAAGTAATATTAGCCATTTTTATATTTAGATATTTTCAAAAACTGACATAGGAGGATGCAATCTCACAACAAGATTTGAGATAATCTGAGAAACTGAAGAGATTCTCTAGAATTCAGATTCAGAAACGATAAAACTGAATCAACCAACAATGTATATATAAATGCAGAGGATATTACTGCATAAACAAAGTTGTAATGAGTTTTTATTTTTACTTTATTTTTTTTTTTACAATTTCTTTTACTTTTTTAAACACATTTCTGAATTTATTTGACAATAATCTTGTTCTATTGTTCAGCTACACAGTAGGGCCCCACTTTTCGGCATTCTGCTTCTCGATGTTCCGCTAATACGGCAGTTTTCAATTATATCCACGTTCATTATGTTTAGCGCTTTTTCTGCTTTTTCGGCATGATGTGCTCAGCAACTGAGTCCGAGAAGGCTGTTGGGTGCCATTTTATTGTTTGTTAATCAATCTGTTTACAGCATACAATAGTGTAAACATGTATTACTCCAATTGTCCATTCTCAAAGGCAATCGCAAATGAAAAAAAAAGGCCAAGTTTCACTTTTCAGCAATTTTTCCTTTTTGGCAGTGGTGTGGAACCTAACCCACCGTATGAGTGGGGCCCTACTGTATAGTCAAAACAGAAAAAAAATCAATACTGAATAGCATTATGTACGTAGTTTTTCAATTTTTACAAAAGTCCAAATCCCTAAAGAAAATTTGTTGTAGATGCTTACTGTCCAAAATCTCATTTGCCAATGGAATATCTCTACTATGGTTTATATATTAATTTCATCACTACTATGAAGATCAGCTACTTACTTTCCAATTTTAAAAATAAATAAATATGGGCACGTGAAAAAATATCAAATGGATACTGCAAATAAATGTAAAAAGGAAAAAGTTCATTGAAATACCTATTACCTCAACAGTGCTTTATTTTACATTTTGTTTATATCAGTGTTCTAAAATAAAAAGAACATCCTAGAGCAGCGTTTCCCAAACTGTGTTCTGTGAGATGTGATCAATTGTTCCGTGAAAAATCATAATTAATAATTTAAAACAAAAAAAATTTTAAATAAATTTTGAATATTTGTAGCGTACACCACTTTTGTATCATTATAATTTTTAACTTTTTTTTTTTTGGTCATTAATATGCTGGCATAGACTAATAATCAAATAGACTGCAGAACACTTTATTTTGGCAGCTTTTGCATAGAGGTAATGACATTCTTATGCGATTTAGCCTGGAGTACATGGGTTGTGAAGGAGAAGGGGAAGCAACCCAATATCATAGTTAAACTCACTTCTTGTATAAATTTTTTTTGATAATTATCAGTATTTCAAAATATTATTATTAAATAAATGATTATGGATTTGTGGCTGAAAAAAGGAACTTTAAAGCAAGAAGTAAGTACTTCTAGTATTGCAACTGTGGTCGATGAAAACGAATACAATATTGTCACACTTCAAAGTGAGGATGAACAATCGCAGCCTTTTGTTTCCTAAAATTTGGAAGTGAAAAAACAGGAACCAACTAATAAAAGACCAAAACGAAAGTATGATGACAGTTATTTGAATTTCGGCTTTACATGTGTTGGAAATAAAGATGCTCCTGATGTACAGTGCGTTCTACGTAATAAAATATTAGCAAACAGTTCTTTGGCTCCCACTAAATTTGTGTTTTGCAAGTGTTCTGTAAATATATTATGAGATGAAAAGTATTCCATGACTAAAAAAAGTTTTGGAAATGCTGCTCTAGGGCAGCATTTTCCAAACTTTTTTTTTTATCCTTTCTACATGTTTTCTGGAACAACATTCCTCCACATGCATTTTCTGAAAATTATAACCTACAGAAATTCAAGTTATTAGACTTGAATTTTGGCAGTTAACAAGCATCTTCTGTCTTCTCAGCTTTCAACCCAAACATGGTACTAAGTACTATAGGTTCTAATACTTTTTGTGTTTGGAGTTTTCATTAAAAATAAATAAATTATTCAAATTTCTGCTTTAGGTATTGGACATAGTAAAAGAAATTCATCTCCTCAATAAAAAAAGATAAATGTTGTAAACAAATAAGACAAAGCTATAATAATGAGTATGTAAATGAAATTTCTTTTCAAGGTACGATAAAAATAAAGTATTTCTCTAGATATCAGATGTAAATAATAAGACACAAACATCAATTATTAAAAAAACAGAATATAAATAATTTTTTTTTGATGGAAGATAAAAAAAAAAAAAAAACCAGAAATCTGATAATTCTTTAAAATACAGAAATAAAATAAAATATCCAGATTTCTGATGTTATTTAAAACTGTACGCATGTAAAAAGCATCTGTACATCTATAAAAAATTTTAAGTCAATGAACAGCAAGAAAATAAAAACAAATTAATTCACAATATTCTGCTAACTAGAAGTATAAGAAAGAACAACAGAAATTGAAATACAGGCATACCTCGAATAACGAATAGGATGCGTTCCACGAAATTACTTCGTTAAGCGAAACTTTGTTTTCAGAGGTAAAAATACTATGGCCAGAATAGGGATACGTTCCTACGTAAAGAAAATGAAAAGCTTTTTTTTCGAACAAAGAGAAGTTTTATTAAATAAACAGTCAACTTACATACAAAGTGAAATCACATTTTAAAATATGAGTCTAAAGTTGATTGTTTATGCTCTTTTTCTCTTTCATTTAACAATTGCCTATACGGAGTTATTGCATTTAACACTGATCGCTTAACAATAACACTTCTTCCTAAATCAGGATCATTTTCACTAAAAAAAATTTTAAACGTTTTCAATGTCTTTTAAGCACCTTTTTAAATCTTTGGTTGTTAACACTTTTTCGGCAGGAACTTCTTTAATTTCGTTTTCATTATCTTTGTCTTCGTTGCTAACAAGGTTTTCTAAATCTTCCACTGAAAAACCATCATCTTCTGCATTCAATAAATTTCTAACATCCTCTTCATCGACATTTTCGAAACCTATTGATTGAGCCATCTGGATAACTTCATTTCTAATTTCTTGGATGTTATTTTCTTCTTCTAGTACAACTTCTGGCCATATTTTGCGCCAAACTCCATTTAAGCATTTCTTAGTGACTTCTTTCCAAGAACTATCAATGTTTTCAATTGCGTTTTTAATGGTGTAGTTTTTCTAAAAGGTTTTAACTGTCATTTCCTCTTTGTCCTCTAGTTCAGTTAAACTGTTTAATGTTCGACGCAGATAATAAGCTTTAAATGATGCTATTACTCCCTGATCCAATGGTTGAATCAGGGAAGTTGTGTTTGCTGGAAGAAACACAACTTTGACAGGAATGCATGTGTCCAACGTGTTAAGATCAGTAGGATGTCCCGGAGCATTGTCTAACAACAAAAGAGCTTTTTCTTCAAAGTTGTTTTTTTTGACAATACCGTTTTACTTCAGGACAAAAGTGGTTAACAAACCAATCAGTAAATAACTCCCTGGTAACCCACGCTTTTCTATTTGCTTTCCATATCACAGGTAAATTCATTTTTATGTTACCTTTTAACGCCCTCGGATTTTCTGAATGGTAAACTAATAACAATTTTAATTTATAATCGCCAGAGGCATTTGATCCAAAGAGTAACGTTAAACGGTCTTTGGCTGCTTTGAACCCAGCAGCTGATTTTTCTTCAATAGAAATGAAGCTTTTTGTTGGTAGCCGTTTCCAGAACAAACCGCTTTCGTCAACATTGAACACCAAATTTGGAAAATTTTCACGTTCAATTATTTCCTTTAGTTTTACTGGAAACTTATTTGCAGCTTCTCCTGTTAATTTTACACTATGAATCCTGGCCCGTTTTTTAAATTTCTCGAACCAACCACGAGAAGCCCCAAAGGTTTCCGTAATTTCTTCAGTTTGTTTAGATTTCAGGTGATTAAACTGGAATATTTTTTTTTATGTTAAATGGGGCTTGAAATTGCCGACTTCGTTATATCGAAGCTTCGTTATCAGAGGTAACGTTAACCGAGGTATGCCTGTAGTAATAGTTATCCACACAGCAAATGATATTTAATAATTTATCAATTACTACTTTTAAACAAATTTTGTATTTACCAATATTAACAATGCTTCCACAGTTCCTCCTTAGCATAAATTGAAGTGCTGCTTTTGAGGTGACTATAGATCCCAGAAGATTTGTTTGAAGAAGTGAAAGAATTCTGTCATGATGAATTTTAATTAAGAGATGGTCATAGTTGATTGCTAGAAGATATCACTAAAATATATTTAATTATATAGATATTGAAATATAATTGAATTATATAAATACTGAAATGTTGAAATTCTTTAGTAAGCAGTACTTAACCATTAAGCATCTGTGGATTTCCAATTCATCAAAAAGAAAAAAAAAAAAAAAAGGATATATATATATATATATATATATATATATATATTATTTGAAATAGAGGAAAAGCTTTAATCATTTGATTCTGAAAGCACAAACACAATATTCACAATTATAAATATTAATGTAAATAAATATGTTATTTGACTGAGAGAAGTTTAAAAATGTTTGTTTTGATACTATTACAACACAGCAGATGGAATGTGATGTGTTTCATATTTTCAGTTGCTTGAACTATTTAAGTAAAATGATTTTGCACATTATAAAATAAACTTTCTGTAGGAATTGACGAATTGTCTAAACAATCCAAATGGTGACCATGGATGAAACTTGTATTCATTACCATGATCTACAGACAAAGCAGCATTCCATGGAGCGACATTACAAAGGATTGCCTTGCCACCAGAAATTTCAAGACACTACTTGATAGTTGAGATTTAATACTGGAAAATGCAACTTGCATCTACGAAGCAGTAATCTTAGAGTGACGTACCACGCAGATGCCACAAAACTCAAGATTGTAGATAATGAAAAGGACATGGGAGTGACTATACAAAGTGACATGAAGTTTTCTGAACAGTGTAGACAGGCTGCTAGGACAGCTCACAGTGTTTTGTTAATGACACATAGGAACTTTGCCAGTAGAGAAAAAGAAGTGATTATTTTATTATATGCCTAACCATTGCTTTATATATGTTACACTCAGATTGGGAAATTGACTAGTTCATGAAATGGGCAAAATTTTGATTGTGTCCTGCTCATTTTGTGAACTGGCCATTTAATATCAAATAATATGAATAAATATGTCTTAGAGTATGTAACCTGTTTGCCTAAACAGCCATAAAGTTTAGTTATTATAAAATACTAAACTCTTAAAATGGAATGGCTTTAACTATTCTTAAAGAGAAAACTCCAAGGACACTGACATTGATGTAACGATGTTATAATGGTTAACAGAAGTTATAGTATAGTTGCTTAGTTATAAAATATTAAATAAAATAAAATTTTGAATCGTATGTGTTAATCTTTAGCATACAGTATCTGTTTAGGTTAGTGTGCAAGTCTATTAAAAAGAAAGTTTGGTTAGTTTATACGATTATTCAGGAGGGATTCAAGCAAAAAAAAAAAAAAACCCACACAATTCAAAATGAAAGTATAGTAAAAAAAAAAGGTTACTTTGGTTTATACGACTATTTGAGAGGTTTATAGACTTCCAGGTTAATCTAAGTAAAAAAAGGAATAATTGCAACCAATCACTATCAATGGTAGGAGGAGCTATGCTTGCAAATCACTGCTCTTGTCATGGCTCAGCACAACTGATGTAACTGCATACCATTGAGGTTACTATTAATCCCAACCTGCTATAAGACTAAGGGAAGTCCTTTAGCAACCCACCAGTTCACTATCATTCCCAACATGCTATAAGACTAAGGTAAGTTTTTTAGCAACTTACCAGTTCATGAATTGATCAGAATATAAACCAGCCAGTTTGTCAACTGGGTGAGTTTTTGTCTGGGTCATGATATGGGCAATAGGAGAGGCCAATTCAAGGAATGGACAAAAATTTGCCCACTTCATAAACTGGTCAATTTCACAATCTGGGTGTAACATATATAAAGCGATGGTAGGCCACATCTTGAATACTATATACAAATGTACAGGCTCAGAGACCCTTTTAGAAAAGATGAGGGCCTGTTGGAAGAGGTACAGAGGAGAATGATGAGATTGATTAAAGGCACAAAGGGCTATTCTCATCAAGAGAAACTTCAGTTTCGTAACATACAGTGTTTGGAAATCAGGTTTTTGCAGAGCAACATGATTCAGATATTTAAGATCTTGAAAGGTATGAGTAAACTAAATGCTGAGGAAGTTGTTATGCTTGGTTATGTGACACTTACAAGGATTTGTTGATATGGAGGTTTGATGGCGCATAGGCTACTTTGGCCATAATGCGCCTATTCATTTATTATAAAAAGAGATGAAAAAGTTTCATAAATTCAGAACTGATTAAAAAGTCCTGTTTGCTTTATGAAGTTGAAAAATTCGGAAATATCTGCATCATCTCCAAGGAGATTCTCTAAAGTTATTGGTCTACGAAGATTAACCAGTGATAGCAGGGTTGAAGTTCTGTCTTGTTCATAGTAAGGGCACTCAATGAGAATGTGTTTAATACTCAGATTTGTATTACAATGTGGACACTGTGGCGGGACATTCCCTGTGAGTAAATAAAGGTGGGTCAGATAAGTATGGCCTATTCTTACCCTTGAAAGGACTACCTCTCTCGTCTTGATGTGCGGACACTGGAGCGCCAAATTTTTGGATCATGTTTAAATTGAAAGAGTTTATTATTAATTTGAGAGTGCCATATTGCTGTCCATTTTGACAGGCATGCAGCCTGAATGATTAATGCATAGTCTGATGGCGGAACAGGGATATCAGTTAAGTCGAAGCTAGTTAGATTTTTTGCGGCTTTATCAGCCAGTTCGTTGCCCAAAATGCCAGAATGAGCTGGAATCCAGCAGAAGGTGACCAGTTGATTGCTTTCTTCAATTTGTAGTAATATGCTTTTTATTTCATCTAGAACATGGTGTACTTTATCTAAGGGGTTACATAAAGCCAAAATTGAGCTGAGGGAATCAGTGTAAATAACAGATTTTAAAGCACAGTCAGAAGAGAGATTCTGTAAAGCTAGTTTGATTGCATATAATTCAGCTGAGAAGATACTGAATTCAGATGGCAGGGATGCTGAAATAACGGTATTTGGAAACACTGCAGCCGCTCCGACATTTGAATTAGATTTAGAGCCGTCTGTATAAATTGGAAAAAAGTCAAAGTATCTTTGAGTGTGAGCTTCGTGAAGTTGTTTGATATTTGATGCTTGTAAAATGTTCTTTCCCCATAGAGAGAGGTAAGTGTCACAGGTCGGTATAGGAGGTGGAACCCATGGTGGTTGAGTACAAGTTGTTACCTCTTGTACGGAAAGGATGGAAACATTCCAAATTTGCATCAGTTCAAGAAGGCGAAGACCAGCTGGCTTTACTATGCCTGGTTTATTTCTGAAAAGGTTTTCTAATGGTGGATTGAACAGGTATGACTGAGTCGGATGCATGGCACAGCTTTGTATCTTGACAGCATACTTCAATAACAGTGTCTTCCTACGTAGAGTTAGTGGGGGTTCATGGGCATCAATGTAGAGACTATGTGCTGGTGATGTTCTGAAAGCACCGAGTGAAAGTCTCAAGGCACTGTGTTGAATTGGATCAAGCCAGCGTAATGCACTCAATCTGGCTGAATCATAGATGGGAGCTCCGTAATCAAGGCGGGATCTGATTAATGCCCGATATAGCCGAAGCAGAGATGTACGATCTGCGCCCCATGTTTGGGCGGATAAAGCTCTGAGTATATTTAACTTTTTTAGACAGGAAGTACGTACATTTTTTATGTGGTCTATAAAATTTAACTTATTATCAAGTGTTAATCCTAGAAATCTGATGCTATTAGTGACCGGGATGGAGACATTATAAATTTGAAGTTCAGGATCCGGATGAAGTTTGCGCTGTCTACAAAAATGGATGGCAACTGTTTTCTGCTGCGAAAGTCGATAGCCATTGAGGCTGGCCCACTGTTGTATTTTATTAAGTGATATCTGGAGCTGTCGTTCAATAGACCTCATGTTTTGGGAATGGCAGGAGATGGAAAGATCATCTGCATAAAGGTAGGTCTCAACTGTATTTGGAAGCTGATTGGTGATGGAATCTATTCTAAGAGCAAACAAAGTGGCACTCAGTACTGATCCCTGTGGTACTCCTTCTTCCTGTATAAATGTTTTAGAGAGGGCATGTTGGTACTGAACTTGAAACGATCTAGTACATAGGAAGTTCTGGACAAATATAGGAAGGTTGCCTCGCAGACCAAGAGAGTAAAGATCACTGAGTATGCCATGCCGCCAGGTAGTGTCAAAAGCCTTCTCGATATCTATTGAAACCATTACAAGATGTTCACGTTTAACAAAGGCATTTCGAATGGCGAATTCAGCCTTGACCATAAGATCTAAGCATGACCTATTTTTATGAAAGCCATATTGGCTATGGCTCATTAGATGTTGTGACTCAATGATCCATACGAGTCTTCTGTGGACAATTTTTTCAAGGATTTTGCTCAGACAGCTTGAGAGAGAGATCGGTCTATAGCTATAGGGGTTAGTTGGATCTTTTCCAGGTTTTAGGAATGCCAAAACAGTAGAGTGATGCCAAGAAGTTGGAAGAACATTTTCTAAAAATATACGATTGTAAAAAATCAGAAGCAGGCTTAAAGCTTTGTCATTGAGATGTTGAAGCATGTCTTAATAAATCCCATCTGGCCCGGCAGCACCATTGTGGGCTGTTCTAATGGCATGCAGAAGTTCAGAGTGTTGCAGAGGTTTGTTATATGGAAGAGTACGTGCGGTTTGAAATTTTATGGCATGCTTTTCTCTAGTTTTTTTAATTCGTTGGAATGACGAAGAATATGCTGATGCCGCTGATATTTCAGCAAAGGTATTGCCCAAAGCATTAGCAATATCTAAGGAACTAGATAGATCTTGCCCTTTCCAGGAGAGGATTGGAGAAGGTATAGTAGGAAACTTACCAGATAACTGTCTAATTTTTTTCCATATAGTTTTCGGATCAGTGTTTCTGTTAAAGGTCGATGCAAAACGGGTCCAGGATTCTTTCTTGGCTTGCCTTTGTACAAATCGTGCTTTTGCTCTTAGCTTCTTATAGTTAATGAGATTGTTTGTGGTTGGACATTGCCGAAATAAATTCCAGGCTTTGATTTTTGCTTTCTTTGCTTTTGTGCATTCGTCATTCCACCAGTAATTATAATGCTTGCGACCAGGGGGATTTGATAATGGTATTGTGTCCTTGGCCACTTTTAGGAGATGTGATGTGATGTAATCTGTTACACTGTCAATATTCTGGAGCTGGATTTTTTCCTCGTCAAGAGAGATTGATGATCGAAATTTTGCCCAGTTTGCACGAACAAATTTCCATTTCCTGCAGAGTTTGTTTGAAGGAGACTGTGATATTAAAAAATTGCATATGATTGGAAGGTGGTCACTGCCCATAGGATCATTTAAAACATACCACTCTATGGTTGGGAGGAGTATTGGAGAACAAATTGAGAGATCTATTGCTGAGGTGTGTCCAGTTGGGAGTTGTATGTGAGTGTGCGCACCAGTATTGAATAAGGTGAGGTTTTGTGACTCTAGAAAGCTTTCAACGAGTCGACCACGTGTGTCTAGTTTAGGACCGCTCCATAAAGGGTGGTGTCCATTAAAATCCCCTAATATACAGAGAGGTGGAGGTATCTGTATGAGTAGATCTTCAAGATCTTTTAAACAGTAAGTATGGTTTGGTGGTAGGTATATTGAGACCAGTGTTATTGAAATATGGAGAGTTATATGAACAGCAACAGCTTCTATGTCAGTTTGAAGTGGAATATGTTTAGTTGGGATCTTTGAATTTATTAAGATTGCTACACCACCATGGGCAGCATTTGCTGTATTACGATCTCTTCGATAAAGACAATAGTTTTTTATTGAAGGAGAAATTTGCGAGGTTAGGTAGGTTTCCTGAAGACAAAGGGCAACTGGAGAATATCGGTTAATTAGATCACAGATATCATCTGTGTTGCAACGAAAGCCTCTGCAGTTCCATTGTAAAATACAAGGCATTATTTGTGTTTAATTGTTGGAGATGTATCTGACTGCTTTTTGAAAGTTACTGGCTTATGACGTTCTAATTTAGATTTATCTTTTTTGGAGAAAACTGGCCGACCTGTGTCCATTTCTTCTTCTGCATGGAGTTCTAGAAGGGGATCTTCCTGTATGGGTGTGCCATCTGTGTCCATGGTTGTATCTTGAAAATTTTTTACTACATTTGTGTTTAAACTATGAGATATGGTATCTATGACTGGAGCAGGAGATGCCACTGGTATTGTCAGAGGAGTATTATTTGCCTGGTCAGAGAACTTGGATTGTTGCTTAGAAAGAACATTTCTAGCCCAGTCAGAAATTGATTTGTTAGTGGGAACTGTTACATCAGTTTGAGTAGAGACTGTCTGAAATTTTTTTACAGCATTGGCATAGGTCATATTTTTGGTTATAGTAGGAGCGACTAACTTTCTCGCTTCTGGGTAACTTACTTTGTTCTCAACCTTGTACTTTACTATTTTTTTCTCCGTTTTCCACTTTTCACATGTCTTTGAATATGCAGGATGGTCACCTTTGCAATTTGGGCAGGTCATTTTTGTAGCTGTACAGTTACTTTGTATGTGATCTGAGGATCCACAATTAGGGCAGACAGGAACTCCTCTGCATACAGTTTGTGAGTGGCCATACTTTTGGCATTTGTAACACCTTAAAGGGTTTGGAATGTAAGGTCGGATGCAGCAAAGTAAATAACCTGCTTTTACAGATGAGGGTAAGTTGGGTGTATTGAAGGTGAGAATAATATTTCTTGTAGGTGTCAGTTGATTATCTTTTTTAGTCATTATTCTTTTTGCTTCAATTACATTCTGTCCCTGCAGTTCTTGAGTTATTTCTTCATCGGTGACATTCAGTAAGTCCCAACTGGATATCACACCCTTAGATGAATTTAGGGTTGTGTGTGGAGATATTTTAACTGGAATGCCAGCAAAGCTTGTGAGTTGTAACAGCTTCTCGGAATGTCTGTGGTTGGTGGTTTCTACTAGTAGGTCTCCTGATTGCAGTCTCTTCACCGTCTTGGGAGATCCTGCAATACCCTCCAGATGTTTTTGTATGAGAAACAGAGACAATTTATTCATGGGCTGACTAGTAAGGGAGTGGATGATTAAGAACGACGGGCAAGGTTGCTCCATCCGATCAGTCTTTTGTCTCTTTGGATTATCGTTCTCAATATCCTTATGGTCTGTGTTATCCATGATTGCTCCTTTTAGCCCTTGGCAAGTGGACTTACTTGCCAAGATTTCTGGCCCCGCCACGGGGAGGCAGGAGCAGTGCCACTAGGAGGCCAAGCGGTTAAAGTGTTAGTTGATTAGTGACTTAGAAAAATGAATAAAAAGAAAGGTGGCTTTTCTTTCTCTGTTATAACTTGTGGCTTTTCAAGTGTAGAACGGTTTTAAAAAAATAAGGCTTTAGATAAATGTATAAACTTAAAAATAACTTTAATCGCCTTTGAAGAGCACTTTATAATCTCACAGATATCGCTTGGCCTCGAAATACGCTTGGCACCCGGGGCCCACATACAAGGAGACATAAATTTAAATTGAGATGGGATAACTGCAGACTGGATGTCCAAAAATTTTCACTTAGTCAAATGAAAGGTTAGAAAGTGATATTTGTCACTTTATTTTAAATTTAATTAAACTTTTATTTATTTTTTGGCTGATGCTATGTAACCTTGTTTCCTTGCATAATTTTTACAAACAGATACCAACATTCATTGAATACCTTCAAATGGGTAAATCCATTACGGGTGAACATTATTCTTTTTTGCTCCTGAGATTTCATGAGCAATTGATGGCATGTAAAAAGTTTTTTCAGGCATTGTAGGGAACACACCAGAGGAATCTCTTCCTGTATGATAATGGCTTAAGTCAGAGGTGGGTCAACTCACCACACAATACTAATATCAAATAATCATAAACTGAAAGAGCAAAAAAAAAAAAAAAAAAAGGTGGCGCCTTTTTTATAAAAAAAATTTAATATAAAAATAATGTACAGGCTTAGACAGGTACTCCAATTGTCCATTCTCATAAACTTCTCTCATACAGTAATTGTTCTTAATGAAGCAACAACAACAGTCTTTTCAGGCTTATAATTTTTTCAATGTTTGACTCCTTTGAAAAAGCCAGTGGCATTTGATTTTTAAGGCAATCATCAGTCAGTTTCAACTGAAACTGAATATTTATTATATTCATAACTGAAAATGCTTATTTACAAACGTATGTTGACCAAAATTTGCAAGAATACTGGAGTGCCAGATTTTATGAGTTTGAAAAATCACTGTTAGGAAGAATTTTCTAAAATGACGAAGCTTCTTGAATGGTACGAGTGCTAATTATTTCCTAATACTTGCTCTGCAGTGCAGAATAATTCTGAAAGCCCAGAATTTTGTCCTATATTTCTGCTGGATAATAGTTGAGATCAACAGTGTAGGTTATGAAAGGGTTTGTGAAAAGGTCAGTGTTTCATTTGTTTACCTGTAAATTTGGATATGTCACCTCAAAAGAATTTATTAATTCACGCAGACAACTTAATATATTTTTCAAAATTTGCACCTTCACCTCCACTTTCATTTTCCATTTGTGCCATGAAATGAAACAGAAGTGACTAGTTAAGCGACAGAAGTGAAACTAGTTAAATCATTTTCAGAAAAAGTGTAAATTTGCTTTTAAAGGTCAATACAGGACCAAACATTTGGGAAAAGAAAACATTTTTTCCTTGCAAATGTAAATTTAGATTGTTTAAATATAACATAATATCTGTGAGAAAAGCTATATATTTCAAAGCCATTTATTATTTTTCAAAAGTCTGCAATCTTCTGGAAGTTGACCTTTTCTTATATAAATTTAAAAAAAATTTTTTAGGTTCCAGAATCTCTCAAGTGCCTTTCATTTTGACAACCAATGGACATTTCAATGAATGAGTAATTCATTACCATCTGAATCTGAATTTACAAGAAACAGATTAAGAAATTTGCAATGGTATAGTGCTTGAGCTTGAATTTTGTTTGTGTAGCATATGAGTATATCAAGCATATACAAGCAAGCACATAAAAAAAATTAAAGTCCTTGATGCAAAAAAAAGCCACTTTGTGGATAATGTGATATATACAAAGTGTGGCTACACATGCAGCCACTACACATCAATTGCCACATGTGAAATAAAGGCACAGCAGTTGACCATGAACCATCTCCTAGTTGTCTGCCAAGTCATGTTCCAACATGTACATTCACTTTTCAGTGAAACAGGTTTTCATTACCTTATGTTTTTGCAGTTTGCCAGAAAAATGACAGACAAAAGAATTGAACAATGAATCAACCTCAAGTTTTTAACAAAACTAAAGAAAACACTAACTGAAAGTTATGAGTTGTTATATCAAGTTTATGAAGAAAGTACTATGTCAAGAGCTCACATGTTTGAATGGCATAAAAGATTTTTAGAAGGAAGACAATGAACGATCAGGCCATCCAGTATCCAATAACTGATGAAAATATGGACCAGCTAAGGACATTGATTAGAAGTGATCGTCGTTTAAGCATTAGAGAATGGTTGCATCACAACTCGATATGGACAAAGAACAGTCAGACAAATTTTAACTTAAAATTTAAAAATAAGAAAAGCGTGTGCCAAGATGGTGTCAAAAATTTTGAATAACGATCAAAGAATGAGAAGACTCCAAGTTTGTGAAGATGTTTTGAAAAAAAACTGAAGATCCAAACTTTCTGAGTACTGTTATTACTTGCAATGAAAGTTGGCTGTTCCAGTATGACCCAGAAACTAAAAGGCAGCCAATGGAATGGAAGACAAAACAATCCCCCAGACCAAAAAAAGCAAGAATGTCAAAATCAAAAATGAAAACCATGCACCTTGTTTTCTTTGATACATATTAAAGGAATTATTATGGCTGAATACATCCCATGAAATCAGACTGTCAATCAAACATACTACATTGAAGTTCTGACAAGGCAGCATGAAAAAATTTGAAGGAAGAGACTTGAATTGTGGAAGGATGGTTGGATGCTCCATCAAGACAATGCTTCAGCACACAATGCACTCTGTGTGTGCCAATTTTTGGCCAAAAATCAAATCCCTGTGTATGAAGACGTACCCCACTTGCCAAGACCTAGCCTCTTGTGGCTTTTTTCTCTTCTCTAAACTAAAATGTAAACTTAAGGGCACTCGTTTTCTGTCCATTGAAGACATTACGAGAAAAAAAAAAACCAGTGTTAAAAGGGCTTACAGAAGATTACTTCTAGAAATGTTTCTGTGCTTGGAAGAAATGCATGGTACTATGTGTGCAAGCCCAAGGTAATAATTTTTAAGGGAATAACTTGTAAGGTATGAAATATTTTACTATATTTATTTTATTGCAACAGTCTCCTTATTCAATAGCCACACCCTGTATTTACTTATATTGTAGTTCAACAGTCTCCTTATTCAATAGCCACACCTTGTATTTACTTATATTGCAGTTCAAATACTCTTCAAGCAAATTATGAAACTGTTTCAGTTTTCTAACACTGAAGGGACTCTGTCAGTATAAATGCTATCTAATTTTTCCCACTCGATCTTTTATTTTTTCATAAAAATTTCAATTTCCTTAAAAATATCCACCTTTAGAAGTTAGTTGACACAAATTGAAGAGTTCCTCAATTACGTCAAAACTTTCATTAATGCTATGTATAAAAATACACAGCTGAATAATATTGGCTTTATTATAATTTATGTTGAAAGTCAGTGAAAAATATATTGATATATATATATATATATATATATATTTATTATAGCTTAAGTAAAAGAGGTACGTGCTATTTAATAGTATATTATGTTAGATATGATGGTGGTGGTGGCTGAAAATATAAGACCGATTCTATATAAATATAAGAACATGTATTTTAACAACCTGCCCAAAAATATACCTGTAGATCAAAACACCAAGTAACTCTACAATAGCCGATACTGGCCCCCGGGGTCAAACCTAGTAAAAAATAATCATTAGTAAAACAAAGTAATAATAATATAATACCAAATGTTAATAATAGGTGATAGGATACAATTAACATTTGGCATTATATTATTATTATTAATCCCCAAAAGAGATATATCATTTTGCCTAGAAATCAGAGTGTCACCAAAGATAAGCATAGGAGCAGAAGAATCCTTTTTGCAAGATATAAGACAAGACTGAGTTTTAGAAGGATTGAAATCAACTAAGTTGTTTTTGCCCCACTGGAGAATTACCTGGAGATCGGTATTTAAGGAATTGGTAGCAGATTTTCGAGAAGTTGAAGCTGATTGAGCAGGAAGAAATTTTGAGAACAAGGTTTCTCAAAATGAAAGAACTGAACCTTGGGGGGACACCAGCATTAGTGGAGAAGTTAAAAGACAGAGAGCCATCTACCATCACTCTCAGTGAGCGATTAGTCAGAAAACTGGATAACCAATTACAAAAAACAGTTGGCAAACCATAAGATGGAAGCTTGTTTAGAAGAACTTTATGCCAAACATGATCGAAAGCCTTTGATATGTCAAGAGCAACTGCTTGTGTTTCACCGAACTTTTCCATTGAATTAGTCCATAAATGGGTAACATTGGATTGACAGTGGAACGACACTGACGGAATCCATACTGGCGATCGCTGATCAGATGGAAGGTTTCTAGGTAGTTTAAGAGTTGGCGGTTAATTGTTTTTTCCATTACTTTAGAAAGAGTAGAAGTAATTGCAATGGGACGCTAATTGGATGGGAGGGATTTGTAACCCTTTTTAGGAACTGGCTGGATATGAGCAAATCTCCAAGCAGAAGGAAAAATACCTTTGGAATAAGAATGTGAAAAAAGGCGGCAAAGAACAGGAGTAAGTTCAGGAGCACAGGTTTTGAGAACAAGTGGAGAAATACCATCGGGACCTGGAGCTTTCTTAGCATCAAGATTCGTCAAAATCCTTCTGACATCCTTTTGACAGAAGACCACAGGAGGCATTGAATGGAGCATGTTGGGAATGGTGGGAAGTGTTTTACCAAGATCATTAATACGTGAGTTGGAAGAAAAATGGGATGCTAGCAGGTCAGCTTTATCCTTGGCTGAAGTGACAACAGAACCATCTGGTTTGGACAGAGGTGGGAGCAGAGATGGGCAAAAGTTGCGGCCAATAGCTTTGGCAAGAGACCAGAATGCTCAGCTACCATTAGGGCAAGAAGCAAATTTTCTACTCTTAGCCTGTTCAAACTCTAGTTTGGACTGATTCATAACTGCTTTACAATTGTTGTGAGCTTTGGTGTAAGCAGAAAATGAAACTGAACAATTGGAAACAAGCCAATTACAATATGCAACATTCTTCTCTTGAACACCTTAGCACATTTTTTGGAAAACCAAGGTTTAGATAAAGGATTAGATTTTAAAGTGGAGTGTGGGATAAAGGATTCCACTCCTGCAAGAATAATTTCACTGACACGATCTGAGCAAACGTTGACATCAGAAGTTTTGAAACAGTAATCCGACCAAGGAAAAGAAGAAAAGAAATCTTGCAGATCATCCCATTTTGCATTCTTGTAATTCCAAACAATATGAGGTTGAGAATAGCCATGAGATAAAGGCTCCATTGGAGAAGAGACAATCACCAAGTTGTGATCTGAGGTACCTAAAGAACCTCTCACTTCGACAGTGAGGTTGTTTGTGAGGAAAAAGATAAAGTGTGTTGGCTGTATGGTTAGGACTGTCCGGTATTCTTGTAGGTAAATGAACAAGCCGTGCAAGGTCATTAGTAATTGTAAAAGGCACAGCATCTCGATCAGCTGGGTCGGTGTGACTAGAAAACGGAACCAGCCAGAGTTGTGAACATAAAATCACCAAGAAAAATTACCTCACTGTTAGGAAAGTTGGACTGGAGAAAGTCAAGTTGCAAAGAGAGGAAGTCAAAGAGCTCCAAGTGATTAGTGGAGTTGGGAGAACGGTAGAGACAAGAGAGGATGATGTTTTTTTTTTGGTTTTTAGGAGCATTAGCAACTAATGCCATATTGCTCCGGGATATGCAGTGGTCATTCCCTGACCTTTCCGCATCTTCCGTATTTGGTGGTGACGGACAAGAGATGAATTTGACACAATGAAGTAGAGAGATTTTAAGCCAGAGAAGGTCGAAAAGAGGAGATTTCAAATTACCAAGTCATATATATATATAATATATATTTATATCTTAGATATATATATATATATATATATATTTTTTTTTTTTGTATAGTTTAAGTACAATTAGTAAAATAGGTAAGATATATTTCATATAGGATAAGCTGGTAGCTACTTAACCCTATAATAGCCATAACTGGTCCACGAGGCCAAACCTAGTAAAGGATGATCATTAGTCAGAGTAAAAGTAAAAATAAAATTTAATTGACTTTAGTTGTTTAGTTAACTTTACATAAGTTATTTATTAATTTTCTATATTTTATTTATATATATATATCTTATATAGTAACGAATAATGGTATTAAGAAGATCATGTCAGAAAGAAGCAAGAACATTGCTGTCTTTTCCATAATTTTGGTGGATGACCTCTGATGATGACACTGAAATTGTGAAGGACGCTGCAAAGTTATTTCATTTTGGTCGCTTTTTCACTTCTTATCTTTATTTTAATTTCCAGTCGATTTCTTCCTCTTTTTCATTCCATATATCGCTCCCAGTGTATACCATATTTTCATTAGACTTAAACCAATAAAATCTCCTTCACTCGTTCTACTTACAATATTATATATATATCTTATATATATGTATTCCAATATATATATATATAAAACATAAATTAAAAGATTGAAAGAAAAAAGAATAATTACAACAGTTTGTTTTGATCAACTGTGATATAAAAAATAAATCTATCAGTGCACTACTAAAATGTTTTTTGTAACAATTTTTTTTGTCATACATAAAATTTATTCAATAACCTTTTTATTATTTAAAAATATAAAATGATTTAAATTTATTCCCATTTATAGTTTTACCTGCTGTGTTAATTACGACATCTATTGGTCCAATTGTTTCCTCGACATGTTTCATTGCCGTCTTTACATCTGATTCATAATTCACAGTACACTTTAAGCCTGAGACTGTACCTTTCTGGTAAAAAAAAAAAAAAAAAAGAACATTTCAATGAATAAAAATAAATATAAAAGACAAATTAACTTAAAACACTGTATAAGCTCAGTAATTAATCACAGGCTGGGCAGGTGTGACAAATTAACTGGCATGACAAATTAAAAGGAGAGGAAAGTTGCACTGTATAAACCAATGGAAGGTTAGGACAAAAAAAATGACAAAATAAGTGGCATAATAATTACTACAGTTATACTATATAATCCCATAATCCAATCATTACAGTAACAAGAAATTCAAATGAAAACCACTAATGGTAAAAAACAAAATTTTTATATATTATTCAATAATTAGTTCCTATGATGATATCAGAATATTTAATGATAGAATAAAGAATATATTTTTTCTCACAAATAACTATAAGCAGTTAAATTCATCCAATACATTATTATCTCTTACACTGAAGTTTCCACTATCTTTTAAATGTTCATACACATTGGAACTATTCCAATGATCTAATCTGATTTGTGCAGAAAATTTTCTGTGTTAGCTGAAAACTTTATGGAAAAAAGCTAACTAAATTTTAGGGGTGAGACATGCCAAAAAATTACTAACAACATCTTGTAAAGTTGAAAGAAACATGTTTTAAAGTTTATGTAATAAAATATTTATTTATTGCAAATATAATTTAAATTGCTGAAAAATGACAAAAAAAAGCTGTCCATACTTTTTTTTTAATTCATTGCAAAATTCCAAGAGACGGATCAAAGTGTTTTGGATAAGTGATAAGAAAACTAAGGCCTTTGTATATCATTTCTGAAAATTGTGTATTTCTATGATAAGTGATAAGAAAACTAAAGGCCTTTGTATGTCATTTCTGAAAATTGTGTATTTCTATGATCTGCTTGCCTTGCAGAAAGCGAAAATCCCAGCTCTCTGCTTGAAGCTAAATAAATCAATCAGGTTGGGGGAAACTGCTGTCATTTGCACACATCTATAAACTTGAATGCTATAGCAGGGTTCTTAACCTTTTGCCATTAAGGACCTCTTTTATTATTTTTCTCATGGAGTCCCCGTTAATATTATTTATCTAGATAACAATAAGAGGTATCCCCAAAGACCCCATGACTCTTTAAAGATATTGTTCCACCTATTTAACTGTTTTCATTAACTAATAATTAACTTTCATAATAATTAATTAATAATCTTCATATTTCAACATAAAATATAATAAAATAAAAATAAATAAAACGAAGTACAAACTGGAAGGGTGAGAGAGAAAGAAATCTTAATGCATTTTATAGACAAAATACTGTTTCATAAGCCTTCAACTATTTCAAGTGATGAAATTTAAAATCATTAGTATTAGCATTAATAGTGGAAAATAATGGAAGTGGAAGAAAGCAAGCTTATATGGCATCATATAAAAAAAATAAAAAATCCCATTTCACCTATTCATCCCTTCCAATAGTTTGTCTAGTTCTTCCTTAAATTTATTCAAACTGTTCTGCAACCATCCTTCAGCAATTTGAATTTATGCCCCCTCATGTGCATAATCTGAGCAAGGGGAAGAATCCCATCAGCATCGAGGTTGCTCAATCCATTCAAATCTTTAAACACCTCAATCAAATTATCTCACAGGTGCCTAGTCCCCAGACACTGTAATTTGCAGACCTGAAGCTTTTTTGGTAAGAGCACTCCCTTTGTTCCTCTCACCAATCTCTTTGCCCTTCTCTGTACCTGTTCCAGCAGCTCTACATCCTTCCTAAAATGAAGCCTCCAGATCTGTATGCAGTGCTCAAAATGTGGCCTGATTATTGCTTTATACAATGGGCTAATACACCTGCGGATACTGATAGATGGGATATCCCTGATAAGTACTAATTAGGCCTGCTAGAACTGATTATCTGTACATTATCATGTACAAATAATCAGGAGATTACAGTACAGAAAATGGCTTGTGGTCCCCCAACACTAAATTCACAATCTTCCAAGAATTTGTGGCCTACTTGGTTGTGAACCATTGTGCTAAAGCGAAGATCGCAGTGCACTATATTTTTATGCTAGTTATGAAGTGGAAAATATTTGCAACATCTTAAAAGCTCACTTTTGAAAGATTCAAACAGCTGTATAAATTATAAGTGGCTTGTTATTATTATTATTATTATTATTATTAGCCATATGGTGCAAGGAAGTCTGGGGCTTTTGCTGCACCAGCCAAAAAAAAAATCTGAGTTACCCTGAGAGACAGAGAGAGAGAAGGGAATCATCAAGAAAGAGAATGATGGTATCCAGCTCAGGACCCTGGGTGTGCCAAGCCCATACTCACCAGATATGAGCCCCTGGAGTTCTGAATGCCTTTAAAAAAAATTCATTCATGCCTAATGTTGTGTTAGTCGTAGTAGTAGTTGTAGTATTAGTGGAAAATGATGCAAGAAAGGGCTCACATCTGGTGAGTATGGGCTTGGCACACCCAGGGTCCTCAGCTGGATATCATCATTCTTCTCTTTCTTGGTGATTTCCTTCTACTTCTCTCTCTCTCTCTCTCTCTCTCTTTCTCTCTCTCTCTCTCTCTCTCTCACACACACACACACACAGAGTAACTCAATTTTTTTTTTTTTTGGCTGGTGCAGCATAAGCCTCAGGCTTCCTTGCACCATGTGGCTAATAATAATAATAATAATAAAGCATCTAGTTTTAGTTCTCTCCCATTCTGACAGTATAGTGGTACCATCACTTATCTGTAGAGGTCCAGATTCTTCGAATCCCATTAGAGGAAATTTTAAAGGCCTCTTCAAAAAAGGCTGTTATTCTGGATTTTTCAGAATGCACACCATACACATCTGAATGAAAACTTACACAGACCACAAATATATCATTATTTTATTTTTAAAAATAAAAAAAATTCAAAATGGCTAGGGATAACTTTATTTCCTTGGTGGGTCGATTTCTGTAGTTATTCCAATGCTGAATATGCCTTTATTTTTCTATGAAATTACAGGACTTCAGCTGCACAATAAATAATTTTATTAGAAGTGTAAAATGGATTCCAAATGCTACATGCACTTTGTCTCATTGGACTGCCCTCAAATTTACTTCGCTGATCAACTGACCTCAAATTTACTTCGTAGTTCATCAACTGTTTCTTCAACTCTCACCAAATCTCTCGATAAAACAACGACATTATATTTATTAGCCAAAAATTTCACGGCCGTCGCCTTTCCAATTCCTTTTGTTCCACCAAATATCATAGCTACTTTCGACATGACGAAATTTAACTAAAAATTATCAGCCGGCTGAAGTTATGTTCCAAACAACCATAACATTCAAACACGCTTGCAAACTGTCCACACTGGTTGAATAAAATTTTCAAAAGGAATAGCTAGCTTAAACGAGTCTCAAAGTACTGTACAGGCATACCTCGGTTAACGTTACCTCTGATAACGAAGCCTCGATATAACGAAGTCCGCAATTTCAAGCCCCATTTAACATAAAAAAATATTCCATTTTTGTTTAAATCACCTGAAATCTAAACAAACTGAAGAAATTACGGAAACCTCTGGGGCTTCTCGTGGTTGGTTCGAGAAATTTAAAAAACGGGCCAGGATTCATAGTGTAAAATTAACAGGAGAAGCTGCAAGTGCAGATGTTGAAGCTGCAAATAAGTTTCCAGAAAAACTAAAGGAAATAATTAAACGTGAAAATTTTCCACCAAATTTGGTGTTCAATGTTGACGAAAGCGGTTTGTTCTGGAAACGGCTACCAACAAAAAGCTTCATTTCTATTGAAGAAAAATCAGCTGCTGGGTTCAAAGCAGCCAAAGACCGTTTAACGTTACTCTTTGGATCAAATGCCTCTGGCGATTATAAATTAAAATTGTTATTAGTTTACCATTCAGAAAATCCGAGGGCGTTAAAAGGTAACATAAAAATGAATTTACCTGTAATATGGAAAGCAAATAGAAAAGCGTGGGTTACCAAGGAGTTATTTACTGATTGGTTTTTTAACCACTTTTGTCCTGGAGTAAAACGGTATTGTCAAAAAAACAAATTTGAAGAAAAAGCTCTTTTGTTGTTAGACAATGCTCCGGGACATCCTACTGATGGACACATGCATTCCTGTCAAAGTTGTGTTTCTTCCAGCAAACACAACTTCCCTGATTCAACCATTGGATCAGGGAGTAATAGCATCATTTAAAGCTTATTATCTGCGTCGAACTTTAAGCAATTTAACTGAACTAGAGGATAAAGAGGAAATGACAGTTAAAACTTTTTGGAAAAACTACACCATTAAAAACGCAATAGAAAGCATTGATAGTTCTTGGAAAGAAGTCACTAAGAAATGCTTAAATGGAGTTTGGCGCAAAATATGGCCAGAAGTTGTACTAGAAGAAGAAAATAACATCCAAGAATTAGAAATGAAGTTATCCAGATGGCTCAATCAAATAGGTTTCGAAAATGTCGATGAAGAGGATGTTAGAAATTTATTGAATGCAGAAGATGATGGTTTTTCAGTGGAAGATTTAGAAAGCTTTGTTAGCAACGAAGACAAAGATAGTGAAGGCGAAGTTAAAGAAGTACCTGCCGAAAAAGTGTTAACAACCAAAGATTTAAAAAGGTGCTTAAATGATATTGAAAACGTTTTAAATTTTTTTAGTGAAAATGATCCTGACTTAGGAAGAAGTGTTATAGTTAAGCGATCAGTGTTAAATGCAATAACTCCGTATAGGCAATTGTTAAATGAAAGAGGAAAAAAGCATAAACAATCAACTTTAACCTCATATTTTAAAATGTGATTTCACTTTGTATGTAAGTTGACTGTTTATTTAATAAAACTTTTCTTTGTTCGAAAAAAAGCTTTTCATTTTCTTTACGTAGGAACGTATCCCTATTCTGGCCATAGTATTTTTACCTCTGAAAACGAAGTTTCGCTTAACGAAGTAATTTCGTGGAACACATCCTATTCGTTAATCGAGGTATGCCTGTATTTAAAATATAAAGAATTACACTATTCAATCAACACCGACGAACGCTGAAGAAACACTCATTTAAAAAAATAATGCTTTATAAATCATGTTAGGAAAAACATGCACTTTTGTAGACGTATGAAACCGAATAGTCAAAACCTCACCGGGTTGGCTCTTGACTGCCTCTTTCCTCTGAGACGCAAGGAAAGAAATCTCACGCTCGTGTTAAGAAACCGCACTTTTCTTTTTTTAAAATCGAAAGCAGATTTTCAAGTGTTATTTTGCTTATAGACATCAGAGACGGATTTAGGCTGTTAGGAATCCGAGACGCAGCGCAAAACCAACAGGCTGTTGTTGTAGTGGGATTTTAGGAGCTTCAGCAACCAAGGCCATATTGCTCCGTGTATACTGTTTGCAAATTGCGTGTGTTCTGTGGTCGATTTTCTGTTTGCTGGACAAAAAACCCGAGTTTTCGGTAGAAAAAACAATGCTATCCTCGCCTGAAACCGACTAACTCAGCCACGTGGTGAAAAAGGCCCATTAAAATTCCTCGCGTCATCGATGGGACTCGAACTCAGGCCTTTTCTACCTGGTGTGGGGAGGACGGCGATTCTACCAATTGTGCTACCCACGAGGGCATCATCCTAAAGGAGCTCTCTGAAAGGTTTCCCGCCATTTCGTGCCATTAACAACCCTGCAGACCTTCGTATCGTCTGCAAACTTGAACATTAAGCCTCATATACCATCATCAATATCATTAATGAAAACAGAAAACAACTATGGACCGAACACTGAACCCTGGGGGACTCCACTAATAACATTAGTCCACGAAGAGCAGTCTTTGTCTTCTCCCACTCAACCATCTCTTTGTCTTCTCCCACTCAATCATCTCTATGTCTTCTCCCACTCAACCATCCCTTTATCATAGCAGCAATTTTCCTCCAATGCTATACTGCTCCAATTTGTGCAGCAGTCTTTCATGTGCAACAGTATCAAAAGCCTTTCTAAGATCCAAATATATGATATCAAAGTTATTCCCTGTATCCAGTTCCTTTGTGACCACATCATAGTATCCAATCAAATTGGTCAGACATGACTTCCCCTTAACAAACGCATGCTGTGTGCGAGCTATAACTGAAGTCTTGTCTAGATGAGCCTGCAGTGCTTCTCTAAACAGTGCCTCCATTAATTTTCCTGGAATAGAAGTTAAACTAACAGGTCTATAATTACTTGTATCGCCCTTTGATCCTTTTTTGTGGATAGAGGTCACATTTGCACATCTCCAGTCCATGAATACCTCCCCTGAGTCCAAGGAAACTCTCATAATTATGGCTAAGGGTTTGCTTACTTCCTTTTCTGCCTCCTTTAATATAACTCGATAGATTCCATGTACCCGAGACGCCTTTCTTATGTTTAACTTCAACAATTTCTCCTCCTCTTTGCTCTCAGTTATTACAAAATCATGTAGCTCACTGCCAGAGTTTAACTCACCTCTGGCATTATGCTCACTGAATAATTCCACATGTATGAATGTAGATGGAAAATACTCATTTAGTTTGTTATCTGCCTGAGCAGGATAATCAACATTTCAACCATTAATATCAAATGGACCAATCTGATTAATCTCCTTCATTGTAGAGTTTACATAAGTAAAGAACTCTTTGCTGTTTTACAGACATATTATATTGAAATCTATGTATTTACACTGATGACACTTCAGCGTAGATACATAGATAGCTCATAAAAGGAAAAAAAAAACTACAATCGTACATACGGCAGAATATGGCCTAAGTTGATGGTGCGCCTCAAACCCTACAACAGGGGTTGGAAACTTTTTTTCAGTGAAGAGTCATTTTTGATTTTATTTTAAATTAGCGAGAATCCGAAGAGCCGCACCTCAGCTCAAACTGGGGGGGAGGGGGGATTTTTAAAGAAATAGAAAGGAGTGTGAAAGTGTTTCATTAAAAAAAGATATATTTTGAAATATTATTTCAAAATAATTATTAAAACTGAAAAAATGTAAGAAACATACAATTAGGTACGATTAATGTGACTTTTGTTGCTGAACTTCTTGAGAGAGTCTCACAATATCAGGCGAGCATGCCGTAATTTTCATCTTTAAATGTGCTGAGAGACTCGCATTGTTCAGACGGTTTCTTGTTTATTTTTAAGGTAGTTCATGTTCGAAAATATTTGCCCGCAGAAATACATCGACCGAAAAACTGAGGGAAGTCCAAACGCAAATACCGTATTTTCAAATTTATATAAGGTCCGGTAAGTTACTCCAGGCACCAAACACAATTTGGTCGTGCTTTTCAACTCATCTATCGCCGTCCATTTGTGTAGAATTACAAGGGCGGTCTTTTGTCTTTCCCAATCTGCAATTTCAGTTTTAAGGCATTTAAGTCTTGCACTCCACATGGCTTTGATTTTCAAGTCCTCTAACTCCATTTCAAATTGTGGGCTTCATGTGGGCTAAAAGTTAAAGAGCGGCAGGTTGCCGACCCATGCCTTACAAAAACAGCCAGCCAGTTTTTTTTTTTTTTTTTTTTCGAATTAGAAAATAGGTGAAAGTCCGATGTTCGCCTGTGTCTGTTTTGCCTTTCTGAAGTTAATCCACTAGGAACACTCGATCAGCATCCCGAAAAACCGCTGCCATCACTTTCCCAGCAGAGGAATCAAGTTGGCTTTCTTTAGAGGAACAGAGAACCGTTTTTCCACTATTTGGATTACTCCTTTGTCTTTGACAGAAAGTGATGGACTAGAGTTTCATCCATGGTCTCATAGCGAGAACCTCTGTTATTATATGATATGCACATTCGGATGAATACCCAAGATGCTAGCAATGTTCCGAACTGTCACTCATCAATCACTCTTCACAAGGTCATGTACACTGTCAAAAACTTCTAGAGTGATGGACATTGCCAGGTCCTCCACAGAGTGGGTCATCTTCCAGGCCTCCCTCGTTTAAATTCTGCTGCCCACTTAATAACCATAGAACAGGAAGGGACATCCTCCCCCACTGTTCAGCACATTCTCATGAATTTTCTTTGGCGCAATTAGTTTTTCCGAATATCGGTGACTGGTTTCGTCCATCTTACCTCTTTCACCCAAAACTCTTGTTGACTTTAGGAGCTGTAATGGTCTGCGCTGGTAGCACAGTGGTAACGTCACCGTCCTTCCCACACCGGGTGGAAAAGGCCCGGTTTCGAATCCCGTCGATGAGGCGAGAAACTTTAATCAGCTCTTTTCGCTCCATGGTTGAATTATTCGGTCTCCGGCGCAGAGAGAAAGGTTTCTCTCCCCAGAAACTGGATTTTTTTCGTCCAAAAAACAAGCAAATCTTCCAGAGAACACATGCAATTTACAGACAAATAAATATAAGGGTAGATGTAATCATTTAGAGGGGACCCTAATATCATAATTTGGGTTTTTATTAGGAGCTGTAATTAAAATAAAGACTTTATTGAAACTACACGAAAATGCAATTTTAATAACGTGTTGATGGGTTACTATTATAAATTTCGGTGGGTTACTAATGAAAGTGTTATGCATTAAATACAGACATTTTTAACATACCACTACCCTTTCATACTCAGGCCGGTCACGAACTTTTCAAACGCACCTAGTGTCCTTACATAATAAAACGAAATGTTGTAGGATTTTAGGCCGCATCAGCAACTTCAGCCATGTTGCGCCGTTTGTAATATGTCTCTAAATTGCTTGTGTTCTGTGTTTAATTTGCTGTTTGCTGAAAAAAAAAAAAAAAAAAGTTTCTGAAAGGAAAAAAACCACCTTGCGTGAGACCGACTAATTCAGCCACGTTTTAAAAAATACTCATAAAAATTCCTAGAGTCACTTACAAGATTTAAACTCAGGTCTTTACCACGCGGTGTAAGGAGGACGGTGTTTATACCAACTATGCTACCCAAGAAGGAGATAAAACGAAATGTAATACTGTTTTATGGTATGCAGGCAAAGCCAAGTAAGTTTTGCTGTTTTGAAATTTTATGTTCCCGGTGTAAGGAGGACGGTGTTTATACCAACTATGCTACCCAAGAAGGAGATAAAACGAAATGTAATACTGTTTTATGGTATGCAGGCAAAGCCAAGTAAGTTTTGCTGTTTTGAAATTTTATGTTCGTTTGACTCAATTGGTTCTTAGTTAATATAAAACTTTAGCAATGATTATTTAGCTCTCCAAGCAAAAGCCTGTCCCGAAGTCCCTCAACTCCGTTTTTCTGTGCCTCTGCTGAACCTATCTAAGTAATGAATATTTATTATATTTTTGTGCACAGTAGACAGAAAGAATGAAATACGATTCTGTTTATAGTGCAGAATTACGAAAACTTAAAACAGAGCTCAATGCCATACGTTATACTGCGTAATCTATTCTGCTTGTTTTTTTTGTTTTTTTTTTGTTTTTTTTAACTAAGTATGCATTACTCTTGTCATCACTTCGGATATTTTGGTCTTCAATTTAAGTAAAATTCATCTAAGTACTGTGTGGGTAGAACTGGGCCAGTTACATAAACATTTCAACTCTAGCATTTGTTGAATAAAGCAAGAAGAGAAACATGCATACTATGGCGTCTGCGTTTTATTACAAGCAAGGAACAGGTCATTCATATATCAAAGTTCTTTAGTATTTCACGTTTATAATATGACTTCAAGAAATATAAGTTACACATGGTCCCTACACTTACATTTGGATAAGTGACTTATTTATTAGCTCTCAGAAAACATTTTTAATCTGAAAAAAAAAAGAGTACAATTTTCTTTAAAGTTAAATGCACTATAGCTGCCCCAAAAGAATTTAAATACTGTATTAAAAATTTAAAAAAAAAAAAAAAAAATATATGTATATACAAAGGGTACTAGGAAAGTTTTGCAATATGATGCAACAATGAATCACAGGAAGCTGTTTGTTGCTGCATGTTGAGACATGTTCATACGTGTATAGTAGCCGCCGCGCCAAGTCGATGGGCTCAGTTATTCATTAGTAGTGAGAGTGTAAAGTGCTTGCGATGGCATCGCGGTCACGAAATGAGATAAGGACAGTTTTACGGTATAATTTCGTGCGTGGTTTAACCATAGACCAGTGCTTAGAAGAAATGACTCTTGCACTAGATGATGATTGTCCACATCGTACAACGATATTCAGGTGGTATAGAGAATTCCAAAGGGGAAATTTCACTCTGGAGGATTCTGAGAGGCCGGGAAGGCCACAAACGTCAGTTACGGAGGAAAACGTTACTGCTGTGAGGAAAATGCTTGACGAAAACAGGCGAGTGACCTACCAACAGATAGAGGATACTTTGGGCCTAAATGCACCAGCAATTCGTTCGATTCTGCAAGATCATTTGCACGTGAAGAAACTTTGTTCTCTCTGGGTGCCGCATCAACTGACTGAAGAGCAGATGACACGACGTGTGACTTGGTGCCGGGAGATGTTAAAAAAGTTTGATAAGGGACAATCTCGGTATGTGAACAACATCGTGACAGGTGACGAGACTTGGCTGTACTATTACGATCTGCCGACCAAGGCTCAAAACAAAGTTTGGGTCTTTGATGATGACGACACACCCGTAATTGTCAGAAAATCCCGATCTGTAAAGAAGAAAATGATAGCTGTATTTTTCAAATCGAGTGGAATTGTGGAACGTGTCGTTTTGGACACGCAGAAGACAGTCACAGCTAAGTGGTATACTGAACAATGCCTGCCTAAAGTCATTGGATCTATGAAGAACTTGCGGCCAAAGTCAAGAATGGACACCTGGTACCTCCATCACGAAAATGCTCCAGCTCACCGCGCCAAAGCCTGCACCGAATATTTGACCACGACAGGACTGAAACTTCTCGAGCACCCTCCCTACAGGCCAGACCTTGCTCCCTGCGACTTTGCACTGTTCCCGCATGTGAAAATGAAGCTAAAAGGGAGGCGGTTTTCCAGTGATGAGGACCTTCTACGGGCTTGGGACAACGAGTGTGCTTTACTCCCTAGTGAAACTTGACAGAACTGGTTTAAAGATTGGTTTCGGAGGATGGAGAGGTGTATTGAATGTAGAGGAAATTACTTTGAAAAAATTAAATAAACAAAGCTGTATTGCAAAACTTTCCTAGTACCCTTTGTATATACAGTATACTGTATATATGTATTAACATCTAATTATAAAAATTAATTAAAATTGGTGTTTCTCAAAATTTTTTATTGCTCTCCACCAGGTTTGCTATACTTTCAAATGTTGAAAATATTTTTGAACCTTCAAATCTTGTGATGCCATGTGCCCCAGGGGCTCACATCTGGTGAGTATGGACTTGGCAGACGTAAAATCGATGTTTCGTTCGAATATTGCAGCCATTGTTTTTGTATAGAGTGGTAGGAAATTTAAAATTTTAATTAAGGCAGCTAGGTAGCTCTAACGTAATATTATATAGCGTAATACACATCACGGCATTTAGGATTCTATTAAACAGTGTAGTATTGACAATTAGCTAATTAAATTTATTGATCTTATTAATTTAAAATATCATGCCCAAGACTAGAGCAGCAAAGCAAAGGGGACAATGTGGCAGAATGCTTGAGTCGGGGAGGCGATTCTCCAAAACTTCACAGCCTAAAAAAATGTGCAACTTGTGAAATGTTTGCCGAACTCTCTGGAACAGAACATGATCTATCCAATGAGGATGTCTTTGTGTGCCAGGTGCAGAGAGTGTCTAGAAATTAGGCGTCAACTCAGCGTTCTAATGGGCATCTATGAGAGCTTGAGGTGTAGGTGTTTTATTATGACCTTGAAGAAATTAATATTAGGGGGCCGTCAACCTCTCAGCTGCCCAAATCAACGCCAGAGCTCACTCCTAGGCATTAGGCAACACAGCAGCAATCTGCAAGGCAGAATGCGCTACTCTCACTGGAGTTAGTTATTGTTGTTGACTCTATTGTCAGAGAGATGGGAAATATATTATGTAAAAAGTTAGTTGTACCTCTGCATATATCATCAGTTAAAGCATATATCATCTTTTAAGGGCACAAAAGGTGATATTGTTGTACACGTTGGCACCAATGACATTAAGAGTAGGAGATCTGCAGATTTACTTAACAAGTACAGGTCAATGTTGCAACAAAAAAAAAAAAAAAAAAAAAGTCGTGAGTTAGGGGTAAATTTGAAAGTGTCTGCAATTCTACCGAGACACGATAGGAGGGAGTACATAATGAGAGCTTTGTCAATCAATTCGGCCCTGGAGGGAATGTGCAAGGCTCAAGGGGTAGAATTTTTTTTCAGCGTGGTCTGTGCTTGTTAACAGGAGAGAAGGCTTCTACAGGGATGGGATACACTTAAACAGAAAGGGTGCAAGAATATTTGCTGATGCTATGGAGGCAGTGTTAGATGGGTCGGAAAACTGTTAGCTTGGGGGAATTCACAGATTAAAGGGTTAAAAGTAGCTGCAGGCAGAGGTGAAGGTGATTCTTGCACTACTTCTATAGAATAAGCAGTGGCCTGAAGCGAGGGGGTGCTGGGGGTGCTGGGGGTTTCAGGGACTTATGGCTGTCATCGTGAAAAAGGTGGGTATATGGGATGTGATATAGTAACTAATAATAACGATAGGTGCATGTATACCAATGCTATAAGGATAGTAAACAAATTTGAAGAGTTGGTCAAGACATGAAAGGCGGATATTGTTGGGATATCAGTGACATAGTGTCACACATATATTAGGAATGCAGAATTGGAATTTGGGGACTACAATGTGTACAGAAAGAATAGGAAGGGAGGAGTTGTTATGCTGTTAATTAAGAAAAACATGAAATCAAACGAACTGCATCCAATTGATATAGATCAACAGTGCACTGATGAGTTAGTTTGGTGTGACATAAGCACTGCAAAAGCAAAAATAGGAGTAGGAGTGTGTTACAGGCCTAATGACTCGAATGAGTACAATGAGCAATTGTACAGAGAAATAGAGTGGACTAGTTAATCAGAATGTCTGATAATGGGGGATTTTAACTTTCCAGATATTGACTGGAACTTGTGGGTTGGTCACTCGCACACTAGTAAGACTTTGGTGAATTTATCGGATGACTGTTTTCTGCAGCAGCATGTTTGAGAGGCAACCATAGTGGGTAAAACTCTTGATCTGGTTATCAGCAGGGATCATTCGTGTATTAAGAATTTGCAGATAAAAGAACCACTAGGTGGCAGTGATCACAGTGTGCTGATGTGGGATTTACTTAAAGATATAATTACCATCAGGATTAAAGGAAATGGTTTTTGCTTCCGTAAAGGTGAGTACAGTGGTCTCAGACAGTTTTTAAATTCTGTACAATGGGATCAACTGGTGATGTTACCAACAACAAATTCTAAGTGGGAAGCATTCATGGAATTAATCGTGGATGCTACTAAAATTTTCATACCTATTAAAAAATATTATTCAAGGTTTGGGCCTAATGGTTATGAAATGAACTAATGAGTCAAATGAACTAATGGTTATCAAACGAACTAATGGTTATCAAATGAACTAATGAACTAATGGTTATCAAACGAACTAATGGTTGAACTAATTAGGCAGGTGAAGGCAGATTACGAAAAATCTTTGGTAAAGGATGCTAAGAAAAACAGCAAGGAGTTCTTTACTCGTATAAACTCTAAAAGGAAGGGGATGAGTCTGATTGGTCCACTTGATATCGATGGTTGGACTGTTGATGATCCTTATCGGATTGCAAACAAATTGAATGAGTATTTTGCATTTACATTCACACATGAGGAGTTTTTAAGGTTTTAAAATGCCAGAAGGTTATCAAATTGTAGCAGGGTGCTTAATGATTTTGTAATAACTGAAAGCAAAGTGGAGGAGAAATTGTTGAAGTTAAACATAAGAAAGGCACATGGGATGGATGGGATCTATCCAGTTATATTAAAGGAGGCGGCAAAGGAAGTAAGCAAACCCTTAGCCATAATTATGATATCATCCTTGGACTCAGGGGAGGTCCCCACGGACTGGAGAATGTACCCCAATTCACAAAGGGGGATCGAAGGGTGACACGAGTAATTACAGACCAGTTAGTTTAACTTCTGTTTCGGGTAAAATAATGGAGTTACGGGTTAAAGATGCATTGCAGGATCATCTAGACAAGACTGCAGCAATAATTCAGACACAGCATGGGTTTGTTAAGTGAAAGTCTTGTCTGCCAAATTTGATCGGTTATTATGATGTGGTTACAAAGGAACTGGATGCAAAAAATAATTTTGATATCATATACTTGGATTTCAGGAAAGCTTTTGACACTGTTGTGCATTGAAGACTACTGTACAAATTGGAGCAGAATGGTATTAAGGGAAAGTTGCTACAATGGATAAAAGGATAGTTGAGTGGGAGAAGACAGAGGGTGGTAATCAATGGGCGCTGCTCTTCGTGGATTAATGTTTTTAGTGGAGTCTCACGGGGTTCGGTGTTGAGTCCAATGTTGTTGTATATATTTAACAAGAATATTGATGAAGGTATATCAGGCTTAGTGTCGAAGTTTGCAGATGATACACAGGTTGGTAGGGTTGTTAGTGACGGTAATGGCAGTGTGCTACTGCAACAGGATCAGGATAATTTGGGAAGATGGGCTGAGAAGTGGAAACTGAAGTTTAACATTGACAAATGCAAAGTACTGCATATGGGTAGAAGTAACCCCAGAGGAACGTACCAACTGTGTGGTACTACACTTAAGGTGGTAGAAAATGAAAAAGACCTGGGAATAATTGTGCAGTCTGATATGAAATTTTCTGAGCAATGCAGACAGGCTGCCAGGGCAGGTCATCGGGTTTTGTCAATTATATATAGGAATTTTGCTAGCAGGGAAAAGGAGGTGATTGTCCCTCTGTATAAGGCAATGCCTTGAGTACTGTGTACAGGTCTGGAGGCTTCATTTTAGGAAGGATGTAGATTTGTTTGAGCGTGTACAGAGAAGGGCAACAAGATTGATGAGGGGGAATGAAGGGATCTTCTTACCAAGAGAGGCTTAAGTTCTGCAAATTCCAATGGTTGGAGACTAGGCACCTGCACGTTGATCTGATTGAGGTGAATAAGACCTTGAGTGGGTTGAGCACGCTGAATTCTGATGGGATCCTTCCACTTGTTCAGACAGTAGCCACTGGCAGAGGTGAAAGAGATTCTTGCACTGCTTCTATTAGAATGAGCAGAAGCCTGAAAAACAAGATGCATGGTATTTCAGAGACTGCTGGGAGCCATTGTGGTACAAGTAAACACATGGGTTGTGTTAGGGTAGCTAAGAATAGAAACAGGTGCAGGTATACTTGCGTGTACACCAATGCTAGGAGTTTAGTAAATAAATTTGATGAATTTGAGGTATTGCTCAAAACATCGAAGGCAGATATTGTTGGGATATCAGAGACGTGGTGTCACACAGATATAAGGGATGCGGAACTGCAATTTGGGGAGTACAACGTCTACAGAAAGGATAGACAGGATAGGAAGGGGGGAGGTGTTATGCTATTAGTTAAGAAACACATAAAAACCAAGGAAGTGAAGCCAGTCGACATCGCTGGACAGTGCAGTGTGGAGTCAGTTTGGTGTGACATAAGCATTGGGAGATCAAAATTGAGAGTAGGAGTGTGCTATAGGCCTAATGACTCTGATGAGTATAATAAGGAACTGTACAGGGAAATAGAGTGGGCCAGTAAATCAGAGTGTCTTATAATGGGAGATTTTAATTTCCCAGATATTGACTGGAATTTGGGGGCTGGATACTCACACACTAGCAGGGCTTTTGTGGATTTATTGGATGATTGTTTTCTACATCAGCATGTTCGGGAGGCAACTAGAGGGAGTAATACTCTTGATTTGATTATCAGCAGTGATTCTTCATGCATTAAGAATCTGCAGATAAATGAACCACTAGGTGGCAGTGATCACAGTGTGCTGAAGTGGGATTTACTCAAAGAGGTAACTACCATTAGGGGTAAAGGGAAGGGTTTTTGCTTCCGTAAAGGCGACTACGATGGACTGAGACAGTATTTAAATTCTATACAGTGGGACCAACTGATGATGTTACCAACAGCAAATTCAAAATGGGAAGCATTCAAAGAACTTATCTTGGAAGCTACTAGGCTTTACATACCAACTAAGAAATATTGTTCAAGGTTTAGGCCAAAATGGATGTCAGATGAACTAATGAGGCATATGGCAGAGAAGAAAAATGCATGGGATACTTACAAATTAACACATGACACAGAAGCCTATGATAGATACAAGTTGATATGAAACCAAGTTACAAAGGAGGTTAGGCAGGCGAAGGCAGATTACGAGAAATCCTTGGCAAGGGATGCAAAGAAAAACAGCAAAGAGTTCTTTACTTATGTAAACTCTAGAAGGAAAGGGATGAATCAGATTGGTCCACTTGATATTGATGGGTCAAGTGTTGAGGATCCTGCTCAGGTGGCTAACAAACTAAATGAATATTTTGCATCGACATTCACACATGAGGAGTTATTCAGTGAGGGGAATGCCAGAGGTGTATTCAACTCTAGCAGTAAGTTACAGAATCTTGAAATAACTGGGAGTAAAGTGGAGGAGAAACTGTTGAAGATAAACACAAGAAAGGCACCCGGGGTGGATGGGATCTATCCAGTTATATTAAAGGAGGCAGCAAAGGAAGTAAGCAAACCCTTAGCCATAATTATGAGAGCTTCCTTGGACTCAGGGGAGGTACCCATAGACTGGAAATGTGCAAATGTGACCCCAATTCACAAAGGAGGATCAAAGGCTGACACAAGTAATTATAGACCTGTGAGCTTGACTTCTGTTCCAGGAAAATTAATGGAGGCACTGGTTAAAGACGCACTGCAGGATCATTTAGACAAGACTTCAGTTATAGCTCAGACACAGCATGGTTTTGTTAAGGGGAAGTCTTGCCTGACCAACTTGATTGGATACTATGATGCAGTCACAAAAGAACTGGATGCAGGGAATAACTTTGATATTATATACTTGGATCTTAGAAAGGCTTTTGATACTGTTGCACATGAAAGACTGCTACACAAATTGGAGCAGTGTGACATTGGAGGCAAAGTGCTGCTATGGATAAAGGGGTGGTTGAGGGGGAGAAGACAGAGAGTGGTAATCAATGGACACTGCTCATCGTGGACTGATGTTATTAGTGGAGTCCCTCAGGGCTCAGTGTTGGGTCCATTATTGTTTTCTGTATTTATAAATGATATTGATGATGGTATATCGGGATTAATGTCCAAGTTTGCAGACGATACAAAGGTTGGCAGGGTTGTCAAGGACACTACTGACACTATGCTTCTGCAACAGGATCTGGAAAGGTTGAGCAGATGGGCTGAGAGGTGGCAAATGAAGTTTAACATTGACAAATGTAAAGTACTACACATGGGAAACAGCAACCCCAGAGCAACGTATCAACTCTATGGTACAACACTGACAGTGGTAGAGAATGAAAGGGACTTGGGGGTGGTTGTGCAGGCAGATATGAAGTTCTCTGAGCAGTGCAGACGGGCTGCAAGAGTAGCTCATGGAGTATTGTCAATGATATACAGGAATTTTTCCAGCAGGGATAAGGAGGTGATTATTCTATTGTATAAGGCGATGGTCAGGCCACACCTAGAGTAATGTATACAGGTCTGGAGGCCTCATTTCAAGAAGGATGTAGAGCTGCTGGAACGAGTACAGAGAAGGGCAACAAGATTAGTGAATGGAACAAAGGGGTGCTCTTACGAAGAAAGGCTTAAGTTTTGCAAATTACAGTGTCTGGAGACTAGGCACCAGCGAGGTGATCTGATAGAGGTGTATAAAGCCTTGAATGGTTTAAGCATGCTCAATGCTGATGGGATTCTTCCTCTAGCTCAGAATAATCACCTGAGAGGGCATAAATTCAAATTGTGGAAAGACAGATGTAGGATAGACGTGCGGAAATTTGCCTTTAGCCAGCGGGTGGTTGGTTGGTGGAACAGACTTCCATCCCTTGTGGTGGAGGTTGATAGCCTAAATAAGTTTAAGGCTCAGCTGGACAGGTATTTTGAACGAACAGAGGGGTGAAGTGGAAGTGGTTTTTTTTTTTTTTTTTTTTTGGCTGATGCTGCATAAGCTTGCTTTCTTGCATCAAATGCCTCTACTAATGCTAATGCTAATGCTAAGGGCATAAATTCAAATTAAGGAAAGGCAGATATAGAATAGATGTGCGGAAATTTGCCTTTAGCCAGCGGGTGGTTAATTGCTGGAATAAACTGCCATCTGTCGTTGTGGAAGTTGATAGGTTAAATAAATTTAAGGAGGAACTGTATAAACATTTAGAGGGAATGGTTGTGTGGATTTTTTTTGGCTGATGCTGCATACGCGCATACACTGCTTTCTTGCCTCACATGCCATTACTACTACTACTACTACTACTAGTACACCCACTATGTGGCTAAGTAATAATAGTAATAAAAATAATAATAATTTGAATATTTTCACAATTGAAAATGGAGCACGTGAATTACGTCGTGGACATAATTGTGACGTATACGGAGTTACAGGCCTAGTTATTGTGTAGTTATTTTGAAGTCATCGGCAAATTAATACAGTAATTTAATCTTGGCATTTGTGAAGTTAATTTAAGTATTATTATTATTAGCCATATGGTGCAAGGAAACCTGAGGCTTATGCTGCACTAGAAAAAAAAAATCTGAATTACCCTGAGAGAGAGAGAGAGAGAGAAGTAGAAGGGAATCACCAAGAAAGAGAAGAAGAATGATGATATCCAGCTCAGGACCCTAGGTGTGCCAAGCCCATACTCACCAGATGTTACGTTGTGAACCCCCTGGAATTGCCACATTAAGCTATAATACTGAACGCCTAAATACATATGAATGTATCGTGTCATAATGAGTTATGGCAAACCTAAACTGTTATACAAAATGTAAAAGTTATTTTCTTATTGCAGTGCAGTCACTCCAAATTTTTAAAAACCGATTTGCTGTGATTATTCCTTTTGAGTCAGCAAAATATTAGTAGCGTTTTCGATATTTTTTGCAAGTTCTGCAGAACCAATGCCAGTTTCGATATTTTTATCAAGTTCTGCAGAACTGTGTTCCAAAATTGTGTGCATTTTTGACACAGTCTATAAAAGATTAAAAAAAAAAGAAAAAAGAAAGGAACCAATTTCAGAAGTGCGCATTCGAAAGTTTTATGAAGTGTCCTCTTATAGTTAAACCCCAGGGGCTCACATCTGGTGAGTATGGGTTTGGCACACCCAGGGCCCTGAGCTGGGTATCATCAGTCTTCTCTTTCTTGGTGATTCCATTCTACTTCTCTTTCTCTCTTCCAGGGTAAGTCAGGAATTTTTTTTTTTTTTTTTTTTTGCTGGTGTAGCTTAAGCCTCAAGCTTCCTTGCACCCTGCAGCTAATAATAATAATAATAATAATAATAAAACTCCAGGATGTCTAGCTAGTGCTATTCTGCATTATTTACTCAATAGAAATAGATTCCGCCGGATTTTCGATATCCGGCATTGTTGAGGAACGCAAGACAAATCGACAATAATAATGCTGATTGGCAGTGGCGTACCAGATATCATCGTAACGGGGGCATGGCAACCAGGCTATTCAGTTGTTTAGAACGCAGGAGGCGATCTAAAAAAAATTAGGCTTAAGGAGGGGCATATGCCCATTCTGCCCACCCCTTAATACGCCCCCTGCTGATTGGTGATTTCAGAGAAGAGTTAACTATCCAGAACCGACCTCGGGATGTAGCCCGGGATGCTAGCATTTTCAAGTGCGTTCTATATATTTTGTATATTATTATTTTTGTAAGAATTTCTTTTATGTGTATATAAAGCACTTTATATACACATAGTCCAAATTTGCGCCTTAGTCTGAATTTCTTTTATTTATAAAATTATAATTACTTTAATAGCTATTATTAGTATTGGGTAGTTAAAATGATGCAAGAAAGCATGCTTTTTTTGTATCCCCCGAAGAAAAATTAAATAAATTGATAAAACCCTACATCACAATGTAGAAAAACTCTCCACCGAAAGTTTCCTAATTTCGGGGCTGTTTCTGCACTCACATCAATGGCTCCACTTTCTGTGAATTTTAATGGCTAACCGGAATTAACATTATCGCCTGTGTGGGTGTCCTCTCTGTAACTCTGTGTGATGATGTGACGTACCCCCCACCACTCTCCCTTTTTGTTGTTCGTTCGTTTTGTTTCTTTTAGCTCCTATATCATAGCCTAGTAGGCTATGCCAATATGGAATAAACGTCATCTGTAACGCTCCAATCATAGCGTGTGGTGATGATGAAAACCTTCCGTTGCTATCACGTGTTGTGAAATGCGCTTGTAGTGAGTGTCAAAATTATTTCCATAGATACGAGAGGTGTCTTGGATGATAGGTGTGCTTTGGTAGATAGTATCTAAAACTACATTTTTTTCTTAAGTGCCGCTTATAGGTTGTAATGAATTTGGACAATGCTATTGATAGTTTTGTTAAGTTGGTGGACGAGCTTGATAAGGACTATCTTGCCGATTTTTTCTCATGGATTCAACGTAGATACTTGGTTGCAAGTAAGTCCTAAAGTGTACTCTAATATTTATCATACTCTTCTGAAGGTTATTATTTGCAATAAACTTTAGAAGGGTTCGTAAATCTTGACAGTTATTTTGTGGATGAATTCCCAAGAAGAAAATTCGTGTCAGTAATTATTGTCCCATTTTGTTAATATTGTGTTCAATTTTAATTAATTCCCAGATAATGCATTTATTAGATCACGATAGTGTTTCTGCTTATCAAAACCTAGAAGTAGACTGGCCAAAATTAATGTACGGACTGTTTCTAACCGGCCTTATTTCTGACTATCTTCTTTTACCCTGTTAAAGTAATTTCAATGAAGATCCGACACGCAGATCACGTTATAGTCGAATTCGCCTCACTTTTTATATGACACGTCCCCCTTGATTAAAAACTGAGTGAGATTAAAAGAAACATCATATTGCTGATATGTTATCTTGAGTTTGCTGATAATAGTGAAAACTATTATCAGCAAACTCAAGTTTTAAGTAACCTGTTTGAAGTTGTTTATGGAATATCAAAGCGGACACATGCATAAGTACCAGCTTTGAATCAAAAGGAATTGTATAGCAAATAACTAGAACAACTAAGATAGTCAGTAGTTGAGGCAATCAATAATAGTGATTTTCAGAAAAAAGTAAGTGGGGTCTGGCAGACTAAGTGGAATGGAAATAATTTTGACACTTCAAGGGCATTTCACAACATGTGATAGCAACGGAAGGTTTTCATCATCACCACACGCTATGATTGGAGCGTTACAGCACATCTGGTGAGTATGGATTCAACTCACCAGATGTGCACCTTGGTACACTCAGGGTCCTGAGCTGGATATCATCATTCTTCTCTTTCTTGGTGATTCCCTTCTAGTTTTGACTCTCTCTCTCTTAGGGTAACTTGGAAATTTTTTTTTTTTTTTTTTTTTTGGCTGGTGCAGTAAGCCTCAGGCTTCCTTGCACCATATAGCTTATAATAATAATAAAAAAGATAACTTCATACACGATGTGATAAAATTTTAATGTTTTATTTTTGCAAGTCTTTACAAATGATGAAAGTGAATTTCTTTCCAATGGAAACTGCCCACTTTCTATGGATCTGCTACACACCTATGTTTAAATTTTTGTGATTGCTCGCTTAACAAGTGAGTTCTCCCACAGTTAGTGACCTGGTGGTGTGGTGGTTTTGCCACTAATGCTCTTTTTGAAAAATATTCTCTTACCAACACTTATTGTGTAATGTGTTTTTTTTTTTTTTCTCATCTTTTATATTATAAGATGACAATTTTGAAATTGGGGTTTCCAGCAAATGCTCAAATTCCTGTGCTGCACACTTATGACATAGCATTATGTTTTGGTCACTGTTCTTGTGTTTCAACATTGTTGTATTTTATTTATTTTTATTTTATTTTTGCCAGAATTTGTGCTTTACTTTACATTAAGTCATCCTATAAAATGATGCTTGCACACTACTTTTTTTTTTGTAGCTGTCATTCCTTTAACCATTAAAACCAGAGCCGATTTTAATGGTAGTTGCACCAGGTGCTCTGTCAGGACCTTGTATTTTATGGGGCCACAAAATTTTGCATAATTGATTGAATAAAAATGGACATTGTTCTAAGAGTTTGTTTAAGATAATATATTTTCTAACATAACAAGGTGCATAACTTGAAGGTTGAGAGTTGGGACTGTTGCCTTGTTATGGTCTTCAATTTGCTTATGAGCTTTTCTCATTCCATTTGTTACAAATTTCAATTAGGAAAGTTGGTTGATCTTTCAATTATTTTAATGGAAAACTGTAGAATTACTGGATTAATCATTGGATTACAAGATTAAATTGTTATTTTGCAAACTCTGTAAGAAAGAAAAATGTTTTGGTTGTTATAAATTTAATTTTGATATTTTTACTTATTAATTTTGTCAGATTAAGATAAATTTGAATTAAGTCTGTATTGGTAAAGGTAATTTTTTTTTTAATGAAACTTTTAATTTACTTGTAATTTCATATCTACACTTTAGACCATTTAATGCTTTTATATAGGGCTGCCAATAATAAGTTTTGCTATAATTGCTAGATGTGCACATAGAACCATCCCTGGTTAAAGCATAATTGTAATTTAGTAGTAGTAGTAGTAGTAGTAGTAGTGGCACTTGATGCAAGAAAGCAAGTGTAGGAGCTTATGCAGCATCAGCCAAAAAAAAAAAAAAAAAATCACACCATACCCTCCAATTGCCTGTCCAGTTCCTCCTTAAATTTATTTAACCTATCAACTTCCACAACGACAGATGGAAGTTTGTTCCAGCAATTAACCACCCGCTGGCTAAAGGCAAATTTCCGCACATCTATTCTACATCTATCCTTTCTTAATTTGAACTTATGTCCCCGTAGGTTCGTATTCTGAACAAGTGGGAGGATCCCATCAGAATTCAGCGTGCTCAACCCATTCAAGGCCTTATAGACCTCAATCAGATCACCGCGCAGGTGCCTAGTCTCCAGCCACTGCAATTTGCAGAACTTAAGCCTCTCTTGGTAAGAGGATCCCTTCATTCCCCTCACCAATCGTGTTGCTCTTCTCTGTACACGCTCAAGCAAATCTACATCCTTCCTAAAATGAGGCCTCCAGACCTGTACGCAGTACTCAAGGCGTGGCCTGACCATTGCCTTATACAGAGGGACAATCACCTCCTTTTCCCTGCTAGCAAAATTCCTATATATCATTGACAAAACCCCATGACCTGCCCTAGCAGCCTGTCTACATTGCTCAGAAAACTTCATATCTGACTGCACAATTACTCCCAGGTCTTTTTCATTTTCTACCACCTTAAGTGTAGTACCACACAGTTGGTACGTTTCTCTGGGGTTACTTCTACCCATATGCAGTACTTTGCATTTGTCAAGGTTAAACTTCAGTTGCCACTTCTTAGCCCATCTGCCCAAATTATCTAGATCCTGTTGCAGTAGCACACTGCCATTACTGTCATTAACAACCCTGCCAACCTTCGTGTCATCTGCAAACTTCGACATTAAGCCTGATATACCTTCATCAATATCATTGATAAATATACAAAACAACAGTGGACCCAACACCGAACCCTGTGGGACTCCACTAATAACATTAGTCCACGAAGAGCAGCACCCATTGATTACCACCCTCTGTCTTCTCCCACTTAACCATCCTTTTATCCATTGTAGCAACTTACCCTTAATACCATTCTGCTCCAATTTGTACAGCAGTCTTCCATGCGCAACAGTGTCAAAAGCTTTCCTGAAATCCAAGTATATGATATCAAAATTATTTTTTGCATCCAGTTCCTTTGTGACCACATCATAATAACCAATCAAATTTGTCAGACAAGACTTTCCCTTAACAAACCCATGCTGTGTCTGAATTATTGCTGCAGTCTTGTCTAGATGATCCTGCAATGCATCTTTAACCAGTGACTCCATTATTTTACCCGGAACAGAAGTCAAACTAACTGGTCTGTAATTATTCGTGTCACCCTTCGAACCTCCTTTGTGAATTGGGGATACATTTGCACATCTCCAGTCTGTGGGAACCTCCCCTGAATCCAAGGATGCTCTCATAATTATGGCTAAGGGTTTGCTTAGTTGCTTTGCCGCCTCCTTTAATATAACTGGATAGATCCCATCCGCCCCAGGTGCCTTTCTTATGTTTAACTTCAACAATTTCTCCTCCACTTTGCTCTCAGTTATTACAAAACATTAAGCACAGTGCTACAATTTGATAACCTTCTTCCATTTTCAAACTGTAATGATTCCTCACGTGTGAATGTAGATGCAAAATACTCATTCAGTTTGTTTGCTATCTGAGCAGGATCATCAACAGTCGAACCATCGATGTCAAGTGGACCAATCATATTCAGCCCCTTCCTTTTAGAGTTTATATAAGTAAAGAAATCCTTGCTGTTTTTCTTAGCATCTTTTGCCAAAGATTTCTCGTAATCCGCCTTTGCCTGCCGAACCTCCTTTGTGACCTGATTACAGACTAGCTTATATCTGCTACAGGCTTCTGCGTCGCCTGATAATTTATATGCATCCCATGCATTTTTCTTCTCTGTCACGAGTCTCATTAGTTCATTTGATAACCATTTAGGCCTAAACCTTGAATAAATTTTCCTTATATTTTAATAATTTTCATGTATCTATTACAAATATGTAGGCAGATTTCTTCATTGTTAAATCCCAACTATTAATAAAAATGATATATAATAAAAATATATTCATTGCACTTTTTATACCAATAATCACAGCAACAGATTGGTCAAGAGAATTATGATAACATATACCACTGTCAGAAAAAGTGATGATATTTTCTAATGTGGTTAAAGGGTTAATGTATTAATGAAGTCAGTATCCTACATATTACCAATTTAACAATAAAAGGCATTAAATTGATTATTGGAAAAAAGAAAGTTAAAAAAAAAAAATTTTGAAAATAAAGATTCCACTTGAAAATTAACTAGAAATATTTGATGTATAATTTAAACAGAGTGTAATTTAATTGATGCGAAATTATTATTTTTATCTAGCATTTTTTTTTAACCCTCTGGAAAAAGCAAATAATATCAGGTATATTTAAAATGCTGGCCAGATGAAGGTTATCAAATGTCTTGCTAAAGGATGACAAACCTCCTTTAGCCAGAAATTTGATAACCCTATGAAAGCATGTTTGTAGTTGTTAACCACAACAACAAACATGAAATATTTGGATGGTTGTACAGGCCTTGTCCATATGCGCACAGAGAAGCAACAAGCTCAGGGATTCATCATCCACAAGTTGACATAATTTATTTTCTCTCTTCAGTAACCTTTCCAAATATTTCTGCTTGATGAGAAATTTCAAGGGAATAGTTAAGTTGAATGCAAGCAATCAGAAAGGACTTATAGTAGGCTATTTAGAACATGGTGTATAAAATGTAGAGGGAGGAGTTTCAGAGAAGAACTATAAATTGATATCATCTACACAAGATGGACATATGTCTAGGGTATACCTCCTCCCCCCTCCATGTTGTGACTGGGTATCATGCCAGTGACAGAACTAGAATAAGGTAACTCACCTTGCCCTGATTCTGCAGTTGTGCAAGAGAACACACACACATACACACCTTCCCATTTCACCTATCCATTCCCTCCAAATGTTTGTCTAGTATTTCCTTGAATTTATTTAAGCTGTCAACTTCCACAATGACAGATGGAAGTTTGTTTCACTGCTCCAATTTATACAGCAATTTTTTATGTCTAACAGTATCAAAAGCTTTCCTGAAATCCTGTATATGATATCAAAATTTATTTTTTGCATCCAGTTCCTTTGTTACTGCATCATATTATCCAGTCAGGTTGGTCAGATAAAATTGCTCCTTAACAAATCCATTCTGTGACTGCAGTATAATTGTATTCCTGCATTACTTCTTTAATTAGTGGCTCAATTGTTTTCCCTGAACAGAAGTAATTACTCAGGGCACCTTTTGATCCCTCTTTGTGAATTGGGGATACATTCACACATCTCCAGTCCATAGGGATCTTCACTGAATCCAAATATGCTTTCATAATTAAGAATGATTTGCTTATCTTCTTTGTTACCTCCTTTAAAATAATTGGATGGATCCCATCCCCCCCAGGCACCTCTTTTTTGTTTAGCTTCAACAGTTTTTCTTCCATTTACCTCACAGTTATCACAAAATCATTTATCCCCCTGTTAAGAGTTTTTTATACACCTCAGGCATCACCTTCCTAAAATGTTTCTCATGTGTGAATGTAGATGCAAAATGCCTATTCAGTTTGTTAGCAACCTGTGCAAGGTCATCAAAAGTAAACCATCAAAGGCAAGTGGACAAGTGTGATTTAACTTCTTCTTTCTACTGCTTTTATAAATAAGAAGTCTTTGTTGCTTTTCTTTGCTAGAGACTTTTTATTTATAAAAACAGTAAAGAAGGAATTATAGTGGCATCACCATTATCTACCTTAGCTTGCCTAACCTTCTTTGTGACTTGATTACAGACTAGCTTATATCTACCATAGGCTTCTGTATCACCTGATAATTTATAGACATCTCATGTATTATTCTTCTCAGCTGCAAGTCTCATCAGTTTATCTGGCATCCATTTAGGTCTAAGCCTTGAAAAGTATTTCTTTGTTGGTATGAAAAGGGGCTCATATCTGGTGAGTATGGGCTTGGCACACCCAGGGTCCCGAGCTGGATATCATCATTCTTCTCTTTCTTGGTGATTCCCTTCTACTTCTCTCTCTCTCTCTCTCAACACACAGGGTTTTTTTTTTTTTTTTTTGGTGCAGCATAAGCCTCAGGCTTCCTTGCACCATATGGCTAATAATAAAGCCTAGTAGCTTCTTTGATTACTTCCCTGAATACTTCTCATTTAGAATTTGCTGTTAGTAACATCATCAGTTGGTCCCACTGTGCTTAGTTTAAAAACTGTCTGAGACCTCTGTAGTTACCCTTGTGAAAGCAAAAGCCTTTCACTTTACCCTTGACAGTAGTTATATCTTTCAGTAAATCCCACATCAATTTGCCTGTGATTACTCCCATCTAGTAAGTCTTTTACATTTAGATTTTTAATGCATGAAGAATTGCTGCAGATAAGCAGATCAAGAATATTGTTCAAACAGGCCTCTGAGGTTGGGTATGTTCATATTGTAGTTTTAAATGTTTTTCACCAACCTTATGTAGAAATAAAACACAAAGAAAACGAAAAACGAAAACGGGAATCTTGATAACTATGTATTTATAATAAATTATATTTGTCTGTATTTACAATAAATTATATTTAACTTTACAACTAAAATATATGAAATATACATTAAAATATACTGGGTTAAGAACAATAAAATACATTAAAATATACTAAATTAAAAGCGATAAAACCATAGCTTTCAAAGGCTCCTGCCTTCTTCTTCTTCTTCAGCGGTATTTTCTTTGTTCTGCGGTGCGTCTTTAAATACCAGCAGGTTCACGGTACTCATCACGTGTTTCATTCCGTGTTCCGTTCTCTTGTGTTATGGAATCGGAAGTGGCTCGAGAGTGGGTCATGTGGAACCGTTCGTCCCTTCTGAGGATAGTAGCCTCAAAGAGGGGATGGATCCGCATTCCTCTATCTCTATTAATGTTCACTGCATTCCTCTATCTCTATTAATTAACGTGGAACAGATCCGCAAACTCTCAAGCCACTTGCGGTCCCAGAACTTATTCGCCCTATCAGTGATGATAGCCTCGTCCGGGGAGATGTGGTGCTGCTTCTCCCAAAAATGCTCGGCGACGGCGGACTTACCATAGTCCGCACTTCTTATTGCCTTAGTGTGCTCCCCCAGACGGTCTTTGAGACGGCGTTTTGTTTCCCCTACATAACACTCCCCACAATCCGGGCATCTAATACTGTATACGACCCCACTTGCATTCTCTTTTTGAATGGGGTCCTCTACTTGTGACACGATTGTGTGCCTCCGCCCCGGAAGCTGCACACAACGCATCTGATAATTTCTTAGTATTCTAGTTATATGATCGGTTAGACCCGGATAGTAGGGAATATATGCAGTGGATACTGGCGTAAAAGATTCGCCTCTCCTCTGATTTCCTTTAATATATTTTTCTATAATCCTTTGGGGGTAGCCACATTTTGTAAGATCCATCACGATGCATTTATACTCTACCTTCCTATCCTCGGAGGTACTACGGTGTGATTTTGCCCTGTCAACTAATGTTCTAACCACACTGTTCCTATGATGGTTGGCCTGAGCTGAATTGTAGTGCGAATATTGACCTCTACACATCGATTTCCTATAGACCTTAGTCTTTAGTTGTTGGTCTTCCCTACAGACCAACACATCACGGCAAAACTCCTCCTTCTTCTGCCTCCGAGGTAAATTGTATGAATGGGGAGAAGCCATTTAAAATATTCAACACCTGATCTTCACTCCCCTTTCGAATAATTGAAAACATATCATCTACGTATCTTTTCCAGGGGCGCATAGGGAGAACACTAACATTAAATATTCTAGCCTCGAGCTCCTCCATAGCTAAATTAGCTATAATTGTGCTAATGGGGGAGCCCATGGCTGTACCGTTAACCTGCTTATACATAGTATTATCAAACACCATAGTGGTGCTCGAGAGGCATAATTCTATACCTTTCTCAATATCCTCTAAATTTAATTGTGTTCTAGTATTTAGAGTAGTATCTCTCCGTAAGGCCATGTGTGCACAACGCACCCCATGGTCAATCGGAATACATGTAAATAGAGATTTCACATCGAAAGATATCATAATTTCATTCTCTTCTATGCGTTGGCTTCTAATAAAATGCACAAAGTCTTTGCCGTCCTTAACACTAAATTCAGAAAGTCCTACTAATGGAGATAATAATTTGGCTAAGAAACCAGATAGTGAGTATGTGGGACTGCCTATAAATGAGACTATGGGTCTAAGTGGTACACCCATTTTATGAATTTTGGGCAAGCCATAAAATCTTGGTATTTGGCTCCCTGTAGCATGCAGTACCCAATATTGTTCTTTGGAAATTTTGCTAGACTTAAGCCAACTCTGTACCATTCTATTCACTTGCCGTTCCAAGTTAAGCAGTGGACTTTTCTGAATAACCTTATAGGTTGTATGATCATTCAATAAATCCAACGCCTTATTTCGATATGCTTCCTTATCAAGAACCACCGTTGCCCTACCTTTGTCGGCGGGTAAGACCACAATGCTATCATCTTGCGTGGAAGAGCTATAAATAAACTTCCTGAAGATATGGCTAATGAAATTTGAGTTAAAACAGCAGCCATCCTCAGTCAAGCTAAAAATGCCCCCTCTAATCTCAATGTGAAGCAAAAATTAGCGCTAAAAAGCCTCAAGCAAGATGATAGCATTGTGGTCTTACCCGCCGACAAAGGTGAGGCGTGCATTGTAGCCCGTGGAAGAAACTTCGAACACTTAATTTAATCCATGTACCTTTTGCTTCTTTTCATGTATTATTAAAACGATTTCTCACTTACGGTCTCTTTTCTTTATGGTGCTTCTGTGTAAAACACCGCTTCAGGAAAGCATTTCCGACCCCACATTGCTATATGATTTCGAGTTGTCAGGAAGTTCTGAAACGTTTAACTGAAACACCCTGTATATATATATATATATTATTTACTGTGATATTATATACTAATAATACTAAATAATACTTCATTATATGTTTAGCTAAAACATAAAATAATCATTAAAGAAAATTTCTTCAGTATGCTACTTTTCCGTAATATTTCTTATGGTTATTTCTTCCCTTATTAACATGAATTTTTATATATATATTTTTTAGCATGTTCTGGTCAACAGCCTGCTATAAATCACATGAATTTGAGGAAGATTGGCCAGGAAATAAAAGAATTGGTCCCTCTAAATGCTATTTTGCCTTCAGAAAGTTTTGTGCAACCAACGAAAGGAGAGGTAAGAGGTCTGCTGTCTTTTGTATGTTGTATCTGTTATGATTTTGGTTGCTTGGTAACTGAAAATGTTAGCTCCATATTAAAAGAAGTGACCAGTATTTTAATGACAAGTTTTGGAAGACACTGCTTAGAAAAACTGTTAACATTTTGTTGGAGGCATAATTTTTTTAAATTTGATTCAGATGTAATTGCAGTACCAAATTTTACTCCTTTATTGTTTATTATTGATAATATTTTATGCATTATTTTTATCTTATTCAGTTTGTGAAGGTTAGCAAAAAACATTTATAAAGCTAATGTGTACATTTAATGCTTTTATAATTACTACATTAAAAAGGAGGTAAAGAAATATTCCAAATCTGTAACATTAAAAATAATGAATGCAAAATAGTATAATCAGTTTTATTTTAATAATAATACTGAACTAAAAAAATAAATCAATAAACATTTTAAAGCAAACAGTCTTTCCATGAGTAACTTAATCACTATGAATAACTACAGGATGGCCAATGGTTCAAAATGTGATTTCAAACTGTAAAAAAAAAAATTGTGAAAAACATCTAATTAGAACTAAAAAAGCATTTATTTTTAGAAAAACTGAAAAAGAAGTTTTAGTTTCAATAGTGAAAAATATTTTTCTTTTAGTGTATTGAATGAAACTAATTGAATCACCTTTGAAGTGAAGGTTTTTTAAATGTATCTTTGTAAGATTTTTCCCAATATACCATCATTATTTATTTGAATTAAATTTCTAGAAATGTAGCTATTCCAAGCCACCTTTAATGCAGTTGTTCAGACTATTAATATGGAAATAATTTCTCTGTATTTACGATGTTTATTTTGGAATAAAACTTGGACTAATTGTATATTTAAAATTAATTTAACGTTATGTATTTCAGACTTCTTTGGATTCTTACCTCAATAAAATAAGTTAAAATAATATATCAAGATCTGTCAGCTAGAAGTATAAAAAATATTCCTAAAGAACACTTCATCAAATCAGAATAAAATACATAACAGGTTCTTTTAGCCTTTTTTTTTTTTTTTTACAGTAAATCTCAGTGGAGATTTTCAAATTTCTGCTTTATGTTATTCAGGTGCTATAATGGGATGAAAATTACTAAATCATTATACTGCTATGGTACATGTATATTTACCATTTAAAAATGACAGTAAATAGGTTCTCTGTAAAAGAATATATTTTTTATGCTGCATGAATTTAAGTCATTTGTGAGTTGATCCAGATATTGTATTTCTTTAACCTGAGACAAGATTAATTAGCCTATCATATCATATAAGGTACATTCCAAAAGTTGTAATAGTGACTTTATGACATGATTGCATGTCCTTGTAATGATAAAACCTTTTTTTTTTTTTTGGTTCCACATAATGCCATTCTAGTAGTTGTTCAGTTTATTCAATGATGTTTACACATTCAGTTTCGCTACTTGTACTTAAATGCAGCGCATTTGATAAACATGTTGGAGTAGAAGACTTAGCATTGGTGATGATTGGTGAAAATGATGTCATTTGAGCAGTGACATTAAAGGTTTTGGTTTGGCAAAAAACATTTTCTGATAGTTGTAATTCACTGGAAGATAAACATATAAGTTTATCTTCCAGTGAATAAACATATAAGTCAATAAACATATAAGTCAATCTGAACATCCTGTGTATCTGTTTTAATTTCCTATGTGTGTGCAGACTATGAATGTTTATGAGCGATGTCATATTCTCTTCTTACAGTGTGGGAATATATCTTGCCATCCACTTTGACTCATGACCAAAAGTAAGAGAGAAGGATTGTCAGTTGAGATCTCATTGAAGTAGTGGCAGCAAATCCAGTCTCCCTGAGTATAATAATTGTTAGGATTGAAAGGTGGCACTTCTTGTATCATAGACTAAATGACAATTGTTTATTTTGAAGAATAAGTCCTCAGCTTGTCCAAAGAAGTTTTAACAAGGCAGATCAAAGGATAAAAAGGCTGTTGATTGAAGTATTCTATGCATAACAGAAATTGGACATCTTAAATTCATCCCTAAAGGTAAGAGTATTACAAATCATATTTGGATATCTTGTGTTATCTACAGGAAAGGAAGCTGCCTGATGACAAAAAAAAAGTTGTAGTTAACAAGATCTGATTTTTGCTTTATGGCATTGGCACCATTGCATTGTATTGCCACATACATTATTCTGCCCTGAACTCTGTCAGTGACAGATTCCTTTATAGACATATTAAGTGGGAAATGAGGGATGCATATTTAGCAGTGCCAAAGAGATCAAGTTTAGCAGTGATGAATGCTACTGAGCCATTTCTACAAAAAGACTTTCAGGAGTTATAGTTGGTTGGTTGTTGTAGGATTTTAGGCACATCAGCAACTTAGGCCATATTGTGCTGTGTATAGTATGTTCTGTGGTCAGTTTTCTGGATAAAAAACTTGAGTTTCCGGGGGAAAAAAACATGCTACCTTGCGTGAGACTGACTAACTTGGTCATGTTGTGAAAAAGGCCCATAAAAATTCCTTGCATCATTGACAGGATTAGAACTCTGGTGTTTGGTATAATCACCACCCTCCCCACACTTGTGGGAAGGGTAGTGATTATACCAACTGGGCTACCCATGAGGGCTTCAGGAGTTATACCAGTGTCGCCAAAAGTGTGTAATGCCAGATAAAGGATGCTTTGGAGGAAGTGTAATGTAAATTTGACATTACTAATAGTTATCTATTTTTTTTTTCAGCCTTTAATGCTTTACTTGGTATTTGGTATTTTTAGTTGGTATTTTTACTTGGTATTTTTAGGAGCATTAGCAACTAAGGCCATATTGCTCCTGGGATATGCGATGATCATTCCCTGACCTTTCCGCATCCTCCGTATTTGGTGGTCACAGGCTCAAACCCCGGTCTAATCAAGAAGCGTGTGCTATGCACTGCTGCTCCTGCCCACCTGGCTATGGAGGCGCCACTTGGTATTTAAGAAATAAAGAAAACATTATTTTAGAAACAATTTAATAGTATTTATGCAAGTATTATTTTTGTGTTTTATAATGTATATATTTTTAGACATCTGCTTAAATTTAACATTTTCAGGTTTTGTTCCTCAATAATGTGAAATAACACTGCTTTTTGAGTACAGGCATCTCTTGCCAGCTGCAAGGATATGTTTCTGAAAATTTCTACAATTGGCAAAGCCAAAGTCCTATGGAAAATAATGATAAGGGAAAAATGATTATTATGCCAACAGTAAATTTCTTTATTATAAAGACACAAGTAGTTATGTCTCCAAAGATATAACTATGTGTGTCTAGTTTGATTAGATTCATTATTTCTAAATAAAACTGCATCTAGACTAATATAGTAAATTTATATGGCAACGGTGTGTATTTCTATTCAAATAAAATGAAATCATAAAAATAATTTTATGATTTCATTTTATTTTGAATGTTGGTTATTGGCAGAATCATACCCTCACATATTGCCCTAATTTCCCTCACATAATCACCACCTGATTATGTGAGGGAAATTCACATAATCAGGAAATTCACATAATTCACAAATTTCATTTTCCATTCATAAATTTTATAATACAATAAGAAAAACATGATAAGAACAAGGTGATGGAACCTGTTAGATGTACACACATTCACTTTCAATACTTTTGACTGTTTAGAGGACATTATAAAGGGTAAAATTAATGTTAATCTACATTACTGTATAACAAAGGTGGTAATCTTCAAAGTGTATGAAAAGAGTTCCAAAATATGCTGTATATCAAGCATGGTAATCATCAAAGCATTACAGAAAAAAGTCCAAAATATGTTTGGGAAAATATAAATGTTAGTTAGAAACAGGGAAATATACAGAGGGGGTGGTGACACATCCATGTAGAACATTGTAGTATATATTAATCGTCACCAGTTGAGACTGTGTTCTGCCTCTAGACTAATAATTTTTCATGGGCTACAAGTGATCTGAATATAACGAATAATTTGTGCATCAAGTAATTATTTTAGTCTTATATTTTTGTAAGTTCCTTAATTTAATGTGGGACATTTAAAAAAAATTGATCATACCATATACTGAAGGTGCCTTTCTATGTGTTCTGCAATAAAAGAAAAAAAAAATGCACCTTCAGTATATGGTATGATCAGTTTTTTTATATTTACTCCATTGTTTTATTAATTTTATGCCAAAAAGGGATCTGGACCAAAATGAATTACAATTTTTACTAATTGTAAAATTTATATAAACGTTCTTTATAGTAACACTGTATTACACTGATGCACATTTTCTGATATGGACAGAAGGAAATCATTTGTAAACTAGTGAACTCTTGATATACATAGTTCTGATGTGTGCATCAAGAACATAAAAGAAATCACCCTGTCTGCATTATTTTCTGGTAAGGTGCATTTACTGTTGGGGTACATGTTCGTGTCAGACGGCACCTGGGATTTCTCCCATCTCCGCTACTGTTGGGGTACAGTGATGCAGTTACTTCTAGAGCCCCTATGGTCACAGGCACTCCAGAACAACACAATTAGTGTTGGTTCAGTCCTCTGAAAATGTGCACCAGTATCCCAGACTACCTAAATCCAGCATTTTCTCCTACACCTGCTCATGACATGGGTACCCCCCCCCAGGACTACCCTGCCATGTGTAGGAACCTGGAGCACACCAAATAAGTAACCATATAGGGGAGGGAGATATATAGGCAGCCAGGGAAGCAGATTAGCTGTAAAATATCAGTAAGCTAGTAGCTGGGGGATGCAATGTAGAATGAATTAATGAGAATGAAAGACAGAATGAATAGGCAGAGCACTGAATGAATTAGGAATTATGGTAAAAGGGAATAAATGTCGGTTTTGGTGAAAGAAAGAGTGACCTAGCATGAGGGAAAGGGAGAGTGAATGAGTGGAAGGGCAAATGTAATTGCCAAAAGAATACAAAGTTAATAATAACTTAGATTACTTTATACACTAACAAACATTTACTGACAACACAAACACTAACTGCATTCTACCCTGGCCTGCACGACAACTGAAGAATAACAGCAAGTTGAGGTGCCTAGAGAGTGCAGTGCAGAAAGCAAGAGTCTAATAAATGAAATGAAAGCCAGAAGAATGAATGAGAGTGCAAGTGCACGAGAAAAAGAATACAAACCATAAATGTTACAGTTAAGTACACACTAACCCTAGTTTTAATCTTTTATATTCTTACTTATTAAGCTTAACTATTATGCATTAGTATTTAAATTTACATTGCACACCATTACATCCCTCCCTGGCATGTGAGAAAAAGATAAGTGAATGAAAAAAAAAAAAAAAAAAAAATATATATATATATATATATATATATATATATATACAGTGAAACTTCCCTTTAACGGACAGCCATGGGGAACAAAAATGTGTCCGTTAGAGAGAAGTGTCCGCTAACAAGAAGTCTGAGGGAGAAAAAAAAAAGAAAGAAAGAAAAATCGTTAAACGTTTAATGTAAAATTAAATTAAAATATATACAGATTTTGAACAATATTTTTGTAAATAATATACAATTACATACACAAGAGATAAAGAAAAATCGTTAAACGTTTAATGTAAAATTAAATTAAATTATATACAGATTTTGCACAATATTTTTGTAAATAATATACATACAATTGTGCTATGCATATTATGACTTTATCTTAAGAAAAATACATACAGTAATCACTTATTTTCTTCTGCACCTTCTTCTGGCTGATAATTTTGTTTTCAACATTTGTTTGGAGTGAAGAAACCATCGAAAGTCCTTCAGTTATCTTCTTCAGCGGCGAAAAAACATTTTTAAACGACTGATTTGTATCAGCGCTTCTTCTATTTTCATCGGTGGTTCGTCGTTAATATGTTCTTCGACAGAATGACCTCCTCCATTTCTTCATCCTCATGAGGAACTTCTTAAAAAATATCGATGATAATGTCGTTGATATCTATAGCACCATCTTCTGTAGTGAGGTTCGAGTCTATATCTTTGTAGCCAGGGTCACTTGTAGCTGAAATATCGTACATTATCAATAGATGTTGAAGTTCTTGTTCTTCTTGGTGCTCCACATTGCTGTTCACAACTTCAATTTTTGCGTTTGAGAAGCCAGACTTTACAAAACCGTTCACGACAGTTTGTTTTCTAATTGCGTTTACTGAAGAGGAAATCCATTGAATCGCATCTAGGATGCTGATTTTCTTTGCAAGGTCACTCGTACATGTTACATCGTTCATGTTTGCAATGAGATGTCTTAAAACAAGTTTTCTGTAGTGAAGTTTAAAATTTTTTATTATCCCTTGATCCAAGGGCTGACACTCTGCAGATGTGTTTGGTGGCAGAAAAACGATTTGAATGTTGGACAATTCAATGTGCGGGTGAGATGCAGCATTATCCATGAAAAGAATAATTTTTCTGTTTTGACGAATCATGTTTTGGTTAAAGTGACTTATCCATTCGCTCATGATATCTCGTGTCATCCACGCTTTTTTATTAGACTTCCAGTCAACATTCAAAAGATTCAACTTTATGCCCTTGAATCAACGAGGATTTTGTGGTTTTCCTATAACAAGAGGTTGTTCAAAGTCTCCCAGCATATTTGTACACAATAGTACAGTCAAGCGTTCCTTAGAAATTTTTCCCCCCTGGCACTTTTCGTTTTTTAGACTCATTGTTTTTTCAGGAAGAGCTTTAAAAAACAACCCTGTTTCGTCACAGTTGTAAATATCCTTAGCTTCAAAATCACGACATAAATCTTCCAATTTGACGGTCCACTCTGTTAGAACCCCAGTATCAACAGATCCACCTTCACCACTTACGGTTTTCCAATAAATTTTATGCCGAGTTTTGAACTTGTCTAGCCATCCCACAGAAGCTTTGAACTTATTTGCTCCCCTTTTCCCTAATAATAGGCCCATTAATGGGAATTTTTTTAGCACGTTCTCGACAAAACCACTCATACGTAACATTGTCAATTTGAAGTCCAACAGTTTTCGGGAATGATTTTTGAACCTGATCATTTCCGTGTTGCCAAAATTGTTTGAGCAGTTCATTTTTTTTTCTTTTGGATGTCGCTTACCTGCGTCTTCCCGATCATACGCATTAATGAGTTCGACTCATCTTTAAAGTTAAATGTTTACGAGAAGACATTGTGCACTTCACACGACACTGAACAAAACTGAAAACTGAAACTGAAAAGACGAAAGGCCAACATATCCCCCCCCCTGCACACACCCAATTCATCAGAAGTTTTACACGTGCCTTAAAATTCTTGAAAAAGGGTTTAGAACTGCGACGTAAACCTTGATAAAATTAATGAATCGGAAATAGAAAATAAACACACGATTGAGGCAATACGTGGAAGAAAAGTTCCTAGAAAAGGGCCATGAGCTCGCCTGCTATCCGTTATGGGGAGATCAAATTAAGTGCTAATCTAAACGAAACAGTGCAGATTGCCTGTCCGCGTCTGTTACAGAGAATGTCCTCTAGACAGAAGCTGCAAACACGTTAAAACCAATGGAGGTGAGTTGGGGAATTTGGAAATGTCCGTTGTAGAGAGATGTCCGTTAATGAGAGGTGTCCGTTAGGAGAAGTTTCACTGTATATATAACGTAAAAGGGAAAAAAAATTATAAAATATAAGAAAAAAAGTATAAAAATAGAATGCAGATTATGAATGAAGTAAATGTGCGATTTTTCCCGCCCCTCCAGTGCCAGCTAACATATCCTACTCCCTGAGGAGGGGCAGTTTGACCATCCTACCAGATTCAACACTTACATGGACATGACAACTATCACTGACGGAGACATACTGTAGCTCTGCTGCCAGCACTGCATTTGGCAATCTGAACTGGGTACTCAAACCTGGTTCCCTTTAAAACCCCATCCCCGGGGGGGGGACGGGTCTCTGTCTCCTCCTCTCCCTGCCTTCTCCATACTTCACCTGATGGCACTCATCCCCACTGACCTCTTTGGGGATGCCTACTCTATCATCCCCATCCTGTTTCCCCCCAGTCTTCAGTCTCCCCCCACTAACTAAACCGACCGAGAACGCCCCTAAAAATTCCGCCAAATTCTAATCATCTAAATTCTACCGCTTTCTTGTAATCTCTTTCGGCCTTTCCAAATTCTGGTGTTTTCCCCGTTTTCTCTTTATATATATATAAGCTAAATTAAAATAGGATATTTGCCAGTAGCATGGCAAACCATTAGAGTGAAAAAGAACTTAACCAAATAAAATAACATAACAATAACAGAAAAATATATATGGGGGGTATAAAGAAGAAAAGGGTAGTGTTGAAGCAACGTTCCTAAAATAATTTAGAAAATTAAGCCAATTAAAAGAAATTTAGCAATCCCCCCCCGAAGGCACCCGTTTCCGAATTATGTGAAATCTCACTAAGGTGGAAATGAAGACTAACAAAATTACATTACCAATTAATAAAATGAAATGAAATAAAATAGACTGACCATTATGCCCCATCTTGACAGAGGACCATGAGGCCAATAATAGTCAGGGAATCACTGCATTTCGAACGCTTAACAAATCCATGCAACGACTGAATGATACTAAGATCAGACAGCCGATGCAATAGATTTGCATAGCGGTGCATGCAGTGAAAAATAATAAAACAGAAAGCCTAGTACTCGCATGGCCAAACCACACTACTGACAAAACAATAATTGAACTGAAAATATATAGAAACAAATTAGGCTATAGATGGCAGTTCGAACGCAGTGTTAGCAAATCATCACGCTACCCCAATATAAATATAATCCAATTAATCCAAAAATTAAATAGACAGATAGAAATTAATAAAAATATATATTAAAAATAATAAATAAGAAAAATTGTAGGAAAGCTAACATCAGTGGCAGCTGAAAAGCACAATCCACTACATGTTGCTTATAATAAGCTAAATTAAAATAGGATATTTGCCAGTAGCATGGCATACCATTAGAGTGAAAAAGAACTTAACCAAATAAAATAACATAACAATAACAGAGCAATAACATAACCATAACAGAAAAATATATATAGGGGGGATAAAGAAGAAAAGGGTAGTGTTGAAACAACGTTCCCAAAATAATTTAGAAAATTAAGCCAATTAAAAGAAATTTAGCAGTGCCCCCCTGAACTCACCTGTTTCTGAATAATGTGAAATCTCACTAAGGTGGAAATATAGACTAACAACATTATATATATATTTTTATTAATTTCTATCTGTTTATTTAATTTTTGAATTAATTGGATTGTGTGTGTGTGTGTGTGTGTGTGTGTGTGTGGGCCTTGCCACTGAAATCCTTGGAAATTAGGTGGCGAGGCCTGCCAGAGTACTTAAATAATATACTGGGTGCCTGACCTGCCTCCTCATGGTAAAGTGTGGGTCCCAATAGGGGCCCAATGGCTAAATGGTCAGAGAAACAACAGAACATAACACGAAACAACAACCACTCCCTACACACTTTTTAAATCTCTGGCCTCCACAGAGTTCTGGGTCACACAAACAAAGAATACAACAAAAAAATGCAGAGATGGGGGGAACCCCTGGTGCTGTCAGACAATTAAAACACTTTACCTGTTTATGTGTTCTACAGGAAGGAGGTGGGAGAAATAATTGTTAGATTATTTTGTTTAAGGAGTTTCGACTGTGTGTGTGAGAGAGAGAGTTGTAAAATTTTGATGTACAAAATTGCATTATTTCAAATCCATGGTTGGGGAGGAATTCCTGTATGTGCATTATTTCAAATTCCTGTATGTGCATTTGAAATAATACAAAAGTGCATTATTTCAAATCCACGGTTGGGGAGGAATTCCTGTGTGTCCATATTTTTCTGATGTAACATAGGTAATTTTTTATTTTTTTTGTTTTCTGTGTAACAGAAAACAAAAAAATTTTTATAGCTAAAGTTATTACCATACTGAAATGCAAATATGAAACATATTTGCATTTCAGTTAATAGTTCTTACACTTGTCCTACGTGCCTGAGAAATAAAACTGTTTTCATGTATTTTTAGTGTCTTGTTTCTTATATTTAATTGCTTTCTTTATTAAATTTCATTTCTAGAATGCAGACTGTGATCCTAGTCATACAATACATGTTGATTCCTTTTTATATGAAGATTATGAAATTGATGATTTGGTTGCAGAAGGCAAAATGACTAGAAATTATTGCAAAGACTGTAATTCTCATAATATAGCTCCTTTAAGTAAGCAGAATTAAAATATTATGTATTTAAATTTTACTTGAATATACTATAAGATTATAGAAAGCCTTAATGTATTTCAGTCTTAACTTGTATTATACACCGTCAGGCATCTCTCATATTGTGGAGTTATACTTCATAACTGTTTCATCATCATTGCATCACTAGGGTACCTACCCACCGAAGAAGGGCCAAATAGCCCTGAAACAGTGCCGTCTGGGTGGTGGTATCCGCTGAGAATAAGTAACAACAGTCTTCTCCTTTGGTGAAACGTTACTTATTCGAAGTAGTGCAATATCATGGCAACTTGTTGTGAAGGTATTCAGAATATGAGATATAACTTAAATGATGCCGCTTTTGCATATTTTTGCTAATTCAGAGTTTAGCTGCGTAGTGATATGATGCGTTTGCACTAACTTGTACATTGTATATATTACCACTGTAATGGTGAAAAATGTAAATTAAAAACACCATGAAATTTAATTCTTTTCTGTTTTGGGAGATAAGTACACTTCTATCAGTATAGCCACTTTCTGATATTCATCTAACTTTGTAGAAGAATAAGAGAAGTTTACTTCAATATGATACGTAGAACACTTCCATACAGTAAAAAATCAGTTGAAAACAATTAAAAATTAACATAGAGAGATATTTAGGATTCAAGAGAATAGAGAGATATTTAAGATTCAAAAGAATAGAGATATTTAAGATTCAAGTTCACATACTCCGTAATTTCCATTCCTGTGATCATACGGTCGAAAAGCCCTGTCAGCTTCAGGAAGGAAATCATTTTTCAAAATTTGCATTAAACTTTTTAAATTAATTTTTTAATTGTTTTCAGTTGATTTTTTACTGTAATCATTTTTGCGGTAATCTTTGATTCATTTTAATTTCTGTAGAGTATCATACGGAAGTGTTCTACGTATTGTATTTAGGTCATAATCATCATCTGCCAATTTCAATCCACTGAAGGATGAAGGCCTCTCCATCAACTTTACAGTTCCTTCTGTTTTGTGCAATGGCTATCCATTTGCTACCCACAAACACTCATGAATTTCATCTCTCCATCTCCGTCGTTGTCTTCCAGATTTTCGTCTAGCTCCTCTTGGGTACCATTCAGTTATTTTCTTAGTCCATTTGTCATCTTGTTTTCGTGCTATGTGTCCTGCCCAAGACCATTTTAGTTCTTTAGTTTTGATAAGAATGTCCTTTACTTGAGTTTGCTGCCTAATCCATGTGTTTCTCTTCTTATCTGACAGTCTGATTCCCAATATAATTTGTTCCATTCTTTGCTGTGTAGGTCTCAGCTTCTCTTCCATTCTTTTGATGAGTGCCCAAGTTTCACTTCTATAAGTTATGGTGGGGAGTATACATTGGTTCATTATTTTACAATTCAGACAAATTGGGATATTGCTCCTCAGTATGCGACTATATTTCCTGAATGCTATCCATCCAAAATTTATTCTTCTCTTGACTTCCAGCCATTTATCATTATTACAGCTAATGACTTGTTCCAGATAAGTATATGACTCCACCTTTTCAATTACTGCTCCTTCAATCATTATATCCCTTTCTGTGGCATACTTGTTCATTATTACTTTTGTTTTAGCCATATTCATCTTTAGTCCAAAATCCTTACCAACTCTGCATAACTGATTAAGATTTTCCTCTAATTCTTTGCGATCATGGCTTATGACCACAATGTCATATGCAAATCGTAAATGGTTTAGGTTTAGGTGTCACACAGATATAAGGAATGCAGAACTGGAATTTGGGGAGTACAATGTGTACAGAAAGGATAGACAGGATAGGAAGGGAGGAGGGTTATGCTATTAGTTAAGAAATACATAAAATCCAAGGAAGTGAAGCCAGTCGACATCGCTGGACAGTGCAGTGTCGATTCAGTTTGGTGACATAAGCATTGGGAGATCAAAATGGAGAGTAGGAGTGTGTTATAGGCCTAATGACTCTGATGAGTATAATAAGAAACTGTACAGGGAAATACAGCGGGCCAGTAAACCAGAGTCTTATAATGGGGAATTTTAATTTCCCAGATATTGACTGGAATTTGGGGGCTGGTCACTCACACACTAGCAAGGCTTTTGTGGATTTATTGGATGATTGTTTTCTACATCAGCATGTTCGGGAGGCAAGTAGAGGAAGTAATACTCTTGATTTGATTATCAGTAGTGATTCTTCATGCATTAAGAATCTGCAGGTAAATGAACCACTAGGTGGCAGTGATCACACTGTGCTGAAGTGGGATTTACTCAAAGAGGTAACTACCATTAGGGGTAAAGGGAAGGGTTATTGCTTTCGTAAAGGCGACTACGATGGACTGAGACAGTATTTAAATTCTATACAGTACGACCAACTGATGATGTTGACCAATAGCAAACTCAAAATGGGAAGCATTCAAAGAACTTATCTTGGAAGCTACTAGGCTTTACATACCAACTAAGAAATATTGTTCAAGGTTTAGGCCTAAGTGGATGTCAGATGAACTAATGAGAAATATGGCAGAGAAGAAAAATGCATGAGATACATACAAATTAACACGTGACACAGAAGCCTATGATAGATACAAGTTGATCTGTAACCAAGTTACAAATGAGGTTAGGCAGGCGAAGGCAGATTATGAGAAATCTTTGGCAAGGGATGCAAAGAAAAACAGCAAAGAGTTCTTTACTTATGTAAACTCTAGAAGGAAGGGGGATGAATCAGATTGGTCCACTTGATATCGATGGGTCAACTGTTGATGATCCTGCTCAGGTAGCTAACAAACTGAATGAATATTTTGCATCTACATTCACACATGAGGAGTTATTCAGCGAGGGGAATGCCAGAGGTGTATTCAACTCTGGCAGTAAGCTAGAGAATCTTGTAATAACTGAGAGTAAAGTGGAGGAGAAATTGTTGAAGATATCCCAAGAAAGGCGCCTGGGGTGGATGTGATCTATCCAGTTATATTAAAGGAGGCAGCAAACGAAGTAAGCAACCCTTAGCCATAATTATGAGAGCTACCTTGGACTCAGGGGAGGTACCCATGGACTGGAGATGTGCAAATGTGACCCCAATTCACAAAGCAGGACAAAGGGCGACACAAGTAATTATAGAAATGTTAGTTTAACTTCTGTTCCTGGAAAATTAATGGAGGCACTGGTTAAAGAAGCACTGCAGGATCATCTAGACAAGACTTCAGTTATAGCTCAGACACAGCATGGTTTTGTTAAGGGGAAGTCTTGCCTGACCAATTTGATTGGATACTATGATGCAGTCACAAAAGAACTGGATGCAGGGAATAACTTTGATATTATATACTTGGATCTTAGAAAGGCTTTTGATACTGTTGCACATGGAAGACTGCTGCACAAATTGGAGCAGTGTGGCATTGGAGGCAAATTGCTGCTATGGATAAAGGGGTGGTTGAGGGGGAGAAGACAGAGAGTGGTAATCAATGGACACTGCTTATCGTGGACTAATGTTATTAGTGGAGTCCCTCAGGGTTCAGTATTGGGTCCATTATTGTTTTCTGTATTTATAAATGATATTGATGATGGCATATCAAGCTTAATGTCCAAGTTCGCAGACAATACGAAGGTTGGCAGGGTTGTCAAGGACACTACTGACACTATGCTACTGCAACAGGATCTGGAAAGGTTGAGCAGATGGGCTGAGAGGTGGCAAATGAAGTTTAACATTGACAAATGTAAAGTACTACATATGGGAAACAGCAACCCCAGAGCAACGTATCAACTCTGTGGTACTACACTGACAGTGGTAGAGAATGAAAGGGATCTGGGGGTTTTTGTGCAGGCAGATATGAAGTTCTCTGAGCAGTGCAGACGGGCTGCAAGAGTAGCTCATGGTGTATTGTCAATGATATATAGGAAATTTTCTAGCAGGGATAAGGAAGTGATTATTCCCTTGTATAAGGCAATGGTCAGGCCACACCTAGAGTACTGTATACAGGTCTGGAGGCCTCATTTCAAGAAGGATGTAGAGATGCTGGAACGAGTACAGAGAAGGGCAACAAGATTAGTGAATGGAACAAAGGGGTGCTCTTACGAAGAAAGGCTTAAGTTTTGCAAATTACAGTGTCTGGAGACTAGGCACCAGCGAGGTGATCTGATAGAGGTGTATAAAGCCTTGAATGGTTTGAGCATGCTCAATGCTGATGGGATTCTTCCTCTTGCTCAGAATAATCACCTGACAGGGCATAAATTCAAATTGAGGAAAGACAGATGTAGGATAGACGTGAGGAAATTTGCCTTTAGCCTGCGGGTGGTTGGTTGGTGGAACAGACTTCCATCCCTTGTCGTGGAAGTTGATAGCCTAAATAAGTTTAAGGCTCAGCTGGACAGGTATTTCGAACAAACAGAGGGGTGAAGTTGAAGTGGTTATTTATTTATTTATTTATTTTTTTTTTTTTGGCTGATGCTGCATAAGCTTGCTTTTTTGCATCAAATGCCTCTGCTAATGCTAAGGTAAATAAATTCACAGGTCATCTGCACATATTGAAATCTTTCTTAGTGTGAAGAGTTCTGAAGGAAACTTAACCCAGCAATAGTGGCAGGCAACTCAATTTTTTATTTCTGGAAAAGTTTTTGGTGTTTTTGAGTTCTGTTTGAAGTGTAGCAAACCTTTTGCTAATGGATTATAATACTTTTTTAAATGTAATTTTTTTTTTTTTTAATAAATTTGAATATTATATAGGTTAGTGCAAAAGCATCATTTTAACATTAGCTATCTACCAAAGTAGTTAAATTAATTAATTAAATTGGCATAATTTTGGTTATATCTCATATTGTGAATACCTTCACAACGAGTTGCCATGGTATTGTACTACCTCAAATAAGTAACACTTCACCAGTTGAGAAGACTACTGTTACTTATTCTCAGTGGATATCATCACCCATACAGCACCGTTTCAAAGCTTGTTGGCTTCTCCTCGGTGGGTGGGCAGGTACTCTGGCGTTGCAGTAGTGGCAACCCAGTTATAAAGTATAACTTTGCAGTATGAGAAATGCGTTATGTTGTGCAGTGATATAGACTATAAAATATTTAAGGGCAAAGGCCTCATGCTACAAGGTAGAATGACTAACATATAGGTTGGTGTTGTTATGAAGTTATACTTCATAACTGGGTTGTCACTATTGCAACACCAGGGTACTTGCCCACCCACAGAGGACAAGCTTTGAAACGTCTGGGTGGTGATATCTGCTGGGAATAAGTAACAGTAGTCTTCTCTACTAGTGAAGTCTTACTTATTCAAAGTAGTACAATACCATGGCAACTCGTGAAGGTACTCCCAATATAAGATATAACCAAAATGATGCCAATTTAATTAATTAATTTAACTACTTTGGTCGATGACTGTTAAAATGATGCTTTTGCACTAACCTATATGTTAGTTATTCTACCTCCTCGTAGCATGAGGCCTTTGCCCTTAAATATTTTATAGTCTATGTCACTGCACACCATCAAGCATCTCTCATATTAAGAAGTTATACTTCATAACTGGGTTGTCACTATTGCAACACCAGGGTACCTGGCCACCCACCGAGGAGAAGCCAAGCTTTGAAACGGTGCCATCTGGGTGGTGATATCCACTGAGAATAAGTAACAGTACTTCTCCACTGGTGAAATGTTACTTATTGGAGGTAGTACAATACCATGGCAACTCATTATGAAAGTATTCACAATATGAGATATAAAACGATGCCAATTTAATTAATTAATATAACTAGTTTGGTAGATGGCTACGTTAAAATGATGCTTTTATACTAACCTATATGTTAGTCATTCTACCTCGTAGCATGAGGCCTTTGCTCTTAAATATTTTATAGTAAATTTGAGTATTTAATTTGTGTAATTTAGATGTTATTTTCAAAAACAAAACTCTTATTAATTCTGCTGAAAATAAAAAATATTATAGACATAAAATATAAACATGAAAATTGAACATGTGCCCATATTGCTACTTATATATTATGTATTTAAATTCAAAAATATATATCTAATGCCAGGTTCTATGAAACAGTAATTAACTTTAATCACAACCAAATAAAATATTGTTTTATAGACATTTACTTACTGGATCAAGCCAAAGCTAAAACCAGTAATCCCTTTGGTTTTTAGTTGCACCAAAAGTTGCAGACCTTGAAGTGCACCTCAAGCGTAACATAGCATCAATACATTGCCTGTTGTTCTTGGACTCTGGAAAGACATAAGAGATACTATAAACATAGAACAACTCATGGGGGAAGATCCTACTCCATCTGCATGAGATTGGCTAATGCTAACCTTTCTAGTGCCCTTGGTTGAAGAGGACATCAGAAATTCCTAGCCGACCGGGCTAGCCGAGTGGGTAAAGTACCTGCCCAGCAACCCAAAGGTCGCGGGTTCGATTCCCGCCTCGGGCTTGGATCAAAGTACTGCAAAAACCTTGGGAGGTGCAATATGGCCACAGAAGCCGATGCGCCAACAACTACCAAATCAAATCAAATCAGAAATTCCTTTAGTCATTGACAGGAATCAAACCCAGGCCTCTCCAAATGAGTTGAAGATGGTGATGTATTGCACTAATTTAAGCTGTTGTGTAGGGTTTTAGGCACATTAGCAACTTAGGCCATATTGCATATAATATATGTATAAATTGCACGTGTTGTGTGGTCAATTTTCTCAATGAAAAACCTGAGTTTCTATGAAACAGAAAACTATGCTGCCTTCATCTAAGACCAACCAACTCAGCCACATCGTGAAAAAGACTCATAAAAAATCCTCATGTAATTGACAGGATTCAAACTCGGGTCTTTTCCACCTGGTGTGGGGAGGACACTGATTATACCAATTGCACTACCCATGAGGGCACTAAGGACTGCCTAGTGAACACTGTACTGGAATGTATCTTCTCTCATTTTTTGAACTGGGGTGGTAGAACCCTGCACCCTTTCCTATTTATACCAAGCTGGAAATGCATACAATAATATGTGGATACAGTAGACTCCTGATTGTGTGGGGATGGAATAAAAAATTGATTTAAATGTCTTAAAAAAATCAATTACAGTACCTACTTACTTACTTACAATAATTTATTTTTAAATTTAATTGTTTTTTAGAAAAATACTGCTTAGAGCCCCACAAACCCTTAATCTGCCACTAGGAGTCTAGTGTACAATCTTGTTCCTTAGGAATTTGTTCAATCCTTGCATCTGTGCACACACAAAAAGGTATTTATTCATTGTTCATCAGTTAATGTGTGTGTGTGTGTGTGTGAAGCAGGTGGGCACATTTTGAGTTGCAGTTGTTCAGTAGGTACATACCTATTTTGCTTGCATTTATTTCAAAAGTTTTAAAGTTACCCATCATGTTAAAAAGAAAAAGAATCGTTCTTTCAATACAACAAAAACTTGAACTCATCGATAAATATGAAAAAGATGTTCGGGTGTTCAGCTTTAACAAAAGAGTACGATGTTGGTGAAAAACTGTACTAGATTTAATAAAGAATAAAATTAAATTAATCAGATTTGCTGGAGTTTTAAATAGCACTGGTGATATACAATTTTTTTTTTTTATATATTAAATGCATATCATTCATAATCCCAATTTTTTTGCTTATTTTGCTGATTATTTGGGAAATCGATTATCCAGGGAAATTAATTTCTCAACATTCTTGGTTAATTGGGAATCTGCTGTAGATGGCTAGTAGAGATGGGCCAAAAATCATGTATCTATTACTTTGTCACTAACATTAAAAAAAAGTCACAGTTAATGATATCTGTGATAAGTATCTGCTACTAAATCACCATTTGCTCATAATGAATACCGTTCGTCTTGGTATTTGTCATGAGCAAGAGTATGTACTGTCAGCTGCCAGGAATTTTCAGTTGTAAGCTGCAGTGGTTAATTCCTTGGAGATTAATTATTTGAAAAAATCTTTGCTTTTTGCTTCGGTTTTTTTGGACACTAGATTCAGTAGCGTTTACACAAAGCGTACCAGCGACAGATTTGGTTTCTATGAATATTGGTTACATGCATGCACATACACGTAACTGGTATCACATGTTACCAGTTACATACACGTAACTGGTAACATGTGATATGCCTTACATTCTGTAAGCATCACTTTTAATCTTAAGGGTGATTTTGTCACTGATAAAAGTAATTGGTACTTTTAAGGAGCAGTCAGAGTTATCGCCGATAGGTAGAAATCACCATCTCTAATAGTAAAATATCAATGAATATTAATATATAAATTTGTAAATTGCATTATTTATAATATTATTTTGACTGAAATATTAATAGTCTTCTGTATTTTCAGCTTTTATATCTCATTCTGCATCTCTACGTAAAGTGGACTTCATTTGTCTTAGTTTGCTACCTGACTTAAGAGGTAAAGTTATTCTTGATGTAGGATCAAGGTTGGGAGCAATTCTGTTTGCTGTAAGTGATCCAAGTTAGTTCACTGTGCATTTTAGTTATTTTAATAAGACTTTTTCAATCACATAAGAGTTATGTACAAGAAGCATATGAAAAGTAAGAGTACAAATTGTATAGAAAAAAAAAAACAGTTGCTAAGCAAACAATTGAAATAATGTAATTTTCTTACATGGGTGGGAAGTATATGCAGTAATGGCCAGGAGAATTTTCTGCATGTATTTCTATGCATTTCATGTCAGTACAGATATGGCAATGATGATGATAGAAATATGGACAAATGTTGAGGCATGAAGTGTCATCCAGGTGTTGCATGGCAATGACATTCACAGAATCACTGTGAACATGTGATTCTGTGAATGTAGTGAATATGCCAAGAGACTGACTGCTGTGAAAATTTGATCTTGCTTCATGAAAATATTCTCTGCCAGCCATGCAGACTTCATAATGTTTCAAGTGATAATAGGTGGGAGATTTTGGTACATTCATTACTATTTAAGACTTTCCACCTCTTGGACTACCACACATTTGTGCTGCTTAAATATATGTTGGAAAAAATTTGCTGATGATGTAAAGGTGGCTGAAGTCACTTGACTTTAATATCCTTGTGGCAGTTTCTATACACTCATCCACCAGGGGAACAAATGCCTAAACTGTGGTTGTAACTATGAAGAAAAATATTATATTTTAAATGTTATGTAAAATTTTTAAAAATAATTTTATTATATGTGTATATAAAAATATTAATTGTATTGTATTGGGTTAAGCAGCATTCTGCGTCAGTTCGTGCTTCATGTTCTACCACATCCGAATTAGCATATCATGCCATTGCAGATGGATACACATTTCTTCTTCATTAAGTCAAAATCCTCAACATTCAACATAATTATACAAAATTACTCATAGCCAAAACCCTTGAAATGAAACTTCACAAAAACTCGATTAATCTTCTTGGCCCTTTTCTCATTTCAGACTTCTGGTCGTATATACACATGCACCAGGGAAGGAGTAAATCTCTTCTCATTTTAAATATCATACACATTATGCTTCTATACTATCTGTGAACTCAACACTATGTTGAAAAGCTTTGTCAGCTTTAAGGATAGTATTTTATTCGTAATTCTATTTGTTCTTTATATTTCATTTTATGATGCTAATGTCTTTTTTTACACTCTTTTATATTTGGGATGATTTATTATAGTTCTGAATGTCAACATTGGAGCCTATAATTGTTGATACCAGATATTTTTGATCATCTGTTTTTTTTCGAGTGCTGAAAAAATTCATTTAAATAATTTATAAAATTTTAACTTAAGTAATATAGCGGGAATCAGAATTGAAGGGTTTCATAAGAAAATATTGAGGTAAGCTTCTTCATTCAATGTAATATGAAAATATCTCTCTCTCTCTATTCATTAAAAAAGTTTTCCTCCTAGTTGATATTTATTCAAGCCAATGAGAGAAGAGGGTGGGGCAATTGTGTCACCACAAATGTGCAGGTAAATAATTATATCGGTGTCTTCAATTGAAAGAAGTTGTGTCTATAGCGTTCACCACGCATGGCATCATTTGATGTTCCATTAAATGTCATCTGAAGAAGAGACCCAATATAGTTTGTATATTTGTAAATAGTTTAGTATTTTGTAAATATTTTAAATATTTGTATAGTTTGTAAATATTTTAGTCCTGCTCTTTCAGAGGCAACAGTATTCCTCATGCATTATGGAACCTGAAGCAAAAGGCCTTTTCCTAAGTGACCTATGTAAATGCAGGTAAATAATTACATAGTGATATTTATTCCACCTTGAGAATGCCGCTTGGTCGGGCAGCCAATGGGAGAAGAGGGATGCAGGTCATGTAGTACAAGTGGGCGGGGCAGTTACATCACTACAAGTGGGCGGGGCAATTATGTCACTACAAATGCACATAGGCGCCTCCATAGCCAGGCGGGAAGGAGCAGCAATGCGTAGCACATGCTTCTTGATTAGACCGGGGTTCGAGCCCGTCACCACCAAATACGGAGGATGCGGAAAGGTCAGGGAATGACCACCGCATATCCACAGAGCAATATGGACTTAGTTGCTAATGCTCCTAAAAACCAAATAAAAACAAACAAATGCACAGGTAAATAATTACATAGGTCATTTCCTGATTAGATATTGATCATAGTGGCACAGTGTTTGGGTAAGGCATCACCTGTGGTTTCCCACATATGCACCATCAGTACTCTTGTGATGAATACAGAACCTCTGTAAAAGCCAGAAAAGCGTGTGTTGCATGTGTAGTTTGGTGTTGGGTTCTGTTGTTTGTGCTGGCTTCTTGGTCACAGGGCCCCTAGTGGGACTCCACGTTGCCCACCACCAGCACTGGGAGATGAGCCAGGCTGTCCACAGTACACTGGCTGCTCTCCATCAGGGGTCACCTGAACTTCCTGATGGAGAACAAAAGGGGAAAAAAAGAGGATGAGTGAAGAAGATAGCTGAAGAATGGGAGGAAGAACCTCAGTGCATTGCAACAGGTGTGCGTTTTACGTAGAAAAGATTTAACTTACTCCGTCATACCTCTACATTTTACATAGAAAATCATGCGCAGGGGTTGATGAGCAAAGCGAGCAGGGGCGAAGCCCCCTAGTATATATATTATATATGAAAACCCCAAATATGAAAGGTATTAGAACTTATAGTACTTAGTACTATAGCATTGGTGTACATGCACCTGTTCCTACTCTTGGTTACCTTTACACAGCCCATGTATTTACTTGTTCCACTGTGACTCCTAACGTTCCTGGAAATCTCCATCACCTTGCTTTCCAGGCTGCTGCTCATTCTAATCAAAGCAGTGCAAGAATCACTTTTGCCTCTGCATGAGGCCACTATTAACCTTTTAGTCTGTGTATCCCCCATGATATATCTAGCCGAGTGGGTAAAGTACCTGCCCGGCAACCCAAAGGTCGCGGGTTCGATTCCCGCCTCGGGCTTGGATCAAAGTACTGCAAAAACCTTGGGAGGTGCAATATGGCCACAGAAGCCGATGCGCCAACAACTACCAAATCAAAAAAAAAAAAAAAAATCCATGATATATCATTGACAGTGCAGTACATGGTAATATAGGTAGTGCAATACTTGGTAACTCATTGTGAAGGTAGTCACGATATTAGATACAATTAAATCAATGCCTTTACACTATGATTGTAATTTACTTTTATGAGCTAACTGTGGTGTATTTACACCGATATTTTATGATATATTTAAGCTCAATCATATTGTTTTGCGCATTTATATTTTACTGTAGCAATAATTATATTATAAAAATGAATGTCATGTAATACCCTTTATGAATTTAATCATGAAGTTTTTATATTTTATGATAATTTTTTTTTTTTTTTTTTTTTTTTTTTGTCTAAACCAAGATACCATTTGGAAACAGCAAAAATTCTTACATATTCATTATAATATGAATATGCAAGGATTGTTTCAACGATGAATACTATAATGAAAATTCGTGCAATTTTTTGAAATTTTTAGGTTCAAGTCTAAATATCTCTCAAATTGAACAAAATTAATACTTTCCTTTTATTTTGAGAGGCATGACTAAATTGTATGGGCAAAAGTCTCAAATGAGGTGTTCGTCAAAGCACAATTGAGTTATATGCAAAAATCTTAAATGGGGCTCAACTTGTGTAAAATGATATTCCATGCACTTATTTTGTTGAAGCCTTTAAATATATATATATTTTTTTTTTTCATTGAATTTTCGGTTTAATAGACATAGCTATATTACACTGTGAATACTAATTCTCTAATAATAATACTTATAAAATGATGTAAAGAAAACCTGCTTTTTTTTTTTTTTTTCATGTGTTCTTAGTTTTTTATGCTTTGTGATATAGAATATTTCAGTGAATTTGATGAAATACAATTAATGATAGTATTCTTGCCAGTGATTAGTTGTAATTGCCTGTGATATTATTAGCCATATGGTGCAAGGAAGCTTGAGGCTTTTGCTGCACCAGCAGAGAGAGAGAGAGAGAAAGAGAAAAAAAAGCAGAAGGGAATCACCAAGAAAGAGAAGAATGATGATATCTAGCTCAGGACCCTGAGTGTGCCAAGCCCATATTCACCAGATGTGAGCCCCTGGGGTTTATGTGGTTGTGACAGAGTATTAACAGAACATGTATTTTTTTATTATTATTTGTAATTATTAACTTGTTTCCTAAATGTTCATTTACAAAAATGGCTCCTAAATTTTTTTTTTATTTCTCAGCCAAAACTGAATTGATTTGAGTAATTTTTCTTTCAGAATAATCATTAAGATGTTTGATCATGCCTTCATAAATTGACATTGTATAAAAACATTATGGGAATCCTTCATAAATTGTGATGCATAATGGGAATATTACAGACAATAACAAACTCTCAGTCATTTTGAATTGCAAATAACCATTTTGTGCTTTGTAATAATGAAAAGAAAGAAACACTCTTAAACTCATGAAACTCAGTTCAGCAACATGACAATGAGAAGAAAGCAAACACTATTAAATGGGAATAATTTCAAGGAAAATTAATGTGTAGTATATGAGTTGGCAAAGCTTCATTTGTGTATAGCAAATTTTGTATGATTAAATTGTATGGGCAAACATTTAAAATGAGGCTTTTACCAACATAATTCAGTTATATGCAGAAATCTCAGATGGGGCTCAACTCATGTAAAATGAATGATGTTCCATGCACTTGTTTTGCCGAAGCCTTTGCTCTAAATTTACTTGAGTTTCAAGGAAAACTTAATATTGCTGTCATGGAATTTTTTACAAAAATACTGCTGTCTGTCAGTATTTTTGTAAAAATACTGACAGCAGTATTTTGAGACCTGCATAACTTAATAGGACCTGCTGTCAAGGAATTTTTGTAAAAATTCCATGACAGCAGTATTAAGCTATGCAGGTCTCAAAAGGTACAGATATTTAAATATGGCTTTTGGTATGTTGCACAAAATATTCCCATCACTGGTTTAAGTATGCTGACATTTGGCACTTTGAAGATGGTGTTTCATAGACATTTCAAGTTTTTTTTTTTTTTTTTTTTTGTTTGTTTATCTACAGTTTTACAGGTGCATCAGCAACTGACTATGCTTATGGTGGAAAGATATAAAGGTGAATATTTCAAATGAGGTGCAACACATGTACACTGATGTTCTATAGCATTTGTATTCCTGAAGTGTTGCTCTAAATTTATTTAAGTTTCAAGGAAAATTTAATATCACTCTCATGAGAATTCTGTCAGAATCAATAAATACATATATCATCATCATGAACTTTGTCTGGCTTAGGTCTTTTAAGACCTGTTCCGTTGTAGCTCTTGGAGGTGGTCTTGATCTCGCCATCGTTGTCTTGGTCAACCAACATCTCTCTTGCCTGTAGGTTTGTAGTTAAAGGCTTTGGGATCCGGTCTGGGTTCATTCTTTCTATGTGGCTGATCCATTTTTCCTGATACCGTTTTATGTCATTTACTATGTTATCTACTTTTAATTTCATGCGGACATCTAAATTTCTTTGGTGGTCTAGCCTTGCAAATATGTGTGCATATTTCTTATTTATGACCCAAGTCTCACAGCTGTAGAAGAGGGCTGGTTTTGAAGTGATGTTGTGCAGTCATAATTTTGTTTCAGTTGTAATTTGTTTTCCGAAGTGGCATTTAATCATTCCATTCATTTTATTATATTTCTGTAGTTTAGTGTGGATGTCTTTCCCTTCATTTGATATTAAATTTCCCAATAGGTGAAGTCAGATATTTATTCTGTTATTTTATCATCAATAACAATTTTGACTCTTTGTATGTTTTTTCCACATAATCCCATTGATTTTGTTTTTGAGGTGGAGATTTTCATCTTGTACTTTTTACCTATTTTATTAAGTTCATTTGCTGCTATCTGTAGTTCATCTTTGGATTTTGCAATTATAACTTGATCATCAGCATATAATATAGTTTGGATTTTATTTCTGTTGTTAATTGTTTGTTTCCATTCTCTAAGAATTTTATTGATGTAGGTATTAAATAAATTTGGTGATAGTCCACATCCTTGTTTCACTTCTTTATTGGTTTTAATTGGGTCTGATAGTTGGCCATTAGAATATTTTATACAGACTTAAGTTTTTATATAGGCTTTGGATCGCTTTCCAGAGTTAGGTTGGGATATTTTCTTCACGTAGAATCTGCCAAAGTTTTTCCCAGTTTATATTGTCATATGCTTTTTCATAATCAGTAAAGAGCAGAAATGTTGGTAGATTGAATTCTCTTCTTTTCTCCAAAATTTGTTGTAGTGAGAAAATGGCATCTATTGTGCTTCTCCCTTTTCTGAACCCACATTGTTCTTCTTCTAAGAATTGTTCAGTGTATTTATTAAGTTTATTCTTTAGTATATTAGAGTATATCTTTGCAGCAGTTGACAGCAGTGTTATTCCTCTGTAGTTGTTAGGGTTATTTCTGGAGCCTTTTTTGTGTAAATTGATTACTATTCCTGTTTCCCAATCTTTGGGTATCTGTTACTTATGCCATATGATGTTAAATAATTTTAGTGGTGCATTTTTTAGTAAGGTGCCCCCATATTTAAATAGTTCTACATTCAAATTGTCTATGCCTGGGCTTTTTCGGTTTTTTGATTTTTGTGATATTAACTCTAGTTCTTCCATTGTTATATTTTTTTTTCTTCATCTTTGGTTATCTTCCAATTCCCTAATGCCTGGGTTATACCATAGTTTGGAATAGTGTTGCTTCCATTCTGCTTGGGAGATGGAGTTGGTTTTATTTGATCATTTGTGTATAGTTGTAATTTCTTAAAAATTTTAAAACCTCTTCTCTGTGGGCCCGTGATATCACGTTCTAAAGATTTAACAAATTTATCCCAGCCGTCAGATTCTTCTGGTTAGTTTTCTGACTTCTGCTCGAAGCTTTTTATATTTTATGTGTAGATGTAGGTCTTTAGTTTGTAGGAACAGTTTATAGCTCTTTTTTTTCTCATTGATTGTTTGTTTCAATTCTTCATTCCAAGTTCTCAGCCAGTTTTTATTTTTTATAGGTTTATATCCAAGACTTTCTTCAGCAGCTCCCAGAATTGATTTTTTCATGTTTGACCAGATTTCCTCAACATTATCACTTTCATCTGATTTGAGTTTATCTTTCAATCGACTTTCATACAAGAATTTAGTGCTTTCGTCTTCCAACAAATGTATTTTTAATTTCTTAGTAGTTTTTGTTGGTATTTTCTTCTTTTTATTAAGATAATTTCTTTTTATTTTGAAAGTGCTTTCTACTAGGTAGTGATCACTGTCAATTTCACTGCCTCTGAATACTCCAGTGTCTCTAATTTTGTCATTTAAATTTTCATTAATGATAATATAATCTATTATAGACTTTGTGTTTCTTGCTTCCCATGTGAATTTATGGATATTCTTGTGTCTGAAAAAAGTATTTTTAATTTTAAGTTTATTAAAAATGCAGAAGTCTATCAGACATCTTCCATTATTGTTGACCACGGGTTTGCCTTCTGATCCTATACATTTGTCTACTGATTGAGCACCAACCCTTGCATTAAAATCTCCTGCTAATATGAGATACCCGTTTTTGTTAGTTTGGTTTATGATCTATTGTAATTTGTCATAAAATTCTGTGGTTTTATCAATGTTGCCTTCTACTGGTGCATAGATGCCAATGATTGTTATTGTATAAGATAGAATTTTTAGTCTTAATTTCAATATTCTGGGTGATATCCAGGAGTAGTCTAATATTTTGTTTTCCCATTCTTTCTTTATTATAACAGCAACTCCCGATGATGCCCACATTTCACATGGTACGCCGGAGTATATCATTATGAAGTTACCTATTTCTTTGGATTCTTTTTTCTTTTTTGTTTCGGTAATGACTGCTATGTCAATATTTCTATTTTTTAGTTCCATGGTCAATTCATCTAATTTGTGATTTATTCCCCTAATGTTCCAAGTTGCTACTTTAAGTTCCTTAATCGTAGTCCTATATCCATTGCCTAGGTCGTTACCCTTGAGATCCCTCCAGTTTTTTCCCTTGAGCTTATTTCGAGTATTTAGAATGTCCCCTGGATAGGTTACCAGCCTTTCGCAGGGTAAGTCTAGTGGTGGGGCTGCTACCTTATAGCCTCTAGATAGGCTTCAGGTACAGCATTTCCTCTGTATATGATGGGACAGTTATGCCGCTGTGACTCAGTCGCCAGAGCCTCCTCTGTAGAAACTGGTCAGTTTGCCCCGAGAAGGTGAGGTTGACATTTGGGTAGGAGAGGTTATGGAATGCACGTCACCACCCCTTGAACACACCCAAAATACATATACAAAATCATAATTCTAAAATCATTTTTACTTTATAGTTCAGCTTGTGGCTTGGATCAAATTTTTCAGTATGGCAATTGACTTTTTGTGGTATTTGTTTCTAGAAAATGCCCTACTATACATACATTGAATGAACATGGTTTAGGATGACTCCATGATAATACGTTTTATTATTATGGAGTCATCCTAAACCACGTTCATTCAATGCTTTATGTTTTGTTTTTCTCATCATCATTTATATTCTTATCATGTTTGTCTTCTTTGAAACTGCAAGATTTATCTTTTAAAATTCAACTCGTCTTACCATCTGAAATTAGTATATTGGTCTACACCCTGTCATCCGTACAAAGAGATGGAAGTTACACTAGATGATGCTAAGTGGCAGAAACTGAAACATAACATACAAAAAACATAAATTTTAAATTATACGAAGGATATTTGCAGTAGTAGTAGTAGTAGTAGTGGCATGTGATGCAAGAAAGCAAGTGTATGAGCTTACGCAGCATCAGCCAAAAAAAAAAAAAAAATCACACCATTCCCTCCAAATGCCTGTCCAGTTCCTCCTTAAATTTATTTAACCTATCAACTTCCACAATGACAGGTGGAAGTTTGTTCCAGCAATTAAACCCCCGCTGGCTAAAGGCAAATTTCCGCACATCTATTCTACATCTGTCTTTTCTTTTCTAAGGGGGCATAAATTTGAATTTATGCCCCCTTAGGTTCGTAATCTGAACAAGTGGAAGGATCCCATCAGAATTCAGCATGCTCAACCCATTCAAGGCCTTATACACCTCAATCAGATCACCGTGCAGTTGCCTAGTCTCCAGCCACTGCAATTTGCAGAACTTAAGCCTCTCTTGGTAAGAGGATCCCTTCATTTCCCTCTCCAATCTTGTTGCCCTTCTCTGTACACGCTCAAGCAAATCGACATCCTTCCTAAAATGAGGCCTCCAGACCTGTACGCAGTACTCAACACATGGCCTGACCATTGCCTTATACAGAGGGACAATCACCTCCTTTTCCCTGCTAACAAAATTCCTATATATAATTGACAAAAACCCCATGACCTGCCCTGGCAGCCTGTCTGCATTGCTCAGAAAACTTCATATCTGACTGCACAATTACTCCCAAGTCTTTTTCGTTTTCTACCACCTTAAGTGTAGTACCACACAGTTGGTACTTTTCTCTCGGGTTACTTCTACCCATATGCGGTACTTTGCATTTGTCAAGGTTAAACTTCAGTTGTCACTACTTAGCCCATCTGCCCAAATTATCTAGATTCTGTTGCAGTAGCACAATGTCATTAACAACCCTGCCAACCTTTGTATCATCTGCAAACTTCGACACTAAGCCTGATATACCTTCATCAATATCATTGATAAATATACAAAATAACAGAGGACCCAACACCAAACCCTGTGGGACTCCACTAATAACATTAGTCCACGAAAAGCAGCACCCATTGATTACCACCCTCTGTCTTCTCCCACTCAACCATCCTTTTATCCATTGTAGCAACTTACCCTTAATACACAAGGGTAGTGTTGTCAAGGCTTTAGTAGATAGAGTGTGGTCCCACTGTAGCACCTCAGAGTACAGAGATAACAAAATTATTCGTGTCACGGCAGACCTCAAGAAATGCGGCTACCCCCAGAGGATGTTGGGCAGAATTATTAGAGGAGCGGAGTCCACCCATACTGAGCCGTTCGCCCCTGTGAGCACTGCATACATTCCCTGCTATCCGGGCCTTTCAGACCACATTGCACGAATAATTCGGGGGTGCCAGATACGCTGTGTGCAACTCTCGGGACGGAGGTTGTACACTGATATCTTGTGTCAAAGACCCCATAACGAAAGAAGCCAACAGTGGGGTGGTATACGAAATTAAATGCCCGGATTGAGGGGTGTGTTATGTAGGGGAGACTGGATGACGACTGAAAGACTGTCTGGGGGAAGCATATGAATACAATAAAGTCCGCAAACTATGGGAAGTCTGCCGTGGCAGAACACTTCTGGGAGAAGCAACATCAAATCTCCCCGGAGGATGCTGTCATCACGGATCATGCACAGGGGTTCTGGGACCGTAAATGGCTTGAGAGTTTACATATTGGGGCAGCTAGCAATTCCATTAATAGAGACAAGGGTGTATGCTTACATCCCCTCTTTGAAACCGTTGTTCTTGGGCGAGATGAACGGTTTCAGCTAGTGTGCTCCCGAGCCATTTCTGGTTCCGGTGCATAAATGGGAAATTCCAGCCATATTCCCGAGGAACCATGTGACGAGTGCCGTGCATCTGCTATTTAAGGATGTGCCTCACAGCAGAAATATGCTGTTGAGAAACGAGACCGCTGTCTCCGAAAGCTACAGTTACGGTATTTTATTAACTGTTTTTATCGCTTTTATCATCATATTTTATTATATATATTTTATTGTAAAAATTAAATCACATCATTTTTAGACTACTATATATTTTATTTTATTTTATTTTATTTTATTTCATTTCATACGCTTGTATTTTATTTTATTGTAAATAAAGTGTTTTAGTTGCAGGATTGAAATTTGTTTATTTGAATACCAGCTGGCGTAAAATCTAATTGTTCAATATGAATTGTCCCAGCCTTGTATTCCTATTTGGAGGCTTCTGAGTTGCTTGATAATTTATATACATCCCATGCAATTTTCTTCTCTGTCACGAGAAGAAAAATACATGGGATGCATATAAATGCATCCCATGCATTTATATGCAGTCTGTCGGGAGTCCAAATATTTTGTATATCCTTAGCATTTGCTTCATGGCCATGTGATGGAATCGAATGTCAGATTGATTGGATTTGGAGAAAATTATGTGTGAACTTTGGAGGTAATCCAGTGAGCAACTTTGATGCTGTGACTGCTTTTCTTTGCATGTAAGATCATTATCCAGAATATGTACCAGTTTTATTACTAATCTACACAGTCTTAATTGAAGTTTTCTTGAGGTAATTAGCTCTGATTAGCATTAGTTGAGGCATATGCTGTAAGAAAGTAAACTTATATAGCATCAGCCAAAAAAAAACAAAAAAAAAACAAAAACCCTTCCCGTTTCACCCATCATTCACTCCAAATGTTTGTCTAATTCAGCCTTAAATTTATTTAAGCTATCAACTTCCACAACAACAGATGGAAGTCTGTTCCAGCAATCAACTACCCCTGGCTAAAGGCAAACTTTTGCACATCTAGTCTACAATTGTCTTTCCTCAATTTGAATCTATGCCCCCCCCCCCTCAGGTTTTTAATCTGAGCAAGCTGAAGTATCCCATCGGCATTGAGCCTTCTTAAACCATTCAAGGCCTTTTACGTCTCAATCAGATAACCTCGCAGGTGCCTAGTCTCCAGAAGCTGCTACTGACAGAACTTAAGCATCTCTTGGTAAGAGCACCACTTTGTTCCTCTCACCAATCTTGTTGCCCTTCTCTTTACTAGCAACTCTACATCCTTTCTAAAATGGGGCCTCCAGACTTGTATGCAATACTCAAGATGTGGCCTGACCATTGCCTTATACAAGGGGATAATCACCTCCTTGTCTCTGCTCATTATTTAACTACTGTAGTTACATCAGATAGTATTGTACCTTCATTATTAAAACTCCTTCTCACGTGCACAAGGCATAGATTATTATAGTTATTTAAAGATCAATGGCTGAATCACTGTTTATTTCTTTGTTTACCAGAATATTGTAATGTATTAATATTTGGAATGGAAATAGATATGTATGAATACTTCTGGAGTTGTCTTAATACTTCATAAATAAAGTCAAGAGTCCTTATATTATTGTTGTATAAGTTATTCTGCGCCTCCGCAGCCAGGTGGGAAGGAGCAGCAGTGCATAGCACACACTGCTTGATTAGACCAGGGTTCGAGCCCGTCACCACCAAATACGGAGGATGCAGAAAGGTCAGGGAATGACCACCGCATATTCCCGGAGCAATATGGCCTTGGTTGCTAATGCTCCTAAAAACCAAATAATAATAACAACAACAAGTTATTCTGTTTAATGGATATTAGATTAACTTGTAATAACTAATTGGTTCTGTTATTTCTCTTCTAGTTATATATTAACACAAAAGCTGCTAAGATTATTGGTGTAGAAATGAATGAAGAGTTGTGCAAAGTTCAAAATACAATTATTCAGAAGCATGGAATGGGTAAAAGGATTCAGGTATTTTCTTACTGAAATTCTCAATTTTCATAGAATAACTGAAAACTGTGTATAAATTATGTTCAGTAAAGTAGTTGTAACTTTTTTCCCTTTTATATCCCTGGACATCTTTTTAAAATATTATGTCTACTCATTAACTGATAATTAACTCATTTTTCCCATTTTTTTTTTCACTAGCTAAGCTGCGAATTTCATCAAATATAAAAAGAAATAGAAAAATCATGTATAGATAATCTGCGAACAATACTGATATATTGATAATAGCTTGCAGACTCCCCCTCCACTCACCTTACAGTACTCTCTTTGCATAGCTCCAGGAATCTGCAGGTTTCAGCATGGAAACCACTGTTTTATAACATATGAAAACTGTTTATTAGCATTAGCATTAGTAGAGGCAAGTTTATGCAGCATCAGCCAAAAAAAAAAACCTTCCACTTCACCCCTCCTTTCGTTTGAAATACCTGTCCAGCTGAGCCTTAAATTTATTTAGGCTATCAACTTCCACAACAAGGGATGGAAGTCTGTTCCACCAACCAACTACCCGCTGGCTAAAGGCAAATTTCCGCACATCTATCCTACATCTGTCTTTACTCAGTTTGAATTTATGCCCTCTCAGGTGATTATTCTGAGCAAGAGGCAGTATCCCATCAGCATTGAACATGCTCAAACCATTCAAGGCTTTGTGCACCTCTATCAGGTCACCTCGCTGGTGCCTAGTCTCCAGACACTGTAATTTGCAAAACTTAAGCCTTTCTTCGTAAGAGCACCCCATTGTTCCATTCACTAATCTTGTTGCCCTTCTCTGTACTCGTTCCAGCATCTCTACATCCTTCTTGAAATGAGGCCTCCAGACCTGTATACAGTACAGGCATACCTCGAATAACGAATAGGATGCGTTCCACGAAATTACTTCGTTAAGCGAAACTTCGTTTTCAGAGGTAAAAATACTATGGCCAGAATAGGGATACGTTCCTACATAAAGAAAATGAAAAGCTTTTTTTTCGAACAAAGAAAAGTTTTATTAAATAAACAGTCAACTTACATACAAAGTGAAATCACATTTTAAAATAAGAGTCTAAAGTTGATTGTTTATGCTTTTTTCCTCTTTCATTTAACAATTGCCTATATGGAGTTATTGCATTTAACACTGAGCGCTTAACAATAACACTTCTTCCTAAATCAGGATCATTTTCACTAAAAAAATTCATTTAAGCACCTTTTTAAATCTTTGGTTGTTAACACTTTTTCGGCAGGAACTTCTTTAACTTCGTCTTCATTATCTTTGTCTTCGTTGCTAACAAGGTTTTCTAAATCTTCCACTGAAAGACCATCATCTTCTGCATTCAATAAATTCCTAACATCCTCTTCATCGACATTTTCGAAACCTATTGATTGAGCCATCTGGATAACTTCATTTCTAATTTCTTGGATGTTATTTTCTTCTTCTAGTACAACTTCTGGCCATATTTTGCACCAAACTCCATTTAAGCATTTCTTAGTGACTTCTTTCCAAGAACTATCAATGTTTTCAATTGCGATTTTAATGGTGTAGTTTTTCCAAAAAGTTTTAACTGTCATTCAGGGGAATTTAACTTGCATCAGGGAAGTTGTGTTTGCTAGAAGAAACACAACTTTGACAGGAATGCATGTGTCCAACGTGTTAAGATCAGTGGGATGTCCCAGAGCATTGTCTAACAACAAAAGAGCTTTTTCTTCAAAGTTGTTTTTTTTTGACAATACCATTTTACTTCAGGACAAAAGTGGTTAACAAACCAATCAGTAAATAACTCCTTGGTAACCCACGCTTTTCTATTTGCTTTCCATATTAGAGGTAAATTCATTTTTATGTTACCTTTTAACGCCCTCGGATTTTCTGAATGGTAAACTAATAACAATTTTAATTTATAATCGCCAGAGGCATTTGATCCAAAGGGTAACGTTAAACGGTCTTTGGCTGCTTTGAACCCAGCAACTGATTTTTCTTCAATAGAAATGAAGCTTTTTGTTGGTAGCCGTTTCCAGAACAAACCGCTTTCGTCAACATTGAACACCAAATTTGGAAAATTTTGACGTTCAATTATTTCATTTAGTTTTTCTGGAAACTTATTTGCAGCTTCTCCTGTTAATTTTACACTATGAATCCTGGCCCGTTTTTTAAATTTCTCAAACCAACCACGAGAAGCCCCAAAGGTTTCCGTAATTTCTTCAGTTTGTTTAGATTTCATGTGATTAAACTGGAATATTTTTTTATGTTAAATGGGGCTTGAAATTGCCGACTTCGTTATATCGAAGCTTCGTTATCAGAGGTAACGTTAACCGAGGTATGCCTGTACTCAAGGCGCAGCCTGACCATTGCCTTATACAAGGGAATAATCACCTCCCTATCCCTGCTAGAAAAATTCCTGTATATCATTGATAAGACACAATGAGCTACTCTTGCAGCCCGTCTACATTGCTCAGAGAACTTCATATCTGCCTGCACAATTACTCCCAGGTCCTTTTCTTTCTCTACCACTGTCAGTGTAGTACCACAGAGTTGATACGTTGCTCTGGGGTTGCTGTTTCCCACATGTAGTACTTTACATTTGTCAATGTTAAACTTCATTTGCCACCTCTCAGCCCATCTGCTCAACCTTTCCAGATCCTGTTGCAGCAGCATAGCATCAGTAGCGTCCTTAACAACCCTACCAACCTTTGTATCGTCTGCAAACTTGGACATTAAGCTTGATATACCATCATCAATATTATTTATAAATACAGAAAACAACAATGGACCCAACACTGAACCCTGAGGGACTCCACTAATAACATTAGTCCACGATGAGCAGTGTCCATTAATTAATACTCTCTGTCTTCTGCCACTCAACCATCCCTTTATCCATAGCAGCAATTTGCCACCAATGCCACACTGCTCCAATTTGTGCAGCAGTCTTCCATGTGCAACAGTATCAAAAGCCTTTCTAAGATCCAAGTATATAATATCAAAGTTATTCCCTGCATCCAGTTCTTTTGTGACTGCATCATAGTATCCAATCAAATTGGTCAGGCAAGACTTCCCCTTAACAAAACCATGCTGTGTCTGAGCTATAACTGAAGTCTTGTCTAGATGATCCTGCAGTGCTTCTTTAACCAGTGCCTCCATTAATTTTCCAGGAACAGAAGTTAAACTAACATTTCTATAATTACTTGTGTCGCCCTTTGATCGTCCTTTGTGAATTGGGGTCACATTTGGACATCTCCAGTCCATGGGTACTTCCCCTGAGTCCAAGGAAGCTCTCATAATTATGGCTAAGGGTTTGCTTACTTCCTTTGCTGCTTCCTTGAATATAACTGGATAGATCCCATCCACCCCAGGTGCCTTTCTTGTATTTATCTTCAACAATTTCTCCTCCACTTTATCTGAATTATTACAAGATCATCTAGCTCACTGCCAGTGTTTACTTCATCTATGGCATTCCCCTTGCTGAATAACTCCTCATGTGTGAATGTAGATGCAAAATATTCATTCAGTTTGTTAGCTACCTGAGCAGGATCATGAACAGTTGAACCATCGATATCAAGTGGACCAATCTGATTCATCCCCTTCCTTCTAGAGTTTACATAAGTAAAGAACTCCTTCCTGTTTTTCTTTGCATCCCTTGCCAAAGATTTCTCGTAATCTGCCTTCGCCTGCCTAACCTCCTTTGTAACTTGGTTACAGATCAACTTATATCTATCATAGGCTTCTGTGTCACATGTTAATTTATATGTATCCCATGCATTTTTCTTCTCTGCCATATTGTCTCATTAGTTCATCTGACATCCATTTAGGCCTGAACCTTGAACAATATTTCTTAGTTGGTATGTAAAGCCTAGTAGCTTCCAAGATAAGTTCTTTGAATGCTTCCCATTTTGAGTTTGCTGTTGGTAACATCATCAGTTGGTCCCACTGTATAGAATTTAAATACTGTCTCAGACCATCGTAGTCGCATTTACGAAAGCAATAACCCTTCCCTTTACCCCGATGGCAGTTACCTCCTTGAGTAAACCCCACTTCAGCACACTGTGATCACTGCCACCTAGTGGTTCCTGTATCTGCAGATTCTTAATGCATGAAGAATCACTACTGATAATCAAATCAAGAGTATTGCTCCCTCTAGTTGCCTCCCGAACATGCTGATTTAGAAAACAATCATCCAATAAATCCACAAAAGCCTTGCTAGTGTGTGAGTGACCAACCCACAAATTCCAGTCAATATCTGGGAAATTAAAATCCCCCATTATAAGACTCTCTGATTTACTGGCCCACTCTATTTCCCTGTACAGTTTCTTATTATACTCATCAGAGTCATTAGGCCTATAGCACACTCCTACTCTCAATTGATCTCCCAATGCTTATGTCACACCAAACTGACTCGACACTGCACTGTCCAGCGATGTCAACTGGCTTCACTTCCTTGGATTTTATGTGTTTCTTAACTAATAGCATAATCCCTCCTCCCTTCCTATCCTGTCTATCCTTTCTGTAGACGTACTCCCCAAATTCCAGTTCTGCATTACTTATATCTGTGTGACACCATGTCTCTGATATTACAACAATATCTGCCTTTGATGCTTTGAGCAATACCTCAAATTCATCAAATTTATTTACCAAACTCCTAGCATTGGTGTACACGCAAGTTTACATGCACCTGTTCTTTTTATTAGCTACCCTAACACAACCCATGTGTTTACTTGTACCCCAGTGACTCCCAGCAGTCTCTGAAATATCCTGCATCTTATTTTCCAAGCTGCTGCTCATTCCAATAGAAGCAGTGCAAGAATCACTTTCACCTCTGCCAGTGGCTACTGTTAATCTATTAGTCCTTGTCTCCCCCCCAATCTAGCAGATAGCATCAGCAAACATTCTTGCACCCTTTCTATTTAAGTGTATCCCATCCCTGTAGAAGCAGTCTCTCCTGTTAACAAGTACAGACCAGGGTGAAAAAAATTCTACCCCTTGAGCCTTGCACAATCTTTCCAGGGCCAAATTGATCAATAGGGCTCTCATCATATACTCTCTCCTATCGGGTCTGGGCAGAATTGCAGACACTTTCAAATTCAATCCTAATTCCCGGCTTTTTTTCAACAGTGACCTGTACTTGTTAAGTAATTCTGCCGGTCTCCTACTCTTAATATCATTAGTGTCAACGTGTACAACTATATCACCTTTTGTGCCCTTAAAAGATGATATCCGCTCTACAAAGTCATCAACCTTTGCCCCTGGCAGACATACCCTGGTCCTGTTCCACCTATCCTTTTTACAAAGCATGTTTCCCGTTTCCCTGACAATAGAGTCACCAACAACTACTAGTTCCTTTGGGATCAGCGCAATCTGCCTTGTGGGTTGCCGCTGTGTTGCGTGATGCCCAAGTGCAAGCTCTGGGGTTGGTGTGGGCAGCTGAGAGCTTGATGAGCCCCTCACTTTTAATCCTTCTAGGGCATCCACCCTGTCCTTCAAGCTCTCATATAGGCCCATAACAACGCTGAGTTATCGCCTGATTTCCTTACACTCCTTGCATCGCGCACATACAAAGACATCCCCCATGGCAGTATCATGTCCCGTACCTGACTGCTCCACAAACATCAAGCAAATAGTGCATTTTAAAAGACTGTGATTCAGAGAGCAACTGCCCTCCTCAGTTCTCCCCTGAGCCACAGCACTCCCATTAGCTTGAGCCTTTTGCTTTGCTGCTCTGGTCTGAGTCATGATTTCGATAAAATTTCAATTTCAGTACAAAATTAAAACCCTAAACTTGTATCCCAACACAGTTATATATTTATGTTTCAGTATCGAGTGTTATCTACGAAATCCCTTTATATAACTTCCGTATCAAGTTAAGTATTAATTATTTATTTTTGCTAATTATTTATGTTACGTAATCTAAGATGGTTATTACTCACTGTTTGATATTTGTTTTTTTATATGCTGCATTTTTTTCTTTCTAATTCACCCAGAAACAAGTTACAACAAACAAATATAAATTTGTTGTTTGATCATTATATTTTGCTTCTATAAATTTGATGTTAAGATTTTTGACACTGATCTCAAAAATGACCAAAACTTATGAAAATAAGTTATTTCATAAGTTATTTCAGAATGTGAAAGTGGTTCAGAATTTACCATGGACAGATGTTGGCTGTCATGTTTGGAGGAGAGGCATAATGTTATATATGTGTGGGAGGGGAGGTGCCAAGTTATTTATTTCTGTAGATTAGTGCTTATTACATTAAGTGGACATGTGACTTACTCAGAAGACCGAAAAAGAAGGGTAAGCATATGAACCATTTATGGACGGGGGACCCAATAGTGCAATGTGCAAGTTTGGTGGCTTACCATGCATGCATTAAGTATGTAGTTGCTATGAATTTGAAAACTTTAATTGACCAAGGCACCATACTCTTCCACACAGAAACAGCTTCTTTAACAATTATTGATGGCTGCATGTCTACTTCAACATAAAATAAGTTAAAAACACAGAAGGTATCTTTCTGAACATGTATTGTTAATTTGCTATAGTTTGCATTTCCATTAAACATAGGATGAGGTACTGTTCCATTAAACATAGGAACAGTACCTCATCCAAGAATGTGATTGGTGGGATTTATGACTTAAACATTTAACAAAAATATGGGAATTCTCTGCAGGGTAATACACCTTTATAGGATCACTAAAAGCAGGTATAGAGAACATGCTAGTTAACAGAATTTTTTTTACAGGAAGGAATTCATTCACAATAGTGATTACATTTATTTTATTTACATTTATTTTATTGCAACAGTCTCCTTATTTAATAGCCACAGCTTGTATATTTATAATTTTATATATTATTTTTAATGCTTTTAACTCCACAGTTTTATTAGTCTGTTCTATTTTTGTATTAAATATGCAGTTTTATCCTGTTTAATTTTATTAAAGTCTTTGTCATATATATGGGTTGTTGCAATTATTATGAGTAATTTTAGACAGAGTCACTCTGAAAATAATTCATTGTACTGAATTTTTTGCCAAAACTATTTTGTTCCGATAAGACTTACAAATCCCTGATGATAAGGAAAGTCTGCTGGAACCTATGGTTAAATTTTCTTTAAAATAGTATTCGTTGTAATGGGATTTTACTGTACCTTTACAAATAAGGTATAGTATATGAATACATAGACAGGAATACATAGAGTAGCAGTAAGCCCAGAGGAATCCAATGATGATCTCAAGCAACAGAGGAATATGTGCTTACTCTGGCTAGGTTTATAAATCTAATAAGAAATAGTGAATGAAAGGCTGATATTCCAGGACTAATCTGTGCTATCATAGTGATCCATATACTCACTGGGTATAACAGATTAAGATGGCAATGGCAGTGATGATAAATTAAAACTTTATGTAGTTGCATTTTCTTTACCTTTATGATATTTTTTATAAATAAGGTAATTGAAACATTCAAATAATTTTTAAGTTTTGTGTTTTTATTTTTCAGGTTATTAATTCTGACATTAGAAAAGTTCCTGAAGTTGTCAAATCTGCAGATGTTATTATTTTAAACAACGTATTTGAATTTTTTCTTCCTGTTGAAGATCAGATTAGCTGTTGGAAATTCTTGAGACAAAATATAACTAAACCTGGAACTTTATTGTTGACTGTGCCTAGGCTTGAGAATAGTCTCAAGAATATTGAGGTAAGAAGATTTATTCAATAAAAAATCAAGTTTATGGTCTTTATTATGAAAAAAAATTGTTCTTCTTTTTAGTTATTTGAAGAAAATGCCTGTAAATTACTAATGGGTTGGACAATTTTTTGATATGTTTGATATGCAAGGTGAGATCAATGTTTGGGGATTGACTTTGTATCTTGAAAGTGCAGCATTATAGAAAGTTTCAACTTATTGCATCATAGTAACACTTGAATCACCATTTATCTGTCGTCACTCTGAATTAGTGCACATTGAATAGAAGGTGTTTTATATGTTTTGTTGCATTTTAAAATAAATGATTTTATTGAGAAGAAAATGTTTATCAGATTGTTTCAAATTAGGGGAAAATGCAAAGCTACCCCATGGAATGTTAAAAACAGCTTTTAGAGAAGTTTTTACATATCATTTGCTACAGTTTTTTAAGCTTTGTAGAAAAATGTAAAAAAACTCTACAAAAACTCTGCAAATGTAAAAAAACTCTACAAAGTTTAAAGAGAGCCACTTGTCTGTCAAAAATGGTTTTCATTCTGGCCCCTTCTACTGCGAAAACATACAATCAGAAGTGATTGACTTTTTATTATCTGCAAAATTGCTAGTGAAACCGGTATTTTTATGGGATGTAGCAAACAATTTTTACACAAGATTTAAGAATGTGACATGTTTCACAGTCATGTTCATGCCAGATTTAAAATAAAGATGGCATCAAAATGTGAACACTTTTAAATTATGCTTGGTAAAGGGTTAAAATGTAAATAACAGTTTAATTTGCTGAATGGGAATAAATGGCAATAAACATAGTCACAGCAAATGTTGTCAGAATATCAATGCATGTGTATCAGAGAAAAAATGTTTTCACAATGGAGAATAAGAAAAAATGAACTATTCTTCTTGGAGGAATAATTATAACAAGCCAATCTTTATCAGTTTACATGACATTTTGCTTTTAATAATATACTGTTAAAAAATTCAAACAGTTTCTTGCAATGTGGTAACAAGGATCACATTTCCCTTTTTGCCATCATTATAACTACGGCCTGGTTTTCGTATACCTTGAGCCACCTGTTGGGTTCTCCCTACTTTAGTCGTGCACGTGATGAGCTGTATGACTAGTTATAATAGTGTCAAAAAAAAAAAAAAAAATGTTGGTCATGTGGCATTGAATTTATTGTTTGTGCATGTCATTAGTTGCTTTTTAGGGAGGAGATTAATTATAGATTTAAGAAAGCATATATTTTTCGAGCTGTATCCATACTTGATATTTTAATTTTGCCTTTGCTCTTAGCAGTCCTAAAGTGACAAACTGTTCACCAGCTCACAAGAATGCTCTATGATGATCCACATAGCTATAATTTACAAGAGCAGTTCGTGTTAAGTTATGAAGTTTATTGAATAAGAGATAACACTAAAAGAGAGAAATTTAAAGATATAATATTGCTAAAGCTAAATGGCTTTGAAGAAATAATAAGTTGTTTGCAGAACTACCTTGTCCTTTCATATGTTTTTGCTGCCAGCACGATGATTTAAACTGCATTGATAATGCAGTATAAATGGTTTTAATTCTCATAGCAGAACAAACTTGCTTGCCTTTGTACAAGTTGTCCTGGTATAGTACTACTTTCAAACAGATGACATTGCCATAAAATTAATTGGCCATTTGCCAGGCAAAGCAGATAACTTTAGTTAAAACTTTGAAAACTCTGATTTCATATACTACATGGCAGCTCCTATCAATCAACTTCTTTACAATTGTTTTATTTGTATGTTGCTACCTGGTGAGGAACAAGTTAGTTCTGAAGCAGGCTGTCACAGTAGTCTTGTCTTTTAAACAAATGTTTGATTAATCTTTTAGGTCAACTTGTTGCAAAGATGGGTTTATTGTTCTGTGAAAATTAAGACCATTGCACTATCTATGCAGTTTAAATCATGCTGGCCTCAAAAACAGATAAAAGGGCAAGGTATTCCTACAAACATCTGTAAATAGAGAATTGTTACCTTTTTTGCATGGATTCTTAAAGACAAATGTAATCGCTGATATGAGTGTCAAATTGCTTTCTTAGATACTACCCGATTTTAAAGAAAATTGGATTGTAAAGTACTAATTGGACTTTAAGCTATATAAAATTTATTTTAACTGAAACATTGCTTTATTTGCTTCCTATTTTAAGTTTATTGTGATTGAATTTCACACATTTCTGTTACGTGGCCATTGTTCCACTTATTTTATTGCCCCCTTCAAAAAAAAACAGCGTTCAAAAATTTCCATTCTTTTGTTTTTTCAGACTGGCATTGATATTTCATCTTGGGTGAAGAAAGTTCCAATTACGGATCCTCTTATTGCTCTCACTGTTAAGCATGAAGAAGAACTTTCTGAAATAATACTTTATGAAGTGATTTAATCATATCCATCCATGCAAATATATAGATGCATACTTACTGACTTTTTTGAAATTGACATCATGTAGCATTATAGCATTGAATTGTAGCTTTTCAGTAATCATATGATTGTGGTCATGTAATTTTGCATCAATTTCTGTTTCAAATAAGTAATCATTTTTAGAAAACTGTTAGATTTTATCAGCAGTGGTGAAAATAGCAGAAGCACTGGATATTTTTTTTGAAAGAAATATATTTGTAAACTATAAATCTTATTTTAAAGTTTGGATCACAACGTATTTGTTTTTTATAATGATACACAAAAAATTAATTTTTTATTTTCCATATTTATTTCCTTAGAAATGTATACAAATTCAAAATGTGGTTCCTAGTGTGGGGCGCCTCCGTAGCCAGGTGGGAAGGAGCAGCAGTGTGTAGCACATGCTTCTTGATTAGACTGGGGTTCGAGCCCGTCACCACTAAATGCGGAGGATGCGGAAAGGTCAAGGGAATAACCACCGCATATTCCCAAAGCAATATGGCCTTAGTTGCTAATGCTCCTAAAAACCAAATAACAAACAAACATCCTAGTGTGGTTCTATAACCACTTCATTGTCTTTTTGCTGAGTATTCTGTGCTCATGGGAAGCTAGATCTGAATAGAGAGTGAGGAACGAAGTTGCTCTTGGGTATAAATTATCTCCTCATTCAGGCTGGTATTAGCACATTGTTTGAACAAGTTTTTCATGTTTTTTGACACTGATTCCGTCCAACATATGATGTGTACCAATTTGTTTCATCAGGTGAAAGTACAAATCAGTATTCCAACAAACAAGTTCTGCAACTTGTATGGGAAGATGTTTCTATAAGAAAACATTCTGAAAAGATATTGGACTGGAGATTGGTTGCTGCAACAATTTTGGATCAAAAAAATAACATGGTTGTGGGACCCCACTCTGTGCTCTTGTTCTAACTCATTGTGATTTTTATTTTCTCTACATACTAATTAAACTTTTTCACTGAAAAAGCCATTTCCACTTGGTGAGAGAGAGAGAGAGAGCAATGACTTCATTGTGGTCGAGAGCAGTTTGCAGTTTTGGGAAAGAGACCAGGGTCCTGCCTATCCACCTAAATGTTATATACTGATAGTGAAACTGGTTCCAGGATGAAGAAAGAATCTGAGAATGCTATACAAGGCTAACCAGGGGGAAAATGGCACTAGCATGTGGCCTTAATTGCTAGGCAAAATGGGGAGAACAGCACAGCAGCTCTTTCTTCTGAGTTGTTTTCAATCTTACTAGGATGATGCAACTCCCAGTGAACTGGAGAAAGGTGTTTGCATACAGTGGTTCCCAACCTTTTTTGATTTGCGAACCCTTTTCAATGTTATATTTTTATCGCGAACCCCTTTCAACACAATATTTTTAATGCGAAGCACTATATTCTCTGAAATCGTATAATATTTCTGAAGTTTTATTATAAAATATTTCTAGTACTACATTTCTATAAGGCGCCTCCGTAGCCAGGTGGGCAGGAGCAGCAGTGCGTAGCACATGCTTCTTGATTAGACTCGGGGTTCGAGCCAGTGATGACCAAATACGGAGGATGTGGAAAGGTCAGGGAATGACCACTGCATATCCCTGGAGCAATATGGCCTTAGTTGCTAATGCTCCTAAAAACCAAATAACAAACAAACAACAAACGTTTCTATAAGTGACACTGCATATTAATAAATATTATTATTAAGTATTAAGAAGAAGAAATCTTTATTATACAATAAAGATACAATATATGCCTGCCACGGCCAGGAGCTTGCCAAGGTTACGGGGTAATATAAAAACATGTATGACAAATAGATGAGTATTAAATCATGACATTAATTTAAAAAATTAATGGTATTAAATTAAATTTAAAATTATTATATTAAAAATGTAATAAAATTATATTTTAATTAAATTAAATCAAAATATATCTTTACTTTGTAAAGCAGTTATCAATCGGTCCAAACTAGATTTCGAACAGGCTAAGAGTAGAAAACTTGCTTCTTGTCCAAATGGTAGCGGAGCATTCTAGTCTTTTGCCAAAGCTATTGGCTGCAATTTTTGCCCAACTGTGTTCCCAGCTCTGTCAAAAACAAATGGTTCCATTGCCACATCAGCCAAAGACAAAGCTAACCTGCTATCATTCTATTTTTCTTCAAAATCATGTATTGATGGTCTTGGTAAATCACCTCAAACTGTTTCCAGTATTGTACACTCCAATGCCTCTGGTGGTCTTCCGTCAAAAGGATGTCAGAAGGATTTTGATGAATCTGATGCTAAGAAATCTCCAGGTCCTGATGGTATTTCTACACTTGTTCTCAAAACCTGTGCCCACGAACTTACTTCAGTTTTGTTTCACTTACTTATTCCAAAGGTGATTTTCCTTTTGCTTGGAAATTTGATCATATCCAGCCAGTTTTTAAAAAAGGTGACAAATCCCTTCCATCTAATTATTGTCCCATTGCAATTCTACTCTTTCCAAAGTAATGAAGAAATCAGTTAACTGCCAACTCTTAAATTATCTGGAAATATTTCATCTAATCAACAATGGCCAGTATGGATTCCGTCAGTGTCATTCCATTGGTGATATTCTGGCTTATGTTACCCATCTATGAGGCGCCTCCGTAGCCAGGTGGGAAGGAGCAGCAGTGCGTAGCACACGCTTCTTGATTAGACCGGGGTTCGAGCCCGTCACCACCAAATACGGAGGATGCGGAAAGGTTAAGGAATGACCGCCGCATATCCTGGAGCAATATGGCCTTAGTTGCTAATGCTCCTAAAAACCAAACAACAACCCATCTATGAACAAATTCAGTGGAAAAGTTTGATGAAACTCAAGTCATTGCTCTTGACATTTCAAAGGCTTTTGATCATGTTTGGCATAAAGGTCTTCTAAATAAGCTTCCATCCTATGGTTTGCAAACTGTTCTTTGTAATTGGATATCCAGTTTCTCTCCGACCGCTCATTGCGGGTGATGGTAGATGGCTCTCTGTCTTCTAACTTCTCCACTAATGCTGGTGTTCACCAAGGTTTAGTTCCTCTTTTACCTTTTCCTCTTGTATATTAATGACCTTCTTCCATTGACCGGAAATTCTATCCGTAGTTTTGCTGATGATAGCACATTGCATTCAAGCTTCCAGTTTGAGAAACATTGCTCTGCTCAAACAGCTTCAACTTCTCAAATATCCACTGCCAAATCCTTAAATGCTGATCTCCAGGTAATTCTCCAGTGGGCAAAGATAACTTAGTTGATTTCAACCCTTCTAAACCTCAGTCCTGTCTTATATCTTGCAAAATGGATTCTTCTGCTCCTATGCTTATCTTCGATGATGCTCCAATTTCTAGGCAAGATCTTGAGGATTACCCTGACTTTTAATCTCTCTTGGCATAAAGTACATTACAAATATTGCTTCCTCTGCACCTAATAAATTGGGTTTTCTCTTTCGCTCTCAGCATTACTTTTCTTCCAAACAGTTGTTGACTCTGTAGAAATCTTAAATCCAGTCTACCACGGTATATTGTGCCCTCAAAACCTCTCTCTCTCTCGGGCTTCTAGATTCCATTCAAAAGAGGACAGTTAGGTTAATTAATGTCTCATCTGTAACAGAGTCTCTCCACTCTCTCTGTCTCACAGACTTTGTTTCTACCATAAATTTAAACATATACACCAACCGTTTATAACTGATTTAATAGTAAAATAAAATAAAATGATACAAAAGACTGTAAAATAATATTTACAAAAATATGATTATTTACAAAAAACTAATTTACAACAAAAATAAAATAAAATAAGTAAATAAGTTAAAATGCATTAAAATATAAATTTAAAATCGATAAAAACACTATTAAAGTTTTCGGAGGTGTCTGCCTCCTTCCTCAGCAATAATGAAAATTTAAGCAACACATCCTTAAGTACCAGGTTTCTGTTTCTGTTGGATTTATTTTCTATAGATACTTGCATGGGCACTGTTCTTCTGAATTGGCTTCTATAATTCCCGCTCTCTCTCTCTCTCTCTCTCTCTTTCAAAGCAGTCCAAACATGTGCCGCAACCAGACAACATCCTTTTACTGTCCAACTTTAAACTCACAGAACCAACTTTTCATCTTCCTCATTTATTCATTCAGCTTCTGTTTTCTGGAACAACCTTCCTTAATACGTATTTCCTGACAATTACAATCTACAGAAGTTAAAGTCTAATATCAACAAGTATCTTCTTTCATCTTTTCAACCTTCAACTCATGCATGGTACTAAGTACTATAGGTTCTAAAAAAAAGAAAAAAGTACCTATACATAACAATGATCCTTGAGAATGAAAAAAAAAAATTTAGTATGGAAAACATATTTATTTAACATGATATATTGTAGATAGTAAACTAATTATAAGGAATTGTGGGAGATGTGGTTTCTTTCTTTGGCAATTCTTTACATTTTTATTTTACTTTATTGTTTATTATTAGTTATGTTTTGTTGTTTACAGTAATATACCTTTGTAAATTTAAGCAGATGCCATTACAGAATTTTTAGTGCAAACCCCCTGGAACACTATTGTGAACCCCCACGGGTTCGCGAACCATTGGTTGGGAACCGCTGGCATATAAAAGACAACCCATGATTTGTTTCTTTCACAGCAAAATGAGTAGGGCACGTGGTTTTGTTGGCAGGGAAGGAAAATCAGTGGAGTACCAATAGTTGTACCAATGTATCTTAGGAAGTTTACTTCAGTGGATTAAATTACTGGGTAGTATTGCTTAGGTTGATAGCATGGGGAAGTTAAAGTTCAAGGAGCAATCTGGTATTAGGTAGTTTGTGATAGGAAAAGGGAAAAATTTTTTTTTTTTCTTTCCTATCATGAACCACCTAAAAACACTTCACAAAAGTACCATTTAAGGTACTTTTGTGAAGGTAGCAAAAGTACCATTTAGACATTCTCATACTTTACTTGTCATAGAAGAGAGTTTGTTTCAGCAGGTGCCATAACTACTCTTTGAATCATTGCTCTTGAATCTGATGTTCACAGATGATTTTAGATTCAGTGAATGTACTGCTCCTTGCTGTATCCTTATCTGGACAGGAAGAATAGGATTGCTGTGTAGAAGATGATTCAATGGTCTGGGCAGGCAAAGTGTGCAGTTCATGAATGGAGTTGCATAGTTTTGAGAGGAGTTGTGACTGCTAAATACTGTCATGTTTTAGAGGTGCAAGAGACCCTCAGTTTCTTCCTAATGGACAGTAATCCCATAGAGTATGGAAGGTGAACTTTCTTCAGAGTGAGGGCATTTTCAGAATGAAGTGCTCAATAGGGCTTGAGTCCGATTAAGCACGTATGTGGTGCTTTAAGGGTGATAAATTTCAACCCCCCACCAGAACCTTACATAAGTCATCTGCTGCTGTGTATATATATCCCTCTCTTTTCTAATGGACAGTAAATCCCCATCAAGCACAAAAGATTGTAAACTGTCTTCAGAGCAAGGACATATCCAGAATGCAGTAGCCACAGAGGTATCCAGACCTGAATCCCTTTGAGCATGTATGGATTACTCAGGAAACAAATTTTGAATCTGCAAACCCTTCTAAAAGCTTATATCATAAGCTGCTCTCTCTCAACGGTGTACTTAATACCATTCAGGGTTCTAAAATACTCTCCTTAGTGGCATGAGTTCTTATTAATGTTTCATTAGATTTCAAGATATAATTATCTCACTGTTGAGGTCTTTAACCTCCTTGCAGGATATTTCTAAAACTACTTTATACATAAGTTTGCATAATAGCATTGTTGCATTATAATGTGATGTATATTTTTCTTTTCTACTATATTTTATTGACTTGTATGAATTATTTTGGAACCTTGGGCTTTTGTTACCTATACCTTAATTGTCTAGCATTGTTTCACTACAGCATAAATCTGGGGAAAAGTTTTGTTGGGCTCTTGATCAGAGGCGGACTGGGTCAAAAATTCTTACTGGGGAAAACTTGTAGTGGCTTCTCACTAGTGTTTATGGCCAAAAGCACACTGGCCTCCTGCCTCTGGCCCACTGGGGTTTTCCTGGTAAGCCTTATGGCTAGTCCTCCTCTGCTCTTGATCCTGTGGTATAAATGGAACATTTGATTATTAACTATTTGAATATTTTTGCAAAACAAGTATGTCTGTCAAAGTTCCATTTCTTGGACGATGATGCCACTTTTCTGGATGTCAGGTTTATGCTGTGTTTAAGCAATTATCTGTTCAAGGGTGGCTCCTTGAATTGCTAGTTGGTGGTCATATATACTGGCATCCAAAAGTTACACCCATAAAATCAAACCTATCAGGAAAATATCTATTTGGTGGAATCTATCATATCTTTTATGAAAAATTATTATTAAAAAAAAAAATTACACTTGTTTCTAAAACAAGAAACAATTTAGATAAATATGGGAACCTGTGGAATTAGCCATAAATTTATGTATTCCATTAACTCCAGACCATAGCAGAGTTTGTCGAAACAGTTGGCCCAGATTTTCTTTTTGTGCCAATGCCACGACATAGAGCTCAATTGGTAGAGGGATATTTTGAAACTGAAGATATCTGACCGCTGTGGCCAGCACAGTTAGACAAATCCGATCAATAGTCAGAGGAAGAATCAAGAATTTTGTAAATAAATTGATTTTAATATTTGGAAAAGTACAAGTTGGATTAATTGATGTAGATGAACTTGCAATTTGAAGTGACTCATTTTCTTTTTTAAATACATGCCAGCTTTATGCACTGAACAAATAAATCCAACAAATGTTCTTGAAGTACATAACAGTACCTAATCCTTTCTGGGCTTAAGGTGTGCCGGCACATAATGCTGGATTGAATCCATAAAAAAATGCAATCCTGGCTGTTGTGGCCATACAGAGTATAAAAGACTTATATTTATTTAAAAGAACTCAATATGAGCATATTCGTTTATTAGATTAGACCTCTGTAGCACATTTGGTATAATCACCAGCCTCTCCACTACTGGGTGGAAAAGTCCTGGCGTTTGAATTCCATCAATAATGTGAGGAATTTTTGTGGGCTTTTTTCTTAATGTGGCAGAGTTAGTTGGCCTCAGGAGGGATAGCTTGGGTTTTCAGTCCAGGAAACAGCAAATTGGCCACAGAACATATGCAATTTACAGATGTGGTGCAATATAGTCTAAGTCACTGATGCATCTAAAACCCTACAAACCAACCGTGGGTGCCAGCAGCATGGTGCAAGTGTGCCACCTTTGAATTTCGAAGTAATACACAATTTTTAATATTTTCATTAATTTATTGAAACATTAAAACAATACAAATTCTACAAAAAAAAAAAAAAAAAAAAATACAACTAAAATATTAATTGTGGTACTTTCTCCCACCGATCACAATGTTGGCTTGGCTGTACATATAAATCAGTCAAACTTGACTTAAGATATTGCATGTATTCAAAAATTTGGTGAACAAAAATATTTATTCCCACATGCTTCACCTTGCAAAATATTCTGCCAGTGCACTTGAAACTAACTATTTTTCTAGATGAAAAAGCTGAGTTTCCAGGAGAAAAAACATGCAAACTCCTCCTCCTCCTGGAGAGAAACTAATTTGGCCACGTGAAAAAAAAGCCCGTAAAAAATTCCTTGCATCATTGACTGGGTTCAAACTCGCACCTTTTCCACCTGGTGTATGAGTATGGTATTTATAACCACCGCTATGCATGAGAGCTGCAACAATATAAAACCTAAAAACTTGTGTGAGTGTTGGCTTTTCCTTACTTGGAGTCTTGCAGCTGACAGTTCCATTCTTTTGTCAGGTGCTCTGCACTGGATTTAGTTAGAAAAATGTGGTTTTACTTGAACAGGATTCTGAAATGTAATCTCAATTATCCTATTGATCAGATTCGTTACATAATTCTAAAGACGTCTCTGGAAGTTGGGTTGGGAATTGGCAAGTCTAAGTGTGGTACCAGAGGAATAGAGGTGGTACATTGGGATACATGGTTTTCATGTAGACCATTGGCTTTTAGATGAACATTTAAATAGGCATTGTATACAGCGATATCCTTTATGTATACAATAAAGAGTTCTCCTTCTGCACACCACGGCTTTTTAATTTATCGACTTTTTAAACTTTGATATATCCACAATGTAAAAAAGTAGTAGTCATAATGGTTTGTGTACTCTCTATAAATGCAGCTATAGCAAAATGCTTATAATTACTACTACCATGAAACCATCTTTCTAATGTTGACCTGCAACTAAGAGCAAAAATGAGGTCCCACAACTTCTTTGGTTACCTTAGGCATACCAAAATAGGTAGCATTGGTGTCACTGCATATACTACGAACTTATATAATATCCATAGCAGAACGAGTTTTTTGAAAACTGACACCTTCGTTTCGTAGTTATAGCAAATGGCAAAATATTATTATATTAATTCTTCAGACTCATATATCACAATATTCATATGTACATAAAGAATGCAAATAGAACGAATAGCCACCAAACTATTAACACTGGAGAAAAATCAGTGATAAAGCTTTGATCTTTCTCTAGTTAATATTTTGATTCTTGATTACTGCTCAAAATGCATACAAAAATTAAAATGTATACATACATATATTTTTGTTACATAGTGTCATTTTCAATGAAAAAATTAAATAGGTGTTTATGTAACCTCTGAAAATAAGCATAGTTCTCCAGGTTATTTTCTTTCAAATAAGAGTTACTCGAGAGAACAAGCTTATCTACCCATGTGTAGGTATGTGTTATGTATGTAAATTGCGTGTGCTTTCTAATTGATTTGCCTGTTTCGCTGGAAAAAAACAAAAAAAAAAAAAGTTTCTGGAAGAAAAACTTTGCTGTCCTCACCCAAGACTAACTCAGCCACAGTGAAAAAAGGCCACAAAAGGTTAATATGGAATTAATGCTACCCATATTGAGTAATTAACATCAGTCAATGTTAAACTTTTCTCAGTCCATTTCTCACTTCTCATTGAGAAATGGTGAGACTACCATTTCTCATTCCATCTGCCTAATTTTTCTAGATCTTGTTGCAATAGCATACCTTCATTACTGTCATTGATCAGCTTACCAGCCTCTGTATCGTCTGCAAACTTAGATATTAAGCATGATATATCAATATCATTAATAGATAAAACAACAATGGGTCCAGCACCAAACCCCGTGGACTCCACTAATAAAATTTCCGTGAAGAGTGGTGCCCATTGATAACCACTCTGTGTCTTATCCCACTTAACTACCCCTATATCCATAGGAGTAACTTTCCCTTAATGCCACACTGCTTCAATTTGTACAGCAGTCTCATATGAGTAACAGTATCAAAAGAAGCTTTCCTGAAATCCAAGTATATGATATTATTATTATTATCACTAGCCACATAGTGCAAGGAAGCCTGAGGCTTAGGCTGCACCAGCCAAAAAAAAAATTTCCGAGTTACCCTGAGAGAGAGAGAGAGAGAGAGAGAGAGAGAGAGAGAGTTGGAAGTAGATGGGAATCACCAAGAAAGAAGAATGATGATATCCAGCTCTGGATCCTGGGTGTACCAATTATGCTTTGCATCCAGTCCTTTGTCACTGGATTACAGTATCCAAACAAATTAGTCCGCCAAGATCGACCCATGCCATGCCTGAAGCATAACTGCATGCTTGTCGTGATGATGCAGCATTACTTCTTTAACCAGTGACTCCATTATTCTTCCTGGAACAGAAGTTAAGCTGACAGGTCTGTAATTATTCATGCTACCTTTTGATTCCCCTTTGTGAATTTGAGATTCATTCACACATCTCCAGACTAGAGAATCCTACCCTGAATGCAAAGATGTTCTTCTAGTTATGACCATTGGTTTCCTTACCTCCTTTGCTGCCTCCATTAATATAATTATTATTAGCCATATGGTACAAGGAAGGCTGAGGCTTATGCCGTACCAAACAAAAAAACTTTCTGAGTTACCCTGAGAGAGAGAGAAGGGAATCACCAAGAAAGAGAAGAATGATGATATCCAGCTTAGGACCCTGGGTGTGCCAAGAACATGCTCACCAGATATAATAAATAAACATATGAGCCCCTGGGGATAATTCGATAGATCCCATTCACTGCAGGCATCTTTTTATGACTTCATTTGTTTGACTTCAAATGTTTATCTTCCACTTTATTCTCAGTTGTTTAAAAACTCCCTGGTAGAGTTTGATAAACTTCTTGCATCCACTTCCCTAAATAATTCCTCGTGTTAATGTAGAAGCAAATACCTATTCAGTTTGCCAGCAACCTGAGCAGGATCATCAATATTTAAACCATCGATATTAAGTGTTACCAGTGTGATTCATTCTGTCCTAGTGTGCACATAAGCAAAGTAGTCTTTGCATCCTTTGCCCAAGATTTCTCATAATCTGCCTTGGCTTCCTTTCTGATTTGACTGAAGACTAGTTTATATCTCCCATAGGCTTCTGTATCACCTGATAATTTATATGCATCCCATGCATTGCTTCTCTGACAGATGTCTCATTAGATCATCTGACATTCATTAAGCATTTAAGAACATTTTTTTATATGGTATGTACAGCCTAGTAACTTCTATGTATTATTTCCTTAAATGCTTCCCATTTATAATTTGTTGTTGGAAATGTTAATAGTTGGTCCCACTGTATAGAATTGAAAAAAGAACCTGAGACCATTGTAGTCTCTTTAATGGAAGCAAAAACCCTTGATGGTAGCTACAGCTTTAAGCTGTTGTTGGGTTTAGGAGCATTGGCGACTAAGGCCATGTTCCTCTGTGTATATTGTCTATTTGTCTATTAATTGCATGTGTCCTGTGTTCAATTTTTTTTGTTTTGCTGGACGAACAACTCGTGTTTTTCATCCAAAAATGCCCATAAAAATTCCTCGTGTCATTGACGGGACTTGAACTCAGATCTTTTTCACCCAGTGTGATGAGGATGGCAATAAACTAAGAGGTCTACAATTAATCACATATCCTTTTGATTTCCCCCTTTTGTGAATTGGAGACATTCTCCAGTCCATAGGGTCCCTCTCTGAATCCAAGGATGGTTTAATAATTTCCCAGGTCCTGAGAATCCCGCCTCCATATGGGGAAAGGCAATTTAGCTTTATAAATTATTGGCTCTATGCTGGCTTGCGAACCTTTGCACTTGACTCCTTTCTTTTTCCTGATCCAATGCTTATAATGATAGAATAGAGAATGTCGGTTTCACTTTTTAGACAAAGGCAGAACAGTCGAGAAAGTCTAGCCCAAATTTTCGAGGTTACCAGAATTGTTTGCTTCTAGAAACTATAAAATCTTCTGTTGGCGAAATGGGAGCTTCAGTATGCATGGCACAGGTTCAGTGTACTTCCCTGTGTACACTTTTCCCAGTCAATATAAATGCAAATGATTAGTTTCTTCTCTCAGTCTGCACGGGTAGCACAGTGGTATCATCCCCACGCCGGGTAAAAAAGGCCTGGGTTCGAATCCTGTCGATGACGCGAAGAACTTTAATGTGTTTTTTAATCCGTGGCTGAGTTAGTTGGTCTCAGGCGTAGATAGCAAGGTTCCCCCTCCCCCAGAAACAGGTTTTTTGTCCAGAAAAACAGGCAAATTGACCAGAGAACACAAGCAATTTACTGACACAATACACATGGGTTTATATATAAGAAATTACCAGGTGACCCAATTATAATAGTTTAATTTAGTTTAGTTTCTTCTCTCGTATTGAACCATTCTGAATGCATCTGCCACGCCTGTCTTGAATTCAGCTCACTAGTATCCTGCAATTTGTCAGCAGCTGGTCATCCCTCACGGAGTGCATGTTGTTTTTAGGTGCATCAGTAATTTATGCTTTTTTGCACTGTACATAAAATGTCTGTAAATTGCGTGTGTTCCGTGGTCGATCTGCCGTTTGCTGGACAAAGAACACTAATTTCCTGGAGAGAAAACCATGCTACCCTCGCCTGAAATCAACTAATTTGCTAACGTGTAAAAGTCCTATAAAAATTGCTCGCTTCATTGACGGTATTCGAACTCGGGTCTTTTCTGCACGGTGTGGAGAGAATGCTGATTATACCTATGTTTCCCATGAGGGCTACGGCTCCAGTCCTCAAGTAATTAATCACCAGATAAATATTTGAGTAACGTTTCAGCTGTGTGTTAACTTACCGTATCTTCTCTGCACGGCATTCAGAGAAGTTACTATATCTTCTCTGAAGGGAGTTTACGAGTTTTTTTTTTTTTCAAGTATCAACACAATCGAAAATATGAAGATTAATTGCAAAAAATTAAAAACATTCATAAATCCCACAGTTCAAACCATGCAGGTAGCTATACAATACAGTGGATCCCGCTTTACGATATTAATCCGTTCCAGAGAGACCATCATATGGGGCAAATATCGTAATGTGAATCCAATAACACGTTCTTTAGTTATTCGTTCCAAGGCCTTGGAAGTTGAAATTTTTACTGTATAACAGTTATTGGCCGCCGTAGCCGAGTGGTCAAGTGCACGCAGGTGCATAAGTACATGTGCCTTGAGTGACTGGGGTTCAAGCCCGTGACTGCTAAATACGATGCTGTTTCTTGTGAACTCCTGTGACAGTTTGGTCGTCCTGGAGTATAAACAGAAAATTTATCTTTCTAAAAGGTCATTTTATAATGTAAATTGTATTAGTTATCAATTCAAATCATTAAATGCAATACACTTTCATCATTATCATATGTTCTGTTATAAGAACCAATTTTGAACGGCTTTGTGATATTTTTCAAAAGCATATTTCTTGAAGTCACGACCACAAAACAATAAAAGCAATTTGCACTTTTCGGTTTATTGTGCTTTTCTGTTAGTGCAGGCAATTATAAATGGGTAGTAAACTCGATGTTATTGCGATATTAGGGTGAAATGTGTTTCCCCTTCACTTCAATCTTCAATCATATAAAAAGCAAATTTTCAGAATCTCTTCATTCCTTTTTTTTTTAAGCTTCATAAACTTGTCACTCCCTGCAAATTGTGTTAGTTGCAATCTCACTTGCGCGTATCTTGCAACCTCAGGGACTAACATCTGGTGAGTATGGGCTTGACACACCCAGGGTACTGAGCTGGATATCATCATTGTTCTCTTTCTTGGTGATTCCTCTCTCTCTCTCAGGGTAACTCAGGAATTTTTTTTTGACTGGTGCAGCATAAGCCTCAGGCTTCCTTGCTCCAAATGGCTAATAATAGTTAGTTGCAATTTGTGCCTGCTTGCCAAAATGCTTATGCTATCTGCTATCGTGAAATTTATAAAGAAAAGAGAAGAGATTATCTTGGAAATAAACGCCTCTTGAAGCCTTTCTGAAGAAGACTCCTTGTGCAACAAACCAAGAACGAGTGCATTTATAACGAGTGCAACAATGAGTGACCAACGAGTGTGCATTTAGTCGATGATGAAGAATAAACTTTTTTTAACATTTGTTAAGTCGTAAATAATTTCTTTAAATTATAATTTACTTGATTTTACAGGCAATGTTTTCATTTCTTTGGATAAACCAATCATTGTTTACACATAAAGTAATTAGCTAACTAATTTCATTGTTGAGAACGTAACCCCTGTTTTTAACATATGTCTATGGGAATAAATTCCAGCTTTACGAGCGCGCGCTAGGAACGAATTAACTCGTAAAGTCGGAAACTAACTGTACATTCTCGAAGTGTATCGAAGTATAAACAGAAAAAGAGATGCTTCGAATGCGAACTCTGCGTGGTGTACAGTATTTTGCACTGGAGTTTACTGGTAAGTAGCTTTGCTCCAAGTAGAAACTGTAAAATCCGAAGCTTCCGTAAAATTGTCAAACGACATCCATGTTATCTTTAACAACCATAGCAAATGAGCTGTATCCCCACTCCCTTGGTGGTGAACTTGGAAGTTTGATAATTTTACCACTGTTTTTCTCTCAATATCACAGACCATTAAGCCGTCCCTGACCATGTTACGTTTCCTTTTTTTTTTTTTTTTTACAAAACTTAAATTTACACTGAAAAGGAGATAATTTGGCCATATTTGCATGCAAGAAAACTTACGTGGTCCCTTGCTACATTTGGGAGATCAAAACCTAGACCATTCATGGATATTTTCAATAATGACAGAATCATTGTCTCACTGTATTAGATCTCAGTGGAACCAGTTTGAAGATGACAGCATGATAACTGCTAAAAGCCGTAAATACAAAGAATAACATATAGCCAGAAACATATGACACTGGGGCGCAAATTATCTTTTAAGTGGATATCAGTTTGTCATTCATCATCCAAGTTTCTTGCGACGACCGACTAACTGGTTAAAATAAATAAATGATATACAGTAACCCCTCCCCCCCGCCGCTATTCGCGGGGGTTACGTTCCTGAGAAATGCCGCGAATACTGAGTTATGGCTCCCATAGTAATAAAGGGGTTACGTTCCAAAGTATGAAATATATAAGAAAAACAAGTCTAAAATTTTGTCTATGTATGTATTATATGTACCGTCATAATATGACTATGTACATAGACAGCACATAGTGAAATGCAAGCATATGGCATCGAAATGAAAATAAGAAACAATTTAATATTAAATGTAATATTTATTAGAAATTTCAAACCAGCGCCTTTGCTAGCTAAAAAACTTATCCCTCCAGTGCTATCAAGTTTCGTTAAAGTGTTGATAAAGGAGTTTTGCCTTTTCACGAATGATAAGTGAACTTAACGGAATTTTATTTTTAGTTCGTCTTCTATCCACAAATTTAAAGCTTTTTCCATTTTTTCTAATTTAATTACGAGTTACAGAGCAAATTTTTGAAGCAATTAGCGCGTGTTCACGGACACTAAGGCGGATTTTTTCTTCTGATTTCTTGATTGATCGTACCGTTGACTCATTGATTTTATAATGTTTTGCCACTGAGGAGACATTTTCACCATTAGAAATTTTATCTAATAACTCAATTTTATTCGCTAATGTCATCACCTTCTTTTATCTTTTCACATTTCCCTTGGGCGCCTCCGTAGCCAGGTGGGCAGGAGCAGCAGTGCGTAGCACACGCTTCTTGATTAGACCGGGGTTCGAGCCCGTCACCACCAAATACGGAAAGGTCATGGATGACCACCGCATATCCCGGAGCAATATGGCCTTAGTTGCTAATGCTCCTAAAAACTAAATAACAAATAACACATTTCCCTTGTTATTCGTAGCCATATTTTTGTACGGGTTAGAAAGAACTTGTCCACAATAAAATCACTTTCTTCAGTTAACACACTCGAAAAAGTCTGTTTTACACTGCAAAACGGTAGATTAATCACTTTTGTAAGCATATCAATTTATAAATTTATGTAAGCATATCAATTTGTAAGCATTTATATGTAAGCATATAAATTTATGTAAGCATATCAATTTATAAATTGATATGCTTACATAAATTAAGCATATCAATTTATAAATTGATATGCTTAATTTATAAATCAAAAATTTATAAATTAAAAAATTAATTTATAATATCAATTTATAAATTGATAAATTTATTCAATTTATAAGCATATAAATTAAAAACAAACGACGAAACCTCCCATGGCAAGCTCATAACACATACTGAACAAGGATTAGCGAGAAACATCCACGCTCGCGAGTTTGTCACCCCCACTCCCCCCCCACCCACTGAGCGCTGTTTTGACCGGGAAAGATAATTTTAGCCACGCCCATGTTTTTTCATGGCGGAAAATGTTCACGGCTCTTTAAAATTCACATTTTTTTAGGTTTCATTTTATATTAAATCAGCGACCGCGAAACCACGAATACAGATACTGCGATTAGCGGGGGTTTACTGTATACATAAGATAAAAACATTAAAATACAATAAGATAAAAGTGTTAAAATATCATATAAAAGCTTTAAAATACATAGAAGTTTTCGAGACGAAGTGCCTCTTCATCAGCTAGTCGGTGAATAGTGTACTTCAGTATACGCTGAGTGATCACTGAATTATGACCACCTACCTAATACTTCGTAGGTCCTCCTTTTGCCCTTAGTATAGCAGCTATCCAACATGGCATTGATTCAACAAGAGTTCGGGAAGTATGGCCAACCAAGCTGTGTAATGCAGTCAGCAATGCACGTATGGAGGTGATTGGTGTATCCAGATGCCTGATATGCCTTTCCATAATGTTAAACAAGTGCTCTATGGGATTGATATCGGTGGAGTTCTGAGGCCAATCGATATGCTGGAACCCCGGGGGATCACATCTGGTGAGTATGGGCTTGGCACACCCAGGGTCCTGAGCTGGATATCATCATTCTTCTTTTTCTTGGTGATTCCCTTCTACTTTTGACTCTCTCTCTCTCTCTCTCTCTCAGGGTTACTCGGGAACTTTTATTTTTTTTTTCCCTGGTGCAGCATAAGCCTCAGGCTTACTTGCATCATATGGATATTAATAATAATAATAAGTGAGAACTGTGTTCCTTAAACCATTCCTGCCTAACAAGTGTCCGATGGCTCGGCGCATTGTCATCTTGGAAGACACCATCGCCATTCGGGAAAAAAGTGTAACAGCGGGGTGTGCACAGTCAGCAAGCAGTTGACGATAGCGGAAACCACTGATACGTTGTTCCACGTTCACCAGTGAAACATGCCCACACCATACAACCACCTCCACCGGCCTGCACTTTTGATACCTTGTCTGCGCGGTAGCACAGTGGTACCGTCACTGGCCTCCCCGCACCGGGTGGAAAAGGTCTGGGTTCGAATCCTGTCGATGACGCGAGGAACTTTAATGGGCTTTTTTCACTCCGTGGCTGAGTTAGTCTGTCTCAGGCGTAGATAGCAAGGTTTTTCTCTCCAGAAACTGGGGGTTTTTTCTTCCAGCAAAACAGGCAAATCGACTATAGAACACACGCAATTTATAGACACAAATACGGGTTAATGTATTCAATTACGGGCAACCCTAAAATAATAAATTTTTTAATAATTTTGCACTTTTGATACCATTCATGATGGATCAAGAGCCTCACATTGTTGACGCCAAATTCGTACACGACCATCCACGGTGTGGAGTAAATAACGTGACTCATCCGACCAGAACTCCTTCTTCCAGTCTTCTAATGTCCGACTTGAATGCTCTTTACACCAGGCGAGTCTTTTACACCGATGAACCTTGGTTAGGAGAGGATGCCGTAGGAGTCGTCTGCTGGTATAGCCCATGCGTGCGACGCATGGTCATGCCAGATATTGTTCCGGGTTTAGCCCATGTATTGGGTAGTCAGCTCTTCAACAGTGCTGCGCCTGTTCGACTGTACGAGTCGTCGGACCCGGCGCTCACCTCTAACGTTGTTTAATAATTTTGACGCCAGTCCTGGTACACTTTAACTACGGCGGCTCTCGAACACCCCACCAGTTTAGCCGTTTGGGAAATCGAGGCACCAGTTCGTCGAGCATCCACAATCTGTCCTTTATCAAAGTCCGATAAATCCTTCCTTTCACCCATCACGCTCGGAATTTTACTACCTACTGAACCACTGACACCTTATCTATGCTACGGAGGTCGACTAACTGTGCACTCTCGTACCTCACGTGGTCGCATTCAGTTTTCATAGGGGTGGTCATAATTGAGTGATCACTCAGTGTATATTGATGGTTACAATAGCAAAAGTCAGCTGGGCATGATAACGTATCACGGGTCTGGTATCGGTAGAACAGAATTACGTACAAGTGATGACCGCCATCGCACTGAAATACAGTAAATTCTATAATAGGGTGTAAGTGCACTCCCCTCGTGCGATTCATAGTACTATTATTGCTATGTTCAGTGCTTCAAGCCGTGAGCTTGGTTTGTAGGTATATGTGTGTGCATGCTCATCTAAAGGTTTATATGTATCACCTGAGTTTGAATCACTGTCAGCTAGCTACAAAGTGCCATTGAGTCACACTACCATAGTAACACGGAAAAAAATATATTTATTACTGTAGTATTTATAACCGACGTTATAAATGATTAAATCTTATATGAATATCTTATAGTATTCGTCAGGCATCATAACGAAGCAAAGTGCAGCTGAAACCCATCATTGTTTACATAAAGCAAATAAACCATGCTTGCACATGTTGGAAAATTAATTGAGTTAAATATTGCGGGAAAGCAATTTTAACATAAAATTTTTTTTTTTTTTTTTTGTCCAGTTTGGCACTATCCGTTGAAGTCATCAGCCACTCGTGTTAAACTGTCAGCGATGCGAAGAATTATTTTGTACTTGGTTTTTTTTTTCACACTATTCTAAATCAGTCTGCCGTAGGCTAAGGATTCATGATTTTATTTCTGAAACTCCGTTTTTTTTGCCAAGTAATCAGGCAAACCGATAATAGAATACACAATTTATAGGCACAATATGAGCAACATCAGCCGTGGCTCTGGGCACTCCTAAATAAGAAAATGTTCTGATTTTAGAAATTGTAGCATGTCGAGGACTTCCAGATCGAGGTCTGCCTGGAATCACCAACGAGGCCGTCATGGACAGCACGGCACCTCCGTAGCCAGGTGGGCAGGAGCAGCAGTGCGTAGCACATGCTTCTTGATTAGACCGCGGTTCGATCCCGTGACCACCAAATACGGAGGATACGGAAAGGTCAGGGAATGACCACCGCATATCCCTGGAACAATATGGCCTTAGTTGCTAATGCTCCTAAAAACCACAATAACATGGACAGCACAGTTGGTACGATCGCTGTCCTCCCTACACCAGGTGGAAAAGACCTCAGTTCGAGTCCCGTCTAAAACCCTACTACAACAACATCACCAACGGTAAACGGTTTCCCGTCAAGCGATCGTAGTTCTCTAAATTTAGAGGAGAATGTAATCAATCTTATTGCAGTGATTGGTGGTGTTTCACGTGCAGATTCGACACGTGCTGTTCCAGTTACTACAAACGTTCTCCGCTTCTTCTTCTTCTTAGTCAATTCTCTTTTCGTGGACATCATCGTGTCACATGGTTTCACATATTTTTGCTGACATCTTGCAAAGAGAAAGTGATATCAATGAGTTTTTCTGGGGTATTCCCTAATCTTCGGCTAATAAAATGCCATACGAACACGATTTACGCTACTTATATTTTTCGGAAATATCGAGGGCTGTGTAGTATTTATTGACTGATCCTCGTATTGCATTCAAGGGCCTTAAAATACAACTGATCCAGAGTACCTCGAATTTCTGAGTAGTGCTTGAATTTAGAGCATATCAAGTCTTTCGTTTTATCATTCAGTTAGTTGAATCAGAATGATGGAATCTTAAACGCATTCATATAATCATATTTCACCTAAAGAGGGCGTGAATGGTACATCTTTGTAAAAATAAAAGAAATTTTATTACCTCAGCTGGTGAGTTACTTTTATGTTTTTCTATAATGTTTTAATTCAGTAAAAATTGTTACTGTGCAGTATTGTATTGAAATAATTTGTTTTAAGAAGTTTCGTTGTGGAGAAAAACCTTCAGATAAAAACTTTAAAATGTAATACAATTTTCATGTTGAATACCGAATACTTTCAGTTTAAACCGTTTGTTTAGTTTGTTCACTTCTTTTCACGATGTGTCAATCAATATAAAATGCGCATATGACATTGAATTATTCAATCGCTAAAATTTGAATGGGACGATAAATATTTGTTGAATTGATTTAGCCTAAAAGACTGCGCCACTCGAAATACTAAAAAACAAACAAGTTTGTAAGTGGTTTTAATATGTGCGGGCACTTTGTCACATTTTATGTTGTTTGTTTAATAAATGTGGTAGACTATAACTATGAACGCCAATATAAACAGAAATAATTTGTAATGTGGGGATTAGTTGTTAATAGTATTATATTGGCCAAATGCAAAACTTCTTAACTCGTGAACGTATTTTTCGCAAATTGTTACTTCACTCCGTATTTTTGAGTGGCATAATTACGTTTTATATAAATAGAGCATGTAAAGGAAATATGACTTTTGAAAAAAATGTTTCTTAATAGAGAAATAAGGTAAGGATTTTTCTTGATAGGTACAGTGAGTAAACAGATTTATTTTAAAGCACAAAAGAGTGTGAGGTCAAGATGATCTCCATTAAACTTTGATTTTTTTTTTTTTTTACATTTGCCAGAGTAAAATATTTGTGCACACTACTGTGATTCCAGTGTATATTCAATAAACAATTTTTTTGCAGTAGTAGAGTGAAGACCTTGATTAATGTGCATTGTGAGATTAACAGTTAGTAGGCATTGATTGTGAACTATACTCTCAAAGTGCTTGTGGTGGCTTGGTAGAAATAAATAAATGCGAGATCTGTTGTTCCATTTTGGTGATTAGGAAAGTGTTTGGGCAGATTCTGCTGAACAGTGTGTGTTGTCCAAAATATGCAAGTGCACCATCTGGTTAATACCACACTTGCACCCATTTCATAGCAGGAATACCATTTAAAACATGTTTTCATTTAAAATGTGATATTCCTGCTGGGAGTCAGCTCAATTGAGTGATCATTAACTGAAAAATGATGATTTTTCATTGGATTGGTATCCAAAATTATACCAGCTAAAGTTTTTATTAAGATTAAAATATTGTCCTCATAAATCAGTACGTGTATTTTCAACGCCAAAATTGCTGTGGTATTAAAATATAAAATACTCCAAACTAAAGTATGTTAAAGGTAAACTGCAGCCATTATCACCCCACTGCAGGATGAAGCTTCCTCAACAATTCATGCTGAGGAAAATGGACTATAATCTGCCACACTGGTCCAGTGCGGGTTGGCAGATCGACCTTATTTATCAGTCAGGGACTTGAAACCCGGTCTATTTAAAGAGCATGTGCTACTGCACTCCCCCTCCTGACCACTCGGCTATGGTGGCCATCCTCCGGAGCTAGGTGAAGCTTCATGAACCAAAATGTTGTCAGAATGGTAGACCAAAGATTCATGCAGTGGACTGAGAAGTTTAGAATCCAGATGTACTCCTAACAATTTAATCTGATTTATAGGGGGAAATAATTTAGATTAGATTCTAACTTATAGGAAAGAAGAGGGTACTGAAAGAGTAGGGCGCCTCCGTAGCCAGGTGGGAAGGAGCAGCAGTGCGTAGCACACGCTTCTTGATTAGACCGGGGTTCGAGCCCGTCACCACTAAATACGGAGGATGCGGAAGCGTCAGGGAATGACCACAGCATATCCCGAAGCAATATGGCCTTAGTTGCTAATGCTCCTAAAAACCAAATAACAAATAACTGAAAGAGTAAACGATAGATGCTTGGTCTTCAAGAGGTTGACATGCAAACTAAAATGTTCAGTATAATCCAGGAAGTCGCCAAGTAGTCGTCGTGTCCCAAATGATAAATTGAAAGGGCTGGCATTGCCAGAAACGGCTGGAAAAGCCAGGAAAATGCCATTGACATAAGCGCTGAAATTCAGGTGACTTGAAAGAAAAGGAAAACCCATGGTCAAGAAAAACAAGGCTGAGAGAGCTCCTCCTCCTTGCTACCTGGAAGTCTAAAACGCTAAGCTAATATTTCGAATAAAGGTTGCAGATTTGTTACAGAAAGATATGAGTGCGATTATAAAGTAACTGTTGAGCAGGGGTCCTGAGATGCACAATAGTTTTGGGGCAGAGATATCAGAGGACTAATAGCAGTTGAGTAGAAGGCGCAGTTCTAAGGTGGTAGATGACTCTTATCAACCGGTGCAATACCACCACTTTGCTTATTGGAGGCTTGAAGTGGTGAAACCCATGTTTAGTCTCTAGAGCAAAGTTTCCAGCATCCCCCCCCCCCCCCATACTTCTCCTTCAACCCATGCACGGTACTAAGCACTATAGGTTTTGATACCTTTCGTGCTTGGGGTTTTCATATAAAAAAAAAAAAAAAAAAAGTAATATGAAGGAAGAAGCAGTGCAGATTCTCCTTTTTTTTTGCCACATTGAGTAAATTGTGGAAATGAGTTGAAGAGGGGATGTTTCAGTTGAGCATGCTGAAATGTTATAATGAATTGATGTTGATCTAAATAGTATTATTAAATGTTAAATAATACCATTAAGTAGTTAATAGCAATACAGTAAGTCCCCGACTTACATAACTTCAGACTTATGTAAATTTTTTTTCATTCAATTTTTTTTTTTTTTTTAGGATTGTAAAATGTAAAACAGAATTCCAGCTTTCGGTATTTGCAAATGCCATAAGATCAAGTTCACTACCCTTTTATAATAGATTGCACTAACAGATTTTGGTCCTTGAGGCTGTCGTAGACATTCTCTCAGATATGCCAGATAAGCTGAGCTTGCTACCTGGAAGTCTAAAATGCTGATGGAACTGATATTCAGGTGACACTCAAGTCAAGTGGACCTAATTTTGTCAAAGTTCGGATGGCCTGTGACAGCCAAATCCTCTGTTTGCACCTTCACGATGGTGGGATTGTTAGTAATCTTGGGTATAATTCCCATGTGCAAGCACACTGTAGGTGACCACCCAGGGGTGAACCAACGTAAGAAGTCGAGGTGTTGCACCAACACTAAACGGGGGAATGCTGCCCCTCTGTGTTACCAGGCAATACTAGGTGGTAGATGACTCTCATCAACCAGTGCAATACCACCACTTTGCTTATTGGAGGCTTGAAGTGGTGGAACCCACGATTAGTCTCCAGAGCAAAGTTCTGGTCGACCCTCCCATCTCTTCCATCATGCAGTATGATTGATGTCTTTTGAGGTCATGATGAACACCATGGCGAAATCCAAACTTCCTTACATTTCGAGGGTACAGCTCTAAAACAGTGTTCGCAGGCCGGCTGCTAGTTAGTACACCTGACCGAAACTATTGTTAACTCTCTAGGAGGCTTCTGGATCAGCTCTGTATAATCTTGCTGCTTCTACTCTACCAGATAGTGACTGGAGGGAGTCTGAGTAGTGTGTACATGCGGGGGTTAGGGGGGGGGCATTGTCGAGGTTGCATTATGTCAAGGATCTGGGTATATTCTTACCATGTGTATACCATATCCAAAAATTTCATTACTACAATCAGCATGACCCCCCCTCCTCACTTTTTCTTACTATTGAACACACGATGAAGTGTCAAACTAATAAGTAAACTTATCTGGGAAAAGATCTAAACCTCCCAAACACTTCTAGTTCATTTCACAAATATATGTGGTATCAGTTCTAATCTCAATGATGTCCATTTCCACTTACAGTCTGCCAAACCCCATGTACTGTTTCTGACAGAACCTCATTTATCGGTTGATTCAACCACTGCTCATCTCAGTTGCCCAAATTATTCACTGTGCGATTCCTTTCGCTTCAAAGGTGGTACTTGTGCATATGTCCGTTCCAATATTCCCTGTCAAGGACTTGTTAATTTGGAATCTCCTCTTTTCGATCTTCTCTGGCTTAAAATCTCTCTACCTCATTGTGTCAAATTCATCTGTTGTCTCTACCGTTCTCTCAACTCCACTAATCAATTGGAGCTCTTTGACTTCCTCTCTTTGCAACTTGACTTTCTCCAGTCCCACTTTTCTAACAGTGGGGTAATTTTCCTTGGTGATTTTAATGTTCACAACTCCAGCTGTCTTCCGTTTTCTAGTCACACAGACCCTGCTGGTCGAGATGCTGAGGCTTTTGCAGTTACTAATGGCCTTGCACAGTTTGTTCATATACCTACCAGAATATTGGACAATCCTAACCATACAACCAACACGCTCGATCTTTTTTCTCACAAACAACCCTTCTAAGCACACGGTAAAAGTGAGTGGTCCTTTAGGCACCTCAGATCACAACTTGGTGATTGTCTCTTCTTCAGTTGGAGCCTTTATCTCATGGCTATCCTAACCTTATGTTGTTTGGCATTACAAGAACAAAATGGGATGACCTGCAAGATTTCTTTTCCCTGTTCGGATCACTGTTTCAAAACTTCTGATATCAACATTTGCTTAAATCGTATCAGTGAAATTATTCTTGTCGAAATGGAATCCTTTATTCTATACTCCATCCTAAAATCTTGTCCTATATCTGCCTTGGTTTTCCAAACAATGTGCTAAGTCTGTTCAAGAGAAGAATGTTGCATATCGTAATTGGCTAGTTTCCAATTCTTCAGTTTCATTTTCTGCCTGCATCATAGCTCACAACAATTGTAAAGAAGTTATTAATCAGTCCAAACTAGATTTTGAACAGGCCAAGGGTAGAAAACTTGCTTCTTGCCCTAATGGTAGCCGAGCATTCTAGTCTCTTGCCAAAGCTACTGGCCGCAACTTTTGCCTATCTCTGCTCCCATCTGTTAAAACCAGATGGTTCTGTTGTCATTTCAGAAAAGGATAAAGTTGACTTGCTAGCATCCCATTTTTCTTCCAACTCATGTATTAATGATCTTGGTAAAACACCTCCCACCATTTGCAACACGCCCCATTCAATGCCTTCTGTGGTCTTCCATCAAAAGGATATCAGAAGGATTTTGATGAATCTTGATGCTAAGAAAGCTCCAGGTCCTGATGGTGTTTCTCCACTTGTTCTCAAAACCTGTGCTCCTGAACTTACTCCTGTTCTTTGCTGCTTTTTTTCACTTTCTTATTCCAAAGGTGTTTTTCCTTCTGCTTGGAAATTTGCTCATATCCAGCCAATTCCTAAAAAGGGCGACAAATCCCTCCCATTCAGTTATCGTCCCATTGTAATTACTTCTACTCTTTCTAAAGTAATGGAGAAATCAGTTAACTGCCAACAATATAAGCAGTGAGGAATTGGAATTTTGGGAGTACAATGTGTATAGAAAGGACAGACAGGGTAGGAGAGATTGTTATTTGGTTTTTAGGAGCATTAGCAACAAAGGCTATATGGCTCTGGGGATATGCGGTGGTCATTCCCTGAACTTTCCGCATCCTCTGTATTTGGTGGTCACGGACTCGAACCCCGGTCTAATCAAGAAGCGTGTGCTACACACTGCTGCTCCTGCCCACCTGGCTACGGAGGCTCCAGGAGGGATTATGCTGTTAGTTAAGAAACACAAAATCTAAGGAAGTGCATCCAGTTGACATGGGTGGACAGTGCAATTTTGAGTCTGTTTGGTTGATATAAACACTGGGAAAGGGAAAATGAGAGTAGGAGTGTGTTATAGGCCCAATGGCCCTTATGAGTACAACAAAAAGTTGTGCTGAGAAATAAAGTGGGCCAGTAAATCAGAATGTCGTGTAATATGGGATTTTAACTTAGTATTAGTAATGGCCGCATGGTGCAAGAAAGCCTATGGCTCATGCTGCACCAGCCAAAATAAAGAAAAAAAAAAAACAAAAAAACCCTGAATAAAACAATGATACAAAAAAACTAATAATTAATAAAAGAAAACGAAATTAAACCTATCATCCTATGCGTTTCCCTCACTTGAAGGTACTATCCAGATGACCTTTGAATTTCCCCAAACTGACACACTATACCACCAATGTAGGCAACTTATTCCAGTAATTTATAACTCGCTGGCTAAAATAAAACTTTCTGCAGTCCAATCTAAACATCTCCCCCTGTAACTTGAATTTACGTCCCCTAGTTCTAGCATCATTTATAATCTTGAAAATTTCGTCCTCATTCATTTTACTGATGCCTCTCAGAGCCTTAAACACCTCAATCAAATCTCCTCTACTGGGTTTAGTTGAACTCCACCAAGTGAATAAGTTATTTTGGGATTACTGTTTCCCGGGTGTGATACCTTATACTTTGTTGGATTAAAGCATAGCTGCCATTTTTCTGGCCATTCCTGAAGTCTATCTAGGTCTCTCTGAAGAAGCTCAGCTTGACAGCGATCATTAACTACTCTACCAATTTTAACATCATCTGTAAATTTAGACATCACGCCCTCTATCCCTACATCAATGTCGTTTATGAAACTTAAAAACAACAGTGGTCCTAATACTGATCCTTGGGGAACCCCACTTCTTACATCAACCCAATCTGAGGAATAGCCATTTATCATAACTCTCTGCCTCCTGCCCTGAAGCCATCCTGCTATCCATCTAAGGATTTTCCCAGTGATTCCAACCTGTTCCAGCTTATAAATCAACCGGTCATGTGGGACTGAGTCAAAAGCTTTGACTCAGTTCCACATTTGAAAGGGTCATGAGTAACCCTTTCAAAATAGCGAACCAGATTTGTTAAACAAGTTTTAACAAATCTGGTTCGCTATTTCCCTTTACAAAACCATGCTGAGTATCCTTGAGAATTTCAATTTTATTCAAATGAACCTGAATTCCACCCTTGATCATTGCCTCCATGATTTTCCCTACCACTGAAGTCAGACCACAGGTCGATAATTTCCCACTTCACTCTTTTCCAATCCAATGGAATCTCCCCAAAATCTAGTGATGCTCGTATAATTAGCCTCAATGGACTCATTTGCCACCTCCCTTAATATTATATGGTATATTCCATCAACTCCATGAGGCTTACTGGCCTGTAGGCTCGAGCGTTTTTTCATTAAATAATCTTGCGAAATTTCAATATCATTAATTACATATTTTTCAAATTCGCTCCCACAATTTCCCATTGCTACGAAAGGTTTTTCATCTGTAAATATCGATGCAAAATAATTGTTTGTGTTCATCTGCAATGGCAGTTGGTGTATTTAATACTATCCCCTTTCCCTTACGTAAAGGTCTGATCTGGTTTGTCTTGCTCTTCTTAGCATTTATATATGTGAAGAATTCCTTATCCCCCCCCCCTCCGCTGTTTGCTAGCGATTTCTCATAAACTGCCTCTGCCTGTCGAACCTTTTCTGTGGCTCTATTACAGATCATCGCATAGCTGTTATAGACTTCAGTACTTTTTATTGCTCTGTAACTTTTCCATTCCACCTTTTTCTGCTCAAATAACGTGACAACTTCACTATTCATCCAACTTGGAATCCTCCTCATGGAGTATTTTTTTAATTGTAAATACTCATTCAAGGCATCTGTGATTAATGTTTTAAAAGCATACCACAGTTCAATTGTATTCGCTCTCTGTGAGAGATCTACCCAGTTAATAGAGTCCATGTAACATCTCAATCCATCATAATTTCCTTTTCTGAAATTAAAACCCATTCCTTTGCCTTTTATTACTGATCACTTCCTGCTACTGGTTCCTATGTTATTAGTTGTTGTTATTTTGGTTTTTAGGAACATTAGCAACTAAGGCCATATTGCTCCGGGGATATGCGGTGGTCATTCCCTGACCTTTCCTCATCCTCCGTATTTGGTGGTCATGGGCTCGAACCGCGGTCTAATCAAGAAGCGTGTGCTACGCACTGCTGCTCTGGCCCACCTGGCTACGGAGGCGCCACTGGTTCCTCTACTGTCAGCCTTGTTATGTCATCTGATTCATGGGTGATGATGAGGTCTAGGATATTCTTTTCTCTAGTACTTTCCCTGACATGTTGATACAAATATCAGTCATCCAGTTGACTTAAAAATTTTGTTCCCTATGTTGAGAGTTTCCTTCCCATTAACTCCAATCAATTAGAGGCAAATTCAAATTATCCATAATAAGACATTGATGCTTACTTGCCCATTCGATTTGCATGTATAGGCTTTCGTCATAATCTCTACGATCTCTTGGTTTGCACTTGGTTTTTCTCTTGCACGATCTCTTGCACTTGGTTTTTCTGGTCTGTAGATTACTCCTACTCGCATTATACGTTTATTTCCAACTATCTCACACCATACAGATTATATACCAGCACGTGTTTTGCGCCTCCGTAGCCAGGTGGCAAAAAACAGCAGTGCATAGCACACGCTTCTTGATTAGACCAGGGTTGGAGCCCGTCACCACCAAATACGGAGGATGTGGAAAGGTCAGGGAATGACCACCGCATATCCCGGAGCAATATGGCCTTAGTTGCTAATGCTCCTAAAAACCAAACAACAAAAAAAACAACAACTAGCACGTGAAATGTCTGAATCCGGGAAAGCTATCATCGCGCTCAGGCTGCTTCTGATAAGAAGCATTACCCCCACCTCCCCTTCTATCTACCCTATCCTTCCTAAATACATTATACAAGCCATACTGAAACTCATCATCTCCTATTTCTGGGTGGCACCACGTTTCCGTAAGCCCTATTATGTCCGCGTTACTTGTTTTAACCAGCGGTTCGAATTCACTCATTTTATTGATGACACTTCTAACACTACTATATAAACAATGAAGACTTACTGTTCTTGTATTATTTAACAACCCTAACACAACCCTTGGAGTTCTGGGTGGCACCACGTTTCCGTAAGCCCTATTATGTCCGCGTTACTTGTTTTAACCAGCAATTCGAATTCACTCATTTTATTGATGACACTTCTAACACTACTATATAAACAATGAAGACTTACTGTTCTTGTATTATTTAACAACCCTAACACAACCCTTGGAGTTTTTTAGGCTCTCTTCCTTGGCATTAGCTACTCGCTCACTTGAAAAGTTTCTGTCCTCAGAACATCTAGATAATGTCCGGTTGGGGTAACAGATAAGAACTCTTGAGGTATTTGCAAGAGTTTCTTTGACCAATATTATCAGATAAGTGCATGTCAGTATACCCACATCCCCCCCTAACTAGCAGTTTCCCTGAACCTTTAAGGGGATGATGAGTTTCAGTATGGCTTGTATAATGTATTTAGGAAGGATAGGGTAGATAGAAGGGGAGGTGGGGTAATGCTTCTTATCAGAAACCTTTAAGGTTCAGGGAAACTGCTAGTTAGGGGGGATTTATCCTCAATAATACTGGCAAAAACTTTTGCACCACCTTTGTTTAAGTGTATCCCGTCTCTACAAAACAAATTCCTTCTACCTACAAGTGTGGGCCAAGCTGATAGAAATTTCCCCCAAAAGCTTTGCAGAGTCCTTCAAGTCTTGAGTTAATGCACAAAGGTGCGCCTCTGTAGCCACGTGAGAAGGAGCAACAGTGCGTAGCACACGCTTCTTGATTAGACCGGGGTTCGAGCCTGTCACCACCAAATACGGAGGATGTGGAAAGGTCAGGGAATGACCACCGCATATCCCGGAGCAATATGGCCTTAGTTGCTAATGCTCCTAAAAAAAAAAAAAACCAAACAATAATGCACAAAGCTTTTAGCATATAATCCCTCCTATTGTGTCTGGGCAGAATTGCAGACACATAGACATTGTGGCCTAGCTCGTGGCATTTCCTCGGCATGGTCCTGTATTTTTCCAACAAATCATCAGATTGTGTAATGTCATTAGTCCCCACATGAATAATAATATTCTCTTTACCCCCTCCCCCCCCCTTAAAATCTGACAATCTGTTGGTGACATCATTAATAGTTGCTCCTGGCAGACATAACCTGGTTCTTCTCCACCTATCCTTATTACAAAAAATATCCCCCATTTCCCTGACAGTAGTCTCCTAATAAAACAAAGTCCTTTTGAACCAGAGTAGTTTGCACTTGGTTTTTCTGTTTTGTGGCCTGAATCAGGAGTGCATCTCTTGGTAGATTGCTGGAGTCTTGAGTACCCGACAAGCTCCGAGATGCATTGTTCTCGAGGGCAAGCACCCGTTTTTCCAGTGACTCAAATTGTTCCATCAGTGCACCAAATTGTAATTTAAGATCAGTGCACTCCTTACATCGATCACAAAGAAAATAATCCCCAGGTGAGCTATGATTAGTCACCACGTAGACCTTGTAAAACATTCCACAAGTTCCGCAACGTATTAAATCATGATTCACCTGTAAATTGTCATCGGCTATTTCCGTGTGAGTCACGATACCCTGTGACGTGTTTAAGGCAGATTAGCATTAGCATTAACATTAGTAGAGGCATTTGATGCAAGAAAGCAAGCTTATGCAGCATCAGCCAAAAAAAAAAAAAAACCACTTCCACTTCACCCCTCTGTTCGTTCAAAATACCTGTCCAGCTGAGCCTTAAACTTGTTTAGGCTATCAACCTCCACCACAAGGGATGGAAGTCTGTTCCACCAACCAACCACCCGCTGGCTAAAGGCAAATTTTCGCACGTCTATCCTACATCTGTCTTTCCTCAATTTGAATTTATGCCCTCTCAGGTGATTTTTCTGAGCTAGAGGAAGAATCCCATCAGCATTGAGCATGCTTAAACCATTCAAGGCTTTATACACCTCTATCAGATCACCTCGCTGGTGCCTAGTCTCCAGACACTGTAATTTGCAAAACTTAAGCCTTTCTTCGTAAGAGCACCCCTTTATTCCATTCACTAATCTTGTTGCCCTTCTCTGTACTCGTTCCAGCAGCTCTACATCCTTCTTGAAATGAGGCCTCCAGACCTGTATACAGTATTCTAGGTGTGGCCTGACCATCGCCTTATACAATGGAATAATCACCTCCTTATCCCTGCTGGAAAAATTCCTGTATATCATTGACAATACTCCATGAGCTACTCTTGCAGCCCGTCTGCACTGCTCAGAGAACTTCATATCTGCCTGCACAACCACCCCCAAGTCCCTTTCATTCTCTACCACTGTCAGTGTTGTACCACAGAGTTGATACGTTGCTCTGGGGTTGCTGTTTCCCATGTGTAGTACTTTACATTTGTCAATGTTAAACTTCATTTGCCACCTCTCAGCCCATCTGCTCAACCTTTCCAGATCCTGTTGCAGCAGCATAGTGTCAGTAGTGTCCTTGACAACCCTGCCAACCTTTGTATCGTCTGCAAACTTGGACATTAAGCTTGATATACCATCATCAATATCATTTATAAATACAGAAAACAATAATGGACCCAACACGGAGCCCTGAGGGACTCCACTAATAACATCAGTCCACGATGAGCAGTGTCCATTGATTACCACTCTCTGTCTTCTCCCCCTCAACCACCCCTTTATCCATAGCAGCAATTTGCCTCCAATGTCACACTGCTCCAATTTGTGTAGCAGTCTTCCATGTGCAACAGTATCAAAAGCCTTTCTAAGATCCAAGTATATAATATCAAAGTTATTCCCTGCATCCAGTTCTTTTGTGACTGCATATCGTAATTACCATTATAAAATTAGCTAAATATCAATGAAAATTAACTTTAAAAAATGATATCTATAATATTATAAAAATCAAACTGTTACAGAAAAACCTGTAACAAAATAATTCAACAATATACTAAATAAATCAAATATTTAAAAGCAATAATCAACAGTAATCCAATCCACTTATCTGAGGAGCCCTAACAAAGCGTGTCTGCTTACCTCGAATGCCAACACTCTTTCCAGATATTGACTTGTGGGTTGGCCACTCACACGCTAGCAAAACTTTTGTGGATTTATTGGAGGATTGTTTTCTAGAGCAACTTGTTCCAGGGGCAACCAGACGGAGTATTACTCTTAATCTGATTATCAGCAGTGATTATTCATGCATTAAGAATTTGCAGATAAAGGAACCACTAGGTGACAGTGATCACAGTCTACTGATGTGGGATTTACTTAAAGATGTTACTACCATCAAGGATAAAGGGAAGGGTTTTGTTTTCGTAAAGGTGACTACAGTGGTCTCAGACAGTTTTTAAATTCTATAGAGTGGGATCAACTGATGATGTTACCAACAGTCAATTCTAAATGGGAAACCTTCAGGGACTTAATCTTGGAGGCTACTAGGCTTTTCATACCAACTAAGAAATACAGGTATTTCCCGACTTTATGAGTTCATTCATTCCTAGCGCATGCTCGTAAAACGGGAACTTATTTCCCATAGACATAATGTTCAAAACAGGGATTACGTACTCAACAATGAAATTAGTTAGCTAATTAGTTTGTTTAAACAATAATTGATTTATCCAAAGAAATGAAAACGTAGCCTGTAAAATCAAGCAAATTATAATAATAGAGAAATTATTTATGACTCACAAATGTTAAAGAATGTTTATTCTTCATCATCATCATCGACTAAATGCACACTCGTTGGTCACTCATTATTGGCTTGGCACTCATTGGTTTGTTGCACAAAGAATAGTCTTCTTCAGAAATGTTTCAAGAGACGTTTGTTTCCAAGATAATCTTCTATTTTATTTATAAATTTCATAATTGCATGCATAAGCATTTTTTAACGGCACACACAAATTTCAACTAACAGGATTCGTGTGGAGTAACAAGTTTATGAAGCTTAAAAAAAAATGGAATGAAGAGAAGATTCTGAAAATTTATGCTTTTTATACGATAGAAGATTTCAGTAAAGGGGAAACACATTTCACCATAATAATGTGAAAAAACCATACAATTCCAGTTATCAGTATTTTTGCAAATGCAATAACACTGAGTTTACTACACATTTATAATTGCTTGCACTAACAGAAAAGCCCAATAAACCAGAAAGTGTAAATTGTTTTTATTGTTTTATGGTCGTGACCTCCAGAAATGTGCTTTAGAAAAATATCACAAAGGCATTTAAAATTGATTCTTATAACGGAACATATGATAACAATGAAAGTGTAGTGCATTTTAATGATTTGAATTGCTAACTAATACAATTTACAAACCACGCTCGTGACTTTTTAGATGGCCTTAAGGTCACGAACGTGACCTTAAAATGACATTTTAGAGAGATAAATAGCTTAGTTATACAGCGAAAATTTGAACTTCCAAGGTCTTGAAACGAATTACCAATAAACAATCTGTTATTGGGTTCATATTACGATACTTCACAATACTATTGTCTCTCTGGAACTGATTAATATCATAAAGCAGGGTACATTGTATTGTATAGCTATGCACATGGTTTGGAATGTGGTATTTATGAATGTTTAACATTCATTTTTTGCAATTAACCTTCATATTTTCGATTTTTCTGATACTTGGGGAAAAAAAAAAAATCTTAAACCCAGGAACTCAAAGCGAAAAAACTTATAAAGTGGGAACTGCCTGTACTGTTCATGGTTCAGGCCTAAAAATGGATGTCAGATGAATTAATGAGGTTCATGGCAGAGAAAAAAAATGCATGAGATGCATATAAATTATCAGATGACACAGAAACCTATGGCAGATATAACCTAGCCTGTAATCAAGTCACAAAGGAGGTTAGGCAGGCAAAGGCAGATTACGAGAAATCTTTGGCAAAGGATGCAAAGAAAAACAGCAAAAAGTTCTTTACTTATGTAAACTCTAGAAGGAAAGGGATGAATCAGATTGGTCCACTTAACATAGATGGTTCGACTATTGATGATTCTGCTCGAGTAGCTGATAAACTGAATGAGTATTTTTCATCTACATTCACACATGAGGAGTTATTCAAGGAGGGGAATACCAGAAGTTTATCAAACTCTAACAGGAAGCTAAGTGGTTTTGTAATAACTGAGAGCAAAGCGGAGGAGAAATTGTTGAAGTTAAACATAAAAATGGCATCTCTGGCAGATGAAATCTATCCAGTTATATTGAAGGAGGCAGCAAGGGAAGTAAGCAAACCCTTAGCCATAATTATGGGAGCATCCTTAGAGTGGGAGGTCCCCATGGACTGGAGATATGGAAATGTATTCCCAGTTCAGAAAGGGAGTGCAAAGGGTGACACAAATAATTATAGACCTGTTAGTTTAACTTCTGTACCGGGAAAAATAATGGAGTCACTGGTTAAAGAGGTGATACAGGATCACCTAGACAAGACTGCAGTGTAATAGTTCAGGCACAGCACGAATTTGTTAAAGGGGGAAGCCTTGTCTGACCAATTTGATTGGATACTACGATGTGGTCACAAAGGAATTGAATGTAAACCATAATTATGATATCATATACAGTCAGTATATTCCATCTGTCAGTTCTGCTATAATGCGCATTTTTGCAAAGCTGATTTGCCCCAACACAACTGATATATTAAGGAACAATGCGAGTATAATGCGATTTTCGCGTTGGCTCATGTGTGATTTCGTCTGCTAGTAACACCAGGTGAACACAAAACCCGGTACCAAGCTGAACGTAGTGACCTGCACAGCAATACGTACAAGTTTACGAAGCTTGTAAAATGTGTGAGAGCTGTATTTTCAATTTACTATAGTTGTATTGGTCAGAGATACACCATTGTCATTTCGTGGTATTTACAAGATAACACATGATATTGTAGGCTGATTCATGTTTTCAGGAGCTCACATTTTTCTGTTTGAACAAATTTCATGAGGCAGTATAGTGTATGTGGAGAAGCACATTTCTGGAGGTCACTACCAGAAACTATAAAAATTATTGGTTTTTTGTTAATGCAATTTAATTATAAATGGGTAGTAAGCTTGTTCTTACTGCATTTGCGAGAATGCTGATAGCTGGAATTCTGTGGGTTTTTGCATTATTATGGTGAAATGTGTTTCCCCTTCTATAAAATCTTCAGTCATATAAAAAGCTTAAATAAATTTTCAGAATCTTCTCTTCATTCCTATTTTTTAAGCTTTGTAAACTTGTTACTCCGTATCTCATTTGTGCAATTTTGTGTGCCGTGTTTGTTGTTATTGATTGCTTTTACTTTTTACCATTTTAAATTTTACAATCCAAAAAAAAAAAAAAAAAAAATGTCAGTGAACAGAAATAACAATTAGTATATATATATTAGAGTGCTATATTTAGTGTAATATTTATTTATTTATTAGAAATTTAAGATGTTTAAACCTGTGTTAGCAATTTTATAGGGTTTATAACTTTTTTTAGTGTTTTACTTACCAGACTGAACATTTTTTTGTGTTCTCTGCCCCCATTCCTATTTTTCCAATAAGCCCTGTTGTTTTTGTGCGAAATACCATAACGCGGAGATTTTTAGGAACACGTACCGTGTTATAGCAGAACTGACTGCTTGGATTTCAGAAAGCTGATGCACATGGAAGACTGCTGTACAAATTTGAACGGTATGGCAATAAGGACAAGTTGCTGCAATGGATAAAGTGATGGTTGAGTGGGAGACTGCAGAGAGTGGTAATAAATGGATGCTGCTCTATGTGGGCTAATGTTACTAGTAGAGTCCCCCAGGCCCATTGTTGTTTTGTGTATTTATTAATGATATTGATGAAGGTATATCAGGTTTAATCAGTGGTGTATTTGGGCCGGAACGCACCGAACAACATTCGGGTACTTTTTTCTAAATATCATAATAGAAAATCATTAAATTTATAAACCTAATATTATGAAACAATGGAATAATCAAAGGGAAGGGAGAAATATCTGTTTTACCCATTGCTACTAAAAATATATATTAATAGTAATCTTTAAAATTAATAGATTTCTTTAGAAATTTATTTTTAAAAACAAAAATATAAATTTCGCAATGAAACAATGTTTCTTACTAAAGTACAATGTGTTAGACAAAGAGATCCAATGAATGAGATATACTGTGATGTGTGCGAACGCTGCATTTCGATTCACCATGAGCTAAATGTTAGAACTGGTTGTTCTATGAACCGTGAGTCTGAAGTCTGATTCAGTTATAGAACAGTCAATGTGCCTTTATCATATAGTCTTCTGGAGATCGAGTGTCCTGGTAAAATTTTTTTTTAGCAATACACCTCTGGGCTTAATGTCCAAGTTTGTAAATGATACAAAGGTTGGCAGGGCTGTTAATGACAGTAAAGACAGTACATATGCTACTGCAACAGGATCTAGAAAAGTTAGGCAGATGGGCTGAGAAGTGGCAACTGAAGTTTAACATTGACAAATGCAAAGTACTGCATATGAGTAGCAGTAACCCAAGAGAAATGTACCAACTGTGTAGTACTACACTCAGGGAGGTGGAGAATGTAAAAGACCTGGGGTAATTGTGCAGTCAGATATGAAGTTCTCTTGAGCAGTGCAGATGGGCTGCCAGAGCAGGTCATGGAATTTTGTCAATAATATATAGAAATTTTGCTAGCAGAGACAAGGAGGTGATTATCCGTTTGTATAAGCCAATGGTCAGACCACACCTTGAGTGGGAAGGGGTTTTTTTTTGGCTGATGCTGTATAAGCTTGATTTCTTACATCATATGCCTCAACTAATGCTAAATAATGAAACAAACTCTTAAACTATCTGGAAACTTTCCATCTGATCAGTGATCACCAGTAGGGATTCATGAGTGTCAATCCATTGGTGATATTCTGGCTTATGTTACCCATTTATGGACAAATTTAATGGAAAATTTCGGTGAAACACAAGCAGTTGCTCGACATCTAAAAGGCTTTTGATTGTGTTTGACGTAAATTTGTTCTAAACAAGTTTCTATTTTATGGTTTTCCAGCTGTTTTTGTAACTAGTTATCCAGTTTTCTCTCCGACTGCTCACCGTGGGCGATGGTAGATGGCTCTCTGTCTTCTAACTTCTTCACTAATGCTGGAGCCCCCTAAGGTTCAGTTCTTCCCCCCCCACTCTTTTCCTCATGTATATTAATGACCTTCTTCCATTGACCGTAAATTCTATCCATAGTTTTGCTGATGAGAGCACATTGCATTCCACTTTCCAGTTTGAGAAACCTTTCCCTGCTCAATCAGCTTCAACCTCTTGAATATACGCTAGCAATTCCTTAAATGCCAATCTGTATACGTATATGCAAATTGGCCAGTGGGGCAAAGAGAACTTAGTTGATTTCATTCCTTCTAAAACTCAGTCCTGTCTTATATATCGCAAAAGGATTCTTCTGCTCCTATACTTATCTTTGGTGGCACTCTGATTTCTAGGCAAGATGATATATGTATATTTTTTTATGTAAACCCTAAGCACGAGAGGTATTAGAACCTATAGTACTTAGTACCATGCTTGGGTTGGAGGTTGAGAAGACGAAAGAAGATATTTGTTGACATTGGACTTGAACTTCTGTAGATTGTAATTTTCAGGAAATACGTATAAGGAAGGTTGTTCCAGAAAACAGCAGTTGAATGAATAAATGAGGAAGATGAAAAGTTGGTTCTGTGGGTTTGAAGTTGGACAGTAAATGGATGTTGGCTGGTGGCGGCACGTGTTCTGACTGTTTTGAAAGAGAGAGCAGGAATTATAGAAGCCAATCCAGAAGAACAGTGCCCCTTGAAGTATCTGTAGAAGAGGCATGCACCAGAAACAGTACGACTATGAGAAAGCTAGTGGAGAGACTCTGTTAGAGATGAATCATTAATTAACCTAACTGCCCTCTTCTGAATGGAATCAAGAAGCCAGAGAGAGGTTTTGGGGGCACCACCCCAGATGTGGGAACAATATTCCTTGGCAGGGTGGATTTGCAATTTATACAGAGTGAGCAGCTGTTTGGAAGAAAAGTAACGCCTAGAGCGAAAGAGAAAACCAAGTTTTTTAGATTCAGAGGAAGCAATATTTGTAATGTGCTTGTGCCAAGAGAGATTAGAAGTCAGGGTAATCCCCAAAAGAGATATATCATTTTGCCTAGAAATTGGAGTGTCCCTAAAAATAAGCATAGGAGCAGAAGAATCCTTTTTGTGAGATATAAGACAAGACTGAGTTTTAGAAGGGTTGAAATCAACTAAGTTGATTTCAACTTTGCCCCACTGGAGAATTACCTGAAGATCGACATTTAAGGAATTGGTAGCAGATTTTCGAGAAGTTGAAGCTGATTGAGCAGGACAAGGTTTCTCAAAATGGAAAGTGGAATGCAATGTGCTATCATTGGCAAAACTATGGACAGGATTGCCAGTCTATGGAAGAAGGTCATTATTATACAAGAGGAAAAGAGTGGGGGAAAGAACTGAACTTTGGGGGACACTGGCATTAGTGGAGACGTTAGAAGACAGAGAACCATCTACCATCACCCTCAGTGAGCGATCAGAGAGAAAACTGGATAACCAATTACTAAAAACAGTTGGCAAACCATAAGATGGAAGCTTGTTTAGAAGACCTTTATGCCAAACATGATCAAAAGCCTTTGAGATGTCAAGAGCGACTACTTGTGTTTCACCGAACCTTTCCATTGAATTAGTCCATAAATGGGTAACATAAGCCAGATTATACCCAGGATTACTAACAGTCCCACCATTGTGAAGGTGCAAGCAGAGGATTTGGCTGTCACAGACCGTTCGGACTTCACCGAAATTGGGTCCAATTGTCTTGAGTGTCACCCGAATATCAGTTCCATCAGCGTTTTAGACTCCCAGGTAGCAAGTACAGCTTGTCTGGCATATCTGAGAGAATGTTTGTGATAACCTATCTCTTTTGGGGACTAATTTCTCTTGGCACAAGCACATTACAAATAGTGCTTCCTTTGCATCTAAAAACTTTGTTTTCTCTTTCGCTCTCGGCATTACTTTTCTTCCAGACAGCTGCTCACTCTATACAAATCGCAAATCTGCCCTACTATGGAATATTGTTCCCACATCTGGGGCGGTGCCCCCAAAACCTCTCTCAGGCTTCTAGATTCCACTCAGAAGAGAGCAGTTAGGTTAATTAATGACTCATCTCTGACAGAGTTTCTCCATTCTCTGTCTCATAGACATTCTGTTTCTGCTGCATGCCTTTTCTGCAGATACTTCCATGGGCAGTGTTCTTCTGAATTGGTTTCTATAATTTCCACTCTCTCTTTCAAAATAGTCCAAACACGTGCTGCCACCAGTCAACATCCATTTATTGTCCAACTTCAAACTCACAGAACCAATTTTCATCTTCCTCCTTTATTCATTCAACTGCTGTTTTCTGGAACAACCTTCCTTCATGTGTATTTCCTGAAAATTACAGTCTACAGAAGTTCAAGTGCAATGTTAACAAATATCTTCTTTTGTCTTCTCACCCTCCAACCAACCTAAATACTATGGTTTATAATACCTCTCGTTTGGGGTTTTCATAAAAAAAAAAAAAAAAACCACAGAAAAACTTAATAAATGGAAACTGCAAATTGTTTTATGGTAATGACCACCAGAAATGTGCATTAGTAAAAACTGAGCATGTGAGCTTGCATGAGGTGATAATGTGTTTCAGAGGCAGACTGGGTCAAAAGTTCTTACCAGGGAAAAACTTGTAGCAGCCTCATACTAATGTTTATGGCTAAAATCACACCAGTCTCTATCGGTCTCTGGCCTACCAGGGTTTCCGCAGTAAGTCTTATGGCCAGTCCACCTCTGATGTGTTTCTGCCTTAACTCTGTGAAGTTCTTTACAGAAAATTTCATTTTGATTGTTATTGTCATGCTGACTAAGAGAATAAGTGACAACAGTACTAGTAAATCTACCAAGAAAAGGAAAGCGATCAATTTGAATCACAGAATTAAAATAATAAGGATGTATGAAAATAGTCAAACATTAACAAGTATCACACAGAATTTAGATTTGTCAGTGTCAACAGTGAACACAATAATAAAAGACAAAGACAGAATATGAGAAGCGGTGAAGGGATCGGAACCAATGAAGTCAACTATGCTGCTGCAACAGTATCTGGAAAAGTTGGGGCAGATGGACTGAGAAGTGGCAACTGAAGTTTAATATTGACAAATACAAAGTAAGTACTGCATATGGGTAGCAGTAACCCCAGAGAAATGTACCAACTGGGTGGTGTTACACTTAGGGTAGTGGAGAATGAAAGAGACTTGGGGATAATTGTGCAGTCAGATATGAAGTTTTCTGAGTAGTGCAGACAGGCTGCCCAAGTAGGTCATGGGGTCTTGTCAATGATATACAGGAATTTTGTGAGCAGGGATAAGGAGGTGATTATCTCCTTGTATAAGGCAATGGCCAGGCCAGACATTGAGTACTGCGTACAGGTTTGGAGCCTCATTTTATGATGTAGAGTTGCTAGAACGAGTACAGAGAAGGGCAACAAGACTGGCGAGGGGAACAAAGTGGTGCTCTTACAAAGAAAGGCTTAAGTTCTGCAAATTGCAGCATCTGGCGACTAGGCACCTGCGAGGTGACCTGATTGAGGCGTATAAGGCCTTGAATGGATTGAGCAGGCTCAATGCTGATGGGATTCTTCCTCTTGCTCAGATTACAAACCTGAGGAGGCATAAACTGAAATTGGGGTTAGAAAGTTGTCGAATAGATGTATGGAAATTTTCCTTTAGCCAGCAGGAACAAACTTCCATCTGTAGTTGTAGAGGTCGATAGGTTAAATAAATTTAAGGTAGAGCTGGACAAGCATTTGGAGCAAATGGATGGGTGAAGTGGGAAGGGGTTTTTTTGGGTGATGCTGTATAAGCTTGCTTTCTAGCCTCATATGCCTCTGCTAATGCTAACTATAATAACAAAGGCTACGAAATACATTTCAGTTTTTACAGTACATAACATGCATTTTTCTTCCTTTTATGTTTTATTTTCTTATGTACCTCTCTGGCTACTTCACTGCTGTGCCCAGATAGTTTTTAATTGAACTAATTAAAAATATAACTATTTTTCTATATATATAACTAATATATAAAAATATATATAACTAATTAATTGAAAAATACTGTATATAACTATTTTTCTTCATTCTTCTGAGGATATTATGTGGTTTTTGGAATTTTGGCATATCAGGGATATACAGTAGTAGCAATATTTTATTAGTCATTCCTGAGTTATGTAAAACTCGACTTACGTAAGAAGTCCTGGAATGTATCTCTTACGTATGTCGGGGACTTGCTGTATTATGTATACAATTATAGTAATATAATTGAGTAATACAGTTGAATACTATTAAAATATTAAATAGTATTAATACTGGTGAAATGATGCAAGGAAGCAAGCCTTAGCCAGAAACACTGAGTTGAACCACTGTAGTCTTCACTTGCCGTACATGTTGAGTATAGCCTCTTTCTATGAGCAAATTGAGTTTTAGAAAATCAATCTCTTATTCTGGAGACACTTTTCTGTGAGTTGCTTTGGTATTGCACTGTTCCAGTGGAGAGGTATATTGCTTTTTATTTAAAGTGTACGCTACTATCCGGATCTGGGTTTGGTCCTTTTTGGTATCTCTTTAGTTGGCAGGTAGGCATTGGGAAGGCCTGAACAACTCAGTGATGAGATGTGAGGTTGTGCAGTGAGTAGACATGGTTAAGTCTAGGGCAAAAGACTGCTTTTAAATAATACTGCTGTACAAATTAGAGTAGTGTGGCATTAGGAGAAAAGTTACTGCTATGGATAAAGGGATAGTTAACAGGAAAAGACAGAGATTTGTTATCAGTGGGCCTAGACATGTTATTAGTGGGGTCTCCCAGGGTTCAATGCTGGGCCCATAGTTGTTTTTTATATTTGTTAGTGATATTGATGAAGGCATATCAGGCGTAATGGCTAAGTTTGCAGATGATACAAATATTTCCAGGCTGGTTTATCACAGTAATCAGGATATGCTACTGCAACAAGATCTAGAAAAATTAGGCAGATGGGCTGAGAAGTAACAATTGAAGTTTAACATTTGTAAATACAATGTATTACATTATCCTATGCACTCACATCTTGTGAGTATGGCCTTTGCAAACCTAGGGTCCTGAGCTGGATATCATTATTCTTCTCTTTCTTGGTGATCCCTGTCTACTTCTCTCTCTCTCAGGGTAACACGGGAATTATTTTTTTTGCTGGTGTAGCATAATCCTCAGGCTTCCTTTCACCACAACATGGCTAATAATAATACTAATAATAATATGGGTAGCAGTAATTCCAGAATAACATAACATGAAAGAGATTCAGAGGGTAATTGTGCAGTCAGACAGTTTTCTGAGCAATGCATACAGGCTGCAAGGACAGCTGATGGGGTTTTGTCATTGATATATTGGAATTTTGCCAGCAGGATGATTATCCTGTTATACACGGTAGTACTGAATACAGGTCTGGAAGTTGCATTTTAGGAAGGATGTGGATCTTTTGGAACAGGTGTAGAGAAGTGAAACAAGGTTGGTGAGAGGAACAAAAGTTTACTTTTGCAAAGAAAGGCTTCAGTGCCACAAATTGCAGCATCTGGGAATTAGGCACCTTCAAGGAGATCTAATTGAGTTGTTTAAGGCTTTGAATGATTTGAGTAAACCTGCTGATGTCATCATTTGCTCAGACAGCACAATATAAGAGAGCATAAATTTAAATTGAGGAAGGATGGTTGTAGTATGGTTGTGATTAAATTTGCTTTCAGCCAGTGATAGTTGAATGTTGGAATAATCTTCTATCTGGTGTTGCTGAAGTGGGCAGTTTGAATAAATGTAAGGAGGAATTAGACAAATTACACTGGTCAGCATGTAAAATGTTATGAAAACAAAAATACCCAATCTTGACTAATTTCATGCTGCTGAATACGAAAATCACATTAAAATTTATCGATTGGCTCTTGTTTTCGAATTACAGTTGGGGTCTCATATTAGTGAGTTACTTTACTTTATCAACTTCGTTTTATCAACTTTATCAACTGTGGTGTTGCCATTCGTTTTGCTTTCGGCAAAACGAATGGCAACACCACAGTTTCAGTACCAACGCGCTCTTATCACATGATCGGCAACTGTCACCTTGCTGTGCATCACGTGATAAGTTGCCGCCTCAAATGTGTCTTCAGTTCTATTGCAGTAATCCTTGAATATGGCTAGGTGCTGGGTGATTTGTTCTCAGTTAACAGTTGTTCTCTGTGAGATTCCTGCTTTTTGCACAGTATTTGTGTTGTAAGATTAATATGCCCCATAATTGTGTGAATAGTATTAGCAGTGGCCACGTGGTGTAAGGAAGCCTATGGCTTATGCTGCACCAGCCAAAAAGAAAAAATAAATAAAATAATAAGAATAAAATAATAATATTAAGAAGAAAATTAAAAAAATAATAATTAATAAGAGAAAAGGAAATAGACAACCTATGTGTTTTCCTCCTCCCGTAGCTAATTATCCAGCTGACATTTGAATTTCTCCAAACTGTCAGCCTCTACCATCCATGTAGGTAACTTATTCCAGTAATTTATAACTCGCTGGCTAAAATAAAACTTCCTGCTATCTAGTCTAAACATCTTCCCCTGTAACTTTTGGCCCCTTGTTCTAGAATCATTTATAACCTTGAAAAAAAATTCGTCCTCATTCATTTTGCTTATGCCTCTCCTCCCCCTATACTTCTCGTTCAACCCATGCACGGTACTAAGTACTATAGGTTTTGATACCTTTCGTGTTTGGGGTTTTCATTAAAAAAAAAACAAAAAAACACCTCTAAGGTGCCAAGCAAGCTCTGCAACCCACATATTTGAAGTCTTTCCTCATATGGACAACCTTTTGCCGAGCTCATGAGGTGAGTTACATGTCTTTGAACCCTTATAACAAGCACAATGTCTTTCTTTAGGTGCAGTCTCCATACTTGAACATAGTATTCCAAGTGTGGTCTAACAATGGCTTATATAATGGGATTATGCAATTGTTTGATAAATCATTGATAGGACACCATGGGCCTTCCGTGCAACCAGTCTACAATGCTTGGAGAACTTCATTTCTGATCGTATCATAACACCCAAGGCCCTTTTCTCTGCTACTGACTTTAGTTCAACTGTGCCGAGTGTATAAGTTATTTTGGGATTACTGTTCCCCAGGTGCAATACCTTACACTTTGCTGGATTAAAGCATAACTGCCATTTTTCTGACCATCCATGAAGTCTATCTAGGTCAATTTCAGCTGGGATATGCTTGGCAGTGATCATTTAGTGACTCTACCAATCTCTTCATCATCTGCAAATTTACAAATCACACCCTCTATCCCTTCATTGATGTCATTTATGAAAATAAAAAACAACAGTTGTCCTAATACTGATCCTTGGGGAACCCCACTTCTTACATCAACCCAATCTGAGGAATAACCATTTATCACAACCTTCTGCCTCCTGCCCTGAAGCCATCCAGCTATTCATCTAAGGATTTTCCCTGTGATTCCAACCTGTTCCAGCTTGTAAAGTAACCGCTCATGTCCGACTGAGTCAAATGCTTTGCTGAAATCCAAATAAACAATGTCGAAATTATTTCCCAAGCCCAGCTCTTGAGTGACCCTGTCAAAATAGCTAACCATATTAGTTAAACATGATTTTCCCTTTACAAAACTATGCTTGAGTATCCTTCAGAATTCCATTTCTATCTAAAAATAGAAAGAAATTCCATTTCTTTCTATTTTCCCTACTACTGAAGTTAGACTAACTGGCAGGTAATTTTCCATTTCACTCTTTGAACTGCCCTTATGTATTGGAGACACATTGGCACTTTTCCAATACAACGAAATCACTTCCGAGTCGAGTGATACTCTCATAATTAGCCTCAGTAGTCTAATGCATTCACTTGCATTGGATCACTTCTAGATTATAGGGTATATGTCATCAACTCCAGGAGCCTTACTGGCCTGTAGAATCGAAAGTTTTTTCATTAAATAAACATGTGAAATTTCAACATCATTAATTACATTTATTTTTAACTTCACTCCCATAATTTCTCATTGACATAAAGTGTTTTTCTTCTGTAAATATCAATGCAAAATAACTGTTGAGTTCATCAGCAACTTCAGCTGGGATATCTAATACTATCCAATGTCCATTACATAAGGGTCCGATCTGGTTTGGCCTTCACTTCTTTGCATTTATATATGTGAAGAATTCCTATTCCCTCTCTTCTCCTGTGATTTCTCATAATCTGCTTTTGTCAGCCTAACCTTTTCTGTGTTACCATTACAGATCAATTTGTAGCTGTTATAGGCTTCAGTACTTTTTATTGCTCAGTAACTTTTCCATGCCATCTTTTTCTGCTCAAGTAATCTGTCAACTTCATTATTCATCCAATTTGGAATCCTCCTCGTGGAGTATTTTTTTTAATGGTATATAAGCGTTCAAGGTTTCTGTGATTAATGCTTTGTATACCATAATCGAATTATGGTATACAAAGGTATACCATAATTCAATTGTATTCGCTCGCTGTCTGTGAGATATCTACCCAGTTAATAGAGGCCATGTAACATCTCAATCCATCGTAACTTCCTTTCCTGAAATTATAACCCATTCGTTTGCCTTTAACTACTGCTGCCTCTCTCTTCATCGTCCACCGTAGAACTCCGTGATCACTTCCTGCTACTGGTTTCTGTACTGTCAGCCCTATGTTGTCATCTGGTTCATGGGTGCTGATGAGGTCTAGAGTACTCTTTTCCCTAGTACTTTCCCTGACATGTTGATACAAATAACAATCATCTAGTTGATTTAAAAATTTTGTCCCCCATGTGGAGTTTCCTTCCCATTTGCTCCAATCAATTAGAGGCAAATTGAAATCACCCATAATAAGACATTCATGTTTACTTGCCTATTCCATTTGCATGTAGAGGCTCTCATCATAATCTTCATAATCATCTGGCCTGTAGATTACTCCTACTCTCATTATACCTTCGCTTCCAACTATCTCACACTATACAGATTATATACTAGCATGTGAAACGTCTGAATCCGGGAAAGCTTTTGTCATGCTCAGGCTGCTTTTCATAAGAAGCATGACCCCACCACCTGGGCGCTTCCGTAGCCAGGTGGGAAGGAGCAGCAGTGCGTAGCACACGCTTCTTGATTAGACCGGGGTTCAAGCCCGTCACCACTAAATACAGAGGATACGGAAAGGTCAGGGAATGACCACCGCATATCCCCGGAGCAATATGGCCTTAGTTGCTAATGCTCCTAAAAACCAAATAACAACAACAACAACGACCCCACCACCCCTTCTGTCTTCCCTATTCTTCATAAATACGTACTGAAACTCATCTCTGTGTGGTACCACGTTTCTGTAAGCCCTATTATGTCAGTGTTAATTGTCCTAACTAGCAGTTCGAATTCATTCATTTTATTGAAGATACTTCTAACATTACTGTATAAAACAATTAAGACTTAGTGTTCTTGTGTAGTTTGACACAGCTCTTAAAGTTATTTGAGCTTGCTTCCCTGGCATTAGCTGCCCACTCATTTGAAACGTTTCTGCTTTGAGAACATCTTGCTAATATGTTCTCTTGCAGTAACAAACAAGAACTCTTGAGGAATGTTTTTTTTTTTTTTTGGATGAAAACTCCAAACATGAGAGGTATTAGAACCTATAGTACTTAGTACCGTGCATGGGTTGGAGGTTGAGAAGACGAAAGGAGATATTTGTTGACATTAGGCTTGAACTTCTGTAGGCTGTAATTTTCAGGAAATATGTATGAAGGAGGGTTGTTCCAGAAAATGGCAGTTGAATGAATAAACAAGGAAGATGAAAAGTTGGTTCTGTGAGTTTGAAGTTGGACAGTAAATGAATGTTGGCTGGAGGCTGCACATTTATACTGTTTTGAAAGAGAGAGCAGGAATAATAGAAGCCAATTCAGAAGAACAGTGCCCATGGAAGTATCAGTAGAAAAGGCATGCAGCAGAAACAGAACGTCTATGAGACAGAGAATGGAGAGACTCTGTTAAGAGATGAGTCATTAATTAACCTAACTGCCCTTTTCTGAATGGAACCTAGAAGCCTGAGAGAGGTTTTGGGGGCACTGCCCTAGATGTGGGAACAGTATTCTATGGTAGGGCAGATTTGTGATTTGTATAGAGTGAACAGCTCTTTGGAAGAAAAGTAATGCCGAACAAAAAAGAAAACAAAGTTTTTAGATGCAGAGGAAGAAATATTTGTAATGTGCTAGTGCCAAGAGAGATTAGAAGTCAGGGTAATCCCCAAAAGAGATATATCATCTTGCCTTGAAATCAGAGTGTCACCAAAGACAAGCATAGGAGCAGAAGAATCCTTTTTGCGAGATATAAGACAGGACTGAGTTTTAGAAGGATTGAAATCAACTAAGTTCTCTCTGCCCCACTGGAGAATTACCTGGAGATCCGAATTTAAGGAATTGGTAGCGGATATTCGAGAAATTGAAGCTGATTGAGCAGGGTGAGGTTTCTCAAACCAGAACGTGGAATGCAATGTGCTATCATCAGCAAAACTATGGATAGGATTTCTGGTCAATGGAAGGAGGTTATTAATATACAAGAGGAAAAGTTTGGGGGAAAGAACTGAACCTTGGGAGACACCAGCATTAGTGAAGAAGTTAGAAGACAGAGGACATTTACCCTCACCCTTGGTGAGCAGTCACAGAGAAAACTGGATAACTAGTTACAAAAAACAGTTGGCAAACCATGAGATAGAAGTTTGTTTAGAACACATTTATGCCCAATGCGATCGAAAGCCTTTGAGATGTCAAGAGCAACCTTGTGTTTCACCGAACTTTTCCATTGAATTTGTCCATAAATGGATAACATAAGCCAGAATATTACCAGTGGATCGGCACTGGTGGAACCCATACTGGCAATCATTGATCAGACGGAAGGTTTCTAGATAGTTTAAGAGTTGGTGGTTGATTGATTTCTCCATTACTTTAGAAAGAGTAGAAGAAGTAAGTAGAAGGTATGTGCAAGTGTTACTTTGACCAATATTATCAGATAAATGCATATCTATATTACCCTTGTCCCTCCAAACTAGCAGTTTCCCTGAACCTTTAAGGTATCCTCAATAATACTGACAAAAACTCTTGTGCCACCTTTGTTTAAATGTGTCCCGTCTCTACAAAACAGATTCCTTCTACCTACAATTGCGGGCACAAGGCTTTAAGCATATAATCCCTCCTATCATGCCTGGGCAGAATTGCAGACGCATAAACATTGTGATCTAACGTTTGGCATTTCTTCAGCACAGTCCTATATTTGTCTAACAAATCATCAGATCATGTATGCTTAATGTTATTAGTCCCCATGTGAATAATAATATTCTCTTTACTCCCCTTAAAATCTGACAATCTGTTGGTGATATCATTAATAGTTTCTCTTGGCAGACATACCCTGGTTCTATTACATCTAACAGAAGTAATAGTTTGGATTACTTCTGTTATGTATGTGAAGTCATGTTAGGTTCAAGAAAGTGTCCCTTAACTCGAGCCATAAAAAAGCCTGCTTCTTGTACTTTGAGTGTAAAGTAGGCGACCATGACAAGAGCTGGGCTACACTACCTGTTCATTAAAAGTCACTGCGTGAGTGAATCAAAAGAGATGTTTTATGCCTTTGATATGGAGGGAGCCAACAAATCATGTCACAGACTGTTACTACTGTATGGTGCCACCTATTAGAAAATGGATGACAATGAAGAAAAAGTGGACACCGTTGTACCCAAATATACCATCTGCAATTTGTCTTGTGCCTCATGGTGAAGTACTACTTATTCCTGACTGTTTTTCTGTACACTCTGATGAAGATACTGATGCACATCAACATGATATACACAAAGAAGTACAGCAGCCATCCACGTCAAGGGATCCACTATTTTGTCCAAATCTTTATCCTTCCAAATCGCATAAGGTCACACAGAAAGTGAGCTTAATTTTATAGATGCTTGTAAGTTAGATATGTAGATATGAATGGCAGATATGTGGTGATTTAAAGATAATTGTCATTTATTAGGATTGCAAAAGGGTTACACTAAGTATTGTTGCTTTCTCTGCGAGTGGAATAGTCATGCCAAGGATGTGCACTACGAGAACAGGATTTGGCCTCAATCAAAATCATTATAACACCTGGAATGAAGAACGTAGCATTTGAACCTCTGGTAGATCCAAATAAAGTTTTGCTTTCACCACTTCACATCAAACTGGGGCTCATGAAATATCTCGTGAAGGCTTTGAAAATGAACGGTCCTGTATTCACACGTAAGAAAAATTCCCAAGACTTAGTACAGAGAAGATTAAGGCAGGCATTTTCATTGGTCCACAAATAAGGCAATTTTTCGACTGGTTTTCTAGGAAATGTTAAAGCCGGCAACTACATGCAGCTTGTGGAAGATCTCAATACTTCTTATGAAAAATAATTTTAAATATCAAAAAATAATTTTGATATCATATACTTGGATTTTAGGAAAGCTTTTGAGACTGCTGCACATGGGATTCTGCTGTACAAGTTGGAGCAGTATGGCGTTAAGGGCAAATTGCTGCTATAGATAAAGGGATGGTTGAGTGGGGTAAGGCAGAGAGTGGTAATCAATGGACACTGCTCTTCATGGACTAATAACATTAGTCCATGAAGTTATTAGTCCACCACTAATAACATTAGTCCATTATTAGTGGTGTCCCCCAGGGATCTGGGGAACACCACTAATAACGTTAGTGGGCCCATTGCTATATTCTGTATTTATTGATATTGATAAAGGTATATCAGGCTTAATGTCCAAGTTTTCAGACAATATGAAGGTTGGTAGGGTTGTTAATGACAGTATGCTACTGCAACAGGATCTGGAAAAGTTGAGCAGATGGGGTGAGAAGTGGCAACTGAAATTTAACATTGACAAATGCAAAGTGCAGCATATGGGTAGTAACCCCAGAGTAACATACCAACTGATTGGTACTACACTTAGGTTAGTGGAGAATGAAAAAGACCTGGGGGTAATTGTGCAGTCAAATATGAAGTTTTCTGATCAGTGAAAAAAGGCTTCAAGAGTAGCTCATGGTGTCTTGTCAATGATATATAGGAATTTTGCTAGCAGGGTTAAGGAGGTGATTATTCCCTTGTATAAGGCAATGGTCAGGCCACATCTTGAGTATTGCATACAGGTCAGGAGTCCTAATTTTAGGAAAAATGTAGAGCTGCTGGAACGAGTACAGAGAATGGCAACGAGATTGAGTGGAACGAAGGGTTGCTTTTAACAAGAAAGGCTTAAGTTCTGCAAATTGCAGAGTCTGGAGACAAGGCACTTGTGAGGTGATCTGATTGAGGTGTATAAGGCCTTGAATGGTTTGAGCAAGCTCAACGCTGTTGGGATTCTTCCTCTTGCTCAGATTCCACACCTGAGGAGGCATAAATTCAAATTGACAAAAGACAATTGTAGAATAGAAGTATGGAAATTTGCCTTTAGCCAGCGAGTGGTTGATTGCTGGAACAAACTTCAATCTGTCATTGTGGAAGTTGACATTGACAACTTAAATGATTTCAAGGCTGAACATTTGGAGTGAATGGATGGGTAAAACGGGAAGGTTATTATTATTTTTTTTGGCTGATGCTATATAAGCTTGCTTTCTTGCATTATATGCCTCTGCTAATGATAATAGTAGTAGTAGTAGCAGCATGTGATGCAAGAAAGCAAGTGTATGAGCTTATGCAGCATTAGCCAAAAAAAAAAAATAAATAAATAAATCACACCATTCCCTCCAAATGCCTATCCAGTTCTCCTTAAATTTATTTAACCTATCAACTTCCACGACAGATGGAAGTTTGTTCCAGCAATTATCCACCTGCTGGCTAAAGGCAAATTTCCGCACATCTATTCTACATCTGTCTTTTCTTAATTTGAATTTATGCCCCCTTAGGTTTGTAATCTGAACAAGTGGAAGGATCCCATCAAAATTCAGCGTGCTCAATCCATTCAAGGCCTTATACACTTCAATCAGATCACCGCACAGGTGCCTAGTCTCCAGCCACTGCAATTTGCAGAACTTAAGCCTCTCTTGGTAAGAGGATCCCATCATTACCCTCACCAATCTTGTTGCACTTCTCTGTACACGCTCAAGCAAATCTACATCCTTCCTAAAATGAGGCCTCCAGACCTGTACGCAGTACTCAAGGTGTGGCCTGACCATTGCCTTATACAGAGGGACAATCACCTCCTTTTCCCTGCTAGCAAAATTCCTATATATCATTGACAAAACCCCATGACCTGCCCTGGCAGCCTGTCTGCATTGCTCAGAAAACTTCATATCTGACTGCACAATTACTCCCAGGTCTTTTTCATTTTCTACCACCTTAAGTGTAGTACCACACAGTTGGTACGTTTCTCTGGGGTTACTTTACCCATATGAAGTACTTTGCATTTGTCAAGGTTAAACATCAGTTGCCACTTCTTAGCCCATCTGCCCAAATTATCTAGATCCTGTTGCAGTAGCACACTGCCATTACTGTCATTAACAACCCTGCCAACCTTTGTATCATCTGCAAACTTTGACACTAAGCCTGATATACTTTATCAATATTTATTGATAAATATACAAAACAACAGAGGACCCAACACCGAACCCTGTGGGACTCCACTAATAACATTAGTCCACAAAGAGCAGCACCCATTAATTACCGCCCTCTGTCTTTTCCCACTCAACCATCCTTTTATCCATTGTAGCAACTTACCCTTAATACCATTCTGCTCCAATTTGTACAATACTCTTTCATGCGCAACAGTGTCAAAAGCTTTCCTGAAATCCAAATATATGATATCAAAATTATTTTTTGCATCCAGTCCCTTTGTAACCACATCATAATATCCTATCAAATTTGTCAGAAAAGACTTTCCCTTAACAAATTTAGCATGCTGTGTCTGAATTATTGCTGCAGTCTTGTCTAGATGATCCTGCAATGCATCTTTAACCAGCGACTCCATTATTTTACCCAGAACAGAAGTTAAACTAACTCCCTGAAGATGCATTTCTTGCACTCACACCTGCATTTCTTCCCACCAACTGTGGTGCCGTCAGTGGCAAACATAGTGACCGCTTCCATCAAAGGCAAATGGAATGCCACCATGTTAGCTGATTTTTTTGGATGGTGAAAAGGGATGTGCCCCAAGCTCAATACAAGTGAAAGGCAAAAAGGCCCATGTTTGATATAATATAGGTATGTTTGTAGCTACGTATTACTTTTTTACTTTACTATTACTGCCATATAAATAAAAAATACCTTGTATAAATATAAAAAACTACTTTTTTTGAAAAAAAAAGAGCCAATCTACTATTTTAAGCATTATTTTCATGTTTAACACCCCAAAATCTATAAAGTAAACTTACTTTCATGCCCGTAACAAGATATGACCCAAAATTTGTTGTTCAGTGTTATTAGAGGGGTTGAACAGGTGCTGAGGGAAGTTTTTTTGTTTTTTTTTTGGCCGTTGGTTTATAAACTTGCTTTTTGCATCAGTTGTCACTACAAATACTAAAAGTCATTCTACATAAGTCATAGCCTCTTTCTGCGCATAGCTATTAGCAAAATGGGTTTGCTACATTGAGGCTATGCCCAACATTGCATAGTGACTTTATATAGCTTTCATAGCTTGAGCCTTTTTCTGTAGACTTAACTTTGTTTACTTCATTTACTGCACCACCATGCATCTCACATATTGTGGTTATATCTTGTCACTGGATTGTTCAGGTCTTTACATTGCTTGCTTGCTTGCTTGCCCACTGATTGAGATCTCAAAGGAATCTGGATCTGGGAAGTGGTATACACTTTAATTAAAAAGCAATATACTTCTCCTTTGCAGTAGTGTGTTTTATTTAGAGTAGTGCAATCCAAGGCACTCATTTTTAGTGCTCTACAATATGAGATTGATACACTAAGTAGTAAACCTAATTTGCTTGTAACTATGTACAAAAAGTGGTTATACTTTTCATGCATAATGTCTTTATATAGCTTTCATAGCTTGAGCCTTTTGCCATAGACTTAACTAGGTCTTCACTCACTTCATTTACCTATTTCTTTTAAGTATTTGTCCAATTTCTCTTTAAATTTAGATAAAATTTCATCCTCCATAAGTGTAAGTGGGAGTTTATTCCAACAGTCAGTCATTTTCTAAATGATGAAAGATTTTCAGGCATCTGTTGTACAATTAATCCCTTCCAGTTTGTTTATATCCAGTTGTGTATGTCACATGACTAAATGTAAAGGTGCCCTCAGCATACAGTCCTGTATTGGGTCGGGTAATGTTTGCAGTTCATGGATTGCATGCAGTTTCAGTTTTTATAAATAATTCATTGCCACACAACACCAGAAGATTGGAATTAAAAGGTTCAACAGAAAGAAAAAGGTGGAAGGAAGACTGTATCTTTGATGTGGAGATGCAAGCACTTAAAATATTGCATCTCCACCTGATGAAATCCAAAATTATATCCAATGAAGTTTCCAATATAAATTTCTGATGATTAAGATTTTCAGTTGTTGAAGTGTAGGGGGGGGATAGATAGTTTTTTCCAAGTTTTGCAGCTGTGACTCATTCCATTCCTGCTAGCAGTGTATCCAGTGAAAAAGATTATTCTGCATCTGGATTTCTAATTCAAGAAAGAAGACAGAATACACTTGAACCAAGAAAGCTGGAAAAATTGTGCAAGGCTCAAGGGATAGAATTCAGCCTGGTCTGTACTTGTTAAAAGGAGAGACTGCTTCTACAGGGATGGGATACACTTAAATAGAAAGGGTGCAAGAATATTTGCTGATGCTATCGAGGCAGTGTTAGGTGGGTTGGAAAACTGATAGCTTGGGGGGATACAAGGACTAATAGTTTAACAGTAGCCATAGGCAGAGGTGAAGGTGATTCTTGCACAACTTCTATTAGAATAAGTAGTGACCTGGAGCGAGGGGTGTTGGGGGTTTCAGCAACGGATGGCAGTCATCCTGAAATAAGTGGGTATATGGGATGCGTTAGGGTAACTAGGAATAGGAGCATGTATACCAATGCTAGAAGTATAGTAAATAAATTCGATGAATTTGAAGTGTTGGTCAAGTCATCAAAGGCGGATATTGTTGGGATAGCAGAGACATGGTGTCACACAGATATAAGGAATTCAGAACTGGAATTTGGGGAGTACAATGTGTACAGAAAGGGTAGAAAGGTAGGAGGTGTTATGCTGTTAATTAAGAAAAACATAAAATCAAAAGAAGTGCACCCAGTTGATATAGATGAACAGTGCACTGTTGAGTCAGTTTGGTGTGACATAAGCACTGCGAAAGCAAAAATAAGAGTAGGAGTGTATTATAGGCCTAATGACTCGAATGAGTACAATGAACAGTTGTACAGAGAAATAGAGTGGGCTAGTAAATCAGAATGTCTTATAATGGGGGATTTTAACTTCCCAGATATTGACTGGAACTTATGGGTTGGTCACTCACACACTAGTCAAACTTTTGTGGATTTATTGGATGATTGTTTTCTGCAGCAGCATGTTCGAGAGGCAACCAGAGAGAGAGAGTAATACTCTTGATCTGGTTATCAGCAGTGATCATTCATGTATTAAGAATTTGCAGATAAAGGAACCACTAGGTGGCAGTGATCACAGTGTACTGATGTGGGATTTACTTAAAGATTTAATTACCATCAGGGGTAAAGGAAAGGGTTTTTGCTTCCGTAAAGGTGAGTACAGTGGTCTCAGAAAGTTTTTAAATTCTGTACATTGGGATCAACTGACAATGTTACCAACAGTAAATTCTAAGTGGGAAGCATTCAAGGAATTAATCGTGGATGCTACTAAAAGTTTCATACCTATTAAGAAATATTGTTCAAGGTTTAGGCCTAAATGGTTATCTAATGAACTAATGAGACTCGTAACAGGGAAGAAAAATGCATGGGATGCATATAAATTATCAAGCGACTCAGAAGCCTATGGCAGATATAAGCTAGTCTGTAATCAGGTCACGAAGGAGGTTAGGCAGGTGAAGGCACATTACGAGAAATCCTTGGCAAAAGATGCTAAGAAAAACAGCAAGGATTTCTTTACTTATATAAACTCTAAAAGGAATGGGATGAATCTGATTGGTCCACTTGACATCGATGGTTCAACTGTTGATGATCCTGCTCAGATAGCAAACAAACTGAATGAGTATTTTGCATCTACATTCACACATGAGGAATTATTAAGGTTTGAAAATGGCAGAAGGTTATCAAATTGTAGCAGGATACTTAATGATTTTGTAATAACTGAGAGCAAAGTGGAGGAGAAATTGTTGAAGTTAAACATAAGAAAAGCACCTGGGGTGGATGGGATCTATCCAGTTATATTAAAGAAAGCAACTAAGCAAACCCTTAGCCATAATTATGAGAGCATCCTTGGACTCAGTGGAGGTTCCCACGGACTGGAGATGTGCAAATGTATCCCCAATTCACAAAGGGGATTGAAGGGTGACACGAGTAATTACAGACCAGTTTGTTTAGCTTCTGTTCCAGGTAAAATAATGGAGTCACTGGTTAAAGATGCATTGCAGGATCATTTATACAAGACTGCAGCAATAATTCAGACACAGCATGGGTTTTTTAAGGGAAAGTCTTGTCTGACAAATCTGATAGGATATTATGATGTGGTTACAAAGGAACTGGATGCAAAAAATAATTTTGATACCATATATTAGGATTTCAGGAAAGCTTTTGACACTGTTGCGCATGGAAGACTATTGTACACATTGGAACAGAATGGTATTAAGGGTAAGTTGCTACAATGGATAAAAGGATGGTTAAGTGCGAGAAGACAGAGGGTGGTAATCAATGGGTGCTGCTCTTCGTGGACTAATGTTATTAGTGGAGTCTCACAGGGTTCGGTGTTGGGTCCACTGTTGTTTTGTATATTTATCAATGATATTGATGAAGGTATATCAGGCTTAATGTTGAAGTTTTGCAGATGATACAAAGGTTGGCAGGGTTGTTAATGACAGTGTGCTACTGCAACAGGATCTTGATAATTTGGGTAGATGGGCTAAGAAGTGGCAACTGAAGTTTAACCTTGACAAATGCAAAGTACTGCATATGGGTAGAAGTAACCCCAGAGAAACGTACCAACTGTGTGGTACTACACTTAAGGTGGTAGAAAATGAAAAAAAAAAGGGAGTAATTGTGCAGTCAGATATGAAGTTTTCTGAGCAATGCAGACAGGCTGCCAGGGCAGGTCATGGGGTTTTGTCAATGATAATAGAAATTTTGCTAGCAGGGAAAAGGAGGTGATTGTCCCTCTGTATAAGGCAATGATTAGGCCACGCCTTGAGTACAGTTGTGGAGGCCTCATTTTAGGAAGGATGTAGATTTACTTGAGCGTGTACAGAGAAGGGCAACAAGATTGGTGAGGGGAATGAAGGGATCCTCTTACAAAGAGAGGCTTAAGTTCTGCAAATTGCAGTGGCTGGAGACTAGGCACCTGCATGGTGATCTGATTGAGGTGTATAAGCCCTTGAATGGGTTGAGCATGCTGAATTCTGATGGGATCCTTCCACTTGTTCAGATTATGAATCTAAGGGGCATTAATTCAAATTAAGAAAGGACAGATGTAGAATAGATGTGCAGAAATTTGCCTTTAGCCAGCTGGTGGTTAATTGCTGGAACAAAGTTCCATCTGTCGTTGTGGAAGTTGATAGGTTGAATAAATTTAAGGAGGAACTGGACAGGCATTTGGAGGGAATGGTGTGATTTTTTTTTTTTTTTTTTTTTTTTTTTGGCTGATGCTGCATAAGCTCATACACTTGCTTTCTTGCACACATGCTACTACTACTGGTTGATGCTTTGTTGTTTCCTCTTGAAGCAAGAGGAAACAACAAGTCTTTTTTTTTCCAAGTCTTGAAGTAGGATAGAGCATGGAAGTTTGTCTTTAGCCGGTGGGTATTTGATTGTTAGAAGTGGGTAATTTGAATAAATTCAAGGAAGAACTAGACAAACTGTTGGAGAAAATGGACAGGTGATGTGGGATTTTTTTTTGGCTGATGCTGTATAACTTTCTATCTTGTGTCACTTCCCATTACTAATACTAATTGCTCTATTTCTGCATATCAGAAGTATTTAAAATTAATGTTATGAGTATATTTTTATTACATTTTCTCTGTTTAACATTTTTTGTAAGATATTTTGTGTTATATAAAATAAAAATATTAATATTGTTGATAATTGATTTTTGCATTATTATTGATGTATAAAAAATTAAGACACTTTTTTTTTTAATACACCCTTTTTTGTTTGTTTTGTGTGTTGGGTTTGGGTGCAGTTACTGTGAGTGGAGGTCTAATACCATGCACCTGTACAGGGCTCTACCTTTAGCCAGTGGCTAGTTGATTGCTGGAACAAAGTTCCATATGTCGTGGAAGTTGATAGCTTAAATAAATTCAAGGAAGAACTGGACAAACCTTTAGAGCGAATGGACATATGAAATGGGATTTTGTTTTTTTTTTTTTTTTGGCTAATGCTGTATAAGCTTGCTTTTTTGCATCATATGCCTCTCCTAATGCTAATCCTAATAATTACCTCAGCATTTACATAAAGAAAGCATTTGATGCCATGAAGAGAGAACGTGTAAGAGGTTTTGCGAAACTTGGGGATAGAGGAACATCTTGTGGAGAGAATTGAGAATATGTACACCAACACAATGAGCAAAGTAAGAACAAAAGCCTTAAACATCTCAATCAGGCCACCCCACAGTATGCTTGTTTATGTTATAATTTGGTGAACTGAAGTCTCTATAAATTTCTAAATTGGAGTTTATAAGATTATGTGTAATATTCAAGATGTAGCCCAATCATTGCTTTATATAATTTATTAATTTCCCCTTTGTCTCAACTGGAAAATTACCTCTGTTTCATTGAAAGAACATCCAGTGAACTCTCTTAGTAGCCTGTCTCAGAGAACATCATATCAGACATTAATCCTTTTTATTATTAACTATTTTGAGTTTGATTCTACCTAAGTGCTATGTACCACAACTACCCAGTTGCAAGACCTTCACTTCTGAGTGTTGCATCTCAGCTACTATTTCTCAGCCTTCCAAATAATTTATTGAGGTATGATTGACATCATTGACAGTCACTTGAAATAGCTACATTAGTAACATTAATAAATATTAGAAACAGTAAGGAACTAGACACTAAATCCTTTGAAAATCCAATCATAACATTATTGCTTCTATGGTTCAACAGGCTAATTACCTCTGTCGTTGACAGAACCCCCAATGAACTCTCATAGCAGCCTCTCTCTCTACAGTGGTCAGAGAACTTCATATCATACAAAAGTCTTCATTATCAATTATTTTGAGTTTGATTCCACCCAATTGGTAAGTACTACTACTACTAACCATTTGCAAGACTTGCATTTTTCAGTGTTTTATCTCAGCTACTATTCTTCAGCCTTCCAATTAATTCATCGCGATATTGGCATCATTGAAATACCTACATCAGTAACATTAATAAATATTAGAACCAGTACGGAATTGAGTATTAAATCCTGTGAACATTAACATAACATTAGTAACACAAGAAGCAGGAACAGAGGCCTTTTATTACTACTTCTCTCTCTCTCTCTCTCTCTCTCTCTCTCGCTCTCCCCCCCACCACTTTACCATCCCTTTATTTATAGTAGTGATTTGCCTCAAATGACACATTTCTCCAATTTTTACAACCTGCTACACTGTTATATATTTTCTGGGGTTTGAGGGAGTGTTCTGAGGATCTGTTTGGATTTTGTTCCCAGCATTGAAGATACAAGAAATGTGGTTAGACACCACGCAACTTGTGCCTTGGGATGGTATGAGCAGGTGAATAAAGAGTGTTTTGGGGATTTCTGCCCCCCCTCCCCCTTTCTGGGAGCCCAATCTGTAGTTTGTGGAACCTGGCCATGGTGTTGAATATAATCATAATGGAAAATGTAGTTGGATAGCCATATTCTGTTTGAGGATGTGTGAAAAGCTATCTAGTTATTGGTTGAGCCCCTGGAAACTGCAAACCGTGACTATCAAGGTCATCCCTTTGATTGGCATGATATTTGGATAACATCCAGCTTGCCTGGGAGAGAGACTTCAGGAGAATTCCACTCCCCATTAATAATGTAGACCTTCTAACATATTCTTCACTCTGCTCTCTGCTGCTCACCTCATTGCCAGAGCTTACTCTCACTCATCTGGCAACACAAACATTTCCATGTGCATTTGGAATTGTTGGTGACTATTATCAGGGAAAAGGGAAATATGTAGTTTAAGAATTGATCTCTCTGTACATTAATGGTTGTGTTTAAGGAATGGATTTGGGGAATTCAAGAAATATAATATGCATATAAGAGTGACATATTCTGTGAGAAGTAGCAGAATTGAGGTATTAATTTCATTATCTTATAGTTAGTTAATTATAGTTATCTCTTTGCGAATAGTTGCTATGATGTTGTCTTTGTGCTCCTGCAAATGTATGCTAGAATGAATGATTTGAGATGACTCTGTTCCAATATTTTTATGTACTCTGAATCAGCAAGTGTTGCTCGTCACATGTATGAAGAAAGAAGTATTTGATAGATAGTTTTCAAGCAATAGCAAACAAAATTTATGTTCTGCTTCAGCAAGGTATCTCATAGTTTCTATAGGCAGCCATGAAGCTGGGAAGTTTTCAGTGTGAGGATTACTGTCTTGCAGGTTAACCAAGGTCAGTCACTTTACTGTTTTCATCTGATAATAGCCTGCAAGGTTACCTGTCATTGTTCTTACAAAGAGGACCGTGCTTTTCAAAAGATTCCCGATTAAGCTGCAGTGGTGTGACATTAGGTACTTCAAATTAGGAATGTTCTAAGCTTATCTCTAAAATCTCATTTAACCCTTTGAATGTATTTTAAAGAATTCTGAAGTATTTCAACTATAATTCTCTGATAAGTTTACTGTAAAAGTAGTTCAGATAGCAATAATATTGTTTTGAATATTGCATATTTTATATTTGCATCTTAAATTTTCATTTTAAATTTTATTAATAAAATAACAGATCCTATTGTTTTAACTGTTAATTACAGTAGCTCCGCAAGTGCAAATTATTTGCCATATGTGTAAAAAGAAATGCAAAGACTTCCTTCAATGCAATGCGGTTGCAGTCTTGTGTACTGCATAAAATGCATAAACTGGAAAAAGATTTCACAGGCAGCGATCGCCTTCTGGGTCCATGTTGCATAAATTACAGGCATTTGAAGAAAAAAGCAGATGAAAAATGAAAATAACTCCGGATCAAGCCCAACGGATCTTTTAAGATTTTCCGACAGTGAATCTCAGCATACATCATGATGTGGTATCAGAGCAGACAAATTGCTCCTTCTCTTACCACAAAGTCTCACAAGTTGAAAAACCAAATGAGATGAGCACTAAACTGATTTTTTTGAATCCTGGACACTCATAAATCCACAACAGCCTCTCTTGGCGAAACTAAAAAAATGAGGTCAGAAAATGCCCAACTTCGTGAAATAAATTATATTTTACTACAGAAAATTTCGGACTTAACAGATCTTATTCAAACCTCCAGTAGATCCTTCAGTCCTACATGCAACTTGGTGAAACCAATGGAAAATCCCACATTTCAACCAACTCCTATTCCTATAGCATAAGCCACTTATGCATCTATTGTAAAGCAACCTCCATATCCTCCAGTATATGTTCCAGTTACTAGTCAATATCAAAAAGCGTTTAAATATGGCAATCAATGTGTCAATCCACTCCTAGAAGATGCCATTTCCTCCAGGCGGGTGAAGATCACATCAGAGGACAACAGAATCAATCAATCTGTTTCTAATCAGACAGGAAGACATTGACATCCTCCTCCTGTTGTGGGAACAGCTACCAACTCTTCAATCTGAGCAGTCCCCAGAACTAAAAGTTCAACCAAGGGTATTTTCGTCTGTAGACTCGAGCCCCAACTGTGCGGTACAGAAGTAGAGCAGCATATCAAAACTCAACTGGAGATAGAAGTAAAGGTAATAAAAATGAATTCTAAAGATTCGTACAGCTCTTTCTATATTCATTGTCAATAAAATGACTTTGATCTATTACTAAAGGATCACTGTTGGCCTGAGGGAGACATTATTCAGCCTTTCTATGGATGCCCCCCTCTTCCTGGTATTAGATCATCAGCCAGTGACTTAGCTATTGAAACAAGTCAACGGGAATGACAATTCATGCATTTTTCAGATGTTCTGGAATTCCGACTCGGAAGAACGTCTACAAATGATTCATCTATCTCTTCATCCTACCAGAATTTGAATGACTAACTCTTGTGAAAGTGTCTTTCTTCCCTGTCACTTGCCAACAATTAAGTCAAATAAATTATGCCCTGCAGCATCAAAAGATGCAATAACTATATTCTGTATGAGTTCTTGCAGTCTTGTAAAACCAGGGGCTCACATCTGGTGAGTATGGGCTTGGCACACCCAGGGCCTGAGCTGGGATAACATCATTCTTCTCTTTCTTGGTGATTCCCTTCTACTTTTGACACACACACACACACACACACACACACACACACACACACACACACACACACACACACACACACACACACACTCTCTCTCTCTCTCTCTCTCTCTCTCTCTCTCTCTCTCTCTCTCTCTCTCTCTCTCTCTCTCTCTCTCTCTCTCTCTCTCTCTCTCACTCAGAGTAACTCGGGAATTTTTTTTTTGCTTGGTGCAGCATAAGCCTCAGGCTTCTTTGCACTATATTGCTAATAATAATAATAACATATTGATGAAATCCTTGTTCAATTGACATCATGGAGGCTGACTGGGCTAGCTGGATGGGGTAAAGTGCCTGCCTGGCAACCCAAAGGTCGCGGGTTCGAATCCCGCCTCGGGCTTGGATCAGAATACTGCAAAAACATTGGGAGGTGCATTATGGCCACAGAAGCCGATGCGCCAACAACTAACTAACTAAAATAAAAAAATAAATAAAAAACTAAAACATCATGGAACCCTCTATCTAGATCTGATGGTTTGTACTGAGACCTGGTTCTCACCTGACGTTTCAATCTGATTTCAAGACTATGCTCTCTTTCACAGTTGCAGATGTGATTCTAAAGGGGGTGGAGTTGTTATTTATGTTCATAATCATCTGCAATGCTTTGCAAATCTGCCTGATCAAGCTTGTGAAATCACTTTTATCCGCATTGCCTCTTTGGTGATTGGGTGTCTATACCGACCTCCCTCAGCTTCAGTCAACAGCTTCTTTGTAACTCTTGACAATATTCTATCTCACTTCACAAGAAAATCCCTTAGACTTCTGCTGATGGGAGACTTCAGTATTCCTCATCATCAGCCATTTTCAATCCACTGCAGGATGAAGGCTTCTCCAGCAACTTTCCAGTTCCTTCTGTTTTGAGCACTGGCCATCCTTTTACTACCCAAAAACTCATGAATTTCATCTATCCATCTCCGCCTTTGTCTTCCAGGTTTTTTCCTAGCTCCTCTTGGGTACCATTCTGTTATTTTCTTAGTCCATCTGTCATCATGTCTTCGAGCTATGTGTCCTGCCCAAGGCCATTTTAGTTCTTTAGTTTTGATAAGAATGTCCTTTACTTGAGTTTGCTGCCTAATCCACGTGTTTCTCTTCTTATCTAACAGTCTGATTCCCAATATAATTCGTTCCATTCTTCGCTGTGTAGTTCTCAGCTTCTCTTCCATTCTTTTGGTGAGTGCCCAAGTTTCACTTCCATAAGTCATAGTGGGGAGTATACATTGGTTCATTATTTTACGTTTCAGACAAACTGGGATATTGCTCTTCAGTATGTGACTATATTTCCTGAATGCTATCCATCCAAAATTTATTCTTCTCTTGACTTCCAGCCATTTATCATTATTACAGCTAATAACTTGTCCCAGATAAGTATATGACTCCACCTTTTCAATTACTGCTCCTTCAATCATTATTTCCCTTTCTGTGGCATACTTGTTCATCATTACTTTTGTTTTAGCCATATTCATCTTTAGTCCAAAATCCTTACTAACTGTGCATAACTGATTAAGATTTTCCTCTAATTCTTTGAGATCGTGGCTTATGACCACAATGTCATCTGCAAATCATAAATGGTTTAGGTACTCTCCATTCACATTGACTCCTATCTGCAACCAGTCTAATCTTCTGAAAGCTTCCTCAAGGGCAGCAGTAAACAGCTTCGGAGGTATTGTGTCTCCTTGTCGAACTCCTTTCTCGATTTTAAATTTCCTACCGTCTTTGTCTAGTCTAATAAAGGAGGTAGCACTCTCATATATTTTCTTCAAAATCATAATATATGGGGTATCTATGCCTTGTCTTTCCAGTGCCCGAAACATTGCCTTATGGAATCAAATGCCTTTTCATAATCCACAAATTCCAGCCATAATGGTGTTTTATTTTCATTTGCTTTCTCCATTAGCTGTGATATTACGTGAAAGTGATCCATAGTTGAGAATCCTGTCCTAAAGCCTGCTTGCTCTTTCGGTTGATTCTCATCAAGTATTCTTTCTAATCTGTTAGTAATGACCCTTGTGAACAACTTGTAGATGTGGGATAACAAGCTAATTGGTCTATAATTTCCAATTTCTGATTTATCTCCTTTCTTATGCAGCAAAACTATGATTGCATTATTCCACTGCTTAGGCATCACACCACCTTTTCTAATGCACTATGTGAAGAGCCTTGCCAGTTTTTGTGTTATGTCTCTTCCTCCCAATTTTAACAACTCTATAGTAACTTCATCTTCCCCTGGGACTTTCTGATTCTTCATTTTCTTCAATGCATGTTCTACCTCATCAGGAAGAATATCGGGTATGTCGTATGTGTTGCTACTTTGCAATCCATCTTCCCCACTACTGGCATCATTCCCTTGCTCCTTGTATAATTCTCTATAGTAGTCTTCTGCTATTTGAATTATGCTTCTCTGCTGTTTATAAGTACACCATCGCTATTCTTCAGTTTCAGTATCATTTGTCTTTCTGTATTACTGCCCATGGCTGTTGATTTAAGTCCTTTGTTTTCCCTTAATGCTTGTTCTACTTTTGTGTTAAATCTTCTTTTGTCCTCTCTGAGTCTCTTTCTAATGACTTTGCATAACTCAGTATACTCAATTTTCTCCTTGTCAGTGTTAATCTTGCTTTTCATTTGTAGCCTTCGGTTCATCATAACAAGTGTTTCTTGACTAATTTTTTCTTCTTTGGATTTTTTCCCCCTATAGGTTTCTTGGGCTTTATCACTTTCAGAAAGTTGTAATATTCCTCATCAATATCTTGGTCCTGATCAGTCTGCAGAAGCTCAAACTTGTTCTTAAGTTCCAGTACATACTGCTTTTTCTCCTCCTCTGTTATCTCAAAGACCTTTGTATTATTTACTTGAGTCAGTTTTTTCCTTTCCCACATCTATATCAAGTGTACATCTTTACCATTCTGTGATCACTTCCAACATTTACCTTATTCAGGATGGTAACATCATTCACAATATATCTTCTGTTAGTGAGGATGAAGTCGATTTCATTAGTTGTTAATCCATTTGGACTCTTCCATGTCCACTTTCTGTTCACCCTTTTCTTGAAAAAAGTGTTCATTACTGACAGTCCTTGAGATTCTGCAAATTCCACAAGTCTTTCACCTCTTTTATTTCTTTCACCAATTCCAAAATTTCCTATAGTTCCTCTTTCTGCACTGTTTTGCCTTTTTCCAACCTTAGCATTGAAGTCCCCCATAATAATAGTGTAGTGGGTTTTCTGCTCATCTAGAAGACTCTCAATTTCGGTGTACATTTCTTCAACCTCTTCATCATCATGGCTCAATGTTGGTGCATAAATCATTATAATCTTTAGTTTGTACCTCTTAGAAAGCTTGAGTATTAGTCTTGACACCCTTGGTGATGTACTTTTGAATTCCAAAATGTTGTTTTTAAAATCTTTATGGACCAGAAACCCAACTCCACCTTCACTCCTTTCACTGTTTCCATTGGTGTACAGCAGATTTCCACTTGATAAACTTATAAGTGATTAATTTCTTCTTGTTTCAGCCAAACCAATGATATTCCAATTCACATTTTCTAATTCCTTTTCCAGCTCTAATATCCTGTCTTCACCGATGAGTGATCTTACGTTATAACAGGCCAAGTTCAGTTTCCGTGCATGGCAGCCTGGTCATACCCAGAGATTCTTAGCACCCTCTGCTTCCACTCTGATCCTCTTGCTGCCGTAAGAGGGAGAGTGAAAGCTTCTGGGGAATGAGGGCCATTTGTTTTGTCGTGTTGTCATATGCTGGAGGGTTTGGTCTTTTCCTCGTCACGCTGACCAGGCGTCTTGAAGAGAACCACTCTACATGTTCATTTTTTTTTTTTTTTTTTATGAAAACCCCAAACACGAAAGGTATCAAAACCTATAGTACTTAGTACCGTGCTTGGGTTGAAGGAGAAGTATGGGGGGAGGGGAGGGGTGCCGGAAACTTGGCTCTAGAGACTAAACATGGGTTTCACCACTTCAAGCCTCCAATAAGCAAAGTGGTGGTATTTCACCGGTTGATGAAAGTCATCTACCACCTCAAATTGCCACCTAAGTGACGTAACAGGGCTTACCATCGAGAAGGTGTGCATGAGTGGATTTTAGGGAGGCTGGCCAACCGGACTTCTCCTAAATCTTCTGTAATAGAGAGATATTGGATCCATCAGTGTTTTAGGCTGAGTGTCTGACAACACACAGGATACCTGTTCCCCTCTAAGCCCCCTTAGACTTCAGTAGTAACGTACTTCAAAGCTCTTCTCTCAAGTGCAAGACCTCCTAAATGTCATTTCTTCCAATGGTTTCTCTCTTCTGACTCATGGAAATATCCCAACTAGAATGGGAGAGTCCCACAATTCCCTTCTTGACTTCACAGTTGGAGAACGCTCACTCACCTACACAGTACTTGATACAACTATTTCTGATCATCGCCCCATCCTAATGGTAATTAAAAATGAAAAAATGAAGCAATTGTGGAAGAGATCATGCACACTTACAGATCTGTCACTCCATGCTCTCTCAATATGCTCTGTTATGACCTCCAGCAGTCTTCATGGGATAGGATGCTTGCTACAGATGATCCTGAAATCACAATGAACTTCTTTGAGCATATCCTAAGTAGTTACGAAAAATACGCATCATATATCAGGAGCCCAGGTAATAAAAAGACCACCAGGCGAAGAGGGAAATTATGCCCATTCATTTCAAACAAAATTTGTAACATGCTAAAGAAAAGGGACAAACTTGCAAGAATTGCTAGAGCAACATGAAAGGAGGCAAATAAAAACAAATACACAATGTACAGAAACAAAATCACCGACAGTATTCTGTCGGGGAAAAGAAAATATTATAGTTCCCAACTTAAAGGCATCATTACAAGTAAAGAAAGTGGACAGTTTTGGACAAGCTACTACTGAAGGAAAACGAAATCACAGAGCTATGTTTGAGATACAGTCAAGAACAAAGTACTCATTTCAGATGACCAGGAAAAAGCCACAGCCTTCTGCAATCATATTATCTCAAGTATGAATAACCTTTTTCAAGACAAAAATAACTCTAGAGACAATGCAATGAGAGAATCTGCCAACCACTCAGTGAGGAGCTCTTTTTTTCTTGCTCCACTCTCAGATCAAGAGATTTTAGAAGCAGGACATCAATTAAAAGTAAAGGGAGCCCATGGCTTTGATGAAGAAGCATGGCTTCTCCTGCTCTGCTGAAGAAGGTCCTTAACTCAATTCTTACACCACTGAAGTACATTTACAATTTGGTAAATTCCTGTCTCAATTCAAAAAAGCAGTCATTGTTCCTGTTCCTAAGGGGAAACACTGCAACTCTATCAGTAATTAATTTTCATCCAATAGCTCTACTTTCAGTTTTTGCAAAATTATTTTAAAAAATTCTTCACAGCAGACTCATGGGCTTCCTGTAAGTCAATCAGCTTATCCATCAATAACAGTACACTTATCTTTCAAAATGATCCACGGACCTGGCAATTGTTGACTTCTGCTCTAAGATCATGGATTGTCTTGAAAAGTGTCACTACACAATAGCACTGTTTCTAGACCTATCTAAAGCTTTTGACTGCATAAATCATAAAATCCTACTCAACAAGCTCAACAATCTTGGCTTGACAGGAAAAATTAACCACCTTCTTCTTGAAGACTACCTTACTGATCAGCTATTTGTTGTCAAAACAAATCAGTCTTTTTCAGAATTTGCTATTTCTCCATGGGAGTACCTCGAGGCTCACTTCTTGGACCTATCCTATTTGTTCTTTACATTAATGAATTTCTTTCATCTTCCCACCTAGTAGCGTATGCCATTGACATTTCCATTCTGATCACTGATAAAGACCCTAACCAGCTTCAACTCAAAATTCCTGCTCTGTAATGCATAGTTGGCTTCAAAAGAATCAGCTAATACTAAATCCAGAAAAATCCAAATATTGGTGTTTAGTACGAAAAATAAACCATTAAATATTGATTTCAAAATAACATACAAAGAAAACCAACTCGAAAGGGTAAATGATACCAAGTTTCTAGGAATCTGGCTAGATGATAAGCTGAGTTGGGATAAACAAATGATCACCTTACGAAAGAAGACTTTCATCACTAGCAGGAATACTCACCCGAGCCTCTGCCTGGGTCCCTCTGCCTCCTTCCCTTCTCAGATTAGTATTCCTTTCCTTAATTCAGCCTCACCTCACTTATGGAATCATCTCATGGGGTACTACCTGTCAAGAAAACCTTGCGGGAATCAATTCAATTGTCAATCGATGTGTTTGTTCAATGCATCGGTGACTTCGAGATATAAGGAAGCAAGACTCTTAAGCATCTACCAACTGCTACAGAAAGCTGGGGTTTGTCTTTGTCTGCAATGCTTTGAAAACACCAAACTTTCCTCCTCTCTTCAGATCCTTTTTTATAACAATAGAAGAAGAAGGAATATTATATAATTTAAGAAATGAAGTGAACCTGAAGGTTCTGCTTTTTAGAAAAGCCGTAGGTCAGAAAAATATAAAATACAGAGGTGCAAAAACCTGGAATAATCTTCCTGAAACTATCAAAAATTCCATTTCACTAAACCAGTTCAAGAAGCTCCTAACTGAACACATTAGCATTAGCAAAGGCACATGATGCAAAAAAGCAAGCTTATATAGCATCAGCCAAAAAAAAAAAAAAAACACCCTTCCCATTTCACCCATCCACTGATCTAAATCACTCTCCGCTGAACTCCTGAACTTTGCATTCCCCAATGCATTTACTCTATGTTTAATAACATAGAGGAAATGCATACCAGTTTGGAAATTATGTAAACAAGTTGAAGGAATAGTTGTCAAATGTTTTCTAGTTCTACCTTGAATCTATTTAAGCTATCAACTTCTACAATGACAGATGGAAGTTTGTTCCAGCAATCAACCACCCTCTGGCTAAAGGCAAACTTCTGCACATCTACCCTACAACTGTCTTTCCTCAATTTGAATTTATGCCCTCTCAGGTGATTATTCTGAGCAAGAGGAAGAATTCCATCAGCATTAAGCATACTCAAACCATTCAAGGTTTTATACACCTCAATCAGATCACCTTGCAGGTGCGTAGTCTCCAGACACTAATTTGCAAAACTTAAGCCTTTCTTTGTAAGAGCAACCCTTTGTTCCATTCACTAATCTTGTTGCCCTTCTCTGTACTCGTTCCAACAGCTCTACATCCTTCTTAAAATGAGGCCTCCAGATCGGTATACAGTACTCAAGGTGTGGCCTGACCATTGCCTTATACAAGGGGATAATCACCTCCTTATCACCAGGGATGTCTGATCTAAATCACTCTCCGGTGAACTCCTGAACTTTGCATTCCCCAATGCATTTCCTCTATGTTTAATAACGTAGAGGAAATGCATACCAGTTTGGAAATTATGTAAACAAGTTGAAGGAATAGTTGTCAAAAAATCTTGTAACACTCTAGGCAATTATTTCATCATATTTTCTTTCATACTTCTTAATGTAAAAGTATTCACAATGTAATTATAAGTACTGTTGAAAACCACATGACATATGTGTTTGGTTTTCGAAGGGCTCTGTAATGAAATGTAGAAATATTATTATTATTATTATTAATATGGTGCAAGGAAGCCTGAGGTTTATGCTGCACCAGCCAAAAAAAAAAAAATTCCTGAGTTACCCTGAGAGAGAGAGAGAGAGAGAGAGAGTCAGAGTCAGAAATAGAAGGGAATCACCAAGAAAGAGAAGAATAATGATATCCAGCTCAGGACCTTGGGCGTGCCAAGCCCATACTCACCAGATGAGAGCCCCTGGGGTAAAATATGTCCTGATTTATTTATGATTTATCTGTTGAATAACACCTGTACAATTTCAGATGTTTTTATTGTTATCCATATCTTTTTCAAAGGGAACACCCCATAAAAAGCCTTTGGCTTATGTGTTCTCCCTCCCTTGCTGTTATCTCCCAACAAGTAACACAAGATGGGGATAAATAAATTATCAAAATATCAAATTGCATCGTTCGTTGAAATATGATGAGAGAGAGAGAGAGGATTGTAATTGGTACTGGGACTCCTCAGCTATTTGCTTTGTCTACAGAAAGGATGGAGGAGGGGAGTTATGCTGTTTGTTAAGAAGTGCATAGGCCCTAAGGCAGCCATTGTATAATGTTAAGTCAGTTTGGTGTGACATAAGCACTGGAAAAATAAAAATGAGGGTAATCGTATGTTATAGGCCAAATGACTGCGATGAGTATGATGAACACCCATATAGACAAATAGAATTGGCCAGTAAATCATAATGTCTTATAATGGAGGGCTTTCTAGATGTAGGGTGGTCACTTGCACAGTAGCTCAACTTTTATGTGTTTTATGACTGTTTTTACACCAGTAGTTAGTCAACAAGGGAAAGCCATAGCTATCTTATTATCAGCAGTGATTCTTTATACGTTAAGAATCTGCAAATAAAAGGTGGTGGCAGTGGCCAGAGTGTATTGATGTGGGATTTTATATGTAAAAACTGACAAGGGTAAAGGGAATTGATTTTGCTCTCATAAAAGTGACTACAAAGGTCTTATACAGTTTTTAAATTCTCTTCAGCTGATGATCAGCATCATCAGCTGATTCTTTTCTGAACCAACTGATGATGTTATTAACTTCAAATTATTAATGGAAAGTATTCAAGAAAACAATTAGAGATGCCTACAAGCTGGTTGGATACTATGATGTAGTAACAAAGGAACTGAATGCAAAAAATAATTTTGACATCATATACAGCCTCTCCCCAGCTTACATAATATTCGACTTACGAAAATTCAACTTTACATAAGTTTTTGCTGGCCGGTGCAAACTTAAAAAAAAATCGTGGAAACGTATTTTGCATCCCGTAGGAATAAATGGAGGTATCATGAAAATATCGTAATGTGAACCCAATAACACTTTTTTTTTTTTTTTTTTTTTTTTTGGTAATTTGTTCGAAGACCTTGGAACAAATTACCAGTATATAACTAAGCTATCTCTCTAAAAGGTCATTTTTATAATGTAAATTGCACTACACTTTCATCGTTATCATAAGTTCTGCTGTTATAAGAATCAATTTTGAATGCCTTTGTGATATTTTTCTAAAACACATTTCTGGAGGTCACTACCAAAAAACAATAAAAACAACTTGCACTTTCCGGTTTATTGGACTTTTCTATTAGTGCAATATATTATAAACCGGTAGTAAATTCGATCTTATTGCATTTGCGATAATACCGATACTGGAATTCTGTGGATTTTTAAGTTACGATATTATGGTGAAATGAGTTCCCCTTCACAAAATCTTCAATCATATAAAAAACATAAATAAATTTTCAGAATCTTCTCTTCATTCCTATTTACTTATTACAATGGTGAAGGGAAAGGAACCAACAGAAAGTGCAAGTGCTGGCAGTGCTAGGAAATGAAACAAAATTGATTTAGAAATGAAGAAGATTAAGAAGTACGAAGCAGGACAAAGTTTGTCATCTATTGCACGGAATTAGGTCTCGCTGCTTCAACAGTGAATACTATTTTAAGCGACAGTCCACATGTAAAAGAACGTGTTAAAGGATCAACGCATTTAAGATTAACAGTGATCACAAAACAGCATTCAGGTGCTATATAGAAGATGGAAAAGCTATTAATAATATGGATGGAAAATCAGATTCAAAAGCAAGTGCCCCTGAGTCCAATGGCCATTCAAGCAAAAGCAAGAAGTATTTATGAAGATATTAAGGATAAGTACAGTGAACTCCAAGCCAAGTTTGTGGCAAGCAACTGGTGGTTAATAGGTTCAAGCATCGTGCTGGCTTCCAAAACATTAAAGTATGTGGTGAAGTCGCCAGTGCTGATTCTGCAGCTGCAGAGAAATCTTGTGATGTGTTGTAAAAAAACCCTTCTAAATCTCCACAGCCCTCAACTTCTGCAGCGGCATGCTTATCAGCTGGAGAGTTAATTCTGGCAGTGATGCTCAAAAGGTAAAACTTGCTGACGTTATGCCTGTCTCCTCTCTCTTTTTGTAATTTTGTAATTTTGTATATTTTTGTAATTTTTCCTGCACGTGAGATAAAAAAATTGAATAAATAATTCTATTTACATGTTTGTTGAACATTTCTTTTTTGCTTCAATCAAATTCAATCAGATTTGCTTCAATCAAATTTGTGAGTGCTGCATAAGTATTTAGGGAAATTCTGCAGAATGCAACCCTTATGTAAGTTGGGGAGTGGCTGTACTTAGATTTCAGAAAAGCTTTTGATACTGTACCACATAAAAGACTGCTGTACAAATTGAAACAGTGTGGTATTAGGGGCAAGTTACTACTATGAATCAGGAATTGTTTAGTGTTAAAAAAGCAGAGAGCAGTTATGGGCACTGCTCTTCTTTGACTAATATTATTAGTGGATTCTCTCACGGTTCGGTTTTGGGCCCTTTTATTGTTTTCAGTATTAATGATATTTATGAAGACATCAATCAAGTTTGATGTCAGTGTTTATAGATGATATGAAGGTTGGTAGGGTGGTTAATGACAAAAATCAGGATATGATGCTGCAATAAGACCTAGAAAAAAAACCTCAACTGCAACTTCACATGGACTGTGAAGTTGCAGTTGAGGTTTAACAGTGAAAAATGCAGGGTAAGGTAGTGCATATGGGTAGCAGTGATCCCAGAATAACATATCAATTGGGTGGTAATGCACCCAAGGTAGTGGAAAAAGAAAAAGACCTGGAGATAATTATACATGCTGACATGAAGTTTTTGAGCAGTGTAGAGGGACTGCTTGGACACGTCATGGGGTTCTATCAATGATGTATAGAAATTCTGCCAGCAGAAACCAGGAGGTGATTGTCTTGTTGTATGAGGAAATGGAGTACTCTGTACAGGTCTGAAAATCTCATTTTAGGAAGGATGTGAATCTGCTGGTGAAGAGAAGAGTAACAAGGCTAGTCAAGACAGAAGATTACTCTTACCATAAAAGACTTAAGTTCTGAAAATGATAGTGTCTGGAACCATTCAATTGTGATGAGATTTGATTGACACCTTATGGCCCTCAGTGGATTGAATAAATTAAATGTGGATGGTATCCTAACTTGTGCTCAGATGGTATACATAATTGGATATAAATTTTGAATTGAAAAGGGATGGTTGTAGGAAGGATGTGAAAATTTGCTTTCAGCCAATGAGCAATTGATTGTCAAAGCAAGCTTCCATCTGGTGTTGTGGAGATAGTTTGTATAAATTTCAAGGAGAATTAGACAATTATTAGAGGAGATGGATAAGAGAGATGGGCATGTTTTCTTTTTTTTTTTTTTTTTTTGCTGATGTTATATAAGCTTGCTTCCTTGCCTCATTTGTTAATACTAATTGGAAGAGAATTGCATAATTCCATTCCATTCCATTCCCTGATTTTATAAATCTCAAAAACAAATCTCCATTTCAGTTTTAAGAAAAACTGTGGACACACCATCTGTTCTCCACTTAAATTCCACCCACACCAAAAGTAAAAAAAATGGCTATTCATGAAATGATTCCCAAGTAGTTCACTGAAGAGGTAGACCCCATCAGGAACATCCTACAGTGGAACAGCTGCCCAACTACTTTCTATAGTAAGATCATATTCAACAAAATTGTGGAGTAGGGAAAAGTTTCCTAAAACACTGATACTCCCATACCATTAGGGCTTACAATACCAGGATCCCAGTTTTCTGGTATTGAAATACTGGTATTGATACAAAAAATACTGGTTTTTCGATACTAATTAAAAAAAAGAAGTAATTGCTTATAATTTAATCACATAAAGGTTATAATATCACCTTTATGTGATTATGACGTCATTATCTCTACTAGCAAATGTTCGATAAATCATCGATAGGACACCATGCAACATTGCAACCTGTCCACAATTCTCGGACAACTTCATGTCTGACCGTATCGTAACTCCCAAGTCTCGTTCCTCTACTACTGACTAGTTCAACTCCACAAAGTGTATAAGTTATTTTGGGGTTGCTGTTCCCGAGGTGTAAGACCTTGCATTTTGCTGAATTAAAGCATAGCTTCCACTTTTCTGACCATCCCGGAAGTCTATCTAGGTCACTCTGAAGAAGCTCTGTTTGGCGGCGATCATTAACTACTCTACTGATCTTTACATCATCTGCAAGTTTAGATCTCACCCCTTCCATCCCTTTATAGATGTCATTTAAGATAATCAAAAACAACAGTGGTTACAATACTGATCCTTGGGCAACACCACTTCTTACATTAACACACACACACACACACACACACACACACACACACACACACACACACACACACACACACAAAAACAACATTGGTCCCAATACTGATCCTTGGGGAACCCCACTTCTTACATTAACCCAATCTGAGGAATAACCATTTATCACAATCCTCTGCCTGGTGCCGTCAAGCCATCGTGCTATCCATCTAAGGATTTTCCCTGTGATTCCAGCCTGCTCCAACTTATAAAATAACCACTCATATGGGACTGAGCTAAATGCTTTGCTGAAATCCAAAAAAACAATCCAAAGTCCAGCTCTTGAGTGACCCTGTCAAAATAGCTAACCAGATTAATTAAACATGATTTTCCCTTTACAAAACCATCCTACAGAATTCCATTTCAACATAATTAATTACATTTTTTTTCAACTTCACTTCCATAATATCTCATTTTTATGTCAATATCGATGCAAAGTAACTGTTGAGTTCATCTGCAACTTCAGCAGTGGTATCTAATACTGTCCCACATCCATTACATAAAGGTCCAATCTGATTTGTCCTTCTATTCTTTGCATTTATATATGTAAAGAATTCCTTAACTGCACTCTTTGCTCTCTTCTTTATTCCATATCCCCACTCTTTTCTGTCTCCTAGACTCAGTAAAGATACTGTAGCGAAAATTATACTTCACTGAATAAAACGTCTTTCTCCTTCAGAAAATGATGAACATAATTCAACCATGGAAGACCAACATGGAACAGAACATCAGTGTTCTGCAAATTCTTTCCAAAATAAGAAATTGCCTGACTCCAATGAGATTTTAAAAGATGAACTTGAGTCGGAAATTAATGAAATACTTTTAACTATTTTTGCTAAAAAAAGTTCAAAGCCTAGAAAATATGGGCTGAGTTTGTCTATGATTATCTCAGTACAATAGTACCAGAATAGAATCCGAAAGGGTGTTTTCTGTCGCTAATCAAATATGTACCAACATTTTTTTTTTTTTTTTTTAATGTGAACCCAAAACACAAGAGGTATTAGAACCTATAGTACTTAGTACCGTGCTTGGATTAGACCCATTTAATTAGATCCATTTTAAATGATCATACTATTGATTGCTTATGTTTCTTAAGAGTTCACTTTATTCGGACAGGTAGTGTGGATGTTTAAACATAACTAAACTTTGCAGTAACAATATGCATTTTTTTTTGTTTTTAGAATAACTGTATTTTAATGATTTTTTTCCTGAGTTACCCTGAGAGAGAGAGAGAGAGAGAGAGAGAGAGAGAGAGAGAGAGAGAGAGAGAGAGAGAGAGAGTCAGAGTCAGAAATAGAAGGGAATCACCAAGAAAGAGAAGAATAATGATATCCAGCTCAGGACAGTTTAACATTATGAATATATATTATTGCAATAAAAGTTTATTTAAAACATGAATTCAAGTAATTACAGTACTTGGTTTTTTTTTCTTACTTTATTGCACCTAATTGTCATCAAAATTTATTGAGAAAAACGTTTGTTTTTAGAATACCAGTATCCCAGTTTCATAAATTAAAAATACCGAAATACCGGTGTTAAGATTTTGACTGGTATTGTAAGCCCTACATACCATCCTGGTATAGGAGAGGATGTCCAAATAGTCAGGAGACAAAATGTGAAGTATTCTATTCTGGGAATAGGAAAGTCAAACAGATCCTCATTGTCTCCTTCAGAATACTCTTCAGGGCCTCTTCCCACCAACCATATAACATTCTCATACTTTTGTGGATATACACATATATGATGAATCGCTTGGAAGTCTTCTTTCCATTTTTGGAAAAGTGTGCTAAAAATTAGGTTGTGTGCATTTGGAATGGAAATAATTAGTACAGTTGGTGACCAAGATGTTGCTTGTGTGAAGCTACAAATTATAAATATTTTACCCAGAAGAAAACAAAAATAGGCTGTGGCTCTTTTTTCTTTTTTTTTTAGATAAAAACATAACACTGCATATTCAGTTTATGAAGTAGATTTTAATTTAAATTTAGAATAGTTTTAAATTATCAGTAGTTTACGTATAACAAAATTGGAGTGGGAGGTTAGAGAAGGATATTTGATAGGGGCATACTGAGAGATTTGTACTTTGTAAATAGAAGAATAAATAAAATGGTAATGGGAAAGAGTTTTGTCATTTCACCCAGCACTTTTCAAGTTTCTACCAATTTTTAGTATTCACTTACCTGATTAGTAAGAGACTGAGTGTGTTCTTTTAACTGTATGGTAAAACTGAGTTAAGAAATATTAAAATAAAAGCAAAAAAAAAACACTGTTTTTTGCTTTTATTGCTTTTTTTGCAAAAAAATTCAGTATTTCTGTGAAATACTGAATTAAAAAAAAACTATTAGCATTTTGTGGTAATAGTAATTAATATATTAAAATTTATCACTGTGTAAACCTTGAATGTCAGCCTAAAATTAAGAAATTAATTATCATATTGTTTAAAAAAAATCTCTCAGATTATCCTTAACTGAAGTAAAAATAGGCATATAACACTTAATAATATTTTATTCTACAAATAGGATATACTGTACTGATTTTAGATAGATAGACTAATTTTACAATCAGTGGATGTATAAAATTTATATATAAGCAAACTTCATCCCTTTTAAAGTCTCTTTGTGAATATAAATATTTTAAATACTGATTAGTGTAATTAGTTGTAATTAGGTATTATTTTTGCATCTGAGCAAATCTCAGAATAATGTCACTGCCCCTTTCCTTCAAGGTTCTATGCAGGACAGCTGGCCCTCTCCTCCTGTCCTAATTTCACTACTGCTATCACTGTTGGAAATATTTCAGGAACCCTTTCTTTAGAAATCTCCTTCTGAACACCTGTGATATTCTATTTAACCTTTGAGTGGGTGTATTTTTAAAGTCACAGTAGGAGGCACGTTGGTGTACAGAAGTCAACAATAGGATTTTTGTGATAAACAGCAAGAAATAATTGAAATGGGAAACTAAAATTATTCTTAAATTGGATAATATTGTCAAAAATTACCCTTAGAAATGTGTTATCAAAAAAAAAAAAAAAAAAAAAAAGAAACAAAGATATTTCCCCTAATTGCCTTAAGCCAGGTTTCCACTTGCTTCTTAAATGATAACTCTATGAAAATTTATATTTTATTTAGCTTAATAAAATTTAGGCTCCAAAGAATTTGTTATGGCTGTACTTCTCCAGTGAAAAGTAATTGATACAAATGAGGAGGAGTTACTATATTTGAGGAAATACTAAAATTTTCACAATTCTTTTTAAATATCTGTACAATTTTTTTTGTGTTATTTGATGCTGCCCTGCATGCCCAAAGGCTAATATGTCTGCTGGAAGTCTTTTTCCTTTAATTGAATTTTTCAACTTGGGGAGTGGGGAAGTTAAGTGGGAGGGGCAGGTGGTTAAAACTAGTGAATAAAGCTGATAATCAAGCTGTTTGATCCTTTTTTATATAAAATTGTATTTCAGAAGATATTTTATGCATAAATAATATCTTCAGACATATTTTTGTCTGAAGGTAGGGAGAAATATGATGGAAGCATATATTTAAAATATGATATTACATTACATAGATTAAAATGATGCTGAGAGTCAAGTTAGTATGTTGTGATATCTCATTGTGATTACTTCATGGTGTGTACCCAGCAAGGTTTAAGTATAATTTGATCCGATTTCTGACTGTATACCATGAAGTAAACACCCGGGAAGTTTTGCAACATGCAGTAAACCTTGTTTTCATCAGAAAAAATGATGAAAAATGAACGAATGAAAAAAAAAAAAAAAAAATTTAATCAGTGTAGTGCATGGTCATATTTTATATCATTTAAAAAAAAAAGGTTTTTTTTAAGCTCTTACCCATTTCAGAATTTTCGTATAGAAGGTATTATTTGACCTTTAGGGATGAATTTTGAATGAACAGTTATACTAATTTTAAAGAAATAAAGCAAATTGTTATAATTTTTGATTTTTCTTTGTTGACTGTTGAAGATTCCTATTGAAGACTGATGTTTTGTTTTGCTTCTACCTCATGCTGAAGTATCTGTTTCATGATTAGTTATAATTTTCTACAAAAGATTGCTGTCTTCTTGAACTCTACTTTGATAAAAACAAATTTCAGTCTTATGATTTTTGTTTTTCAGTCAGAGCTTGTGAAATAGGCTTGATAGAACCTTTCTCATATTCAAGTGTTCTATCAAAATGAGTGACTGTTTCTTTAGCTACATTTAACTCTTCAGCAGTTAAGTGTAATTAGTTGTCTGTCTGAATGACCACATCTTTCATTCTTTGATTGTGTTCTTTAGTCTTGTAAGGCAATAAATGTCCACTTTGCAGAATATCATTGATTTTCTCTCTGCCTACTATAAATCTTTTAAACCAGTTAAGAACTCTTGTACTAGACATAACCTAGTACAAGAGTTAACATTAATACAAACTTTGTTTGACATGCAAATTGTTTTGCTCTCAGATTTCCCCAACTTCACATTTCCTCATTTTATAATGAGAAAACTGAAAGCTGTTGCAAGCTACATTGAGTAAAAGGGAATTCATATATTAATATGTAATCAGTTGGGTAAGATATGCAAGGAATCCAAGCTTATGGAAAAAAGGCTTTAAAGGCTTAAATTTTTTTTTAAAGGCTTATCCAAGCCTTTAAAAAAATAGTATTACGTAACCAATGGATCTTTTGCTATCTATTTTTATGCAATTCTCTCCCCAACCTTTCTTTAAATTTATATAAGCTTTCCAGTTCCATAAGAATAGGTAACAATTTCAGTAGCAGTATTTTGTCTAAAAGAAAACATTTTTGCAGTTCATCTGTCAGCAGTTATCCTTTCTTAACATAGGTTTGTGTCTGCTAGTTTGTGTCACTGAGAAAAAGTAAAAAAATATTCTCAAGTGTCAATATCAAACCTTATTGCTCTTTGATTTTCTAGGGTTCACATCCTTCCAAAAATGGAGTTTCCAGTTTTGTATAGCAGCATCTTACTAAAGTTCAGGATTATTTTTTGCACCCAGTTCTTTTGTCACAACCTCCTAATTGCTTAGGCGTTTGCTTAGATAACACCACTCTGCATGGTTTCGACATTTATAAATGAAAAACTGCTTTTAACTCAGTTTTTTAATGCTGATTTCAGAAATGTTATTTGTTTTTTTCCATCACTTACCATTTTTTTACAAATCACTTAAGTTGATGTCATGAGTTGTATTATTGAATGTATTAAGTTAGGAGTAAATGCTGAGATTTTGTAAACTAAATCTCTACATGTTGGCAACACTGCCTTCAGTCGTTTGTTTCTTGACCTTGAGAGTTCCATGTAGCAAAGTTTATCAGTGTGAGCTCAGTTTATTTTTGAGGTTATCATGTCAAACTTTTGCTGAAAAGTGAGTAAAATGTCTTCATGTAAGTGTTTGAACAATCCAGACTTATTTTGTTATATTTATGGAAATGATGTAGTTTCTCAAGCAAAGAAGCATATTACAGGATTTGTAAAAAATGTGTATTGTGCTTATTTTGGAGTGAAACTCTGTGGCCAAGATAAAAAGTGGGCTCCACATAAAGTTTTCGAAACCTGTGTTGAAGCGTTGAGATTGTGGGAAAAAGTAAAAAGAAAACTATATCATTTGCAATTCCCATGATTGCAGGAGCCTGTAAACCATTGTGATGACTGTTACTTTTGTTTAGTTAATGTAGAGAGATACAATGCAAAGAGAAGAAGGGTATCCTAATATTCCATATGCCATTAGACTGGTCCTGCATGGAGATAACCTGCCAATTCCATGCCCTCCACATATTGGAGAATGTAGCAGTGGAGAGTGCTGAAAGTGAAGCTTCTTAAGATGAACTGAAGTCTGCATGCCTGGAGACAATGTCCAGCCCTCAACTATTTTCACAGCATGAACTCAATGATCTGGTAAGGGATGTAAATTTACCAAAGGAATCTGCAGAACTCCTTTGTTCTAGGCTTAAGTCAAAAAACCTTTACATGGGACATTTTTCTCATGGTACAGACACAGAGAATGAGAACTAGTCCCCTACTTTTCTGAGGATTCTATAATTTTTTGTAATAATATAAATGACTAAATGAACTATGTAGGAATTAGTTACAATCCTATACAGTGGAGACTTTTTATTGACTCATCAAAGAGGAGTCTCAAAGGTGTGTTGCTCCACAATGGAAATAAATATGGGTCAATTCCAGTAGCCCACACTGTGCATTTAAAAGAAACATATCATAACTTGAAGTTGTTGACAAATATTAAGTATGAAGAACATGGTTGGTTGGTTTGTTCTGTGCTGACTTTAAAGTGATAGACATGTTACTTGGACAGCAATCTGGTTACACAAAAATGCCTTGCTTTTTGTGAGTGGGATAGTCGGGCAAGGAGTAAGCCTGGATTGTCAAGGTCTGGCCAAAGAGGCGCAGTTTGTTGCCTGGATCAAAGAACATAGTTCATAAACCGTTGGTAGACCCCCAAACTGTTCTCCTTCCACCCTTGTGCATCAAATTGGGTTTGATGAAACAGTTTGTGAAAGCTTTACCTCAGGAAGATGTCTGCTTCAACTACCTTTGTACCAAGTTCCCATTGATCACCCAAGAGTAGCCAAAACAAGGTAGTTTTGTTGGACCTCAAATTTGCAAACTAAAGAGGGACTAAGATTTTGATGGAACTGTGAATAAAAGAGACAAACAGGTATGGATTAGCTTCAGATCTGTTGTTGAGGACTTCTTAGGGGATCAACAAGGAACAGACTACAAGAATATAGTTGAAATATGTTGGCAAACTAGGCTGCAACATGAGTAGCAAGGTACATTTTTTACACTCCCACATTGACTACTTCCTAGAAAATCTAGGAAGCATTAGTGAAGAACAGGGTGAGTGATTTCACCAAGACATTAAAGACATGCAGATCAGGTACAATGGGATGTGGAATGTCAACATTTTGGCTGACTATTGCTGGATACTGAAGAGGGAGTGTAACGTAGGAGCTGAAAGAAAACCAAAGAAGTGAAAATTTGACCCATTGTAGATCAGTTCTTAAAATGAGAGGTGAGTGTTTAGTGGACTTTTTGCCACACTGCCCTTTTTAATAGTTTTCAACATGTATTTAAATATAAAAGTCTGGTAAAAGTAGCATTTTGTTATAATTTCAGTGCACAAATTCTGCCAAAATTACTAAACATTTGTGAAAAATCAAATTTTATTTAGTGAATTTTGAAAAAACTCGACATGGTGGCAGTCATTTTTGAAATCAGCATTAGAAAATGATTCAGAAACACCCTTTTCTGAGAAAACATCAGCAATTTTTTTTCAAAATGCAGAGTAGTATAATTTTCCATTGAACCAATCCATGTTCTGTTTCCTGTATAATTTCTGTTGAGATGTTCCTGTTGTTCATCCTTAACCCCATCCACTGCTAGTGCAAATTTAAAAATGTGGCTTCTGTCAGATACTTTTTTTTTTTTAATTTGTAAATGAAAACATACTGTACCTTAGTCCACCAGTATTTTCCAACTGGTTATACAGTGTTTTCTGTTTTGTTTTGATAGACTTTTTAGAATTAGATTTTTTACTTTATTAGAGACAGTTTTTTGTTTGGCATTTAACATACAGTGTATGTTAAATGCCAAATTGGTTTCTTTGGTTTATTTTCATTCACTGTTTTTTATTTGAGTTTGGAAAACTGTTTTCACTTTAGTAAAAAAGCTAAAAATGAATTTTTTATAATTAAAACAAAAAGGAGTGTCTTTGTTAAATTGAGGGCATGAGTGATGGAAGGGTAATCATGAAATCTGTAATTTTCTTTGCTACAGAAGTGGGCTTGGATAAAAAAAAATATTTTATAAACATTTTTTTATAGCTTATCTATAAAACTTGAATGTGTACATAGTGGTTAGGATGTAAATGTTTTTCAGCAGTGGGCTTGCATGAGCATAATCAAGACTTACAGACGCAGAGTAAATCTTGATTAGGTGCATGACACTTATTTTGAAATTACCCTGGACATCGAAGAAAATTTATTCAAAAGGTTAAACCTGTTTTGCATGCCATACTGAATATTATACTTTAATAAATACAATAACAAATTAATCAGAGGTTAGCAACAGTTTAACATTATGATTTTATAAGCTCTTTAACTTGTTACTTGCACCAATATTTGTTGTCAAGGTGGGAGGGCCTTATTTTTGACTCCATTTGGTGAAGAGTGAATTTTTAATAGAGAAATCATGGAAAACACTTTTTGAAAGGTATTGTGAATTGAAGCTATTTGAACAGAGTGGTCTACAGTGCATAAGAGTTTAAAAAGAAATGATCCTCATTTGCACCAGTGGGCTAAGAAGATATTTTATATGAATTGACCTATTTCAAAAACATTTATTATGAAATAGTTTTATATACTCCTTGGACTTCAGTGTAGTTTTTTATATTAAAGTTTTGATTTTATGATTTTTATTCTTTCTTTCAGTTATTTGCATTTATTTAGGTATGGAAGTGTTATCGTAGTTACTTATATAAGAAGCTCTGCAGTCATGAATGTAAAGACTATATAATAACTTTCAAAGGTAAGTATATCCAGTGTATACATTTTAGTCAGCTGGCATGTGAAACCATACATTAGATATTGCCACTTTGAGAAGTCATTTTGATCCTATTTATTTGAGATTTACTGAATTTTTAACAGAGGCTTGTGGGAAAAATTACTTTAGAAAGTATGAGTTGCTATTTGCTGATCAGAATGGTTTTCTGTGTGTGAAACTGTAAAGAAAATGGAAATTATTTTTGATCCATGTATGACTGTCAACAAGGTAATATTTTAGAAAACACTTCAAACACTGTAACACTTGTTCCAGTGATGAGCTAGCACTAAAATTTATTTGCAGAATATTTCCTTTAAACCTTTTAAAGTATATTGCCCATTTTCAGTGCTAGAGGGTTGTTAAATATAAAAAAAATTTCATTAAGAAAAGCCAGTGTCCTTCTAATATAGGTTTCACTCTCTTGAATTGCAGTGTTATCATTGTTACCCCCACTGCAAAGAAATAGTATGGTTTGTCATGGACATTCTTCCAGTGATATTAGCTAAGTGGCTGCCACTTAGAAGTTTAAAATGCTGAGGGAGTAGATATTCAGGTCCCACTTGTCACTCAAGGGTACTGAATTTTGGTCAAGTCTGGTTGTTATTGCTAGTTCATGCCACTCAGGTGTGAACCAGCATAAAGCAGGGGTTGAGATGTTGTATCCTTCATACCACATTGGAATGGCCAAGCCTCTGTATCACAAGGCAGTACTAGATGATTTTCATAATCCAGTGCCATACTACCATGTTGTTTAAGAGAGGGGGGGCTTGAAGTGGCAAACACTGTTTGGTCTCAAGAGAAAAGTTCCAACATCTTTCCATGCTATTAATATTCTGTTAATTGTATGAGTTGACTATTTTGAGTTGCATCTTTTATGACAGGTGTAATGACAAGATACAGTATTCCTTACATTTAAAGGGTGTTACTTTAAAATAGCTTTTGTCCACTGGATAAAAGTTGTTTTTGGTTCACTGGACCAAACCTATTCACAATGCTCTATGACAGTGATCGCAAACCAATGGCATGTGAAGGAAAAATACCAGCCTGCTGCCACATAAATAGTTATTAATTTATTCATCTATTTTTTTTCTTTGAAAACAAATTTGTTTTATGGTCTGTTGTCCACATCTAGGGACCAAAACTGTAATGTAACTGTGTGAAAAATTATGCAGCAGTAGTTCTCATTAGAAACTTTAAAGTACTGTTACATTTTTATAATATCAATAAAGACTATTTATTAATTAGTCATTTTTTTCCACTATGGCATGCAATTTTTATATTTTTGCTTCAGCTTATTTTTGGCACATGCCAGAAAAGGTTCCCCATTGCTGCTCTAGAGGGCATGTAGTCAGTAAGTGGATAATATTGCTGTTTCTATTATTCTGAGTAATGCGTATGTGGGAGGCACTGCTGAGGCCATGTTATGTTAAAGAGCTAGGCATATCTTGGCACGTGTACAGCTTATCTAAAATTTCATCACTTCGTACTGCATTTTCAACCCAAGTCATAACTCATCTACATTACTGTGCATTAACATGAATAGTCAAACTAACGGATCTGCAAAAAAAGAACTTCACTTACTAATTCATTTACAAATGTACAGTAGACTGTCGAAATAACAGCACCATAAATAATGGAACATTTGAGCTAATGGCACATTGAGATCAGATGTTTACATACAGTGCAGATGTCTTGTTTGTTTGTTAGTTTGTTATTTGGTTTTTAGGAGCATTAGCAACTAAGGCCATATTGCTCCGGGAAATGCGGTGGTCATTCCTTGACCTTTCCGCATCCTCCGTATTTGGTGGTGACGGGCTCGAACCCCGGTCTAATCAAGAAGCGTGTGCTACGCACTGCTGCTCCTTCCCACCTGGCTACAGAGGCGCCACAGATGTCTTGCTGTGCTGAAAAAGAAAACAGCAAGTCATGTGATTACTGTATTTGTTTACGTTTGTCATTTTGAAAGTGAATTCTGTACTGATATCACTGATTATACCGCTATTTTACATTTATTTTAAATTAAAAATCCCTCACTATGGCTCCTAAAGTTAATAAACCCCATACAGAGAAGAAAAGAAGAACAACATTAAAGCTTAGTGACAAACTTGATATAATCCAAACTATTACATTAGGATCATCCGGAAAATTAATTCATATACCCATGTGTATTGTCTCTAAATTGTGTTTGTTCTCTGGTCGATTTGCCTGTTTTGCTGGACGAAAAATATTGTTATCTACACCTGAAACTGACTAACTGCGGAGTGAAAAAAGCCCATAAAAGTTCCTAGTGCCATCGACGAGATTTGAACCCAGGCTTTTTCCACCTGGTGTGGGGAGGACGGTGATGATACCACTGTGCTACCTGTGCAGACTAAACTTGATATAATAAAAAAATAGAATGGGGCATAAGCAGGAGTGTATTAATGGTAGAATATAACATTGGATCATCAACATTTTTATGTTTTTTATGTGCAGTTAATAAAATCGCATTCTTAATCTCTCTGTTCTTGGCATACCCAGGGTCCTGAGCTGGATATCATCATTCTCCCTTTCTTGGTGATTCCCTTCTACTCTCTCTCTCTCTCTCTCTCTCTCTCTCTCTGGGTAACTCTGGTGCACTCAGGCTTCCTTGCACCATATAGCTAATGATGATAATAATAATAAAAAAATAATATATGGTCTCACTTGTATCTCATTACTAGCGGGGTTACCATTGGTTAGCTGGGACCACTTTATGTAATAAATATCAATGTATCTCATTACTGTCCATTTCCATCTACAATCTGCAAAGTTCCACTTCCAGATTCGGAACTTCATATGTCAGCATATTATGTCGAACTACAGTCAACTCAAACGTGTAATTCCGCACTAACCACTTAGTTATGTCAGGCCTAAAAGTTCTGTTTATACTCTGGCAAGGACATATACCATATAAGTCAGAGGAGTTTATAGCTGACCATTTTGACAAGAATACAATAATAACTGTATTGTGATCTCAAAGCACGGTCAACTTAAATGTGTTTGCTATTGCATCATTGTGCTACCCTTTGGCTATGCTAGGCCTGGTCAGCTGAACAGTGAGATCGTAATATTCCTGGATAAATCAGTCGAATTCCTGTGGATCAGATATGTAAGCAGTACATATGCCATAGGCCAAGGGAAACTTTTTATTCTGATTGCACAGACAGAGATGTTAAGTTCCCTGTAAGCAATAGCTATGCTTAAGTTTTTATAGAGTAGCTGAATTCTGAAACTACATAAACATTTTAAAGGAGAGTCTTATGCCATATGTTGGGGACATTTCGAGGGGGTAAAGATTTTCAGTTTGCTAATGATTTATGTATCTATGCATATTTATGTTATCTATGTTTGCAGCAAAAGCTTAGGGCTTCCTTGCACCATATAGTAAATAATACTGATTTAATGCTACAGGGAGTGATTCAAAATTTGTGCAACCCAAATATCAGTAATTAAAATTCATTAATTCTTTTACTCTTATATTATACAATCAAATAATCATAATAATTATAATGATAATTTTGAAACTGCACCTTTTTTTTGAATACATGCACTCTTTTCATCATATTCAATGACATCTTTTGTAATTTTTATACATGTGTTTGCAATTTCATTCTGTATATTGGCTTTCAGTTCTTCTGATGTATGGGAATTATTTTTTATACATGTTACCTTTCAAGAAGTCCCACAAATAATAATAATGTGCTAACATTAAAGCCAAGGATCTTGGGGCCACAAATTTTTAGAAATTGGATGATCACCAGAAAGTTTCTTGGCAATGCTACTATTTCATTGGATGCGTAGCAAGTCACCCAATCTTGCTAAAATCAGCAGTAATGCTCATTATTGAGTGGCACAATAAACTAGTATATTAAATTCCATATACATTTCCATCAACTGTGTTTGCAAAGAAGAGAGGTTCACTCATTCAGTGACAAGAAGTGACACATCACGCCCCAATTTTTTGAGGATGTGAGGACGTTTCACGAAGAACATGAGGATTTTCATTATTCCGTATTCTACTGTTTTGACTGTTGATGTTATCACCAATGTGATTTTGTAAGAATTGAGTATGGTTGTGCAAATATGATAGGCATTTAGGCCTAACTTTTTCAGCCCTTTATATACTTGAATAAGACATGAGAGAGATGAGAATGTTCATTTTGGGTTGCATGAGTTTTGAATCATCCTGTAGGACGGGAAGGGTGGTTAATGACTAGAACCAAAATGACTTAGATCATTTGCACTATGGTCTGAAAATGGGAATTGAAGTGTGATGCTAGGAATGTAAATGAAAGGTTTTGAATCTGAAGAACAGAAATCATGTAGTTACTTATAAGCTGGGGGAGAGGAGTTAAAATGTTTCAGGGCAAAAAGGTGTACAGGTTATAGTACAATTGTATATAAAATTTACCATGTGGTGTAAATGGGTGGTAGGAAGATGTCCTGTCTAAGCTTTTAAGACCTTTACAAGTAGGAAGAAGAATGTCATTGTTCTTCTGTATAAGATGGTGGTGAGACTGCATTTAGAATATTTGTTTGAGAATGTAGGCGTAACGTTTTCAGCTCTTTATATACTTGAATAAGACATGAGAGAAATGAGAATGTTCATTTTGGGTTGCATGAGTTTTGAATCATCCTGTAGGATGGGAAGGGTGGTTAATGACTAGAACCAAGCTATTTTGCTTTAAAATGACTTAGATCATTTTAATCCTCTCTAGAACCCTCTCTAGAAGTTCTGTACCCACACCTGGGTACAGAACTTCTAGAGAGGGTTCAAAAGGGAAACTTGATTGACAGGAGGTGCTAATTGATGTCCATATGAAGAGAAGCTTAGAAGGTGCATGCTGCAAAGGTTGGCAACTAGACATTTTAGGAGGGGGGGGGGTCCTGATTGAGTTATGTAAGATCTAAAAGAGATAAGTAAAATGAACAAAGGAGGTATATTTTCACTGGTAGAAGTGACATGAATTAGTAGGCACAAATGTAAAATCTTAGGGTGTAATAGAAGGCTAGATCTTGTAGTAAGTTCACCTTCAGGCAGGTGATTTATTCCAGTGATCTGTAAGATCATGGGAATAAATCACCTGCTATAGTGGTTGATGCAGAGAGCTTGGTTAAATTCAGAGTGGAATTGGATAGTCATTTTTTAGCAATTTGGAAAGATGAGTGATTGAAGAAATTGGTTTTCCCTAATCACCACACTTGCTCCTAGATTTAGAAAAGGCAGATACCAGGTTTTCTGAAGTTTAGCTACAGTCTGAGGTTAATGCCCCACATGTAGGAATGAAAGTTAAATACATTAATCCAAATGCATTTTCATCATGTATGCAGAATATCTTTGAACTATTGTTATAATTTTCCAGCTGCGAATATATATTTTATGTTGGCAGGAATGGAGTGAAAATAATTCTAAGCAGATTACATTGTAATCTGAATCCTTTAGCAGCTATCTCATAAATAAAAGCAAATAAGATTATGTAACAAGCTGATTATTCAAGACATTAGCTGATAAAATCACTCAGGAAAGGGTTGATTTACAGGTGCTTCTATGTCTTGAATGTATACTGGTGGCCAAGTTTCTGTGGATGCATATAACTGATGAGTGCCAACAGGCTTAGGTTCAGTGAATGACTGAGTGCCTTACCTATGATGAGCAAACTAAGATCAAGCACTCACCACAAGCAGTTGTCTGCAATTCACAAAACAAGCTCTCAGAAACTTAATCACAAACAAGCAAATCAGTGCAAGGTACTTTATTGATTTACTGGAACCATAACTAGTTTTAAGTGAAATACTAGGAAAGAGGCTTAGGCTCTTTAAACTGTAGTAATATTCTAATTTATGAACAACTGGGGAGTCGAGCCACTAGTACTGACTTTCCAACAGTACAAATTTGAGTATTCGATTTGGACTGTTGTCTTGAGAAGAAAATATTTTCTGATCAATTATGAGTTAGTTTGTTGGCTAGTTTAGGCTATAGTTACAGGGTTTTTGTCTATAATTGTTTCTGTTTGCTTCTCATTAACAGAAAAAGTGGGCTTTTTTTTTTTTACTGGTTGGTGATTTTATGATCTCACTTTAAATTCGTTCTACACTGTACAGTGTTTTTTAGTGCAAAAAAAAAAAAGTTTAATTAGACTGGTAGGTTAGTTATAGTGCAGCATGAGTTTAAGTGAGATTTGGTTGCAGAAAAGGTCCAGAAAGTTCAAAAATTTTTAGGTTAGTAAAAAAAAAAAGTTTGAAATGTCATGTTCTGTGGTAGACAATAAGTGCATTTACTGGCAGAAATAACTCTTGGATCTGTTCTCCTTCAAGATCACTTTGTTCCAACTGTTACTTTTCAAGGCATGGGATTGAACATTGAAGATACATTTTTCTAGAAAGGTGAGGCAAGACCATATACAATGAATATGGTTCACCATTTCTTGAAGAAATATTTTAATGATAGGGTCATCTGTAATTGGTACCTGGATGATATGGGGTTAGATGGTTTTGGCCATACTCACCAGACTCCCTGTAATTATTTGCCGTACAGATTCCTAAGGACATTAAGGTCTGAAGGAATAATCCACTTATTGTTGAAGAATTTAGAAGTGAAATTGCAGCTGTTGTGGAGGACATATCTGAAAGAAACACTGGATGCAGTTGTAGTAAACTTCGTTGAATGGTCTGGATGGTCTGAATAGTATATCTTTGAATGGTCTAGGATATATGGATGTAGGATAGACGTGAGGAAATTTGCCTTTAGTCAGCGGGTGGTTGGTTGGTGGAATAGACTGCCATCCCTTGTCGTGGAAGTTGATAGCCTAAATAAGTTTAAGGCTCAGCTGGACAGGTATTTCGAACGAACAGAGGGGTGAAGTGGAAGTGGTTATTTTTTATTTATTTATTTATTATTTTTTTTCTTTTGGCTGATGCTGCATAAGCTTGCTTTCTTGCATCAAATGCCTCTACTAATGCTAATATAGGGTTTACATATGAGGGGTGCTCAAATGTTCTGAGAACATGGTATATAAAATGTATTAATAAATTATAGGTTATTTTGATTGTTTAATGTCTTATAATAACATGAAAAAAAAATTGCACGTCAATCTCTTATGCAGTTTCTAAAGTTTGATTTTCTATATTGGTAAGTGGAAGAATAAATATCCATCAAATCAAGTATCATTCAGTAATCAAATTTTTGATTACTGAATGACTAAAGAGGGCAGAAATGCCAAAGAAAGAATGATTAGAGTATTTGGGGATGTATCACCCATTTATACTGCTGTTGCAAGATGGTCAGCAGAGTTCATAAGAGGATGGGAGTCAGTTGAGGATGATCCAAGGTCTGGTCAGCCATTTGAAACAATTGCTATTGTAGAAGATAAAATTTTAGAATACAAGAAGTGTTTAGAAGAATTAAAGTGTTTGAACTTAAAAAGTACTTAGCATTTCACTTGGAAGCATTTTAACAGTAATACATGAGCATTTGGGAATGTCCAAAGTTTGTGCAAGATGGGTTCCCAGAAATTTTTCCAGTCATGAAAAACATCAGGGGGTGGAGCCATCAAAAAGAGACTTTAAAGTCAATTTTTGCTGATCAAGACAGATTTTTATCTCATTTGGTGGCTGGTGATGAAACTTGGCGGCAATTTTTATGATCTTGAATCAAAATCAGAAAGCATGCAGTGGAAGCAAAAGGGATCTCCAACCCCGAAAATGTTTCCTAGCCATAAGCTGGAAAAGCATTGGACTAATTTTCTGAGATAGTAAAGGATTGTTAATTGATTACCATGCACCTAAAACCACAATAACAGGGGAATATTATGCCAGCCTTATGCTCAAGTTAAAAGCTACAATTCAGGAAAAAAAGACAAGGAAAGTTGTGTCATTGAGTTTTGCTTCTCCTGACAGTGCACCTGTGCACAAAGTGTGGGTTGCACATGCTAAAATTCATGAATGTGAATTTGAACAGTTATCTCCCCCCCCCCCTTCCCCAAGTAACTATTATTTGTTCAAAGCGTCTGTCTCATTTTTGTGGAACTCATTTCAAAGATGATAGAGCTGAAAGAGGCTTAGTTTGACGACCAACCTGAAGAATTTAAGGATTAAGCTCTTTGCAGATTAAACACAATAAATGTATTGAACTTTGGGGGTGAATGCATCGGGAAAAAAAACTAAAAAAAAAAAAACAAAAAAAAACAGAATTTTGTACTTATGTCTTTTACTCCATTCTCAGAACCTTTTTTTACTACCTCTTGTATTGAATATTTTTGATTGAATAATGAAATCCCATGTCTTACATGTTTGATAAACCCACCAATGGCTGTACAGCATATCAAAAAATGTTGACATTAAACACCAATGTGTCTTTCCTTGATGATCCCCTGTAGTTAGCATTAGGAAGCAGTGGTGAGCTGCGAATATTTTAACAATGGGCTCGCAGTTTTTCCGACTTTCTACCAAGTAAATCGGTCACGGAAGTGACGTCATCCGCGGCTTCCATTAGAGGCGCTTCCCACGCTCGCACTACTAGTACTGTGATTATAACGAGTGATGCATTTTTCGTGACCGGTGTGATATCTTGAGTCAGGGGCAAATTTAGGGAGGAACAGATGTGGTTTATTACCCCCTTAACCATGCGTATAAGTGAATGTGTAAAATGTTCCTAGGTCTATCTAAAAAAAAAAAAAAGTTAAAAACCTGGTCATCATGCCATGCCTTACGATGATAACTGGATACAACTATGACTTCACAATCATGCTTCCTGAAGTTACTACTGCAGTAAGTATGATTTCAACAATACAAATATTTGTCAACAATTTCTATTTTCGTCTCACATTTTCTTTACATTCCATTGTTAGGTGCCCCTAACAGCTGCGTATGTCGCTTCAAATAAAAGATCGGTACGTCAATCGGTGCTATTTTACAGAGATATTTAGATACGTTGCAGTAGCAAGTATACATCTCTTACTTTAATTATCATAAATCTTGTCTTCCAGAAATTATGAAAATGTGTGAATAATCGATAAAATATTTACAATAAAAAAGCTTTTTTATTTTGTAATCGATATATACAAATCAAAATGCCTAAAAGAAACGCGAAGGACATTTCGCATAAACCATCTACCGCGCGTGCTCGGCATATGGGCAACTTTTTTATACGACTTTTTTTTTTAACAACTAGGGAAATATAATGGATATATTTTTTTCATGATAAAATTTTAATATTGCGAATAAAAAATAACACAAAAATATTTCCTATATCACAAATAACATAAAAACTATCACAAAGCATTCCACAATATAAAAACAAATATTACATAAAAAACAAACTTTCTAGAAAAAGTACACAAAAAATCACAATTACATTAAAAAAATAATTTCACAAATATTCAAGAAAAAAAATTATTTCACAAATATTCAAGAAAAATTTATTCTAAAAATTGCCATATACAATTTACTTCTTTATTAATATTTGTTGTCGATCTGCTTTGCTCAATAGTTGAGCAATGATTACAGAGGAATGATTTGACGTAACGATCTGGATCAAATTGAAGCAATGGTTTTCCATTTAGATGTATGCTCATCATGATATGCAATGTGTTTAATTGTCAACATTATTCATTCATTCATTCACTCAATAGTATTCATTACGCTGAAAGCTCGCTCAGCTTTAGCACTGCTAATGGCAATGGTTTCAAAGATATTTTCTGGCTTTCTTAATTGAAAAGGGAATTTCACTCGATTTTAAAGATAAACTGTCTTCGACAAAATCTTTAAAATCATTAATTTTTATTTCATATTTTATTAGAAAACTTAAATTTCTTATTTGGTTTTCACTGTCTTGCCACCGAGACGAAAGTTCCTTCAAATTCACGATTTCGAATAGCATATGTTTAAAATTTTTTTCAATGGTATCGTTATTTTCTTTATTTAATTTAAAATCACCCTGTTCCATTAATAAGTTATCCTTTAAGGATAAAACAATGCATTTAATAACTTGTCATGATGTAATTTTTTTCTTTCAATTTTGATTCCTTCAAATTCTTTCCACTTCAACATGCTCTCAATTTTAGCTTCATAATTTCCTTCAGAATTTTTCAAATTAGCAATAGCACTGATAGTTCGAATAATTAATTTATATGCTTTTTACCATTGTGATTCTGTAAAGCTTCTGAAAGGTAAGAGAGCTCTTGCAGGATTTCGACCATTAGTGCTAAATGGTTAAGAAATTAATGGTTAAGAAATTACCATCTGCAAGCTACAAGCTGCTAATCGTGGCCCAAACACACAACCCATCTTTATAGTTTCCACATCAAGTTCTTTAGCATTCATCCTTAATTCGCGCTAGTTTTTTGGATTTTTTTTGATTTTTTTTGATTTGGTAGTTGTTGGCGCATCGGCTTCTGTGGCCATATTGCACCTCCCAAGGTTTTTGCAGTACTTTGATCCAAGCCCGAGGCGGGAATCGAACCCGTGACCTTTGGGTTGCCGGGCAGGTACTTTACCCACTCGGCAGTTTTTTGGAGATTGGTGATACAGTTTTTTTTTTTTTTTTTTTTTAATTATTGCCTGTATGCCATTATATTTTAGAACATTTTCTACACAGTGAAAGGCTCGACAAAGTTTCAAAATCTGCCAACATTTCATCTTCGTAAAGTTTATATATCTTAGTTGCCTCAATCCCCCCCCCCTATGTTGCTATTCTCACTAGTTCTTTGAATACTGTGCAAAATGTCTAAATCACACGGATATTCTACTACTGCGACCATGTAAACACAGACAGGAGAAATTTACTGGAAGGAGTGGATCACTCACTCACTTCTCCGAAAAACATATGTTCCTTTGTTGGAGTAAAGGGGAACCACAACACAGGTTGACCAGAGACTATAATCCGTGTCAAGAGTCTTCTTAATCCTCTGACTGGCTATGGAAAGCGTATTGACTAGTGCAACTTCTCAGTATGTGACTACATAGGTTTTACGGACACCAATAACATTGTGAAACGGTAATCCCTTTCACGCTTAATTCGCACTTTCTAATTACCTAAATTGCTTAAAGGCCAGAGGTGGGAACAATGCATACACAGTTGTCTCTCCTAATCTGTTCGTTACATGGAAATTTTCTTTGTTCAACGGAAACTATTTTAAATGTAATTACCAAGGGGACTCAAAAAAATTCGCTATAAAGGAGTTCGTTAAACAGAGGTCCGACTGTAATTAAATCAAAAATGAAGCAATTTTAAAATACATAACCGATTGATTGCGCCATTAAAATGCTGGGAAAGGGGCCCCGCTTGCCCCACCATAGTTTCGATTCTAGATACTCAATAATTGCTTTCAGGATTCCATTTGTAAAATAAATCTCAACAATGGGCTCGCAAATTTAAAAAAAAAAATAACAATGGGCTCTCGTGAGCCCACTATAGCTCACCACTGTTAGGAAGTATCTATTTATAAAACTTGGCTATAACAATATCAGAATATACACAGCCTAGGAAGCCCAGAGAAACAAATATAACATAAATAAATAAAGTAGTTTAATAATGTAACTTCATAAAAGAATTATATGATTGTTTAGTATGCTCTTTATATAGTAATTGCAGTGTAGTAACATTATTTTTCTTTCCTTGACATTGCTAATGGCAGTTTTATTTAAGAGCTTATATTTGTTATACGTTTTCGTTTTTATTTTTTCAGGACTTATTGAGATCATATATTTAAAAGAAAAGTTTCTTTTAAGGTGATTAAGAAAAATACATCACTATGTCGTCTTTTGCCCTTGACTGCACCCTACAACCATCACAGCAACAACATCCTCAGCAGAAGGAGTTCCAGTGTCCAGTATGTTTTAAATATTTCAGCAGAAAATTTACTCTTGAGATGCATTTTCTTATTCACCAAGGAGTAAAGCCACATGCTTGTCCTTTTTGTGGAAAATGCTTTCGCCAGAAGGGAACCCTCATGAGACATAAGGTGAGTATGTGCAAGCTATTCAAATCAGATCAAATCAGCTTAATTCAAATTACATCCAAAGCAAATTTGCATTTTTTTTTTCTCCCTTTTGTGGTTCTTGATTATCATCAGTATGTATAATAGTGGTTTGCTTATTGGAGGTCTAAGTGTCTAAAGGCACGTTTGGACTTTGTATAGAAAACGTTTTCAGATTTTCCTGCCTCCCCCTCTCCCACCCACCATTCTGCCCTGTGGCCTGAGCCATGGCTTTTGAAATTATGATAGGCATCATGGAGAAATTCAAGATCCTGTAAATTTCACTGCCAACCCACAATTATAGGAAGTCCATAGTTGTGGCATGAGGAGAAAATTTCAAGTTCTGAGGCAGTGGCCAGACAATTTTCTTCCTTAGGTTACAACAATAAAAAAAAAAATTTCTGTTATCATAAAGGTATGCATCATTGCTAACAGCATTTGAAAATTGAAGTTGCATCTTTGAAATCTTATATTTTTGATTGAATATGATATTTGCCAGAATATAAATCCCCCCCCCCCCACACCCAAATTATATGTTCTTAAAATTAAAATATCTTGTGCATTTATTATTAAGTTTGAACTTCATTATTGTTGAGAAAGGAGGTGGATGCATCCAAAAGCTTCAATGGTGTTTTATCGCTTTTAAATTTATAATTTTTAATGCATTTTAAATTCATCAATTCAATTTTATTTGTTGTAAAGTAAATCAGTTTTTGTAAATTTTTATTAATTAGTATACTATCTTATAAATTAATATACTTATAAATTTACTAATTTATAATTACTTATAAATTAGTAAATTAGTATACTATCCAGTATTATTTTATCATTAAATCAGTTTATTTAAACGGTTGGTGTGTTTGTCTAAACTTGTGGTGTGTATAACCCCAACCTTAGAGGCCTTTTTGCAGAAATGGCACAGCAGTTAACCTTGAACCTTTCCCAAGTTGTCCATCAAGTCATGTTCCAACATGCTCATTTGCTTTGCAGTAGGACAAGTTTTCATTACCTTGTGTTTTTGCAGTTTGCCAGAAAAATGACAGACAAAAGAATCAAACAACAAATCACCTTGAAATTTTTAACAAAACTAAAGAAAACACTAACTGAAAGTTATGAGTTGTTACTTCAAATTTATGGGGACCGTACTATGTCAAGAGCTCACGTGTTTGAATGGCATAAAAGATTTTTAGAAGGAAGAGAGAATGTGGAAGACAATGAACAATCAGGACATCCAGTATCCATGAAAACTGATGAAATGTGGACTGGATAAGGACATTGATTAGAAGTGATCATCATTTAAGAATTAGAATGGTTGTATTAGAACTCAATATGGACAAAGGAACAGCTAGACAAATTTTAACTGAAAATTTAGGCATGAGAAAAGTGTGCCAAGATGGTTCCAAAAATTTTGAATGAAGATTAAAGAATGAGAAGACTCAAAGTTTGTGAAGATGTTTTTAAAAAAATTGCGAAGATCCAGATTTTCTCATTAGTGTAATTACTTGTGATGAAAGTTGGCTGTTCAGTACAAGCCAGAAACTAAAAGACAGTCAGTGCAATGGAAGATGAAACAGTCCCACTGGACCAAAAAAAGCAAGAATATCAAAAATGAAAACCATCCTTCTTGTTTTCTTCCCTATTAAAGGAATTGTTATGGCTGAATATGTTCCACCAAATCAGACTGTCAGTCAAACATGCTACATTGAAGTTTTGACAAGGCTGTATGAAGAAAGAGACCTGAATTGTGGAACAATGGTTGAATGCTCCAGCACATAATGCACTCTCTGTTTACTAGTTTCTGGCCAAAAAATCAATCCGTGTGTGTGTGAAACTGCATTTGCCCTACTTGCCCCAGACCTAGCCCCTTGTGACTTCTTTTCTATTCCCTAAACTGAAAAGTTTACTTAAGGGAATCCATTTTCAGTCCATTGAAGACATTCAGAAAAAATGAATAAGTTGAAAGGGATTACAGAAGATGACTACCAGAAATGTTGCTCTGCTTTGAAGAAATGTGTGGAACAGTGTGTGCAAGCTATTTTCTTGGGCTTACGCACACGTTTTATTGCAACTGTCTCATTATTTAATAGCCACACCTTGTATGCAGAAATAAATTTTGCTATACTTTTCTATCATAGAAATAGTAATTGCTGCTTTATTTTACTGAATTGATTTTAAAATCAGTAATAATAATAAAAAAAGTTTATACTCCAGCATGATCACTACATTAATCTTTTGACAATAAATACAATCATGAACTGTATTTAGCAATGATGTGGGCTTGGACCACAGTCCACTCAAATGAGTATACATGAAGATTTTCTTCATTTAGTTCTGACAAGAAAGTCTTCAAATAGCCATACGAACATTCCTGTTTGGCAGTTCTCTGTAGGCCATTGGCAACCATTTTGAAGCTTAAAATGAAATGTTTTAAAAATAAAATATTACAATAAGATAGGTTAGACATTCTGGAAAATGGCCTATTAGTAGAATATATTCCAATTTTGTGCAAATGAGCAGTTTTGTCATTGCTGAAGTTTAATTATTCATGCTCAATGCAGGACTATTTGCTAACTTGTGTTCAGTTGGTCTTTGCTCTGTTTCCTGGTGTTCTTTGTTTACATCTGTTTGCATTTTGCCTTCATGGGTATCAGAACACTGCTGATGAGCACCTGAAAGAAAATCTTATCAATAGATGACTGATTGAGAATGCAGTGGATGTTTTGTAGTCTTTTTCTTTATCTTTCCGAAATTCTCTGGAATTCATATCCGGAAATTGAATTTAAATGTGGAAAAAGCATAAATAGTATAAGATATCATTGAAAAGAAGTAATGTTTTTTTTTTTTTTTTTTTTTTGTGAATTTTTAAAAATTTATTTGAATTTTTACAGTAATTTCACTGTTGGGTAAACAAGCAAAATTAGGAAGAAATTAATATTTAAAAGCATTTTTGTAGAAGTGTTTTAATTTTTCTAAATTCCACAAAGCAGCTCACTTCATAGAGCCAGCTGCTAGTGGAAGACATACACCCCAGGGCCCATACATTTTTAGAAATCCACTCCTGAAGTGGTGTTCAGGAGACAGCTTGCTTCTTGTTAGGGATGTCAAACCTTATTTGAGCAGATTTATAACTATTCAATAACCGGTTATTTCCTTTTTTTGGTGCATTATAAAATTTGAATGGTACTCTACTGTTTAATTGACAAGATTGTAGTTTTTGATAACATAATTTTCTTAAAGAGTGCATATTTTACGTTATACTGTTGTTCAATGCTACAAGCGTCGCTGTCGTGTTTCAATATCTTTTAAGAGAAAACAAATAAAAAATAAGTAATTGAATGACAGAGAATATTTATACACAAAAATAGATCTAAAATCGTTTCTTTGTTTTATATTTATAATGATATATGATAATTTGTTTTTATTGTATGACAGTGGTGTTGTTTTATTATGAAGTATGTAATAAATTCATAGATATTTTGACTGCAGTGAATTTGTTTGCATATCGCAACGAGATCATTTATTAGTCCTTGATTATTTTTAGTTTAATTTTTTTGGAACAGAGTTTCAATTTATATTAGTCTTATATTTTATTATATTAATTTATTTAAAATTATTTTAGGGGTTTTTCAAGATGAATTCAAAGAAATCAGAAGTATGGAATTATTTTAAAAAGACCGATCAGCATTCTGCTCACTGTTCTCCTTATGTTCCATCACTATACAGTGCAAAGGAGGTTCCACAACAGGACTGTGAAATCATCTATGCAAACACAACATTACATGCCGACCGGGCTAGCCGAGTGGGTAAAGTGCCTGCCCGGCAACCCAAAGGTCGCGGGTTCGATTCCCGCCTCGGGCTTGGATCAAAGTACTGCAAAAACCTTGGGAGGTGCAATATGGCCACAGAAGCCGATGCGCCAACAACTACCAAATCAAAAAAAAAAAAAAAAAAAAAAACAACATTACATTCAAAGACGACAATGCTACACCTGACTCTGCAAAGAAACAAAAAAATTGAAAGCGGTTCTATATTGACATATATAAATGCGAACGTTTAGGTGAACTGTTGTCTGAATGTGTGGCAAAAGATAATTTTTCAATTAGTGCAATAACTAATTCTAGAGCTGTTTGCGAATTTATCGTGAAAAGGGGCTATGAAATGCCACAGTCTAGCAACAGTAAGAAAGTTAATAACTTCATTTTATAAGGAGGTAAAATTGAAACAGAAAGATGAATTCATAAAGTTAATTAACAATAATGTCAAATTTTCAGTAACAGTTGATGAATGGACTAGTGTTACTATGAAGCATTATCTTAATGTGACTTTACACCTAGAAAAAAGTAATTATAATTTGGGACTGATTTACATAAAAGGTAGTTGCAACGCCCTTCACACTAAAGAAATTGTCAAGAATTTGGCATTGAATTTGAAAATGACATTGTTGCATCTACACATGATGGTGCAAAGGTGATGCAAAATTATGATTTGTTAACTGGAGTTGAGAACCGTAGCCAAGTGGTCAGGAGCGGGAGTGCAGTAGCACACGCTCTTTGAGTAGACCGGGGTTCAAGCCCCTGACTGCTGAATACGGTCGATCTGCCAACCCGCACTGGACCAGCGTGGCAGATTATGGTCCATTTCCCTCAGCATGAATTTTTGAGGAGGCTTCCATCCTGCAGTGGGTTGATAATGGCTGCACTTTACTTTACTTTTATGTTATGTTATAGTCACGCTATTCACTTAGCTGTTCTTAATGTTTTTTATCAAAAGAAAAAGGAATCACTTGATGAAGACGTTAATGAACATGAAACTGATGACATATCTGATTCTGATGATGACGTACAACTATAAAATAGTTTAGATACAGAATAATAATGAACTGGAGTTAACAGAAAATTTAAATACAGTTGTAACACGTTCCCGAGCACTTATAAAAGTTTTTAAAAATTGAAGTGTGAAAAATTCAATTCTTCAAAAATATGTAGTTGAAGAAAAGGGGAAAGAATTGTTGTTACTTCTAGATGTGAAAACTAGATGGGATTCATTAATTCTAATGTTTGAAAGATTAGTTCTTGTTAAAAAAGCTCTACATGATATGGGACAAAATCAGGTATATTACGAGAGTGATTTCAGATCTATGGAATTATTAATAAAAATTTTAAAACCAATAGAATTAGGTGTAGTGGAACTTAGCAAAGAAACAACGACATTGATGACTGTGGAAGGTATTTTAAAATTCATGTTTGCAAAACTTGAAGAAATAGACAATGATTTAAATGTCATAATGTTAGAAGCATTAAAAAATAAAGTTTTCGAATGCAGGAATAAAAAATTAATATCTCTAGTGAAATTTTTACAAACTGGAAACCTGCCTAAAAATAATCAAGATCAAGATGATCTAAGCTATGTTCAAAAGTCAGTTTTATATCCATTTACAAAAACATTAATTATGAGACTGTTTCCTAATAAAGATACAAGTCTTTCTGAAAATAATGTTACTATGATGGACTGAAACAAATAGTAACACTGACATATGTCACGTCAGTGAATTAAGAGTGACTAATGATGGCTGTGTTAAGTCCAATAATTGTTTGAAAACTGATGACATTTAGAAAAATGAAATTTTTTGAAAGTATGGGCAATGCACAAAAACTTTGGAAAATCTTCATAATGCTCTATTAACAGTAAAGCCAACTTCCACTGCTACAGAACAAATTTTTTCTACGTGCTCCGCTATACAAACTAAGATTAGAAATAGAATTAATCCCGAACTTTTAGATGCACTTGTTTATTTATAAAGTACTACTTTTTGAAAAAATAAAATTTCAAACTTTATATTGTTTATTTTAATTGTAATAATTATTTAATAAGCAATAAATATGATTAAAAAATAAATTTTTTACTTACTTTTTTATATTATCGATTTGTTTATGTAATTCATGTTAATAAAAAAATTGCAATTGTCAGTGGCATTTTGTTGTACTACTTCCTATAAGCCAAAAAATGCGTCGGTTAACTGGTTATCTAGTGCAAAAACAATCGGATAACCATTTATTTGACATCCCTACTTCTCACCCATATTGAATGCAGGTGTGATATGCAGAGCTTGAGTGTATGGTTTGACAGACCCTTAAAATTTGTTGCATAGTGTTATCTTATCTTCTTTAACAGCATTCATCACAGCTTTGACATATAAAAAATGCTGAAAATATTGTAAATAAATGAAAATAAATGATAAAATAGTGAAGCAAAACAGAAGAATCATAAACAAAAGAGAAGAATCATAAACAGAAAATAGGAACCATAGGCAAAAGCAGTTCAAATCAAAGCAGGATTGTAAACAGAATAATCTCTCTACTAATAATCAAGAATTAATTGCAGTTTCATATAAACTTGCTGAAGTAGCAAGCCTATATTTTTGTCTACAGTGACAGAGGCATAATTAATATCTTTCTCTTCCTCTCTTTCCCTTCCATTTTTTTACTCAATTAATTAAGCAGCATTACTTTCATGTGTGGTAATAACTATGATTTTTTTTCTTTACATTCTAGGCCCTTCATAGCAACACTGCTCTTTTCCACTGCAATTTATGCAATCGTGGGTTTAGACAAAAGAATGTGTTTCTTCATCACTTAAAGCACCGTCATGAAGTGTCTACAGAGAATTTGGATCGAAGAAAGTGCCGTGCCCAAATGACAGATTCACAGAATTTATTAACTAACCTACCTCCATTTGCAATGGCTACTACAGCAGCCATAAATCCATCAGAGAGGAACCTGGAAAATATATTTCCTGGTCCAGTGAGATCTCCTAGTGATGGCAATGACAACCAGACGGTTGTTATTCAACTAGGTGACACAGGAAATCATTCTCGGGAAAGTGGAGATGATAATCAGACTTTTCCTGAGCCAAATGATAAAGGCATGCAAGACATGTTAAAACAGAAGATGCAACCTGATTCAAGTTGCATAGTTAAATGTGAACCTCCATTTAGATGGATATCTGAAAGAAGTCATTATAGTTTACATCCAGATCAGTTTGTAGTTCCTCAAAGAATTTTTAATTATGAGTGTGGTTTCTGCTTAAAGTTATTTGTGACAAATGAAGAGTATAGTCAGCACATAGCAGAAGAACATGGAAATATAGAAATTGTCAGTCGCAAGAAACCTCTTAGAATAGGAGAACGAAATATTACAACTACGTCTTTAAGTCATCATGTTAGTGATACAGTTATTACCTCTTCAACTTACTCAGGCAATCCACAAGCATCAGCAGATGGTATGAGTAATCGATCATCTAGCAAATTGTCAGAAATAACTTTTACGTGTATTCCTTGCCAAGTAGATTTTGGCACAGAAGAAGAGTTTGAATGTCATGTGAAAACTCATGTGCAAAGTGTACTCTTGAGTGATTCAGAATCATTAGAGACAGAGCCCTGCCAAGAAATAACACCATATTTAGGATCTCAGGATGTAAAAAATTTAGGACAGAATGCTGATTCAAGTGGGTTACAAAACGTGGATGACTGGCAGACTCCTGAAACTGATGATGGGACTAATGTAGAAGATGTGTCTCTGATTGACAGCAGTATTTCTATGATGGACTCTGCTAATATAAGTACTTCTCCATCAGATACTTCAAAAAATGCCTGCTACTCATTAATGAAAGATAACAGTAACTGGCCAATTACAAAACCTCAGGAAAGTAACCAGATGATGTCTCCAGTTTCAAAAGTAAAAGGAAAACTGTGGAAACCCAGTCTTATATCATCAGTTACCTCATCTCCACAAAATTCCAGAAGCGCATTTCTCTCATTATGCTCTAACAAAAAAACTTCTAGTAGTAAATTGTTAAGCAAATATAAAGATGTAACACATTACTCCAAAAAGTTGAAGCCAAGAAATTCACTTAAGAAACCTTATGTAATTCATCTCTTCTTATGTCCATTTTGTGGAAAATTTTGCTCCAGTGCAAAAGTTTTAAGAAGGCATACTGATATACATTTGCAGTCATTTGTGATGAAAGATTACCATAATAAGTTAACTAATAAAAGCTGTTCCATGAGTGTAAAATCACATTCTAAGGAGCATATTAAAGCCAAAAATGAAAAGTTAAGAAATAGAAAAATACACTATCAAAATATGTACAATTTGCAGAATTCACAGGACACGAATGAAGAAAATTCATGTAATACTACAGAGTTTATTTTGCCAAGTACTGAAAAGGAAAGGCAACAAAATATTTTGCTCACAGAGCACAAGAGTGGTGCAAATATTGCCATTGATCATTCAGTTCAAGAAAGTAGGTTACCAGAATACCCTGAAAATCATACATTTATTAATGTATCCAAAGAGGCAGAGATGAAAGCCATTGAAAATTGTATCTCGCCGAATGAGAGCAACAATAATTTTATTCCATATAATTTTAATCCTTCATCACAAAGAAAATTTGCATGTAGTAAATGTAATAAGACCTTTTCAGAAAAGATACTTTATCATTATCACCTCCAAATGCATCTTAATGTGAATGTGTTTAGTTGCTTTACGTGTAAAAGGAGATATTCCAGTAAAAAACTGCTTTTACACCATACTCGGTTGAGTCATATGAAGCATTATCAGTGTCCAACTTGCTTGCGTACATTTCAGTACCGGATTATCTTTGAGCATCACGTCAAATCTTGTGCTAAGGAGAAGAATAATCTCAGTCATTATTTTAAAGAAGGTATGTGCGTTCCTCTGATAGATTTGAAAAACTGTGTACTAAACAAATCCCGTGGTATCATTGGAATCATTCCAATCAAAAGTAATAGAGAATGTGAATTTTTTGATTCTTCTGTTGGGATTCCAATCATCACAATCAAGCAACTTTCAAACAGAACTGTATTTCAGGAACTTCCACTTGTTGGAAGTGTGACTCTTAATGGAAAGTTAGATAGCAGCACTAATATGACAGATCATACATAAGTATGCCATGCCACATGTAAATATGTGTCTCAGGTATGATATTTTGTAACTAATAATCTTGCATAATGAATGTCATTTTTTTATATTATTTTTTTTATACACTTTTGTTTTCTTTTTGCACTTAGAAACTTACATTTTTTGCATATTTTTTTAATTCTTACACTTGGTCACAAAATGTAGCATTATTAATCTTTGGATGCTTTAGCAGTTTTGTTTTCATCTTTAAAAATGTATTATGTAGAAAATGTAAATTAAAAGTATTTTGTTTTAGATAACAAAAAAGAACATGTTTGTGATAGAATTAGTTCTCTTATAATAGCAAAAAAAAAAAATTATTTTCTTTCAGTTTGTAGACATGGTTACTCGAATCTTTAATTTGTGTACTCCATAACATAGAAATTGTATTTCTAGGTATTTTTATAGTTTTGTTTTATAAGAAAAGTTGTTGACAATTAAATATACTATAAAAAGGCTGTTTATTTTGTGGAATTTGTTAAGTTAAACAATCATCATACAGGCATTTTTCTTTTACATTTAATGCTTAATTAAAATATAAATGCACAAGGCATATGAGCTTAAAATATGCTATAAAATATCGGTGTAAATACACACCATAGGTAGCTCATAAAAGAAAAACTACAATTGTAGTGTAAAGGCATCGGTTTAATTGTATCTCATATCGTGACTATCTTTGCAATGAGTCACCATGTATTGCACTACCTTGAATAAGTAATGCTTCACTAATAGAGAAGACTATTGTTACTTATTCTCAGTGGGCACCACCACCCAGATGGCACCATTTCAAGGCTTGTTGGCCTGCCTGCCCACCCACCGATGATAGGCCAACAAGCCTTGAAATGGTGCCATCTGGGTGGTGGTGCCCACTGAGAATAAGTAACAGTAGTCTTCTCTATTAGTGAAGCATTACTTATTTGAGGTAGTGCAATACATGGTTATTCGTGAAGGTAGTCATGATATGAGATACAATTTCATCAATGCCTTTAGACTACGATTGTAGTTTTTCTTTTATGAGCTATCTATGGTGTATTTACACTATTTTATAATTTAATGTTAATATTAGTAAATTAATAAAAGGAGTTTACCTCAATATAGTACGTGGAACACTTCCGTATGATACCCTCCAGAAAAGGAGGGTATCATACGGAAGTGTTCCACGTACTATATTGAGGTAAACTCCTCTTATTAATTTACATATTATTATCAACGTAGAACATATTGAGTATTTCAGCTCTGATTCATACTATCTAATTTAATGTTAAATACATATACATAAGCTAAAAATTGAATTATATTGCACGTGATTAAGAAGAAATTATTTAATAAGTATTTTATCCTCTATGGCAGATTAATCAGCATGTTACATTGTTCCCTTGTTGCTCATTGAGGAAGACTAGATTCAGTTTCTGTCTGTGACTAGAGAAATTCTTTAGGCTTTTTTAATTGGGACTGTAGATGGCTGATCTCAGATGGAGGGAGCAAGGTTTTCCTTGTGAATTATTCCAGGTTTTTTTTACCCACACATGTGGCCAGAAGATGTCCTGTATTAGGATTAATCATCCAATATGGGGGAGTGGGGGTATGGAAGAAAGCAGAATTCCTTCCCTTTCAACAACTGTGGTAGTATAGTGATCATGTAAAAATATGCACTTTAATTACTTAACCGTACACTTCAATATAACCACCGTCTTTCTTTAAGAATAACCTCCATTGCTCTGCACATTACTGTTAGAATTCTGCAAATTGCATTGCATTAATTCTTGCACACATTAACTTTTAATAGAAATCTGTGTTCCAGTTGGAATGTACTTGATCTCTTTGATCAAATTAATAATAGGCAATTACTGTGTGTCATAGAATAGGAATTATAAAATAGGGCAACAGGAAAATTGTCATGAAAATATTTGTTCATAATTGAATAGTATTTTAAAGTTATCTGCTTCGTGATGCATTCTATATATATATTTTTTCTTTTCTCATTATTCCAAACCTTGATAGATAAAGATAAAGGTCTGGTTAAATAATAGTATTAGCTAATGAAAATATTTGCAATCTGGAGCAGTGGGTTAAAAAAAAGAAAATATTATAATAACACTGATATTAAAAGATAAATTTTTATTATAAGGATTCCCTGTAAAAAAGAGAAAAGATAATGTGATTAATAAAATAAATCCAACATAACCATGAAATATACACCAATGAGCCAAAACATTATGACCAGCGACTCATTATGCAAATCGAAGCAACTGCAGGTGAACTACAGCGCTTGCACGGGTCAGGACACTATAAAAAACACCTGATATTGAGCTCTGTTAATCAGTGTTACTCTTGTTCTTCAGATGGGTAAGGCAGCGGACTTAAGCAAGTTTGACAAAGACCAAACTGTAATAGCAAGAAGAGTGGGTCAGAGCATATCCGAAATGGCACAGCTGGTGGGGTGCTCATGGTCAGCCGTGGTCCGAGGAATGTAAACCCACGAACTGCCAGTGAGGTGTTGGACGATCACGGCTCATCGATGATCAAGGTGAGCGAAGGCTCTTCCGGATGGTACATGGCAACAGAAAGGCTACTGTGGTGCAACACGCCAGTAATTGGAATGCTGGTGACAGGAGTAATGTGTCACAACACATAGTACATAAAACCCTGCTGAAAATGGGGTTGCATGGCCGCTCCGAGTGTGCCCATGCTAACCACAGTTCACCAGCGACAGCACCTACAATGGGCACACAAGCATCAAAACTGGACCTTGAGTGATTGGAAGAAGGTCGTCTGGTCCTATGAATCACATTTCCTGTTGCACCATGCAGACAGATGGGTAAGTGTGCGTCGTTTACCTGGGGAAGTGGTGGCACCTGGATGCACCGTGGGATGAAAACAAGCTAGTGACAGCGGTGTCATGCTTTGGGCGATGTTCTGCTGGGATACCCTGGGTCCAGTCATCCATGTGCCAGGCACTCTGACGTCTACCACCTACCAAAACATTGCTGACTAGGTACACCCTTTCATGGCAACGGGTGGTGCCGTCTTTCAGCAGGATAATGTGCAATGCCACACTGCCCGAATTCGAGACTGGTTCGCGGAACATGAGGAAGATTTCCAGGTATTGCTTTGGCCTCCAAATTCCCCAGACATCAATCCCATTGAGCATCTGTGGTTTGTGTTGAAACAGCAACTCCGATCTGCAGTGTCTCAACCATGATCCTTAAACTTTTTACAGGAGTTTAAGGATCTGCTGGTTACGTGTTGGTATCAGATACCACAAGAAACATTTATAAATCTTGTAGCGCCCATGCCTCACTGGATACTAGCTGATTTGGCTGCACGAGGAGGACCAACATCATATTAAGTAGGTGGTCATAATGTTTTGGCTCATTGCTGTACCTGTCAAAACATATGTAGGTGTAAAAAAGCTTGTAGTTTTTTTTGGCACCAGGACACCTGCACCAAAAGTCTGTTCACAGTGAAAAGCCAACTTTCTGAATTTTAAAACCAGAATAAGCTCTACTACCAAAGTTTCAGGGTGTTTACATCTTTATTGTAACTGCTTATGGCAACCAGTACCACATTTAAAAATGGGCAAATGATTTCTCTATATGTGAAATGGAAGAATTTATTTATTTTGAAGTGGTCTGCAACATGATATAAGACCCCAGCATGCAATGCACTAAATATGAGAAGATCCACAATTGCGGCTTTTAACTTATTGATAAATTTGGTAGGCCTCTTTGAAATCCAAAAGAAACTGAACTTTCTTTAAAACTGTAAATAAACTTATTTCCAGAAAAAACTAATGTATTGTGTTGAAAAAGGATTTTACTGCATGGTTTGAAGGCTGTATACAATTAAAAATAAATGGATAACTGCTCTGATGAGCTTATGATTACTGGAATGCATGAAATTTAGTTATTGTTGAGCTAATAAGATAAATTTAGTAAAATTTTTGTAATACAGTCCATTCTGGTTATTTTGGACACATTGGGACTAGTGCATTTTGGCCCGATTAAGCGGCTGCCCCAATTATCCGAAGTTTCACGTAAATAGTTAAAAATACAATGTACCCCCCCCCCCCTTACAATTGGTTCACTGTACAATCAAATCACGTTACGACGAACTCATCATAGTAAAGTCCGTTCACTATATGATGTGTAGTAAGCGCTGGTCATTGTGATCACATTTGTGAATTGAATTTTAATTGTATTAAATAGCGATTCTAATTAGTGAAAATAGGAGGAATATTATCCACAGGCTATAAAAGCAAAGATATATTAAGCACAAATTTACTCTTTATTACCTTACCAATTAAAAAAATTAAATGATACGTGAAAATCGGAAGAATATACGTGATAATCGGAATGATTAATACGTACTGTAATATGTACATACTAACTAGTTAACATTTCTGTTCACTGACATTTGTGGGTAGGGGTTAAAATTTAAAACAGTAAAAAGATAAGCAATCAATAACAAAAACACGGCACACACAAATTGCAAGTAACATGATGTGCGCAAGTAAGAACGGAGTAACGAGTTAAAAATAGGAATGAAGAGATCTGAAAATTAATTTTTTTTATATGATTGAAGATTTCATGGATGTGAACACATTTTACCAGTCGATATTATCGCAAATTCAGTAAGATTGAGTTTCCTGTCCGTTTATGATAGATTTCACTAACAGAAAAGCCCAATAAACAGGTGACTGCTAATTGTTTTATAGTTGTGACCTCAAGAATTTTGACCGAACCACGTGGTACCGTCGGAGACAATCGTAGGGTAATCTCCAGTGCTGCGGCATGCTGTCCCAATTAAGTGAAGTAAACCCTGGTTATTTTCTCGATTGGTGTCTGTTTTTTAAGATTTGCCCCAAATAAATGGCTGCCCCGATTAACCGGTGGCTCAAATAACCGGAATCCATTGTAATTGCCACACATTATGGTCTAATTTTCTGGGTCACAATTTGTGGCTTAAAACTAAAACAATAACTGGAAAGTTTTACATTATTTGGCATCTTTCTTCCAAGGTGCATAACTGAGCACACTCCACATCAGGAAAGGGAGAGAATTCATCAGAGAAGTTATCTGTCAATCTCAAATCTAGTTTTTATATGCCCTTTGAGTAGCACAGTTGGTAGAATTGCTGTCCTCCCCACATCAGGTGGAAAAGACCCAAGTTTGAGTCCTGTCGATGATGTGAGGAATTATGGGCCTTTTTCACAATGTGGCTGAGTTAGTTGGTCTCAGAAGAGGGTGGCATGGTTTTTTCTCCTGAAACTCAGGTTTTTCATACAGAAAACCAACCACAGAACACATGCAATTTATAGAGCAATATAGCCTTAGTTGCTTTTGCCCCTTAAAACCTACAACAGCAACAGCTTGTTCTTATATCCTTCAACCATGCAGTAGTTTTCTTTTTTTGAAAACCAGAAACAAGATTAAATTATAATTTTTGTTAAAAGTTTATCAAACATTAATTATGTTGGATAAACTTTTGATAAAAATCAATTTTGTTTTTTTTTGCCAAATTTTACATTCCACTAGTTCATATTTTTCATTTCAAGCACTGGTTGGTGAGTGACACAACTTGTTGGCCTACACATTGATGTGTAAACAGATTTGAGATCAGTGCTGCAGGTTATTGTGAAATTCCTCACTTGTAGTCATACATTTTTTTAACAGTTCATAATGTTCCACTTTTTTTTTTTCTGGCTTGTTGGCTTAGTAGAAATTCAGATAACTTAGATCTTAATCTAAATTAATAAAGTTTTCATGTAAAATAAATGGATAACTGCTCTGATGAGCTTATGACTACTGGAATGCAAAAAATTTAGTAATTGTTGAGCTAGTTTAACACTTAGTAAGTGCAAGAGCAACAAGGCTCAGTATGTCCTACGTTATTGTTCAATTTTCAAAATAATGAGAAGAATTACCTCAATATGCATGTAGGATGTTTCTTCGCTAACACTCTCCTTGAATTTAAACAGATATTAAAATAATAAAATGAATTTACCATCGGAGGCAAACCATTAGTGATTCATTGTACCTGGTATCTATGGTCTGAGAGCTCTAAACCCAACACCAAAATACATCAGAACTCCAATGAGCGGGAGAAGACATTGTGTCTGTAAATTAAAAATGAATACAAATAACTTCCAAAAATGCTAAAAATAAATTTTAGAATTTTTTGATTTTCGGAAGTTATTTGTATTCATTTTTAATTTACAGACACAATGTCTGTAAATTAAAAACTCGGAGTTTTGATGTATTTTGGTGTCTGGTTTAGAGCTCTCAGACCATAGATACCAGGTACAATGGATCACTAATGGTTTGCCTCTGATAGTAGAATTCATTTTATTATTTTAATATCTGTTTAAATTCATGGGGAGTATTAGTGAAGAAACATCCTACATGCATATATTGTGGTAATGCTTATATTTTGAAAATTTCAATAATGTGGCATGAGAGAGGCAGAGGCAGGCTGCTGCTGAATGAGGAAAAGCATTGGAATACTGTCATAAAAAACTGACAATTGTCAGTTTTTTTGGTAGTATTCTAACGTTTGCATCACACTTGTTTACCATGAATTGTACTATATATATATAGGGCAAGTCACATAAAATGCATGTGTTTTATGTGACTTTTCTCAAAAACTAATAAGATTAGACTGGTGCTGGTTTTTTTTTTTTTTTTTTTTAAGCTGTAATCAGGTTATGCCTACAGATAACAAGATATGGGTGTTACTCAGTTTAAAATGGCACAAACGATTGCCTATTGTGAGCATTATCAGATTGAGTAATTTTTATTTCTATTTATTCTTATATCATATTGTTTCAAAATTCTATGGAGAAAAATCTGTACTGATAGCTGATAGAAAGCAGGGTCCATTTTTCAGGCAGAGGCACTCATTTTAAGTGTGCAAAAACGTAAGAGGAACTATTATATGCATCAAATTTTCAGTGTAGATGAAATGGATTTGAAAGAACATACATTACTAAAGAGAAGAATATGCCTGGTTTTAAGGTATCTAAAGACAAGCTAACACTCCTACTGTGTGATAATGCAAGTGGGGGCTTCTTATGTAACATGTAAAGCTACTCTTCAAGTATTCTGGAAGCCTAATGCTAAAAGCTAGTGACTTGGTCAATTTTTGAGGACTAGGTTTATAAACAATTTGCTTTATTGGTGGAAGTATCCTGTAACAACAAGAAGCTGCCTTCCAAGCTTTTCTTGGTAATTGAAAATTCCCAGGGTAGGCATCACCCTTTTCTAGATGCTCTCCAGCCTAACATTGGTTATTTTTGTATTTTATTTATTTTTTGCCATTTAATACAATATCCCTCATCCTGCCTGTGGATCAGGGCATCAATTTTAAAAGCTCCAAAGATGATCAGTGCTGCCTGGAATGAAATTAATCATTTTGCAGATATGCATTATGTATACATTTTTAATGTGGGCTCTGTGGAATATGTAAATGTTTTGAAGGTTGTTTCAAATAATGTGTATGTGCAAATTGTCTAGTTTGCACATAAATTGTGCAAAATGTGAAAATATGGTGGGTGTTGCCACAGTTTATCTGTTTCTAAGTAATTGCAGATTACTTGGAAAACACAGATAAACTATGGCACAGATGCTACCTGGGTAGTATTGAGTATAAGAAACACAGATGCTATCACTTGCCTGAACAGAAATGAATAATAAGAATTTTCATTTTGATCTACTGTGAATTGCAATAAACTGATTGATTTCAATTCATAGTATATTGAAATTAAAACAGAAGATGCTGCATAATCATTTAGGGGCTACTAGTGGAGAAAGGTACACTGGAAGATTGATTTTATTTCCAAATTTAAGAAATAAATATTTTTAAAAAATGTTGGCATGTTAGATGCCATATAAGCAAGAGAGGATTAAGGTAAGAAAACAGTTTATTTACAGTATAATACAATATGTGTATATACAGTGTGTTCAGTATCTACAAGAGTAAAATTCAACATAAACTGACCTACAAAAAAACCTCAGGAACTCATTAAGTTTGTAAATTGAGGACCACCTGTACTCATTTCATGTGTCCAAGAATGAACTAAACACAATATTTTTGTTAACTTGTTTTGAATAGTTTCACATTTGTATATATTTACATTAGCTTTTAACCAAACATATTGGAATCCATGAGTATTTTATATAATAGCATATTGGAAAAAAATAATTCACTGAAATCTCAATTTGTAACAACAACAAGCAAAAAAAATACCTTTATTTTACAAACAATGCCGTTTTATACAGAATTCTGATCACATGCATAATTATGGTACTAAAAGAATAGTCAATATTATCTATGTACTTCTGGTATACTTTGAGCCATTCTTTTCTTCTCTAAAGAGACCAAAAGTCTTATGGTGTCTTCTATAAGGAGATCAAAAATTGAGTTAGACAGCTGAATCTTCACTGATGCTTCATCTTCATTATAGTTCACCCATTCAGGTTCTTCTTCCTTTAATTCCTGAATAAGAATGCTATCAAGAAAGTCCCTCTTTTTACGACCAAATTTGAAGTCAGATGTAAAACTTCCTTTGCGATGAGCAATTTTGGCAGTGCCCATACCTAGCTGTGTATGCACTTTTTTCTTTACCGAAGAAAGGAACTTCTCAGGATCGTGGGGTAAAGGAGACTTTTGGGTAAGTTTCCAGGTCTTTGTCCATGCTGGTATGGGCTTTTGTTTTTCGCTAAAATAATAAATAAGACTAATTAGTATTTCTTATTTTCCTATTGACCTTTTCTGAAGCAGAACAAAGTTCTTTCAAAATTAAAATAGCTTTGCTATACAAATCATAATGGAAACAACATATACAAGAGCATTTCAAATGCTGTATGTGAGTACATTATAAATGATATGCACTTTATTAATACAGCTGAAGGATCTTAAATTGAATAGCAATGAAGTTATTACTAAAACTGCTATCTGTATAAAGTGTAGTAGTTATTCTCCACAGATCTGGAAATTTATCCCTTCCCCCCCAACCACTTTTTTTTGCTTGATGATATAATCCATAAATTTGAGGAACCCAAAAAGTTACCTAATATACTAAGTTTAGGGCTTTATATTTTCATGCAGCATATAAAAAAAACCTTGATTTAATTTTAATAGTGAATTTAAATTTTTCTCATGGACTTTTTTTTTTTTGTTAGTTGTTGGCGCATCGGCTGCTGTGGCCATAATACACCTCCCAAAGTTTTTGCATTTTACTCTGATCCGAGGCAGGATTCGAACCCATGACCTTTCCCAGGCAGGCACTTTACCCACCTGGCTAGGCCGGTCGGCTCATGGACATATTGAAATTAGAGTCATGACATCAAAGTAGAGGACAATATTACTAATTACTAGTTTTCATCATTCACCCATCTCAGTTTACCTTCTAAAAGTAGCCATTAATTGGCATTTAGTTTAGCACACATTTTCAGAGTATACAGTATTTAAAATAAATAAATGCTCAAGGCATAATACTTTAAGAGTTTGGTATCTATATAATATCGGTGTTTAGATACACCATAGATAACTCTTAATAAACTACAAAGTAGTTGTTGTTGGCATCATTTGCTGTTTCTCATATTGTGCTCTGCCTTCAGGACGAGTTGCCATGATATTGCACTACTTCGAATAAGTAACTCTTCACTAATAGAGAAGACTATTGTTACTTATTCTCAGTTGAGTACCACCACCCAGACAGCACTGTTTCACGGCTATTGGCCGATCATCAGTGGGTGGGCAGGTACCCTGGTAATGCAGACATGACGACCCAGTTGTGAAGTTAATCACACAATATGAGAGATGCCAAGAGGTGTAGATGTCAATATTTAAAATAAATAAATGCACAAGGCATAATACTTTAAGAGTTTGGTATCTATATAATATCGGTGTTTAGATACACCATAGATAACTCTTAATAAACTACAAAGTAGTTGTTGTTGGCATCATTTGCTGTTTCTCATATTGTGCTCTGCCTTCACGACGAGTTGCCATGATATTGCACTACTTCAATAAGTAACTCTTCACTAATAGAGAAGACTATTGTTACTTATTGTTACTACACCTCTTGGCATCTCTCATATTGTGTGATTAACTTCACAACTGGGTCGTCATGTCTGCATTACCAGGGTACCTGCCCACCCACTGATGATCGGCCAATAGCCGTGAAACAGTGCTGTCTGGGTGGTGGTACTCAACTGAGAATAAGTAACATGTGGATCTTGGAAAGGTGGAGCTTGATTAGACTTAGCATTGGAGGAGAATTTGAAAACACCAAGTCATTTGGGATTCTGTTGAAACTTCTTAGACAGTGGTTATTTTTAAACTATCTTTAACTACAAAAGTTCAGCTTCAATATTTTTACTATGATATACTGTATGTGGAGAGATCTAGTTGTGAATGCCAACTTTTATTCTGGATAAGTTTAAATGGAAGGTTTGTAGGTCTTCTTAGATATTTTCAAGTGTACCTCTTTCTCCATTTCTGACCTTTGTCTCTCAGTGCTTTTTTAATTTTTTATTCTGAGTAAATATATAACAGTACAGCAAGTATATACCAATGAGTCAAAACATCATGACCACCTACCTAATATGATGTTGGTCCTCCATGTGCAGCCAAAATAGCTCATACCCGGTGAGGCATGGATGGTACAAGATTTCTAAATGTGTCTTGTGGTACCTGGTACAAACATGTAACCAGCAGATCCTTTAATTCCTGTAAGGTCGGTGGGTGGGACGCTGCAGATCGGAGTTGCTGTTTCAACACAAACCACAGATGCTCAATGGGATTGATGTCTGGGGAATTTGGAGGCCAGGGCAATACTTGGAAGTCTTCCTCATGTTCCGCGAACCAGTCGAACAATTCGGGCAGTGTGGCATGGCGTATTATCCTGCTGAAAGATGTCACAGCCAGAGGGGAAGACCATTGCCATGAAAGGGTGTATCTGGTCAGCAATGATGTTTAGGTAGGTGGTAGACATCAGTGCCCGGCACATGGATGACTGGACCCAGGTTATCCCAGCAGAACATCGCCTAAAGCATGACCATCACCACCAGCTTGTTTTTGTCCCACAGTGCATCCAGGCTCCATCACTTCTCCAGGTAAACGATGCACATGTACCTGGCCATCCACATGGTGCAACAGGAAACATGATTCATTGGACCAGACAACCTTCTTCCAGTCACTCAAGGTCCAGTTTCAATGCTCGCATGCCCACTGTAGGTGCTGTCGCCGGTGAACTGTGGTTAGCATCAGGCACTCAGAGTGGCCTGTGGCTACGCAGCCTCATTTTCAGCAGGGGTTCGTTGTGACACATTACTCCTGTCACCAGCATTCCAATGACCGGCAAGTTGCGCCACAGTCACCCTTCTGTTGCCACATACCATCCGGGAGAGCTTTCGCTAGCATCGATGAGCCGTGGTCATCCAACACCTCACCAGCGGTTCGTGGGTTTTCCCTCCTCAGACCACTTTTGGTAGGTGCTGACCATGAGAACCCTACTAGCCGTGCCGGATATGCTCTGTCCCAGTTGTCTGGCCATTACAATTTGGCCTTTGTCAAACTCGCTTAAGTCCGCTGCCTTTCCTATCTGAAGAACAAGAGTAACACTGATTAATGGAGCTCAGTATCAGGTGTTTTTTATACCATGTCCTGACCCGCGCACGTGCTGTAGTTCACCTGCAGTTGCTTCGATTTGCATAATGACTCGCTGGTCATAATGTTTTGGCTCATCGGTGTATGTCCCTGCTATCCTGGTCATTTTATTGTTATATTCAAAGTAGGGTAACTCCAAAATCTGTAATCTCAGGTTATATCTAATTAAGGTATAAGTATATCATACTCTCATCCACATAAAAATTGGACATTGCGATATATTCAAAACGACTGCATGTGCATTTAGAAGTTACACTCTTCTAAACTGGAAATGAATGTTGGGGCATTTTTATTTCAGTAGGAAATATTCTAATCAAGTTGTTTATAAACAAGGTCTCTTTATAAATATTATACTTGCTGACACTTGACATTAAATTTCTAAATATCTTGTATAACGATTGGATAAATCCACTAAATTCATTTCCTTTGCAAGAAACAAACAAAAATAAAAACTTACCTATATAGATCAAGAGCAACTTCTTTGGTCAAATCAAACAGGAATTGTTTGTACTGCTTCTGAATTTCTGTGTTCTCCTCTTTTTCTTCCAAGTAATCAGTGTTAGGCACAACATCTGAAAGAGATAATCCATTTTGATAACCTTCCAAGAGTACTTCTGCAGCTTTAGTAACTACCTTATCCAGTTCTTTCTCAGTGTGTGGAACTACAAAAAAGGGCTCTTGAGACATTCTAATTACAGATGTAGCAATAGTGGCGCTAGATGTTGTACTAACAGTTATATCAGTGGTTGACTGTGGAAATGTATAAGGAGGAGGTGGCTTGTTTGGAATTTGACGATAATACAAATGTTGATACTGCTGTAAAAGTAGTTGTTCTTGTTGCTGTTGACTAGCATTCAATACAAAATCATCTTCAAACCATTCTGGTTCTTCTACCGAGAGACCGGCTTCTTGGTCTGCAGTTTTTAAAAATATACCCTATAAGTAAAAAAAAACAAACATACATTGGACAAAGGCAATATAAGACCAATAAATTATAATGTAATAGAATCATAAATTTCATTGCAATGAAAAATAATTTTCCCATTTAAATAAATATAAACAAATTTTGTGAAAATTCATTTATAACTTTTCTATAGAGGTGAATGAACTTGCATCTCCAAGTCTATTATAGAAAAAAGGAACACTAATTATACCACGAAAGTAATTATTGTTACAGTTAGGTTTATACTGGACAACATGAGATTCTGATAAGTACCAAGACACCCTGACATTAAAATTAAATGAAATTATGAAAATAAGAAAACACTGCTTGCTTCCTCAGGGAACACCAGCACTTGTGAACACTAAAATGGTTATATTTTTCTACATTAGTCTTGAATTCATTTATATTTATTTCAGTGGAAAAAAATTCATTCACAAATTCATTTGATGTTCAAAATGAGTACAGAACATAGTGAACAGCATGAAGTACACCTTTCGGTGCCAAAATTTTCACATAAAACCTGCTGTGGCAATAGTGCACAAACTATTTTGTGCAATGACTCAAAATTAGCTGCATATTTGTGCAAGGGTGTTTGTGAGGCTATGTGAATATTTACTGATTTTGTTTAGAGATAATGTAGTGTAGTCAATTTGTTAAATAATGAAAGTTAACATATAAAACTTTAAATATTATTACTGATTTATGTGGGTATTAAAAAACTATTTAATGAAATTATGAAAATAAGAAAACATTATGAAATATGCAATTTTTATTATATTGCATACAAAATTACATAAATTCAAAATGGCAATATATAATGAACATTCCAGGTGTGTGTATGTGTATACATATATATATATATAAAAAATGAAAAATTGAATAAGAAGATAAAACAATTATGGATAAGATACTGGATTATGATTAAAGGAACCAAAACCAGATATTAAGTTATAGTTACAGCTTAATTTTAATAGAGAATTAGAATTAACATACAAATTAACACACATGAGCCAAAAGTATAGACAACTTAAAACATCAGTAAAATAATTTATTTACGTTTGTGTAATATGTAAACATAAGGAAAAAAAAAGTGGCTGCTAAGATCTTATATACATCATTAGAGAAATAAGCAGTTGTTAAAAATAAAAACTGTTCAAAACTGGCGACTTGTCCAGATTTTTGGCTCATATAATACAAGTAAAAATTATAAACAAAGAAAGAAACAAAAAAAAAAAAAAAAAAAAAATTCTGAATAACCTTAACTAAAATATGGAAATTCTAGATATTCTGAATTTTCAAATTCCTCATTAATTTGGCTTTGCTTAAACACTTATAAGTATAATTAGTTCTGAATAGTATTATAATGTTGGAATGGTTTCTATGTGTTAGAAGGACAATAAAAGTTAATTTAAGAAAATATAGCAGGAGCATTCACTTCACTAGAAATTATTTATTTATAAATTGTCGACGATAATTTGAACAGACTCGGTTTTTCTTATAACTTGTAAAGATAATAAAATAAAAAAGAACGCTAATGAAAATCATATAGTTTCTGGCAAGTCTGAACCTGATTTATAACCTAAATATTTCACAAAGATTTTCTGTATGATCCAATTTTTTTTAATGATATTAACACAAAGGTAGATTAATGATGTGCATTTGAAAATTGATAATATAAATTATCATTAGTAATTATGAGCTTATACGGCATCAGCCAAAAAAAAAAAAAAAAACACTTCCCATTTCACCTATTCATTCCCTCCATCTTCCTTCAATTTATTTAAGCCATCAACTTCCACAACAACAGATGGAAGTTTGTTCCATCCGCTGGCTAAAGGACAACTTCTGGACATCTATTCTGTAACCATCCTTCCTTAATTTGAATTTGTGTCCCCTCGTGTGTAGTCTGAGCAAGAGGAAGAATCTCATCAGGATTGAGCTTGCTCAATCCATTCAAAGCCTTAAACTCCTCAATCAGATCTCCTCATAGTTGCCTAATCTTCAGATGCTGTTTGTTTCGGGATTTATTAGGCACATCGGCAACTATGGCCGTAATGCGCCATCTTCAGATGCAATTTGCAGAAATGAAGCCTTTCTCGGTAAGAGCACCCTCTTGAGGCCTCCAGACCTGTATGCAGTACTCAAGATATGGCCTGCCCACTGCCTTATATATACAATGGGATAATCACCTTATCCCTACTATCAAAATTCCTGTATATCATTGGCAAAACCCCATGGGCTGTCTTAGGCAGCCTGTCAGCATTGCTCAGAGAACTTCATATCCAACTGCACAATTACCCCTGTGTCTTTTTCATTTTCCACTACCTTGAGTGCAGTACCACACAGTTGGTATGTTACTCTGGGGTTACTGCTACCCATATGCAGTACTTTGCATTTGTCAATGTTAAACTTCAGTTGCCCTTTCTCAGCCTACCTGCTCAACTTTTCTAGATCCTGTTGCAGTAGCGTACCATCCTTACTATCATTAATAACCCTACCAATCTTTGTATCATCTGCAAACTTAGACATTAAGCCTGATATGCCTTCATCAATATCATTGACAAATATAGAAAACAACAATGGACCCGACACTGAACCCTGGGGAACTCCACTAATAACAATAGTCCACGAAGAGCACTGACCACTTTCTGTCTTCTCTCACTCAACCATCCCTTTATCCATAGCAGCAACTTCCACTTAATGCCACACTGCTCCAATTTGTACAGCAGTCTTTTATATGCAACAGTATCAAAAGATTTCCTGAAATCCAAGTATGATGTCAAAATTATTTTTTGCTTCCCATTCCTTCGTGACCACATCATAGTATCCAATAAAATTGGTCAGAGAAGATTTTTCTGTAACAATTTATGCTGTGGCTGAAGTATAGCCTTGTCTAGATGATCCTGCATTACTTCTTTTGGTAGTGACCCCATTATTTTCCCTGGAACAGAAATTAAACTAACAGGTCTAATTACTTGTATCACTCTTTTAGGGGATGCATTTGCACATCTCTGGTTTGTGGGAAATATGCAATGTTACCAAAAGCCCTAAATGTTTGTATAAATCCTAGCTTTCTTTAAAGAATATTAATGTGAGATGGGGAAAAAATAAAAAAAAAATTATTAAAAAAACTTGATACCCAAATCCCTGATCTGTGTTATTCTTGAGTAAGTTTTATGATTCAAAGTAGGGTGAAAGTGTGTATTCAGTTTTTTTTACTTTAAGAACATTATAAAATAAAATAAAAAGGGCTTTCCTTAATATTCAAGTAATAGTGACTAACTCAGCCATATGTCTTATTTAAAGCACAATTAAACATATTGATGGTTTGGTTCTAAAGGAACCAATTTCAATTTTTACATATCTATTCATAGGCATGATTGAACTATTACTTTGGTAAGCATCCTGGAAAAAAAATTAGTTGTGTAATTTTTCAATTAAATGTGTAACACTTCCTTTAGCACAAATCACTTCATGACTTCTCATTGGTAAATGTCCAGCTAAACTTCTTAAATAGTTTATATCAATATTAGGCCATTCTGAAAGTAACCGAGCCATTAATTCATTCAGGTTTCACGGATGCTGTCATCTTTTCACTTTCTGTTCAAGATAGTCCTATACCTTCACTACAGGATTTAAATGTGATTTCACTAGCCAATTTAAATACCCTATCATTTGCTTATATTCTTTATACCTGTTTAAAACAGAAGAGGCCCTGTGAACAGGGCCTCTTCCGTTCGTGACAATTAAATCATCTTCAAAGCATCACTTACTCAGCATCAGCTTGTATGATCCCTTGTGCATAGTCTGAATGAAATACTCAATTTTGCTTATACTCATTAGAGTATAGGCAAAATTTGGATTTGTCAGACCATTTTTCCAATCATCAATAGTTGAGTTTTATGCCTTTTAGCCCATATTAATCAGGCTCTTTTATGTGCCGACATTGGTCTTTTTTCAGAGCCCTTACTCTATTTATCCATTTTATGCACTTTTCTTCACTGTTCTCTTAGAAATCAGCCGATGAGATCCATGGTTTGGAGCAGTTCTTTTCTTGTTTAAAATCATTTTTCATTTACTAGACATGATATTCATCTCCAGTCATGAACACTTGGCACAGCATTTCGACCACAATTCTGGTTTCTGCTGATTTCTGGTTGATCTCAACTCAACACCATTCCTTAAAACTCTTATTACTATTCTTTCTGCAATATCAGCAAACTTAGCAGCTATTTCTTTAGCAGGATGTTCTTTAGATCTGCCAAATGCTATCACTGCTTTTTGTCACTTACATTCTTTTCTATGCCCCATCTTTCCTGGTGGATACATTTTGCTTTTTAAATCACAGTTGATATAACTGTAAACAGAAAAAAAATGGATTAATGTTATACTCTAATTTCAGTTTTGTGAGCAAACAAGCTCAGAAGATATACATGTTCAATACATTACATGCCCTAATACCAAGACTAATTTTTGTCTGGTGTCCTTATAGTATCTTATGCTAAAACAGCCAATGTCCAGCTCACTTCCATTTCATCATTTATGTTTTAGCATAAGGAACATATAACAAAATAATACATCAATCATACTATAAACACAGGAGGAAAAAATTAACTTTGGCCTTTTCAGAACCAGACCACAGATATACTGCTGCTTACATTCAGGATAATTTTGTAATCATTTATGTTTTATAATCTTAATATTGTAATCGTCAGGGAAGACTGCTGGGATACTTCTTGTTCAGGAGAAAATGTTTGGGTATGTTGCAGAAAAACAGAAAAGATAACTTCTTACCCATATAAGAGTACATCCAGTAACACTACAGTAATAAAGCATCACCAAGAGTAGGTCAGGATCAACCAAATTGAAGGCCATTTATAAATCACTCAAAGGAATTTAATTTTACGGTTTGGTGTGTTATACATTTACCTCCTTTAATGAAGTTGTTTTTTAAATGATAAACCCAAAAGTACTGGAACCTACAAAATTATAGTACCACATATGAGTTGGGTTAAGAAGGCAAAAGAATTTCTGCACATTGTAATTTTCAGGAAATACATAAGAAGGAAAGTTCTTCAAAGAAGTGGGAGGCATATAAGGAAGAGGGAAAGGTTACTTTGAGGAGTGCAAAGTTAAAGTGTAAATGGAGGGAGACTAGCTGATGCATATATCTCTGACTGCTTAGAACAGGGGTCCCCAAACTTACTTCAATATGTTCGTGTGCCAGATCTGGCCGCAGATATTTAAATTAATTTTACATTAGATTACAATACATTTTATGAAAAACACATTTTACAGTTATTTTAACATTCGTCAGTTGATTAATAGTGTTGGTGCCTCTGTGTTGTTAGCTTAATCTTGTAAGATATTAATTCTGCTATTTCCGCTCAAAAGCATTCTTTGAAACATTGTTAAAATAATCCGTTAATCTTGACCCTGTCATTAAATGGCAATAGGCATTAGAGACAGTAATTAGGGATTTCCTAATCCCTTGCCAGCCTGCACACTAACTCTGATGTTCAGAGTATGAGAGCAAAGGTCAGCCTAGGCTTCTACTACAAAAGAATCCTGGATCCAGGATAAAATCTGGCACCAGCAGCATGGGCTAATGATTGGTATCAGTAAGATCCTGAACCAGCCTTTGCGAGATATAAGACAAGACTGAGTTTTAGAAGGGTTGAAATCAACTAAGTTGTCTTTGCCCCACTGGAGAATTACCTGAAGATCGGCATTTAAGGAATTGGTAGCAGATTTTCGAGAAGTTGAAGCTGATTGAGCAGGACAAGGTTTCTCAAAATGGAAAGTGGAATGCAATGTGCTATCATTGGCAAAACTATGGATAGGATTTCCAGTCAATGGAAGAAGGTCATTAATGTACAAGAGGAAAAGAGTGGGGGACACCAGCATTAGTGGAGAAGTTAGAAGACAGACAGTCATCTACCATCACCCTCAGTGAGCGATCAGAGAGAAAACTGAATAACCAATTACTAAAAACAGTAAGATGGAAGCTTTTTTAGAAGACCTTTATGTCAAACATGATCAAAAGCCTTTGAGATGTCAAGAGCAACTACTTGTGTTTCACCGAACCTTTCCATTGAATTAGTCCATAAATGGGTAACATAAGCCAGAATATCACCAGTGGATCGACACTGACGGAATCCATACTGGTGATTGTTGATCAGATGGAGCAACAATCTGTTTGTTTCTAGGTAGTTTAAGAGCTGGTGGTTAATTGATTTCTCCATTACTTTAGAAAGAGTAGAAGTAATTGCAATGGGACGATAATTGGATTTGTCACCCTTTTTAGGAACTGGCTGGATACAAGCAAATTTCCAAATAGAAGGAAAAAACACCTTTGGAATAAGAAAGTGAAAAAAAAAAGGCAGCAAAGAACAGGAGTAAATTTAGGAGCACAGGTTTTGAGAACAAGAGAAGAAATACCATCGGGACCTGGAGCTTTCTTAGCATCAAGATTCGCCAAAATCCTTCTGGCATCCTTTTGACGGAAGACCACAGGAGGCATTGAATGGAGCATGTTGGGAATGGTGGGAGGTGCTTTACCAAGATCATTAATAAATGAATTGGAAGAAAAATGGGATGCTAGCAAGTCAGCTTTATCCTTGGCTGAAGTGACAACAGAACTATCTTGTTTGGACAGAGGTGGGAGCAGAGATGGGCAAAAGGTGCGGCCAATAGCTTTGGCAAGAGACCAGAATGCTCAGCTACCATTAGGGCAAGAAGCAAGTTTTCTACTCTTAGCCTGTTCAAACTCTAGTTTTGGACTCATTAATAACTGTTTTACAATTGTTGCGAGCTTTGGCATAGGCAGAAAATGAAACTGAAGAATTGAAAACAAGCCAATTACGATATGCAACATTCTTCTCTTGAACAGCCTTAGCACATTTATTGGAAAACCTTAGATAAAGGACGAGACTTTAAAGTGGAGTGTGGAATAAAGAATAATTTCACTGACATGATCTGAGCAAACGTTGACATCAGAAGTTTTGAAACAGTAATCCAAACAAGGAAAAGAAGAAAAGAAATCCCTCAGGTCATCCCATTTTGCATTCGTATAATGCCAAACAATATGAAGTTGGGAATAGCATGAGATAAAGGGTCCATTGGAGAAGAGACAATCACCAAGTTGTGATCTGTGGTGCCTAAAGGACCACTCACTTCAACCATGTACTTAGAAGGGTTGTTTGTGAGAAAAAGATCAAGCGTGTTGGCTGTATGGTTAGGATCGTCCAGTATTCTTGTAGGTAAATGAACAAGTTAGTAATTGTAAAAGCCACAGCATCTCAATCAGCTGGGTCGGTGTGACTAGAAAACAGAACCAGCTAGAGTTGTGAACATTAATATCACCAAGGAAAAATTACCTCACTGTTAGGAAAGTTGGACTGGAGAAAGTCAAGTTGCAAAGGGATGAAGTCAAAGAGCTCCAATTGATTAGTGGAGTTGAGAGAACGGTAGAGACAACAGATGAATTTGACAAAATGAGGTAGAGAGATTTTAAGCCAGAGAAGATTGAAAAGAGGAGATTCCAAATTACCAAGTCCTTGACAGGGAATATCGGAATGCACAAGTACCACCTTTGAGGCAAAAGGAATCATACAGTGAATAATTTGGGCAACTGAGATGAGCAGTAGTTGAATCAACCGATAACTGAGATTCTGTCAGAAAAAAAGTATATGGGGTTTGGCAAACTGCAAGCAGAAATGGACATCGTTAAGATTAGAATTGAGACCACGTATATTTGTGAAATGAACTAGGAAGTGTTTGGAAGGTTTAGATCTTTTCGCAGATAAGCTTAAGTTGCACTCTACAACCACATTCATCGCATTAGTTATAATTTTGTTGTATTACTAACTGTATTTTTGTGATTAGTACAATAAATAAGTAATAATTAAAATTTGATATAAACAAACTAGTATATTTTACATTACATATCCATCAATTTATTTTTGAATTTGTAGATATAGGTAGGTATAAAATTTGTTTCTCTACATAACTTTAATGCAGAGAATGTAGTTTTCAGTAATTAGGAATTTTCTCCAGCCCGCCAAATATTCCAAAAATTCATGTGTGACCCGCTTCTCTAAACGTTTGGGGGACCCCTGGCTTAGAAGAAGTGAAATTACAGAATTCAGGAGAACAGTGCCCATAGAAATATCTGTAGAAAAGGCGTACAGCAGAAACTGAGTGTCTGTGTAAAAGGAAGTGAAGAAGCAATCAAACTGCTTAAAATTATAATGCTGACAACCAAAACATTGATTTTTTTTGAGTTTTGATTTGAGTTTTGCTACTGGCAAAACTCAAACAGATCTTTGGCAGATGAAAGAGGCAGGAGAGAAAAGAAAGGAAGGGAATTATGTTTTAGTCTTAGTATTAGTTATGGAAAAATGATGCAAAGAAGCAAGCTTATACAGCATTAACCAAAAAAAAAAAAAAAAAAACTACTTCATTTTGTCCATTCCCTCTAATAATATGTCCAATTCCCTCATTAAATTTATTTATACTTCCTACCTACTTTTTATATGAAAGGGTCCATGATTTCCATTTTCACTTTATGCAAAATAAGATGAAAATAGATTTGTACATTATCTGTTAGGAAAAGCAGCATGTCTTAGACAAATTTAACCAGACTATGCATTATCCATATTTCTGACTTGATAAAATATACAAATAAAAAAATACCAAGTATAAATGAATATTTCAAAACATATTCTACTTATCCTAGGATAAATGGATGAAAAAGCTAACCTGATTTAATTGCTTATCTTCTGTGGCTCCTACAATATCTTCAAGGGATGGTGCAGAAGGTTCTAGTGGCCATCCAAAATCTCCAGCATCATCCATACCAGAGGACAATACCATGAGTTCTGGACGATATGGTTTTTCCCAAGGGCACTTTTTTTCTTCAAGGCTTGCTAGAATGCTTGTTACTTTTTGACTGACATCTAATGGAGGTTGGGGAGACAAGTTCTGTACTACATTTACATGGAACTGTTTTTGCTTCAAAATTCCAAGCATGCAGTCTAACCCATCGTTAATAAACTCTTTCAACAATACTTCTGACACATCATTTACAGTTTTTTCTCTAGATATCTGTAACATGCTATCAACTGAGAAAATGTCTTCGACAATATCATTTTTTTCTGGTAATGGAGGTGGTTTTTCACTGATTTCAGAAGCTATTTGTTGAGGGATAGGTGATATCCAATGTACTGCACTTAGAGAATCCTTTAACAAAACAGAGAAAATACTATCTGCCAGTTTATCCACCATCTGTATTTTTTTCTGACTTGTGGTGGCGCAAATAGCAGTTTCAAGGTTAATTTTCTTATTGTCATCCTCCTCTTCCTCCTCCTCCTCCCCCCTCTCTGCTTTAATAAGCTCTGCATCTGATTTTAATTCTTGTTCTTCAATACTTGAATCCTTACTTGTCAAAGCTTCTTCAAGTGATGGCAAAGCTTCTTCAAGTGATGATTTTTCCTCATTCTCATGAATCAGATTATATTTATAATGTGAATGTTCATCAGTTTCAAGAACAGGACTTTGTGATTTTTCTTCTTCATCAGTAAATGAGGATAAAGACTGATCTTGTACCTGTTTGCTGACAGTTTCTATAGATTCAGTAATGTTTTTTGCAGTTTCAATTGTTTCTGAGAAGTCTCTATGTTCACTGAATCCATTTACAGAAATATTACCATTAACATCATTGCCTATACCACTGATATGCTCCAAAACACTTGTTTCAGGGAGAGCAGGGGATGCTGTCTTCTCCTTAAGGCTTTCAGATTTTTCTGTTTTTTCTGGTGGACTGCTTCTCTGTGAGACTACTGAATTCTCCTGGAAAGAAGGTGCTGTACTAATGGTAGAAGTGGATGGAGAAGAAGTATTATCACTGTCTGGGATTGAATCTTTATTAAGGGACTGCACAGTCATCTCTAGTACTTCCTGTGAGGAATCTAGCTTGTATTCTGCAAAAAATAACATTACACAGAAAACTTTACACAGAGGGTAATATAAAAGAATATTAACAGTAAAGAGCAATAGAAAACAAAATCAAAAATATAGAAAGCTTTAATGTTTTTTTCAGACATTTCAAGAGACACAAAGAAATATTGGGTCTATTGCAGATTTCTATATAACAAACCAGAAATTGAATTTTTAACCCTTAATAGCCAGTCACTTTCTGAATATTTATTATTATTTTTATATATATTTTTTTACAATATGTACTATATCAACTCTAATATTAAAATATCACCTTCATAACTTTTAGTTATTTAAAAAAAATAATTTTGTTGCAAAAAATTCAGAGAACTACAGTGAACCCCCATTTTACAATTGGTTCACTGTAGGATCAAATCGCTTTACGATGTACTCTCCATAATAAAATACTGTTCACTATCTGATATGTAGAAGTGCTGGTCACTGTGATCATGTTTGCAAATTGAATTTTAATTCTATTAAACTGCAGTTCTAATAGTAGGAGAAATATTATCCATAGGCTATAAAAGTAAAGATATAAAGCACAAATTTACACTTTATTATTTACCAATTAACAAAATTAAATGATACATGAAAATCAGAAGCATATTTTCCACAGGTTAGCAAAATAAAAATAAATCTAAGCTTACGCACATAGCTTAATTAATACTGTAATATATACATACTAATTGATATTTCTGTTCACTGATTTTTTTTTTCTTTTTCGGGTTTTAAAATTTAAAACAGTAAAAAAGATAAGCAACCAATCACAAAGAAGCTTAAAAAATAGGAATGGAGAGAAGATTCTGAAATTCTGTTCTTTATATGATTGAAGATTTCATGGAAGGGGAACCACATTTCACCATTATAACATAAAAACTCACAGAATTCCAGCTATCGGCAGTGCTATACCTAAGTATGAGCGAACAGGGTGGCTGCCAGGGGCCCGAATTCCGATGATACTTTAATTTTTTTAAATATAAAAAAATGGTTGTTCCTTAATATAATACTTTTATTATATAAAAAAAAAAATTCAATATTGGCTTATTTTATAATCAGATGTTAAAAGAAATTATTTTTGCCTATTTTTATTATTTAAACCTAGTTTTAATGTAACAAAACCCCACAATAATGAAGATTCACATTTAAAACTGTTGTCTTTATTCTGAATGTGACGTTATATCGCCTAGAATTAGATGGAAGATACATGTGCACTAACACAGTACATTACAAGTTGCAACCTATACTAGAGCACAGTACTGTGTGTTGGCGAGTGGAACTTATATCAGTGCCTTGGCAACCAGACCAAACCATTTTGCAGAAGGAAAAGGAAAAGAGGCACCCGACTGAGCAGTACATGACGTGTACTGTATGTACCTTAAAGATCAATCAAGATGTTCTAGTTTAATTGTACCTAAAAGTCTACCTACAAGAAGAGCTCTTATAGCTATAGGGTTATCAGAAATAACAAACTGATTAGAAATTTACGTGCATTTCTGTCACACTCGGAAGATAAATTAAAATCTGCATGTAAGAAATAAAAATCGGTGAGTAGGAAAACAATTGATGAGGTAGATGATTTTGATATATGCATTATTCATTGCACTATTCAAGAATTTTATAGTGTTGATAGAAAGATACTTACTTTAAATAAATTGTTGCTAGTTATAAGGCAGAAATGGGATTTTCCATTTGGCAAAACAGCTCTACATGCAATTTTGAAACAAATGGAGTTTAAATGAAAGAAAACAAAGTCTTAATGGGAAGAAACGATATTATTCTGTGCAGAACAAAATACAGTCAGACCTCTATATAACTTAATAAATTGTTTGCTTTAAAAATTTGTTAAACAGAAATTTCGTTATAAAGAAATATGACCTTTTCAATAATTAAAAATAATCAAACGTTTAGAAATATAGTACTATACAGTAGCATAGCCAGGATTTTTTGTCAGCAGGTACATTCCCTTCTTCCCCCCCCCAAAAGGCACCAATTTCTTAATACAAAAAAGCACCACAAAACCAAATTTTGGCATCGGGGGTACAATGTACCTGCTGACCCTGCCCTGGCTATGCCACTGGTACAATATCAGTTACAGACTATTACAACAGCATTAAATGAAAACAAGGAACAGGCCAAAGTAAAATATGCAAAATTGTAGTCTGAAATACAAGATTTGTTAACAGAAATTACTTCTTTTAAATTTATTATAAGCGTAGTTGTTTGGTATGAAATACTGAGTATCATGAATAAAGTAAGTAAAGCCATGCAAAATAGTAAAATTGACGTGAACACTGCAATTATATTGATAGAACATGCTCTTAGTCAACTAAACAAATTTATAACATCAGGATTTAAACTGTGTACACTGCAATTCAGTTGGAAGTACTGTCGGTGTTAGCAGAAGTGTGAGTTTACTTATGAAACTTCATCAGATGAATGCTCTATTGAACCAACCAATAGGTTTGAAAAGGAATTGTTAATATAATGATTGATGTAGCTATCGTTAGCTTGCAAGAAAGATTTGATCAGATGAATGAAATATCCCTGGCTTTTCATCTTATTCTAAAATCAGAACTTCATGAATTTATTTGAAAGTGCAATGGAAATGAAATGTCAACATCTTGAAGGAATTCTCACTGGCTAAGACAGGAGCAGCAACATCGATGCCAAAGAGTTACATCAAGAAATCCAACCTTTGCAGCATGTTTTAAAAGAAAAAAAAAATTTGGTTGCTTAGAATTTATTCAAGAAAAAAAACTTAGTTGAATTATATCCTAACATCACCATTTCTCTTTGGATATTATTAACATTGCAAATTACGGTTGCATCTGGAGAGAGTTTTTCAAGACTCAAAATGATTAAAACATATTCACAAGCAACAAATGGCCAAAAAAGAATTAATGGATTGCCCATTATGTCAATAGAACAAGATATACTAAAGAATATAAAAACATCAGACGTTATAGACAAATTTATATCAAGTAAATATCTTAAGGTAATGATCTGAAAACTTTTAAGTTTATATAAAGAATGTACTAATCATTAAAGTTTAAATAAGTAATTATGATTTGAATAATTTTTGGGTGTTTCCTTTATTTTTCAATTTTATGAATTCCACCTTTAATTTTTGTGAGGGGGACCCCAGATGAATATTTTGCCTGGGGCTGGCAGAAGTCTAGGTACGGCACTAGCTATCGGTATTATCGAAAATGCAATAATATCGAGTTTACTACCTGTTTATAACAGATTGCGCTAACAGAAAAGCCCAGTAAACCAGAAACTGCAAATTGTTTTTATTGTTTTATGGTAGTGATCTCCAGAAATGTGCTTTAGAAAAATATCACAAAGGCATTCAAAACTGATTCTTATAATTGAAACAATAAACAATGAAAGTGTAGTGCATTTTAATGATTTGAATTAATTTTTTGAAATTTGATTTTATAAAGCGGTTGATTCTACTAACAAGTGATCATGTTAACTTATGACTACTTATTTCACTTTACGATGGGCTTACAATTGTCTTTGACCGACCACATGGTCCTTCCTCCCAGCCAATAGCAAAGTTCGTAAACATGCTGGTCGCATGTTTTGCTTTTGCATTCTTTAGTCGAAGAGATTTTTTGTGTTATGCATTAATCAATATACAATTTCCACTATAAAAATCACCTTTTAGAGATGAACAGTTTAGTTATATAGGGAAAATTTTAATTTCTGAGGTCTTGAACGAATTGCCAATAAACGTGTTATTGGGTTCACGATACGATGATGTCTCTGGAATCGATTAATAATGTCTCTGGAATGGATGAATATCGTAAAGTGGGGGTCCACTGTATTTGAATTTTCACAACCAAATAGTCATTTTTAAATTGGGACCTTTTAAAAATTTATAGTCTGTCAGAATTAGTTATTTCCGAATGATCCTTTTTTTACTGATTGGTGAATAATGCAGACTGTGGAAATTAAATATCATATTTATAACTGTAGTAGCTATTGAAACTGCAAATTGCATGTTTTTCTGCATTAAAAGTATAGAAAGTAAATGCAGAAATGTGTACAATTTTGAAATTATAAAGTAATAGTTTTGAAATAATTTTATAAACCAATGTTACTAAATCACCTGTAAATTATGGTGATTTGATTCACATTTTTACATATCGCTCATGTAATGCAGTAAGGCCACATATCGAATTTTTATCAGTGCAGTACAGTCTTATCTCAAATTTTTCAAAAGTAGAAATAATCTACAATAATTTTAGTAATCATGTTTTAAAACTTAGATTTCAATGAAATATGGTCACCAAACGTGGAACTTAACTTAATTACATAATTTATTATCATGACCAATCACATTCAAATCACTGCTGTATAAAATATGTAATTTTGGATGTGTGGCCCTACTGCATTACATGTGCGATATGTAAAAATGTTTTAACACCTTTATGCTGTTACCTTTTAATTATACATTAATTATACAAAGCTGTTACCTTTTAATTATACATTTTTATCCATTTAAAATTATGTTTAATTCCTAATGGTGTTAATTTATTTATGACCAAAGACACATAGGTATTATATCATTGTCATAAATTTACTTGTTTGATTACTGCTACTAAACATTTTCCAGGTATTTCAGCCAGTTCTGTAGAGAGAATTTTTTTGTGGAATTTAAAAAAAAATATATATATACAGGGTGTTTCAGTTAAACGTTTCAGAACTTCTAAGAGGGGTAGGGTACATCCTGACAACTCGAAATCATATAGCAATGTGGGGTCGGAAATTCTTTCCTGAAGCGGTGTTGTACACAGAAGCACCATAAAAAGAAAAGAGACCGTAAGTGAGAAATCGTTTTAATAATACATGAAAAGAAGCAAAAGGTACATGGATTAAAGTAAGTGTTCCAAGTTTCTTCAACCTCGTATTGCTTTCGCACAGTGGTACCTTGGAAAATGTGCTACAAATCCCCTTTTTCCTGCTGAAGTGTTGTTTTCCGATGAGGCATCCTTCACAAGGGAAGGAATTTTCAACACGCATAACGACCACATCTGGGCGGTCGAGAACCCGCATGCAATACGACGTCGTGCATCACAGATTCGATTTTCGGTCAATGTATGGGCCAGTATTATGGGAGATCGCCTCATCGGACCTATCTACTTGATCTTTCTGCAGCAAGTATTGCCACAACTTTTGAGAGATGAACAGATTTCTGCATCGACACAACAGACAATGTGGTTCCAACACGATGGAGCCCCTGCCCATTATAGCGGAGATGTTCATAACTACCTGGATGTCACATTTGGTCAACAGTGGATCGGACGTGGTGGTCCCGTGCGTTGGCCTGCTCGGTCACCCGACCTATCATGTCTTGATTTTTATTTCTGGGGTCATATGAAATCGCTAGTTTATGACACCCCTGTTGACAATGCTGAGGAGCTGGTTGCAAGAATCGCAGTAGCTGCCGAAGAAATTCGAAATTCGCCTGGAGTATTCCAGAATGTTCGGATGTCCATGCGTCGGAGATGTGAGTCGTGCATTGTAGCCCGTGGAAGAAACTTTGAACACTTACTTTAATCCATGTACCTTTTGCTTCTTTTCATGTATTATTAAAACGATTTCTCACTTACGGTCTCTTTTCTTTTTATGGTGCTTCTGTGTACAACACCGCTTCAGGAAAGCATTTCCGATCCCACATTGCTATATGATTTCGAGTTGTCAGGATGTACCCTACCCCTCTTAGAAGTTCTGAAACGTTTAACTGAAACACCCTGTATATATATATATATATATATATATATATAAAAATAAATGAAAACTGTACCTAAATGCTTTTAAGAATTAATCTGTGCTTATTTTGACCTTATTGCCTAATGCTAAAGTGAAAATATTGGCAAAAATCAAATCAGAAAACTTTTTAAAAAATTTGTTTATAATTATTTTTATATGCAGTAATATCCTCTTTATCAATCATTTAATTCAATTTTCATCAATTTCTGAATTAGAAATTCAAAGGATTTCAGCTCTTTTTAAACCCAAATTAGACAATAATAATCAATAAGTGCAATCTCCTTTCATTTTCAAACCATTTTCATGTTGGTTGCTGTTATTAAAACTGTCTACTATTACTTGTAAATACAAATAAGATATATTAGCATATAGTGGAAGATTTCAAAAAACAGTTAGTACATTTAGTAGATGCTTTATTTGAAATTGTATATTAAAGGACCTTGTAAAACATAAACTTATATACATACTTCGCCACAGCCTACACACACAAAATGTAACTTTACATGTACTCTTGAGCATGTCAAAAAAAAAAAAAAAAAAAAATTGCCATTATCATAAAGTGATAATGTTTTTTTTTTTTGTTTAGTGTTATTAAATCTCTCCTCTTGACAAGTATTAATTGCAGCTGCCAACGTCTGACTTTCAAAAAACTGGAAATCGGGCAATTGTAAGCAGGAGGGAAAACAAGATTTTTAGACCAAAAAAAAGTTTTTTTTTTCAAGCCTACACTGCACTAGAAATTAGATTTCACTGACAACATGCACATTTTATATTAAAATATATACATAAGACTGTTTAACAGCACAGTATGTGTAGATTTTGGCTTGGATATTCTATTAGACATCAACTGACAGTAACTGCTTCAAGAAAGTTACTGTTGCAGACTTTTCCCTCTTCAGAAATGTTGAGTCAAAGTTTTGTTCATGACAATGGCTCTGCTGTCACATTTAGACTTGGCTGTCAGGAGCATTTCCAATGCTTCACCAGAAAGAGATCTGAACTCAGTTTTTGTTTTTCTAATCTAGATGAATATTCTCTTACACTCAGCACTGCTAGTGTGAGAGAATATTCAGGAATTGTTAAAATGCCAAGCATGATTTGGGATTTGTTATATTTTAAGTTTCCTCGTGCACTTAGCAGTTCCTCAACCAAGAACAGCTGTCCTTGGTTGAGGAACCGACAAGTATTATGAAATAATAATACATAAAGATTGATTATGGAAGAATCAATTTTTGATTCTTTCATAATAGCATCTGGTAGGTTCTCAGGCCAAAACCGACACCTGATGCTGCAAAAGCATCTGTTGTTTCATCTATTTCTTTATCATTAATGATACCAAGAAGTACTGGAAACTAGTTCACAAAAAAATAAAATCTGAAAATGATGTTCTGCCAATTGACATTGGCATTTAGGAGAACCATATTTTTTTTTAATGGGAACTTGTGCACCATGTAGTCACATGTAGCAATAAAGCATTTCTCACTGACCAAAAGAACAGAATCTTCTCCTTTTGTTTTAGACTCTTCACGACCTTAGCAGTAGAAATGCCCATGACTAAGTCAGAATTACCCTTATAATTTAATCTGTTATGGTAATCAACTTCCACAATGGAAGATTTCAAAACTGTCAGTATAATAAATTTGCACATAACAATCTTCAACACATTTAGTAGTAATGGATTTTCACATGGTGGCATAACATTTGAAAGAAACAAGGAAATTTCTTTATTCAAACAAGATATATATATATGAACAGACTTTCTGCACAAGTGAAAATAACATTCTTAGAATTATCAGATTACTTGGCCTTCACCAGAAGTTTGTTTTCTTGGGTTCACTAATTTGGCTACGAGTTGGTGGAACTCACCATTTTCAATTTGATAACTGTGAAAAGTGCTCCTATGGTTTTTCAGACCACTTCTAACCAATCCTTTAAATAGACTTGTCAGAGGTGAAATGTGTAACTAGATTTGTCAATCTTGTTACACATTTAATCAAAGAAGGCCAACACATACACACGTTTTATTATTATTTATTTTTTAATTCAGTGGAATATATCAGTTTAAACTGTTTAAATCTATCTTTCCACTTAGTACTTCTTTCTAGATAGCAATAAATGTCTAATAAGTATTCGTGCACTTTCAAGGAAGGAATGCAGCTCCCTTTTCAGCATAACATATTACCATTAAGTGCTCAATCTCCTCTTTTAATACTCTTGCTACTCTAGTTTTTGGGTCTACCATAACAGCTACATTATCAACACTAAGGGTCAGACAGTTTTTTGAAGGAATCCCACATGCTTTCAGCTTGTTCAGATGTCCAATGTTGTAACTTGATGTAGTCACTTTCCATTGCTAGCATCTGCTTCCAATACTAGCAAGCTGCTTTCAGATTGACAATTATTTTTATCACAAAAAATTAACAACAATGGGATATAGCTTTGGATTACTGCCATCAACTACCTCTACTTTCCTTATCCATGCAATTTCACTAGTAATGCCTGTTGTTTTTGTTTTTCCACAACTGTCTATGATAAAAGATACCAAACATTCTGCATGTATGACATCCTTGTCACCACAAAATGCTATGTCTATTTTTGCATTTATTTTTATGTGCTATATGCCCATAGAAATGAACAGACTTATGTCTAATTACATTACATTTTCTGCCACCTGAAATTTGAAAAATTTCAATGTACATAAAGAACACAAGGCAAATGTGTTACCCTTTTCAGATTTTACGATGCACAGAAAATATTGAATATATCTTCTGAAATTTTACGTCATATTTCTTTGGAATCTCTGAAAGACATTGTTAATTAGCTTCACACTATGCAAGCATTATGAAATGAATGCACATAATAGAGAACAACACTATTATCTCATGTTTCTATTTTGTAATGTAGACTACAACGCACCTGATGGCCAACTCATTAATGAAAATAAGCAGAAATTTGCTAAATTAAAAAAATTACACATTTAATGCAGTTTTATTATTTGTTTGTGAAAAGAAAAAAGATGGAGAAAAATTAAGTTTTTGCAAAAAACACAGAGAAGCTCTTTGTCACCAGCTACATTATGACAGTGAGATAGGAAGAGTCAAATCGAGTAAAAAGGATGGACTTTCCATCATAAATCTGATGAGTTGGCAATTGTAATCGGTATAGGTTAATAAAGTTTGAAAATTATTTCAATTAGTGTTCTTATTTTAAGAATATAACTACAAAGCAGTTAATTATAAAAAACAACCTTGCAAATAGGTAAATTTGAAATTATTAAAATTTCAAAATGCTTTTATTTTAAAAAAATGACAAGTATGCTTTTATATTTTAAAATGCAAACTATTTATTACTCACCATCTGGGAATGAATATGCAGAGAGGGTTGAATGTGAAAGTAATTCTCTTTCTTCACCTCCAACAAATTCTGAGCTAATCCCTTCTGTTTTTTTCTGGATCTGGCCATTTTCAATTTCCTGAAATATCATCTTACTATAATTAAGTGGCTACTAGCATGTTAAAAATAATAAGATTTATATTGCAATAAAAACAAAATACTTGCAGTGCAAAAACAGAAGTATGAAAACATGGAATGGAATTTCATAACTGAAAAAGACACGCAGAAGAGTCTACAGAAAACGGCAAGTGGGAAAGTACTAGGTATACAAATGTACTACTCCAAAAGTTAGGTTACAACCATGGTTTTTTATTTTTTAATCATATGTAAATTTTTACATGAAACTTGACACCCTGATGTAATTTTAAATAAAAATCTGAATATGTCAGCAGAATGCAATTTTAATCTCTGCAATGCAAACTAGTTAGTCTAGAAAAAGTGTGCAGTATGACAGCACTACCCATTTAACATGATACAAAATGCATTCCATTTAGTTTTCACATTCTGTAAAATAATGTAGGCCAGTGGATCTCAAATTTTTGTCACTCAGAACTCTTGAAGTTAAAATGCTTGCATTTACAACATTTCCAGTGATTTTTATTAGTTTGTATTGAATATTTCACAATCTCATGACACTTAGCTGGTAAATCACTGATGTAGACATTTGTAAATTGATGTAAACATTTGGAAGATTTGTAGCAGTGGATGACAATAAATTGTGCTAATATCATCAGGCCAAAACATGTCAAGTGGCCAAAACACATCAAAGTTAGTAATTTAAAGGTTATGGCAACCACAATAACATTCATCAGAATACATTCATTTTATGAATAATGCGGGTCTTAAAGTTACCTCATTCAAACTGTAAACATCAGAATACAGGAGAATTTGTCTCAAAGTTATGTTCCTGGTCAGGTTACAACATCCTAGGAAGACTGCTGTAGCTCTAACAGTGAGACACTGTAGGAAGATAACACAGCCAGCTCCCTGAAGCTCTTAGCAGCCATAGTAATGACAGCTTCAAGATAAACTGTAACACATTTCTGTTTATTATAATTAGCTTGTTTTGTATATCAATTAATTATCAACTGCAGAAAACACTACATGAGACTGCCTATGGTTTGTCTTTCTTTCACTCCACCCTCCTACAAGAGTAAATCTCATCTGAAATTAATTCTCAACACGCTCTCATCTGGAAAGAAAGTCAAACATGTTCCCTTCACCCAATGTATGAGGCTTTTTAGGTTTCTGAATTAATTTTCATTCACTTTCAACACTGGTCAATCAGCAAATTCCTTCAAAGTGTGGATATTCTTCAAATTACATTGACTTAGTGGCTTTTGCCCAGTCTTGCAGACATCAAAAAGTATAAAAATTAATCATCGCTTCTATTTCAGAATGTTCAAGAAACAATCAATTCCAGAAGATGATTATCTATGTTAAATACTGACTTAAAATTAACTGTACTAACACAATTCATATATTTGGTGTGGAGGGCTCTCATTCTGAAGTATGTTTTAAGTAAGCTTGATATTTCAATTTACTTTTACATCCTGCAGTTGTAAGTTTTCACCTTCTATATTTATTAAGGCAACACATTTCTGTTTAATATAATTAGCTTGTTTTGTATATCAATTAATTATCAATTGCAATTATAGAGGAAAATAGAAAACTCGTACAAATATATATAATACAATGCACTAAAGATATTAATGTTATTGCATTAATATCCAATGGCCAATAAATATCCAAAAAATAAAATAAAAGTACCTCAATTAAAGATGTAGAGCTGTCTCCTGAAGAATTAAGATTCTTCCGAAGTCGTCGTGATTCAGCTACTCGTGGTTGTTTGATTTTTGGTTTTACAAGGACATTATCAATACTGAGGCGTGGAGACGAAGCTACTTCCAACTGTTGTTCTAATTCTTGCTTAGTCTGCTGAATGTACTGGTCATAAGCCTAATAAATAAATGAATTAGGTATAAAACTGGCGTATAATATATAATATGAACAACATCCTAAAATATTTAAAAATTGTGATTATATAAATCCACAAATAAAAATATTTGTAAGCTGAAAGAAAAACAAGACCACTAAAAGATTCAAAAGAATTCAATAATTTATTTGCATATAAAAAACAAGTTTTTGTGATATTTATCTCTTATCTGTGTATACACATCTTTAACTAATAACCGAATAACATGTACAGGTTGTCATAGAAAGTTAACATAATAACTCATTCAATTATCAACAAACTGATTTGATTTTAAAAAAATAAAAGAAAACAAAAATGATAAAAAAGAAAAATAAAAAATAAATAAATCCAAAGGTTTTACATTTTGTGGCACTTGATATACCCATCACAAGATGGTTAATCTACCTACTAACATTGGAAGCTTAACTGACAAAGAAGTGGAATTAGCAGAACTGGGTCAATATGACATCAAAATAGCAGATATCAGAACTGAAACGAAGATGATATGATAAAATTATTGTTTCATTGCAGGATAGCTGCAACAAAACAACAATAATAAACAAATTTATTTCAGATACATTTTAAGGAAGGAGTTACAATAGCTTTTAGAACTAGTTTGGAAGAAAGTTTAAATTAGGTGGGAAGCATTATCCAGCAGAGTCATATGAGAAAAATTTAAGATGGAAAATTGGGTGTAATGAAATTTTCCAATAGAATGCAGCCCAGCTGAAAGGTACAAAAATGATCAAACAAAGTCTCTTTAACATTCAGATCACAAATAGCACCCTTCTCAGACAATGTTTGTCAAACTGTTTGATGTAATGTTTAATGAATCACAGAACCATGTTAACTGTTACTCATAACATTTCCTTCAGAAGATTCCTATAAATTTTGTACTTCAGATGAACCAAAAAAAAAAAAAAAAAAAAAAAAATCAACACAGTTTGAGGAACACAGAACAATATTCCATTTGTTCCTAATTGATTGACTGTCTTGAGTAAGGTGGCCAAGCAGTTAGTAACATATGGAAAATTATGCAGCCATCAGGAAATATTGCAAAGAAGCCATGCCACTGGGTAAAATCATTATGCAATGGTGCTCTATCTTGCATGAAAATCACTGTGCCAAGTAGCCTCTAAGTTTAAAGTTCTGAATAACATGCTGGGTAAGGTGTTTATGACATTTTGATATCAATTTCTTCAGAGAAGAAGGTCATCTGCATGATCTCATAAGATGTACTGTGATTGGTGCACAATGTTATAAATTACTTACAAACTTAAAGTTATTCACAAACTTAAAACTAGTGGCTGTACCGAGGTGGTGTACCGAGGAGTCTCTTCACTCCCTGTGTGTTACTGTGGTGCAGTTTCACTGCACCATGCAATAACACATAAGGAATGAAATGTAATTTCATTGACGATAAATGGATTTGATGTTTCTCAAATTCAATAATTGTGGTTGCTGCCATTATTGTTCAGGTGGAAGTGCACTTTGTTGGTCCACAGAATATTCCAACGCCAACTTTACAGTCTGCCTCCATCACAGTCAAAAACTGAAGAGCAAAATTCAAATATTTTTTTTTTTTTTTTCCAGGATTCCTGCAGTGACACAAAATATAATTTTCGTGTCTGATATACTGGGTATTTAATATACATTTTGATTTTAGATCTCATCAGGTAAAGTAACATCTATCACAAAAGAAAAAGCACTCAATATACATGTACTGCATATACATACCTCCAACTGCTTCTGTAAAGATATTTCAGTTTCTTTTAGTTGTTCTCTATAGCGTCGCTTCTGTTCACGTTTTAACTTTTGTGCTTCCCTTTGTCGTTTACGTAATTCATCTGTTAAGGCATGGATCCGGCCTTCTATATCACTCTGGTCTGAAGCAGTTTCTAAAAGAATAACAAGGTGCATTTAATTCAAAATTACAAGAACAATCATAAGAATTTTTATTGCTAAATTATTTATAAGCACTGTAGACAGATTAAAATATTTTTAAATATTATTTAATATATTAAAGATATTAAAATGTTAATAAAGAGTATTTCCATGCTTTTTTGTTATAATGTGAAGTAAATATGAATATTTATTTCATACATACATATATATATATATATATATAAATGGTGCTACTTAGGGTAGTATAGCAGAGCCGACTGGAGTAGAACAGAGCACATCCAGGTGGGCAGGAACAGCAGTGCGTAGCACACGCTTCTTGATTAGACTGGGGTTCGAGCCCGTGACCACCACATATCCCCGGAGCAATATGGCCTTAGTTACTAATGCTCCTAAAAACCAAATAACAAACAAACCAGAACAGTTTGTTTGTTATTTGGTTTTTAGGAGCATTAGCAACTAAGGCCATATTGCTCTGGGGATATGTGGTGGTCATTCCCTGACCTTTCCGCATCCTCCGTATTTGGTGGTGAAGGGCTCAAACCCCGGTCTAATCAAGAAGTGTGTGCTACGCACTACTGCTCCTTCCCACCTGGCTAGGGAGATGCCTAAACCAGAACAGAGCACAAGGCTACAATCCCATGTTGAATCCCACCATGCCAGGTTTAGAGGTTACTGAAATATGTCCCTTAGTTCTTTTCAAAAACTGGTACCTTATGATTCCTGATGAGATAAGGTCCCAACAAATGAACCATTTTATTCTATTTAATGGTATTTTATTTGTTATACTTTTGGACTTTATTTCATGAATCCATAAACCTTTGAAAATGATAGCTGTAGAGGAGACAAGATCATATCAATAAGCTTCGATATATTTTTATAATGCTTCTAAAAATAATTCCTTTCAATCCCTAAGCAATGAGTATAAACTGATTAGATTTGTAATCCTGCATATTTTTCCTCCTTCACAATCATATTTTATGAACTCAATTGCAGCTGGCACTCTCATACTGACAAACATTAAGATCTTTCTCTCTGTAAAACCGTATTAATAGGCATTATCAAGGATGTTGAAATCCACAAAACCACTGGTCCAATACCACACCACACAAAGGAAGACTAAACCATTAGGCTGCCACCACGTGCATCAAATGGGATAATTAGTTCTTTTCAAAATGTTCTATGAGTTGGTGCCACACTCAAGTTATTCCATATGACAGAAAGTGTATATCATGATTTGTTATCTCAAAGAACCTTTTTACACTTCTCTGGAGGCCAGTCACTTCAAATGCAGCATCCCATGCTACATAAAACTTTTGTGAGAAAAGTTTGTGGGCAGCAGATTGTCTGTGGAATCCTTGTTGATACAATATTCTGCATGCAGTATGTTCATATATTGCATATATTTTTTTTTTTACGTTCCTGGACTTTTTATGGCACTAGGAATGTAATTCTCTGGCAACTGAGCATAGGTTTTCTGGACAACATAACTAACTTTTGGAGATTTCTTGTTAAAACATGCAATCACCCTAGTCAATATGAAATTTGGCACAATCAACTGCCTTCCACTTACACATGATGTTCACTAAAGTCTTTGGAATGTTGAAAATCTATTGTGCTAGGATTTGTCCTCATGACATCCCACCTTCCATGTTCAAATTCATTTAGCTTGTTTCCATGTGTTGTTTTGATTACAAATGGCACCTACACCTTCTACAGCTTCATTTATACTTGGGCTATGGCACTGTCTTACAATATTTGCATAACTAATGATTTGTATAAAATATACTTATTCAGTAGTTTTTCCAATACATTTTTGTTAATATAATAAAGTACAATAACACAATTTTGAAAATTTTTAGAAACCTGGGGAGTTCGGATCAAATTTTCCTAAATTTTCTTTGAACTAGAAAAAAAGTTCCATACATTTGTCTAGTAAAGAGAACATAGGTGTAATTTTTATGCAAATCCCACTTAATGTCTGTTAAATAAATTGGAAAACAAAGTTTATAAAAACGAGGTAAGAATATTTTCTTTCTTTTTATATCGATTTTTTTTTTAAGGTATTGAAATTTTCTAATACAGTCAGACCTTTACATAATGAAACGCTTGAAAAACTTCGTTAAATAGAAATTTTGTTATAGAGAAATATGACCTTTTCAACAATGAAAAATACTGTAATTCAACCTTCAGAAATATAGAAAAAGATGGAAAATAAATCAGAAATAAGTGGAATAAATAAATTTTCTAACATTTTAAACAATTAATTTATTAATACATACATATTAAGAGATTACTACGTACATGATGGTGCACAATATATTAGTATACTTTTAAGAATTATTTTGTAAAATATTTGGTTATTTTTTGTTGTACACTGGATTTTGCAGTCCATCATTGATAAAAAATGTTTACACTTGTTTAAACACTCAAATATATTTTCTTCACACTGAAGGCCTCGACACAAAGTTTCAAATGCTGCCAACATTTCATGTTTAGAAGGTTCAATATTGCCCTCATTTTCATCCAACTCACTGCTGATATTGTCTCTAGTTCTCTGAATACTCTTCAAAACGTTGGTGTCCTTTGGATATTCAGTTACTATGACATCATTATCGACTATTAAAAATTCGTCAAGAACAATTTCTCCACTGATAAAACCACTTTCTTGGAGTTCTTCTCAAGATTGCTCAATACCATGTAGTAGTAGTTCGTCCCTCTCTGCTGTTAATTGGCATTTTAGCAAAATAATTCTTAATCATTGTTTCCATCACATTTATTATTATTATTATCTTGACTCCACACTTTCACCAACTCTGATATTCACATCCGCAAATCTATAAGTTGGCTGGTTTCTATTCTCAGTATAATTTTTTTGGATGCACCTTGGGTAGTATATTTTCATATTCTTGATAATGCCTTGGTCCATTGGCTGCAGTTTAGATGAGGTATTCGGAGGGAAGAAAACAAGCTTCACACTTGTAAGTTTCGAAATTACCGAGTGAAGATGGGCAGGGTAAGGCAGATGTTGACAATCAATGTGATTTTTCTGTTTTCTTTCATCATCTTTCTATCGAAATTTAAGATCCACTCTTCAAAAGTTTCACTTGTCAACTAAGCTTTTTTGTTGTAGTTTAACTCTAACGACTTTACTCCTTTGAAACATCGGGGTTGCTTACTTTTGCCTGTTACCAAAAGCTTCAGTTTTCATTACAGTAAACAACCGCTATTTGCGGTATCTGTATTCGTGGTTTTGCGTATTCGCGGTCGCTGATTTAATATAAAATGAAACCAAAAAAAAATGTGAATTTTAAAGCGCTGTGAACATTTTCTGCCATAAAAAAACATGGGCGTGGCTAAAATTATCTTTCCCGGTCAAAACAGCACTCAGTGAGTGGGGGGAGAGGGGTGACAAAATCGTGAGCGTGGATATTTCTCGCTAATCCTTGTTCAGTATGTGTTATGTGCTTGCCATGGAAGGTTTCGTCGTTTGCTTTTAATTTACATGTTTATAAATTGAATAAATTTATCAATTTATAAATTGATATGCTTACAAAAGTGATAAATCTACCATTTTGCAGTGTAAAACAGACTTTTTCGAGTGTGTTAACGGAAGAAAGTGACTTTATTGTGGACAAGTTCTTTCTAACCCGTACAAAAATATGGCTACGAATAACAAGGAAAATGTGAAAAGATCAAAGAAGGTGATGACATTAGCGAATAAAATTGAGTTATTGGACAAAATTTCTAATGGCGAAAGTGTCTTCTCAGTGGCAAAACATTATAAAATCAATGAGTCAACGGTACGATCAATCAAAAAATCGGAAGAAAAAATCCGCTGTAGTGTCCGTGAAAACGCGCTAACTGCTTCAAAATTTTGCTCTGTAACTCGTGAAGTTAAATTAGAAAAAATGGAAAAAGCTTTAAATCTGTGGCTAGAAGACCGAACTCAAAATAAAATTCCGTTAAGTTCACTCATCATTCGTGAAAAGGCAAAACTCCTTTATCAACACTTTAGCGAAACTGGTGATAGCACTGGTGGGATAAGTTTTTTGCTATAGCAAAGGCGCTGGTTTGGAAGATTTGTTTGAAATTTCTAATAAATATTACATTTTAATATTAAATTGTTTCTTATTTTCATTTTGATGCCATATGCTTGCATTTCACTATGTACTGTCTATGTACATAGATATATGTACTGTCTATGTACATAGTCATATGAAGGTACATATAATACATAAATAGGCAAAATTTTAGACTAGTTTTTCTTATATATTTCATACTTTGGAACGGAACCCCTTTATTACTATGGGAGCATTAACTCAGTATTTGTGTTTTCGGTATTCGCGGCATTTCTCAGGAATGTAACCCCCGCTATTCGCGGGGGTTTACTGCATTTGCACCAACCAACACTGTAATTCCTTTCTTACTATTTTACCACCTAAGCATTCATAACCTTTAAAAGTCAGTGTCTTGTTCAGCAAACATTTGAAAAATAGGCCTGTTTCATCAACGTTGAATATGTCTTTGGGCTCATAGTCCTCCATAATTTTTTCAAATTGTTTCTTTCCAATGGATACAGTCTTCTTCCATTACAAGTCCACTTTCACCAGAAATAACTTTTTCGAGTAAGCCATGGCACTTTTTAAATTTGTCCAGCCAACCAGAACTTGTTCAGAATGTCGTACTCCATCTTTCATTAATGCACCTGATATTGGCATGTTTGGTCTTGAATCAACTTCACCCACTTAATAATGGCTTCATCTACATATAATAATCAATATAATAATCATACAGGCATAATTTCGCATGCTTCTGACTGGGTCCCATTTCCTCAAACAGTTTGAGAATTGAAACACGGTTTTTCAGAATGGTTGACACACTACTGGCAGAGATACCAAAGTGTTTTTTTTTTTTTTTTAAACACCCGATCGACACGAATATGCCTTAATCTTTGCAATGGCTGCAGATACGTAGATAGCAGTTTACCAGCATGACTTCTTGGTAGAATTGAAGTTTCAGTTGTATAGGTTTTATGGGCAACTCGTAAAAGCACGACTTCTCGGTTGTATAGGTATTAGGGGAAACAGTAAATTATGGAATGTTTTAACTCTTAATTCATGCTCTTAAGAACTAATTCCTTTAGCTCTTAAAAGCTAATTAATACCTAAAAGGATTAAATCTTAATCCTTTTAGGTATTAATTTGTGTTTTCTACAGCATCAGCCCTTTTGCGTAAAGACCGGACAATGCATACCCAAGTCTCTCAAAATTAGTTCAGTATATGGAAATTTTCTTCGTTATACGGAAACTATTTTCAATGTAATGACCAAAGGGAAATCAAAAAAAATTTGCTGAATAGAAAAATCCGCTATATGGAAGTTCATTAAAGAGAGGCCTGACTGTATTTTAGAGTTCAGTAATATTATTTTATAACTAGTAATATCAGTAATATTATTTTATAATTATATATTGCTTGACAAAATTAATAGAACACATAGAAAATGTAGTGTAACTTGTACAGCGTGCAACAAAGTGGGACAAAATTTGGTATGGTGGTGTGCCATAGAATAATGGTGAAATGAGGAGACAGCGAGAAACTTTGGACAGGTATAAGGGACATTTATAGGGATTGTATAAGAATTACCAAAAAGGTTACCATTGTAACCTTTTTGTCACAGAAATCGACACAAGATGCTCGAAAATATGGTCAAATGACAGCATGGCATATGATTCCTCAAATGGCTAAACAGGCCTGAACCATGCTCGATGTAAGGGTGTCTATAAGATTCTGTAGCAACAAATCCCATTTTTTCACTAGTGCAGATCACAGCTCACCAGGTGACTGAGGAGTTGGCTGTCGGCATGCAATATGTTGCCCAAGGGTGTCCCACATATGTTCGATAGGATTTCTGTCTGGCGATCACGCTGGCCACGGCAGTCATTGGATATCTTCAGTTTCAAGATATTCCTCCACCACTTAAGCTCTATGTGCAGTGGCACTGAAAGTCACACAAAGGGTTGGAGGATCTGTTCTTGGTACCTGTGTGCAGTTATGGTACCCCTATCGAAAACACGAAGAGGAGTGTGGCTGTTGATCATTGTTTATCCCTGCACGAGAACACTGCCGGAACCATAAGTGCCCCTTTTCCTGATGTTAGAGGGATGGTACTACATTCCTTGTTGTTTCCAGATGAAATAACATCTGGAATGTGTTTGTAGGATAAAATGGGACTAATCAGATAACAGAACTGTACTCTATTTGTCAGGGCTCCAAGTCACATGTTCATGGCACCAGTTTTGACAAGCTCTGCAGTGGTTTGGGTTAATGGGATACAAACCACAGGCTTCCTTGTTTAGGGTACACTTGAATTGAGCCTTCTTAACACAGTCCAGTTGGAAGTGTTTTCGCCTGTGGCTGCACCAACCTCAAGAGACAGCTGATAACAAGATATTGTAGGGTTCCATCCTGCTGTTAGAGCCAGATAGTGATCTGTTCTGATTGACATACCCCTCGGACAACCTTGGCCAGCTCTTCTTGTAATGGTTCCTGTCTTCTCCTGAAACTGCTTCCACAGTGCCAACACATCAAGCCAAAATGCCACTTCTGCCTGTGACTGCCCAGGTTCAAGTTGTCCAACAGCCCACCATCTCAAAGATGATGACTTGCCATCCCGAGTACTGGAGATGTGGCTATTCTACTGAGCAAGCCTTAAAGGGGGAATGAAGTGATGTGGTCGCAACCCATGTTTTTATAGGCATGAATAATTTGCAAAATATGTGGCTCTGTAAGGTGGTAGATTGATTTCTACTGGATACTCGGAATTTGCATTCCAGGTACAAATTCCTAGTATATAAAATATTTTCCTTCGGTGACAGTGTTCACAATAAAATATTCATGAAAAATATTTTGTTCTGTTAATTTTGTTGAGTAGTGTAGTTTATAGTCTCCCATTCTAAACTGCCTATAAATATCACTTACCTGAATGAGATATGGTATAAGAATCTTCTGATCCACTAGAATCATGGCGACGATGAGTATAAGGAATAAGAGGCGATCGTATTATTACATTGTATTTTTTCTTATTTTCATGTTTTGCACTGCCGTCTTTTGAAAATGATGGGCTTCCAGATGTGTTATGGTGATCACTAGTACTTGGTTCACCAGATTCAAAGGATTCAGAATAAATTTCAGCAGCCGAGCCTGATACCTTACTTTGCGGAGTGCTAATCAATGTTAAAAGAAGTAATGACATTAAATTAAAAATATGCATAAATTTAGAAGTAAAAATTAGTGATTATGCAAAATAATGTACAGACTGTTGAAATAATGACACCCCAAATAACAGAAAATTCAAGCTAACGGCATAATGGGATGTTTACATACAGCATAGATGTCTTGCAGTGCCAGAAAAATAAAACAGCAAGTCAAGTGATTACTGTTTTTGTTTACATTCGCCATTTTGAAAGTGAATTCTGTACTGATATCATGGATTATACTGCTCCTTTACATTTATTTTAAATTAAAAATTCCTCACTATGGCTTCTAAAGTTAATAAACCTCATACAGAGAAGAAAAGAAGAGCGGTATAAGTATAATCCAAAGGAAATTACGATGCCTTAAGGTACTACATGGTCTCTATTAACCGGGTAGATATCGCACAGAGAACGAATACAATTGAACTCTGGTATGTTTCACAGATGCCTTGAATGCTTATTTACCATTAAAAAAATACTCCACAAGGAGGGTTCCAAATTGGATGAACAGTGAAGTTGCCACATTACTTGAGCAGAAAAAGGTGGCATGGAAAAGTTACAGAGCAATAAAAAGTACTGAAGCCTATAACAGCTACAAGATGATCTGTAATAGAGCCACAGAAAAGGTTCGACAGGCAAAGGCAGTTTATGAGAAATCGCTAGCAAACAGAGCAGGTAGATAAGGAAATATTCACATAAAATGCTAAGAAGAGCAGGACAACCCAGATCGGACCGTTACGTAAGGGAAAGGGGATAGTATTAAATACACCAGCTGCCATTGCACATGAACTCAGTTATTTTGCATTGATATTTACAAATGAAAAACCTTTCATGGCAATGGGAAATTGTGGGAGCGAAGTTGAAAAATATGTAATTAATGATATTGGGGGAGCGGGAGTGCAGTAGCATATGCTCTTTGAGTAGACCGGGGTTCAAGCCCCTGACTGCTGAATACGGTTGATCTGCCAACCCGCACTGGACCAGCGTGGCAGATTATGGTCCATTTCCCTCAGCATGAATTGTTGAGGAGGCTTCCATCCTGCAGTGGGTTGATAATGGCTGCACTTTACTTTTTTAATGATATTGAAATTTCGCAAGATTATTTAATGTAAACCTTTCGAGCCTACAGGCCAGTAAGGTTCCTGGAGTTGATGGAATATACCCTATAATCTTAAGGGAGGCGGCAAGTGAGTGCATTGAACCATTGAAGCTTATTATGCGAGCATCACTAGACTCTGGGAGATTCCATTGGATTGGAAAAGTGCTAATGTATCTCCCATACATAAGGGTGGTTCTAAGAGTGAAGTGGGAAGTTATCGACCTGTTAAGTCTGACTTCAGTGGTAGGGAAATTCACAGAGGCAATGATCTCAGCATGGTTTTGTAAAGGGAAATCTTGTTTAACAAATCATTGGTTCGCTATTTCGAAAGGGTACTCATGAGCTGGATTTAGGGAATAATTTCGACACTGTTTATTTAAATTTCAGCAAAGCTTTTGACTCAGTCCCACATGAGCAGTTGCTTTATAAGCTGGAACAGGTTGGAATCACTGGGAAAATCCTTAGATGGATAGCAGGATGGCTTCAGGGCAGGAGGCAGAGGGTTGTGATAAATGGCTATTCCTGAGATTGGGTTGATGTAAGAAGTGGGGTTCCCCCAAGGATCAGTATTAGGACCACTGTTGTTTTTAATTTTCATAAATGACATTGATGAAGGGATAGAGGGCGTGATGTCTAAATTTGCAGATGATGTTAAAATTGGTAGAGTAGTTAATGATCACTGTCAAGCTGAGCTTCTTCAGAGAGACCTAGATAGACTTCAGGAACTGCCAAAAAAATGGCAGCTATGCTTTAATCCAAAAAAAGTGTAAGGTATTACACTTGGGAAACAGTAATCCCAAAATAACTTATTCACTTGGTGCAGTTCAACTAAACCCAGTACTGGAGGAAAGGGAGTTGGGTGTTATGATACAGTCAGACATGAAATTCTCTGAGCACTGTAAACAGGTTGCAAGGAAGGCCCATGGTGATCTATCGAACTTTTGCAAGTAGAGATAGGAATGTGATAATCCCATTATAAAAGGCTTTTGTTAGACCACACATGGAATACTGTGTTCAAGTATGGAGACCGCACCTAAAGAAAGACATCGAACTTCTTGAAAGGGTGCAAAGATGAGTAACTCGCCTCGTGAGATCGGCAAAAGGGCGTCCTTATGAAGAAAGACTTCAAATGTGTGGGTTGCAGAGTTTGGAAACTAGACACCTTAGAGGAGATTTGATTGAGGTGTTTAAGGCTCTGAGAGGTATCAGAAAGGGTGAAATTTTCACCCTTTCTGATACCTCTGAAAGGGTGAAATTTTCAAGGATATAATTGATGCTAGAACTAGGGGACATGAATTCAAGTTATGGGGGGGGAGATGTTTAGTTGGACTGCAGGAAGTTTTATTTTAGCCAGCGAGTTATAAATTACTGGAATAAGTTGCCTACATGGGTGGTAGAGGCTGACAGTTTGGGGAAATTCAAAGGTCATCTGGATCGTACCTTCGGGTGAGGGAAACGCATAGGATGATAGGTTTAATTTCCTTTTCTTTTATTAATTATTAGTTTTTTTTTTTTTTTTTTTTTTTTCTGGCTGGTGCAGCATAAGCCATAGGCTTTCTTGCACCATGCAGCCATTACTAATACTAATATTACATTAGGGTCACCAGGAAACTAGTTTCTGCGGGGTAAACCTTGCTATCTATGCCTGAGACCGACTAACTCAGCCACAGAGTGAAAAAAAGCCCATAAAAGTTCCTTGTGTCATCGACAGGATTCAAACCCAGATCTTTTCCACCTGGTTTGAAGAGGATGGTGATGATACCACTTTGTTACCATACAGACTAAACTTGATATAATATAGAAAATAGAACAGGGCAAAATAAGGAGTGTATTAATGGCAGAATGTAACATTGTATTGTCAGCATGTTTATGGTTTTTATTTGCAGTTAATAAAATTGCATTCTTAATCTCTTCTTTCTTATTTAGCCTCATTATTTCTGCTTTGAATATATTAAAAATAAAGCTTTCTAGGTAATGGAAAATGGAAAAAATCAAAATAACGGCACCTTAAATCCCTGAAGGTGTCGTTCTACAAGTTGCAGCATCTGGGGACTAGGCATCTACGAGGTGATCTGATTGAGGTGTATAAGGCCTTGAAATTGAGGATAGATGTGCAAAAGTTTGCCTTTAGCCAGTGATTGCTGGAACAGATTTGCATCAGTTGTTGTGGAAGTTGATAGCTTAAATAAATTTACAGCTGAACTAGACAAACATTTGGAGTGACAAGATGGGCGAAATGGGAAGTGTCTTCTTTTTTTTTTGGCTGATGCTGTATAAGTTTGCTTTCTTGCATCATATGCTTCAACTAATGCTAATATCCATAAAACCTTTGTATTGATGACTTGGTGCAAATATTATATCTCACATCTTATATTGCAGTGCGTGGTACGGGAATTTTAGTGTTTTATTGTAAATAGGTATCTCGAAAGTATGAATCACAGAGGTTGGCATTAATTAGATAATTTTATTATCTATAATTAAGTTATAACATTACATAGTTATAATAATATGTATAATAATAATAATATGTTATAATATGTATAATGTAAACTTGACAGTGTAATACACATTATTGCTGCCTAACTGATGAATAGAGTAGTGTTATTATTGTATTTAAGTATATTAGTATAGTATGGTATTCTCAATTATACTGAATTTAAACAGAAATCAAGCCTCAGAATAGAGAAGCAAAACAAAAGGCTCGAATCAGTGCAAGTGCCGTGGCTTGGGGGAGAAATGTGGCGCAACTTTCCTACGAAACATAGCCTCATGAAATGTGTTACTTGTTTGATGTTCGAAAACTATCCGGATAGAACATGATATAAAGCCGAGAGGGCGTGTGCGTGTGTGTGTGTGTGTGTATTTGGTGTAAAGAGTGTGAGGATATTTGGTGGGAACTTAGTTTTTTTATGGGCATTTATGAGAGCTTGAAGAACAGGATGGATGTCCTCAAAGGAATTAAATTGGGGCCCATCAAGCTCTCAGATGACAACCTTAATGCCAGAGCTTACATTTGCACATAGTCAACAGAGCAGCAACCCCCAAGGCAGAATGCACTGGTCCCACATGAGGTAGTTATTGCTGTTGACTGCTGTTGGGGAAAGGGGAAATATACTGCAAAAAGGATAACTGGAATAGCACCAGGGTATTCCCTCAGCATGAATTGTTGAGGAGGCTTCCACCCTGCAGTGGGTTGATAATGGCTGCACTTTACTTTTTTTTTTTTTTTTTTTATGTCTGCCAGGGACAAAGGTTGATGATACTGTAGAGAAAATATCATCTTTTAAGGACACAAAAGGTGATACTGTTGTACACATTGGCACTAATGATATTAAGATTCCTGCAGACTTATTTGACAAGTACAGGCAATGTTGAGAAAAAGTCACAAGTTATGGTTAAATTTGAAAGTGTCTGCAATTAGAGGGAGCATATGATGAAAGGATGAAAGCCTTGTCAATCAATTGGGCCCTGAAGAAATTGTGCAAGACCCACAGGGTAGAATTTTTCTCAGTGTGGTCTGTGCTTGTTAACAGGAGAGATTGCTTCTACAGGGATGGGATACACTTAAATAGAAAGAGTGGAAGAATATTTGCTGATGCTATCAAGTTAGCATTAGGTGTGTTGAAAATCTTCTAGTTTCTGGGGGGGGGGGGGATACACAGACTAGTAGATTAACAATAGACATAAGCAGAGGTGAAAGTGATTCTTGCAATGCTTTTATTGGAATGTGCAGCAGCCTGGAAAACAAGGTGTTAGGGATTTCAAGACCTGCTGTGAGTTATCATGGCACAATTAAATACATGGCCTGTATTTACGGACGGGAATACAGGTTAACCGTATTCCTGTCCGCTGGGGCACGTTCCAACCCCAACTGGGTTCAGCAAGTTAATTCTATAATTTTTACTCTAATTACAGAGCTGAAACTCGCTATAGTTGGAGCCAGAACTGTTTTCCTGAATTGAATTTTCCCACTTCAATTTTCAAAACCTTCTATTGAATTTCACACAAATGACAAAAATGTGACATCAAGTGTGCATTTTTTATGCCTTTTTCTGTTATTTTTTCTAAACCCACCCTAATTAACCTATGGCTTATGAAACACGATACTTGATTTGTTTGTTTGTTTTGGAGAGGGAGTTTCTGTTTACAGAGCGAAATTGTTTTCATGGAGCGAGGTGTGAAAAAGAAGTCGTTGGTTACGTCACACTTCCTAGATACAGCTACATCGAGAGAAGGCCAAACGAAGTTCTTATGTTTCCACGCGGCTACTTCGGGATGCTAAGAAAATAAAAAAAGACACCGGTGAGCTACTGTTTGTCGACAAAGCGAAACAGTAGCAACAACCGTTTATGGAAGGGCGAACAGATTGTATTTCCTTTCTTCCACGTGTATTGCTCCTACGAACAGAAAAATCAAGGAAATTCATCTGTTGGAAACGGGAAAAACTGGTGTAAAACTGATAACACTGCAATGCGCATTTGATAAAAAAAAAAAAAGTTTGCTTTATATTGTAATTGTTTTTAGTAAACAATATTTGATATTCTAACGAAATTTCAAGAAAATATTTTTATTTATAGCCGCGTTATAAACTTCGAAAACTGGTGCATCAAAGGAAAGGAAAAAAAAAAAATTCACGAAACTGCAATATTTCTAACAATACAAAGCTAACAGATTACAACTAACAGCTGCTCAAAAAGTATTGTTAGAAGATATTTGCTTGTTATGCTTTGATGTCATCGCAAAGGGAGAAATTCTGTTTTAGTTCAGAAGCCGAATAACTTCATTATCCACGGTCATAATGCTGTTCTGAGCTGCAATAAAAAGATAAACCCTGCTGAAAAATAGATTTTCTCCCCATCACTTTTATTGTTTTACTGTGGTTTTTGGCAGATGAGTCAGTGACTGCTAAATGCAGTGCGGTTTCTTGTATTCTTGATATTTCGGGATCTCTGACCGTGTGGTCATCCCGGAGTATAAACAGAAAATTTGTTTGTTGGAATGCTGCCCACCAATTATCAACTCTTTTACCGACCTTCTAATGTATGTTGTGTTCAAATAATCCACTTTGCGAAATTCGAAAGTGCTACATCAATTAGGATGTTGTTGTTATTTGAAAGCTATTGGTGCAAGAGCAGCTTAGGCTATAATGCGCCTAGCCTAGGTAGGAGAGTTTCTATATCAGCATTTTTTCACTTTCCTTGTGGTTTATGGCAGAACCAAGACTTCTCTATAAAAGGTGTACTATTAATTTTATATGTTTTGAAAGTATCCAGTTAACTTAAGGAAGGAGAAAACTTCGGTAATATTTGGCCGGTCATCTAAAATTGTTTTAAGCATTAGGTTGTTTTGTTTATTCATTATTGATTGAAAGGCTCTTTGACGTTCTCTATGAAATTTTGGACAGTTCACCATGAAGTGATGTATAGTCAGCGGAACTTGACAGTATTGGCATTGAGGGGGGGGTCTTCACCTCTGAGTAGGTAAGATTAAGTCATATGTGTATGCCGATTCACAATCGAGCGAGGATCACCTCTTCCTGTCTATTCGATCAGAAGCTAGTAGGCCACGGTTGAAGTGTTTCTTTTATTAGACGAAGTTTGTTGTTAGTCTGATCTAGCCAGTGTTGTTCCCATTGTTTTATACTGCTTTGGTGGATCAAGGACTTGTAATCTGTATATGGCATTGTGTGAAAGGCATAATCAGATGTGGAAGCTTCCTTTGCTGCTTTGTCTACTCTTTCGTTTCCAATTATTCCTGTGTGGCCTGGGATCCAGCAGAATCTGATATTGTGATTTCTTTGTAATAGCTTTGATACTGAAAATTGGATATGTTGTAGGATTGGGTGTCCTTTGATATTTGCGTTCTGCAAGGCAGTAACAGAGCTAAGCGAGTCTGTGAAAATAATGCTGTTTGCTATCTCTTTATGTTTGATTTGGTTTATAGCCATTGAAATGGCTTGTAATTCGGCAGTAAAAATACTGCATTCTTTTGGGAGTTGTTGGATGAAGGTACGATCCTCAAAATGAATTGCATCTCCTACACAAGTCTCTGATTTAGACCCGTCTGTATATATGAAAGTGTGATGTGGATATTGTTCTTTGTATGCTGCATATAACTGCTGGTAGTTTTTTCTGGATAGAGTGTTTTTCCCCCAGGTTTGAAAATACATATCATATATGGGTTGAACTATGCACCATGGTGGAATGGTCTGTGCAATTGCAGTAGCTATGTTGTCATAATCAAGCTCTCGGCTTAGTAGTAAATCTTTCAGACGGATGTTGGCAGGTCGATTCATCCGTGGATGGGCTGGTATATGTTTTCCTAGTTATACGAAAACAGAAAATCTCTATTTGGATGATCACTGATAGATTTTATCTTGACAGCATAGTGCAATAACAAGTTATGAAACATCTAAGCTCTAATGAAGGTTCATGGGCTTCTGCATAAAGGCTTTGTGTAGGTGAAGTTCGAAAAGCTCCGAGTGCTATACAGAGTGCACTGTGGTGTATGGGGTCTAACCATCTCAAAGCACTTGGTTTCGCCGAGTCGTAAACAGCTGCTCCATAATCTAGTTTGGCACGAACTATAGATCGATAAAGTTTGAGAAGTGTATATCGATCTGCTTCCCAAGTTGTTGCGGAAAGAACTTTGAGAATGTTTAATTTCTTTAAGCAAGAAAGCCTGAGTTGTTTAATGTGATCAAGGAATGTTAGTTTCTTATCCAAAAGAAGTCCTAAGAATCTTATGCTTGGTACTACTGGCATAATATGTCCGTCAAGTTTCAATTCAGGATCAGGGTGTAGGTTTCGTTTTCTACAGAAGTGTATACACGCAGTTTTTTGTGTGGAAATCCAGAAGCCATTTGTTTGAGCCCATTTGCTTATTTTGTTTATTGTTCCTTGTAGCTGTCGTTCTATACTTCGTATATTCTGAGAGTGATAGGAAATGCTGAAATCGTCAATGTATAAAGCTGCGTCAACAATTCTTGAAATGTGCTCGGTTATTGTATTTATTTTAATAGCAAAAAGGGTAGTGCTAAGCACAGACCCCTGAGGCACACCTTCTTCTTGGATGAAAACCTTTGAAAGGATTGTCTGCAGCCTAACTTGGAATGTCCTGTGTTGCAAGGAATTCTGGATATATTTAGGAAGATGTCCACGTAAACCAAGGAGGTATAGGTTTTGAAGGATTCCATAACGGCATGCCATATCGTAAGCTTTTTCTATATCAAAGCAGACCATGACGTGATGTTCCTTTCGGATGAAGGCATTCCGTATACTGTTTTCTAATTTTATAAGTAGGTCTAGTGTTGAGCGATTTTTCCTGAAACCATGCTGTGCTGGGCTGAGAAGATTATTACTGTTCAAATACCACATTAAACAAGCGTTGATGATTTTTTCCATAACTTTGCCTAGGCAACTTGTTAAAGCAATTGGACAGTAGTTGCATGGATTAGAAAGATCCTTTCCCGGTTTTGGGAAAGCCAGAATTATTGCATGATGTCAACTATCTGGAAACTGGTTTTCTAGAAAGATTTTGTTGAACAGCTCAAGTAATGCCATTTGGGATTGGTGGTCAAGTTCCTTTATCATCATGTAGTGAATTTGGTCTGGTCCTACAGTGCTTTGCTTTGTTTGCGACAGAGCTGTTTTTAATTCATGAAAAGTTAACGGAAGGTTGTACTGTTCATCATTTCTTGTGGAAAAATTCAGTTTGTGTTTTTCTATTCTTGCCTTGTATATTTGAAAACTAGGAGTATATGATGTGGTTGCTGATGTTTTGACAAAGGTTTCGCCCAGTGCATTGGCTATTTCTGAAGGCTGTGCGGTGATTTGTCCATTCCAGTTTAGGATTGGAGGTGGATTAATCTGGTATCTGCCATTCATTTTGCTGATTTTATTCCAGTTTGAGATGGTGTGGAACTTGTTAAAGTCAATTAGGAGCAAAAATGGTTTCCCCCAACATAACCAATTACTTTATAGGTATAATAAAGGACAACTACTGATGATTTTCCTGACTGGAAGGAAGTGTCCACAATAAAACATTTGTACAAGGGCGGTCACTCAAAGGAAGTCATTTGCATTCAAGGACAAGCTATGCAGCAATGTTTGAAATGTATAATGCAATTCACTCACTAATATTTCCAGAGGGATTATTGTGGATTTTTTCTCAAATTTGCACCAGACCAAAACCGACTTATTAGTACTTCCGCATCCTAGGATGAACTGACTAATTAGAACTTCAGCATCTGTGATGAAACGTCGTGAACACCGATATCGTTGGCTACAGCAATAATGTAAAGAAACAAAGCAAAATATTGTAACAGAGCTATAATGCAAAATTGTTCTCTAAAACAATTGCAGTTTCGGCATCCTAGGATGAAGCTGACTTAGAGCTGCAATGCTGGTTTTTTTTATTATTATTATTCTTTTTATTTATTTATTTATTTATTTATTTTGTGTTTTTTTTATGGGCGGCTCCTAGAACAAAAGTTCATCTTTGCTTCGTTGCTCTGTTCAGTTTTTACAGACTCTGTCAAGATAAGACCAGTGTGTGTGGTGAAAAAAAAAAAAACCATTCCGCATAGGAATATCCCATGTTGGATGAAGACAGATGAAAAGGAAGGCAAGAGAGAGAGGGAAAAAAGTTTTCCATCCAGCACGGGAGAAAGTGACAGGAAAGAAAAACTAAGCTTATGTGTGTGTTCTGTATTGTGATGTTGTGTTTGGGCATTTTGGCTACCTGGACGACTGCCTCCAGGTCCTCGTCCCTAGCAGGAGGGCAAGGCCTCCCCTACTATCTGCATGCCCTCCTCACTGGGGAACGAGTTTCCCAGGGAGGAAAGAAAAACTTGTATAAGATGAAGAGAGGGAAGGAGAAAAGAGGAGAAGGACTATCCCGGCCCAGGGAAGCCCCAATCCAGGATGGATTGCTAAAACAACACAAGAAAAAAAAAAAAAATAATAATAATAAATAAAATAAATGAAAGTTAGCACTCTGGACCTTTGACAATCTCTTGGCCTTCTCCCCACCAAAAAAGGTATTTTTATTTCTCTTTCTCTTTCCCTAGGGTCAGAATAGAAAGGGTGGACTCCCTCCCCCTAAGGAGTCCCCCACCCCAAGTGAAAGAAAGGAATTGGAAATTTCAGGAAAATGAACCCTGTTTTTCTTCATTCGGTGAACAGCTACTCTGTCAGTGCAAGAGAGCTGACTTTATTACAGTTGCAGCTGTAATAAAGTCAGAATGCAATTCAAGCATTGAAACACATTACATTTTATGGTGAATTTTTTGGGCATTGTGTGATAATGAAAATTCAATTTTTCTCTTGAAATTTTTTGATGGTATCAAATGCATATCAAGGAAATATTGAAGTATTCAATAACAATTACAATTTCCCAATCCATCACTACGAGTAACGGATTATTTTCACAATTTTTTTTTTCATTTGCACACCAGGTGAGATGCATGCGAAGTTCTTTGGACATTAGTTTTCGAAGTTTATAACACAACTATGAATAGAAATATTTTCTTGAAATTTCGTAAGAAGATCAAATATACATACCTGAAACTGCTGTTCAAAATCAGCCCTCTAAAAACAATTACAATAAAGTGAACTTTTTTTTTTATGAAATGCGCATTGTAGTGGTCAGTTTTACGACAGTTTTTTTTTTTATTTTTTATTCCAGTTCCAGTATGGCATCCACTAGATGAATTTCCTTGATTTTTTGTTAGTAGATACAATACATACTGAAGGGGAAAAAAAAGAAGATTTTGTTTTTCAAAACCAATTGATTGCAATTCTTTCGTACAACAGTAATGAAAAGCAGTAAAGCAAACTGTTGTGAGAGAGCCATGCAAAATAGTGTTTGCAAGTAATGATGCTCAACTGTTTGTTTTCCACAAAAGTTGTTTAGTTTTATTTTCTCCTTGGATCACCTTGGTAACGCTAATGACGTAAGCTTGACCAGTCAATTATCTCTCCGCATGTGTTGATTCGTTTTAGCTAGAGGTGCCGAGCTGACACGCAAATTTTTGAACTAATGCTGTAACGCGTTTTATTTTCAAAGCTTGGATCTTGTTTTGCCAACATCAAAATTTAATAAATTGAAATGTGATCGTACATTTTTGCTGTTTTAGAGTGAATTAATAGTTTTTGCTGAGCGCTAAAGGTAGGAAATCAAAGAATATACTTCTGTTTATGTATATTGAGAGTTTCAATTTTGTAAATTGAGTAGAAATTATGGAAATTATTAGTTTTCTTCAGGGGGGGGGACACTTTTTAGTGAGGGGTTAAAAGTAGACTTAAAACAGGATGGACCAGAAAAAGTCACAAGTTAGGGTTAAATTTGAAAGTGTCTGCAATTAGAGGGAGCATATGATGAAAGGATGAAAGCCTTGTTAATCAATTTGGCCCTGAAGAAATTGTGCAAGACCCACAGGTTAGAATTTTTCTCAGTGTGGTCTGTGCTTGTTAACAGGAGAGATTGCTTCTACAGGGATGGGATGCACTTAAATAGAAAGAGTGCAAGAATATTTGCTGATGCTATCAAGTTAGCATTAGGTGTTTTGAAAATCTTCTAGCTTCTGGGGGGGGGATACACAGACTAATAGATTAACAATAGACATAGGCAGAGGTGAAAGTGATTCTTGCAATGCTTTTATTGGAATGTGCAGCAGCCTGGAAAACAAGGTGTTGGGGATTTCAAGATCTGCTGTGAGTCATCATGGAACAAGTAAATACATGGCCTGTATTAAGGTAACTAAGAGTAAGAACAGGTGCATGTATACTTACATGTACACCCAGGGCCGGTTTTGGGCTGTTAGCCGCCTGCGTGCTAGAGATATCTGGCTGCCCCTGTCAATGCGGATCAGTAGTAACGATATTTGGCCACCCCGTCAATGCGGATCAGTAGTAATGATATTTGGCTGCCCGTATCAATGCTCACTCGGTAGTAATGAATTTTTTTGTTGTGAAAATGTTGAAAACGGTCGACAAGAGAATTGGGTGAATATTTAAATTAATAATGTCTGTGCACATTTCTCTCTATTTAAAATTTCCTTTCGGTTCCATCAACAATTAAAACAATGATGTAAGTATCGCTTTAATATTAACGATACGGGAATAAACGCCCATTCACAATGAAAATTAAACATAACATTAGCATAAAACCTTGTACCTATGTTATTTAATGAAACCATTCACAATGAATTACACAAGTGTAACCTTAAATTTAATCATAAGATGTTAACATGAAAGTTTTCAGACTCCAAGCTTTTATGCTTTTGTTTACATGGTTTAAAACAAGACACAATTGTAGAGGTTATGGAAGTCCCATTGTTGAATCCTCCTCTGGTTCAACGGATGAACCCACCATCGCCTGTGCTTGCACTTCTAAGTTTTCTGATGCAAAACACCTAACATGTATGTTTCACCATTATTTATAACCATAAACTGCACAGCTATATCATACAGATGATATAGCTTTCATACATTTGAAGTATGAAAGAAGAGCATGTTGTTGTGTTTCCATGGTTATCAAATATGTTTACGGTCATGTTTATGTTCCCATTGTGAATGTTGGTATGACTTCTAAATTGTGAATGAAAATTAAACATAATTTAGAGAATACAATATTATTTATTAACAATGCCACATTCGCTATTTCATCGCTGTCCACTATATTAAAATAATATTAAATTACATTTTAATTTTATTCTTTAAAGTGCACTATCAGCCGCCCTAGGGATTTGGTCATCTGCATGCATGCATGCACGCACGCACTGCACACCTACCAGAACCGGCCCTGTTTACACCAATGCTAGGAGCATAGTAAATAAGGGAAGCAGAATTTGATTATGGAGAGTACAATGTGTACAGAAAGGACAGACATGATAGGAGGGTGGGGTTATGGTTTTAGTTAAGAAGCGCAAATTTTTTTTGCAGTGTATCCAGTTGACATGGGTAGCCAGTGCAATGTTGAGTCAGTTTGCCAAACCCTGTCTTGCCATCTATCTTGACAAATCCTGCCAAGACAGTTAGGTTTAAAGGTTAAAAGTTGTTATTCATATGGATGTTATTGATAATATAAAGTTGAATATGGATGTTTAATAACAATGTTGTGTATTCAAGTTATAAAAAAGTTAGGATGAAATATATGAATTAAAAAAAAAAAAAAGATAATGATTGACGAGTACAACAAACTGTACAGAGAAAGAAACAGAGGAAGCCAATAAATCATTGGCTTCCTCTGTTTACAGAATGCATACAGAATGTCTTATAATGGGAGATTTTAACTGGAATTTGTGGGTTCGTTGCTCACACACTAGCAAGCCTTTTGTGGATTTACTGGATGACTGTTTTCTACAGCAGAATTTTAGACACAGGCAGAGGTGAAAGTGATTCTTGCAATGCTGGAGTTATTTCCTTGAACTATTTGAAAATCCATCTGATATTATGGACATTGTTATTCAAAAACTGCTTGGTAAAGGATGGTATATGGTGTAGTGCATATAATCTTCAGTTATAACCATGGTCTGAATATCAGTAGTGATCAGCCAATTGATGATGGATTTACTTAAAGATGTAACTACCATCAAGGGGAAAGGGAAGGTGTTTTTGCTTTCATGAATGCAACCACAGTGGTCTCAGACAGTTTTTAAATTCTCTACCAACTGATGATGATATCATCGGCAAATTCTAAATGGGAAACATTTAAGGAAAGGAAATAATCAAAGCAGCTACTAAGTTTTTCATACCAACTAAGAAATGGATGTCAGATGAACTATTGAAACTCAAGGCAGAGAAGAAAAATGCAAGGGATGCATATAAATTATCAGATCATACACACTACAGCAGAATTTCTATGGGAAATATAAACTAGTCTGTAATGAAGTCACAAAGCAGGTTAGGCAAGCTAACGCAGATTATGAGAAATCTTTGGCAGAGGATTGAAAGAAAAACAGCAATAACTTCTCTATTTATGTAAACACTAGAAGGAAGGGGATGAAGCAAGTTGGTCCACTTGATATCAATGGTTCGATTGTTAATGATCCTGCCCATGTTGCTGGCATGGCAGAATGAGTATTTTGCATCTACATTCATATACGAGGAATTCTTTAGGGAAGTGGATGCCAAAAGTTTATCAAACTCTAACAGGGAGCTAAATGATTTTGTAATAATCACAAGGAAAGAAGAAGAGAAATTATTGAAGTTAAACATAAGAAAGGAACCTGGGGTGGATGGGATCTTTCCAGTTATAATAAGAGAGGTAACAAAGGAGGTAAGCAAACCCTTAGCTATGATTATGAGAGCATCCTTGGACTCAGGGGAGGTCCCCACGGACTGGAGATGTGCAAATGCATCCCCAACTCACAAAGGGGGGAATCAAAGGGTGACACAAGTAATTACAGATAAGTTAGTTTAACTTCTGTTCCCAGGAAAATAATGGAGTAACTGATTAAAGAAGCACTGCAGGATCATCTAGACAAGACCACAGTTATAGTTCAAACACAGCATGGAGTTGTTAAGGGGAAGTCTTGTCTGAACAATTTGACTGGATATTATGATGCAATCACAAACTAGATGTAAAAAATAATTTTGATATCACATACTGGATTTCAAGAAACATTTTGATACTGTTGCACATAAAAGACTGCTGCACAATATGGAGCAGTATGGCATTAAGGGCAAGTTACAGCTACAGATAAAGGAATGGTTGAGTCAGAGAAGACACAGGGTTGTTATTAATTGGACACTACTCTTCGTGGACTAATATTATTAGTAGCATGGGTTTATTATTAGTAGAGTCTCCTAGGGTTCAGTGCTTGACCCATTGTTGTTTTCTGTATTTATTAATGATATTGATGAAGGGTTTAGCAAGCTAAGTTTGCAGATTATAAAAAGGTTGGCAGGGTGGTTAATGATAATAATGAGGGTTTGCTACTGCAACAAGATCTATAAAAATTAGGCAGATGGGTTGAAAAATGGTAATTTAAGTTTAACATTTACAAATGCCATGGGTAGCAGTAACCCAGAGTAACATACCAACTGTTCTGTACTACACTCAGGGTAATGGAAAATGCAAAAGACCTAGGGGTAACTGTGCCATCAGATATGGAGTATTCTGAGCAGTGCAGACAGGCTGCCAGGACAGCTCATGGGGTGTTGTCATTGATATACAGGAATTTTTTTCTTGCAGGAATAAGGAGGTGATTATCCCATTGTTTTTTTTTTTTTTTTTTGATTTGGTAGTTGTTGGCGCATCAGCTTCTGTGGCCATATTGCACCTCCCAAGGTTTTTGCAGTACTTTGATCCAAGCCCGAGGCGGGAATCGAACCCGCGACCTTTGGGTTGCCGGGCAGGTACTTTACCCACTCGGCTAGCCCGGTCGGCTTATCCCATTGTATAAGGCAATATAAATATCTTCCACCAGTTAGATTCTACTACTACTACTACTACCACCACCACCAGTTCTGAACTCATCCGTGAATATTCAAAAATTCATGATACCAATTGATAGGGTTGTTCTCTATAATGAGATGAAAAGGGACAAAAGTCATTTGTTGTCCCGCATACAGACTTTTCTCAACTACAACTTGTAGGATATAGTTTGGCAAGAGATATGCCCGAAGAAGCAACTAACTGAAATGAGCGTTGCAATGTCTTCATTTTCCCTATACATTCCAAAGAGCTGTACAAAGCTTACCTATGGTTAACTTTGCACAGCTTTTGGATTATTTCTCCTGTTTCCCAAAACCTGTCTCTGCAATCAGGATATCATATTTGAAAGGAAATTTAAAACCTATGCTACATCTGGCCATGACTGATCTAGTTCCATCCTGCTAACCACTCTCTATTGCAGTGAATCATTAATATGGCATTGTTATGCCACTGAATCAAAAATGTTACTCACATACACTTGGTATCCATGTATAAACAATAGGCAGACTACTCCATTTAAAACTACCCACATCTGCATATCAGAATAATGTAGGTGTATTTATTTGTAGTTTTATTTATAAAGTGTAGGTGGAAACTTAATTATACCTCAATTCATATTAAACCAACTCACCTTGTTTTTGATCTGCTAATTGCAATATCCTCTGGGACATCTGATGTTGCCACTGATTCTTGGGTCATATTTATCTCTTCCATAACAGAAGAACTGCCAGAGCTATAAAGTATCACATTCAAAATTCAGATTAATTATGTCTGAAATTTTTTTAATAACTTTAATAAATTAGTTAATTAATAATAACAGTTTTAATACAGCAAAGAGATTCAAAGAGTTTCATGAACAATATTAATAATAAAAAAATAAATAAGTACTCTTTAACCCCTTCATGGATTATCCTGAGATATCTCATTTTTAGTTTTAAAAGTTATTTGGAACTACACAAAATATCTTGGGATAGATACAATAATACCTCCAAATTTAGGATTGAAACGTATTTTCTCAGGCATTTATCTGGCTGATGCAAAATCAGCCAGATAAATCCCAAGATTTCTTGGGATTTTCTTGCGTCTGGCAGCAGACGACTGGCTTTCATTTTACTTACATTTACTTATTGTACAGCAATAAGTAAATGTAAGTAAACAGTAGCAGTAGCATGCATTCCTATGTGTAGCCAATAAGCAAAATAAAATTTGCCGTCTTAAATGCTGAATACTGATAAGTGTTAACCAATTAGAAAACTATATTGAAAAATATTTCGGCGCCTTCTTGAACTGCAGCCCATAAGCAATGCTTACCTCGCCTATCCACTTGCGGCAGCCATGTGTCAGAATGTAGTTAGTTCACGATTCCGTAGCCGAGTGGGCAGGAGCGGGAGTGCAGTAGCACACGCTCTTTGAGTAGACCGGGGTTTAAGCCCCTGACTGCTGAATACGGTCGATCTGCCAACCCGCACTGGACCAGCGTGGCAGATTATGGTCCATTCCCCTCAGCATGAATTGTTGAGGAGGCTTCCATCCTGCAGTGGGTTGATAATGGCTGCACTTTACTTTTTTTTTTTTTTTTTTTTACTTGTGGTGGGAGGTTACTGCTTGTGTGTTCCATTTGATTTTTTTAAGTTATTTCTATAATGAGTAGTGAAGAGTGTTTTTCTGTTCCTTTCTTTTAGCTCAAGTGCTAATTTATTAAAAAAATCTGTATAATTTGCAAACTTTTTGGCATACATGAGATAGCCCAAATGTATTTTCTACTAAAAAACAAAATTATACAATGAGTATTCGCATGATGCATACTTTTAATCTGTAAAATAAAAAAAGTCGATCCGTTATGGCACATTTTCAGGAAAAAAATGTTCTGGGAAGGAGTTAATGTTGTACAACAGGAGACCTATACATAGGTGTAAAGCCAGACATTAATGCAAAACCTTTTATAAAGTAAGTATTATACTTGAACCTTGGTATTTTAAAGCAATTAGGCAAAAACAAAGTTTATTTATTCATATTTCTAAAACAAAGTTCATTAATTTCACAATGGCAATCATTTTTTGATGATCTAAATTTCAACATTTTTAGAAGATAATACGTTGCTTCATTCCAATTTTGCATATTTTTTTCAAAAAACAATGACTACGAATAACTTCTGCATGTTTCAAATATAAAATTTAAATATAATTTAAAGAGAAAACTGTTAGGAAGTTGCACGTTAAAACAGTGTTTCTGTAATATGTGTTTTACTATATCACAATCAAGATATTTAGTCTTTTTGTAGATCCCCACTGAAAAGTCTATTGTATGTCTTAGCTTATATTGAGTGTGAAGGTTTTTAATCAGTAAATATGGGCTAAAAAAAAAGTTTTGTCTGTTATTAACTTGCAACAGAAATACTGTCTGGCATTTCACTTTGCTTGGTGAAAATGAAGAATAAGTTTGTGAATAATTTTTTTTAAGGAAGAAAAAGAAAGTAGTTTTCTATAAACTATGAAGATTGGTCCATCTAAGTTACTTTGTACTGTTGAAAGCTCCAACTTAAGACTGGCTGTTTGTAGCATGCAGTAAAGTGCACAAGTCAGATGAACTGATGAGGCATATGGCAGAGAAGAAACCTGCATGGGATACATACAAATTAACATATGACACAGAACCCTATGATAGATACAAGTTGATCTGTAACCAAGTTACAAAGGAGGTTAGGCAGGCGAAGGCAGATTACGAGAAATCTTTGGCAAGGGATGCAAAGAAAAACAGCAAAGAGTTCTTTACTTATGTAAACTCTAGAAGGAAGGGGATGAATCAGATTGGACCACTTGATATCGATGGGTCAACTGTTGATGATCCAGCTCAGGTAGCTAACAAACTAAATGAATATTTTGCATGGACATTCACACATGAGGAGTTATTTAGTGAGGGGAAAGCCAGAGGTGTATTCAACTCTAGCAGTAAGCTAGAGAATCTTGTAATAACTGAGAGTAAAGTGGAGGAGAAATTGTTGAAGATAAACACAAGAAAGGCACCCGGGGTGGATGAGATCTATCCAGTTATATTAAAGGAGGCGGCAGAGGAAGTAAGCAAACCCTTAGCCATAATTATGAGAGCTTCCTTGGACTCAGGGGAGATACCCACAGATTGGAGATGTGCAAATGTGACCCCAATTCACAAAGGAGGATCAAAGGCTGACACAAGTAATTATAGACCTGTGAGTTTAACTTCTGTTCCAGGAAAATTAATGGAGGCACTAGTTAAAGAAGCACTGCAGGATCATTTAGACAAGACTTCAGTTATAGCTCGGACACAGCATGGTTTTGTTAAGGGGAAGTCTTGCCTGACCAATCTGATTGGATACTATGATGCAGTCACAAAGGAACTGGATGCAGGGAATAACTTTGATATTATATACTTGGATCTTAGAAAGGCTTTTGATACTGTTGCACATGGAAGACTGCTGCACAAATTGGAGCAGTGTGACACTGGAGGCAAATTGCTGCTGTGGATAAAGGGGTGGCTGAGGGGGAGAAGACAGAGAGTGGTAATCAATGGACACTGCTCGTCGTGGACTAATGTTATTAGTGAAGTCCCTCAGGGCTCAGTGTTGGGTCCATTATTGTTTTCTGTATTCATAAATGATATTGATGATGGTATATCAAGCTTAATGTCAAAGTTTGCAGATGATACAAAGGTAGGCAGGGTTGTCAAGGACACTACTGACACTATGCTGCTGCAACAGGATCTGGAAAGGTTGAGCAGATGGGCTGAGAGGTGGCAAATGAAGTTTAACATTGACAAATGTAAAGTACTACACATGGGAAACAGCAACCCCAGAGCAACGTATCAACTTTGTGGTACTACACTGACGGTGGTAGAGAATGAAAGGGACCTGGAGGTGGTTGTGCAGGCAGATATGAAGTTCTCTGAGCAGTGCAGATGGGCTGCAAGAGTAGCTCATGGTGTATTGTCAATGATATATAGGAATTTTTGTAGCAGGGATAAGGAGGTGATTATTCCCTTGTATAAGGCAATGGTCAGGCCACACCTAGAGTACTGTATACTGGTCTGGAGGCCTCATTTCAAGAAGGATGTAGACCTGCTGGAACGAGTACAGAGAAGGGCAACAAGATTAGTGAATGGAATAAAGGGGTGGCCTTACGAAGAAAGGCTTAAGTTTTGCAAATTACAGTGTCTGGAGACTAGGCACCAGCGAGGTGATCTGATAGAGGTGTATAAAGCCTTGAATGGTTTGAGCATGCTCAATGCTGATGGGATTCTTCCTCTTGCTCAGAATAATCACCTGAGAGGGCATAAATTCAAATTGAGGAAAGACAGATGTAGGATAGATGTGCAGAAATTTGCCTTTAGCCAACGGGTGGTTGGTTGGTGGAACAGACTTCCATCCCTTGTCGTGGAAGTTGATAGCCTAAATAAGTTTAAGGCTCAGCTGGACAGGTATTTTGAACGAACAGAGGGGTGAAGTGGAAGTGGTTTTTTTTTTTTTTTTTTTTTTCTTTTTTTGGCTGATGCTGCATAAGCTTGCTTTCTTCCATCAAATGCCTCTACTAATGCTAATGCTAATACTTTGTACTGTTGAAAGCTCCAACTTAAGACTGGCTGTTTGTAGCATGCAGTAAAGTGCACAAGGTTTTAAAAGTAGGAGATTCAACAGAGTTTTTTCTAACTGCATTATTGGGAATCCTAGTATTGTTAATCCTTTTCAATTTAATCCAAACCATTTTCCCTCTTGGTTTTATTATTAGAGGTTTGTGGATGGGTCACTTAGAGACCATGTCAAATAGGGTCATTGAAAAAAATGTGTTTGCACCTAAATATGCAAGCATTTAGGTGCTATGTTCCTAGTAGAATTTTTCTCTAGTATGGTCTGTTAACTTTCCTATTAATGAAGCAGCATTTTGCTTAACTCATTAGCTTTCCTTTATTGCTTAGCTCTCCATGTCCAAATCATGCAGAATTTATCCATGCTCTAAGCCACATTAGTCAAATGATTTTCACTGCCTTTATAGGTAGAAGCAATGGTTACTTTAGGTTATTTTCAGGGGTGCATTGAAAGTTCACCTTTGCTAAGAAGGCAGCAAATGAAAATTTTGTTGCATCACAGTTCAAATTTGATTGGTAAATCTTTTCAAATAATGTTTCAGGTCTGAATGGTTCACTGGATTCCAGAAAATGGATATTGCATGTTTCATATTTCCGAAAGTTTATATTTTCCAGATCAATTAACAGAATTTGGATGATTTATCTTTAGATTCTTTATCCATGGTCTTGTACATGAGAGATGATTTAAATTGTATCATTAAGAAGATGCCTGATATGGTGCATAGGTGTCTTTTGTTTCAAATTTGTTTCTTTCTTTATCTTTGATTTTGTGGTTGAGTTGTATAATGAGGTTTTAGTGGCTGGTTTTGTGCCCAAGGATTGGAAAATTTATTGAGTTATTCCTATGTCTACGGTTTTTAATGTATTTCGTATTTTGGATTTTCATCTGAGTTCTATGTGTTTGCTGTTTGAAGTTCTGAAAAAATTATTGCTAAACCCCATATCATATAAAATTCTTGCACAGTTGAATAATGTTCATTATAGTATGGCAAGATATTCAACAGCAACATGCCTACACTAGTTAATTAGAAGGGTCTACCTTGCTTGGCATGCTGGTTTTGAAACCTTGGAAATGCTCTTGGGAACTAAATCTAGACAGCACACTTTTGTTATAAATAAAACCTTGACTCAACATTTCTCAAAAAAGCCATAGGATTGTTTACCATACAAGTAAACAATCCTATGGCTCTATTTTAATATCAGATACGAGGTGTAGCAATAAAGTTCACAGACTAAGTGCAATAAAAAGAAGACAGAGTGGAGGTGGTTGTTGTTGTTTGTTATTTGGTTTTTAGAAGCATTAGCAACTAAGGCCATATTGCTCCAGGGGGATATGCGGTGGTTATTCCCTGACCTTTCTGCATCCTTCGTATTTGGTGGGCACGGGCTCGAACCCCGGTCTAATCAAGAAGCGCATGCTACGCACTGCTGCTCCTGCCCACCTGGCTACAGAGGTGCCCAGAGTGGAGGAGCTCAAAAATGATTTTATTTTTATTCAAAGTAATCACCATCTAATTGGATGCACTTATTACACCATTCTAAAAGTTTCTGAAAAGAGAGTAAAGGTATCCCCAAACATATGATGTTCATTTGGCAGTTACGTTTTCCTTTATCTCCTCAACATCCTGAAATCTCTTTCCTTTAAGAGCAATTTTCACCTTGGGAAAGAGGAACAACTCCACTGGTACTAGATTGGGAGAGTAGGGTGGATGGTGGATCTGTACAATGCCATGATTTCACAACAAGTGCAGAATGGTCAGGTTCATTGGGATGCAACAAGGACCAGCTGCCTTTCTCTCCATATTGTGGCCCACTCAGAGAATGCACTTCAATAGTCTTTGAAGCACCTGTACATAGAAAGTAGCATTGACTCTCTCCCACTCAGGTACAAATTCCTTTTGAATCACACACCATTTGTCGTCTTGATCCTGGACTTTAAACAAAATGTTTTGGGCCTTGAAGTTCACTGTATGCTCTGATGCTTTGTCTCTGGGTCGTACTGAAACATCCAACACACATCTCCAGTGACAACACAGTCAAGGAAATCAGTATTGTCTTGACAAGTCTGGATGAATTTTTGCATGATGACACTCTTTGCTGCTTCTGCTTATCCACAACGCTGAGTGGCAAATTTTGTATAGACCTTCCTTTTGCCTAAATCTTCATGCAGAATTTGATGACTCATCTTATTCATATCTAACTCATCCACCATCATCCTAAGGGTCAACCAATGATCTCTCAACAATTTTTTGAACTTTTGAAACTGTATCCTCATGGAGTCTACTAACAAGGCTATCTGAATGAGCAATTTTTTTCAGGAGCCACTAAATGAAACTTTATTTATTGCTCAAAAATTGTTTTTTTTTTTTATAACTTTTGATTTAAAATTAGTATAGTAATTATTTGCAATTCTCTGATTAATTTGGTGTAGTTGACCCTTGCTGCCACATTGTTATAGTACTGATATAGGGGATACTTGGAGGTTTCTGTAGTCTCTTAGCAGTGTAATCAGTATTGCAAGAGGCCTATCAACTGTAATTTATAGCAATACAAAATTGCTTTAATAACTTAACTTTATCACACAGTACATAACATACAACATAAATATTCATAGAGCTTCTGTATCGATGATTTGGTGTGAATATAGTAATATAGTGCGTGTGTGTAGGGAAGGGGGTTAGTGGAATTGTAGGTTTTTAATTGTGGTAAACAAGTAGATCACAGGTTCTAATCACGCAGGTTGGTGTATATTTTTTTGTTTTACCTAAGAAACTTTATTCTAGTAAGACTATAACTAATTTAAAATTCCATGAATGTAACAGTATAGCATAATACATATAACGTAAATTTTACAGCATAATATGCATTATTGCATTTAGGTATCTATTAGTTTAGTGTATTATTCTCAGGTTAAACTGAATTTAAATGGAAATTAAGTCCAGACTAGAGCAGCAGAAGGGGCAGTTCTCCTACAAATCACTGCCTAACAAAACTTATTATTTGTGCAACGTTTGTGGACCTATATGGAAAAGGCCATGCTGGAGCCATGAGGGATGTTTTTGTGTGTGTTCAGTGTGCAGAGCGTGTGAAGAAATTAAGTGGCAACTCAGTGTTCTGATGGGTATTTATGAGAGCTTGAAGAGTAGAGTGAATATCCTTGAAGAAATTAAAATTAGAGCTCATCAAGCTCTCAGCTGCTCAACTCAATGCCAGAGCCCTCATTTCACAGGAATAACTTGATAAGCTTGCTTTCTTCATATACCACTACTAATAATAATAATTTTGAGATGTTGATGGACACCCACTTCTTGGATTCATTGTGATCACCCCCATATCCGCCTTTGAAACACATACCATTCAAACATATTACAACTTTCGCTAGATCACAGACTAGCGAGAGTGCTGTGGCTCGGGGGAGAAACGAAGGGTGCAATTTTCCAACGCATCACAGTCTCAAAAAATGTGCGAAATGTTTGCTGACCTTTCTAAAACAGGACATAATCTAGCCAAGGAGGATGCCTTTGTGTGTGTGTGTGTGCTAGGTGTCTGGAGTGTCAAGAAATTAGGCGCCAACTCAGCATTCTGATGGGCGTCTATGAGAGCTTGAGGTGTAGGGTAAATGCCCTCGAAGAAATTAATATGAGGGGTCCATAAAGCTCTCAGCTGCCCAGCTCAACGACAGAGCTCACTCCTGTCCATCAGGCAATACAGAGGCAATCTCCAAGGCAGAATGCGCTGGTCCCAAAGGAACTAGTTATTGTTGGTGACTCTATTGTCAGGGAGATGGGGAATATACTTTGTAAGAAGGATAGGTGGAACAGGACCAGGGTATGTCTGTCAGGGGCAAAAGTTGATGATGTTGTAGAGTAGATATCATCTTTTCAGGGCACAAAAGGCAATATTGTTGTACATGTTGGAACTAGTGACACTAAGAGTAAGAGATCTGCAGATTTACTCAACAAGTACAGGTCAATGTTGAAAAAAAGTCCCAAGTTAGGGTTGAATGTGAAAGTGTCTGCAATTCTGCCTAGACACAATAGGAGGGAGTATATGATGAGAGCCTTGTCAATCAATTCGGCCCTGGAGAGATTGTGCAAGGCTCAAGGGGTAGAATTTTTTTAAGCCTAGTCTGTGCTTGTTGACAGGAGAGACTGCTTTTACAGGGATGGGACACACTTAAATAGAAAGGGTGCAGGAATATTTGCTGATGCTATCAAGGCAGTGTTGGGTGGGTCAGAAAACTGCTAGCGTGGGGGATACACAGACTAAAAGGTTAACAGTGGCCACAGGCAGAGGCAAAAGTGATTCTTGCACTGCTTCTATTAGAATGGGCAGCAGACTGAAAAGCAAGGTAATGGAGATTTCCAGGACTGTTGGGAGTCATAGTGGAGCAAGTAAATACATGGGTTGTGTTAGGGTGGCTAGGAGCAGGAACAGGTGCATGTATACTTGCATGTACACCAATGCTAGGAGTACAGTTAATAAATTTGATGAGCTTGAAGTGTTAGTCAAGACATCAAAGGCAGATATTGTTGGGATATCACAGATGTGGTGTCACAAGATATAGGCAGTGCAGAGTTGGAATTTGGGGAGTACAATATGTATAGGAAGGGTTATGCTGTTAGTTAAGAAACACGTAAAATCTAAGGAAGTGCATCCAATTGATGTTGGTGGACGATGCAGTGTTGAGTCTGTTTGGTGTGAAATAAAGGAAAAATGAGAGTATGTGTTATAGGCCTAATGAATCTGATGAGTATAATGAGCAATTGTGCAGAGAAATAGAGTGGGCCAGTAAATCAGAATGTCTTATAATGGGAGATTTTAACTTTCCAGATATTGACTGGAACTTGTGGGTTGGTCACTCACACACTAGCAAGGCTTTTGTGGATTTATTGGATGACTGTTTTCTACAGCAACATGTTTGAGAGGCAACCAGAGGGAACAATCTTGATCTGATTATCATTAAGAATCTGCAGATAAAGGAACCACTGGGCGACAGTGATCACAATGTATTGATGTGGGAATTATTTAAAGATGTAACTACCATCAAGGATAAAGGGAAGGGCTTTTGCTTTCGTAAAGGTGACTACAGAGGTCTCAGACAGTTTTTAAATTCTGTACAGTGGGATCAACTGATGATGTTACCAACAGTAAATTCTAAATGGGAAGCCTTCAGGGACTTAATTTTGGAGGCTACTAGGCTTTTCATTCCAACTAAGAAATACTGTTCAAGGTTTAGGCCTAAATGGATGTCAGATGAATTAATGAGGCTAGTGGCAGAGAAGAAGAATGTATGGGATGCATATAAAGTATCAGGTGATACAGAAGCCTATGGCAAGTATAAACTAGTCTGTAATCAAGTCACAAAGGAGGTTAGGCAGGCAAAGGCAGATTATAAGAAATCTTTGGCAAAGGATGCAAAGAAAACAGTAAGGAGTTCTTTACTCTAGACGGAAAGGGATGAATCAGATTGGAACACTTAACATAGATGGGTTGACTATTGATGATCATGCTCAGGTAGCTGATAAACTGAATGAGTATTTTGCATCTACATTTACACACATGAGGAGTTATTCAATGAGAGGAGTGCCAGAAGTTTATCAAACACTAACAGGGAACTAAGTGATTTTGTAATAACTGAGAGCAAAGTGGAGGAGAAATTGTTGAAGTTAAACATAAGGAAGGCACCTGGGGTGGACGGGATCTATCCAGTTATATTAACGGAGGCAGCAATGGAAGTAAGCAAACCCTTAGCCATAATTATGAGAGCTTAATTGGACTCGGGGAGGTCCCCTTGGACTAGAGGTGTGCAAATGTATCACCAATTCACAAAGGAGGTTCAAAAGGTGACACAAGTAACTATAGACCTGTTAGTTTAACTTGTGTTCTGGGGAAAATAATGGAATCACTGGTTAAAGAAGCATTGCAGGATCATCTGGACAAGACCGCAGTAATAGTTAAGACACAGCATGGGTTTGTCAAAGGGAGGTCTTGTCTGACCAATCTGATTGGTTACTATGATGTGGTCACAAAGGAACCGAATGCCAAAAATAATTTTGATATCATATACTTGGATTTCAGGAAAGATTTTGATACTGTTGCACATTAAAGACTGCTGTACAAATTGGAGAGGTATGGCATTAAGGGTAAGTTGCTACAATGGATAAAGGGATGGTTGAGTGGGAGACAACAGAGAGTGGTAATCAATGGACACTGCTCTTCGTGGACAAATGTTATTAATGGAGTTCCCCAGGGTTCGGTGTTGGGCCCATTGTTGTTTTGTATATTTATCAATGATATTGCCAAAGGTATATCAGGTTTGCAGAAGATACAAAGGTTGGCAGAGTTGTTAAAGACAGTAATGACAGTATGCTACTGCAACTGGATCTAGATAAGTTGGGAAAATGGGCTGAGAAGTGGCAAATGGAGTTTAACATTGACAAATGAAAAGTACTGCATATGGGTAGCAATAACTGAAGAGAAACATACCATCTGGGTGGTAGTACACTCAGGGAAGTGGAAAGTGAAAAAGACCTGGGGGTAATTGTGCAGCCAAATATGAAGCTGGCTGAGCAGTGCAGACAGGCTGTCAGGGCAGGTCATGGAGTCTTGTCAATGATATATAGGAATTTTGCTAGCAGGGACAGGGAGGTGATAATCCCATTATACAAGGCAATGGTGAGGCCACACCTAGAGTACTGTGTACAGGTCTAGAGGCCTCATTTTAGGAAGGATGTAGAATTGCAAGAACGAGTACAAAGAAGGGCAACAAGATTGGTGAGGGGAACAAAGGGGTGCTCTTACCAAGAAAGGCTTAAGTTCTGCAAATTGCAGCACCTGGAGAGTAGGCACCTGCGAGGTGATCTGATTGAGGTGTATAAGGCCTGGAATGGGTTGAGCAAGCTGAATGTTGATGGGATTCTTCGTTTTGCTCAGACTAAGAACCTGAGGGGGCACAGTTTCAAACTTAGGAAAGATAGTTGTAGAATAGATGTGCGTAAATTTGTCTTTAGCCAGCGGGTAGTTGATTGGTGGAACATGCTTCCATCTTTTGTTGTGGAAGTTAATAGCATAAATAAATTTAAGGCTGAGCAGGAGAGGCATTTCGAACGAATAGAGAGATGAAATGGGAGGGTTTTTTTTTTTTTTTTTGGCTGATGCTGCATAAGCTTGTTTACTTGCATCATATACTAATGGTAAACGTAACAATTCATCACCATAAGCAGCTTTTAACATTTCAGTATATTTCTGTTGCAGTTTTTCCTCGCTTAAGGCAAAATTTAATATTCATTTGTTGCTCCACTGCAAAATCTTGGCACAGAATGTTAACATTACTATCTCATATATATACATTGTCAGTGAAATTTAATTTCAAGTTCAAAATCTGGATTTTTTTAAAAAAATGTGCTTTTTTTTTCAGATAATTTTTATCATGCCCAATTGAACATATTAAATTTGTTTCACACAGCTCTGGTTAGATATTTATTATGCCCATATTTCTGCTCATTTCCTCATTTTTAACGTGGCCTTGCCATTGCTTCCATCTCTCGATTCAATTTTTTCCCTCTTAAAACTGTCATTTCTGAAGATTTTAATCTTTTGTTATATATGGTTCCTTTGTTTTCCAACCCCATGGATCACAGCTTATTTCCATTTGCACATGTGGCATGCATTTACCCATGTAAAGTATTATAGGGCACAGCTAGGACTGACTATATGCAAATGACTAAAATATTATAAATCTGGTCTTGGTAGATTAGCGAATCAAATGAGATAAAAACAATCTGTACATGTTGCCACATGAATTCCACCAGTGTTTCTGGACCAGAGTTTTTCATCCAGCAAATCAGGAAAATCAACCAGAGAACCACCGCAATTTACAGAAACAATAAACACGGGTAGTTGAAATTACATTTCCAGGTGACCCTAATAAAATAGAATAGTTTAGTTTAGTGTTTTGACGGTGTCCTGAAAAATATTACAATCTTTCGTAATGCAGATGTGGTTGAAGAACTGAAAATAGATGCTATGTTTGCAACTTTACATAAATTCTCTACAGGGTTGGGATCTTGTGACTCAATCCCATAATTGAAGGTGGCAAAACACCTGTTATTTCCTTGAACTATCTGATATTATGGACAATGGCATTGTCATTCAAAAACTGCTTGGAAAAGGATGGTATATGGTGTGGTGCATATAATCTTCAGTTATAACCATGGTATTCTCTGGTACTATCTGTGTCACATAAAATGAAGGGCAAGCCAAACTGGTATCATGAAAAGATCTCTCACACCATAATTCTAGCCCAAAAGCTTGTCCTGTTGTGGTTATATGTGTAGGGTGAAAATACACTAGTGAAATTGGTGCACATGCCTCACCTGTATAGAAAAGTGTGAAGTTGCAAATGGCATTTAACAGATCCATGCTTTTCTAAGTTTACTGTAAGTAATTTTTGAATAACTGGAGTGTTTTTTTTTTTTTAAATACTGTAGTGCTTATCACTATTATGAAAAGGTTGGCTTTTCAATAGGAAGTTAACAAACTATAGTTATCGTGTAATATAACACTGCTAAGGCAGGTAGTATCTGCCAAAAAGACTTACTGACTAATTGGCTCTGTTTACTGATTTTCTAGGCACTGAATCGAATAGGTAGGGGTGTGTGTGTGTGTGTGTGTGTGTGTGTGTGTGTGTGTGTGTGTGTGTGTGTGTGTGTGGTTTTGTCCTTTGCCACCAAACTTGGTTATATCTATCTATTTTTTTTTTTCATCCATCTCATCTTGAAATTGCAAGAAAACCCATCCCATGGGTTTCTTTTTATAAAGCAGTGTGAGGTGATTGTATCTGTGCCATGTGATGGTACTCATCATTCCTACTTTGAATATGCTGATTAAGACAGAGGGTTTGGCCAGTATATGTCTATTAAATTAATCTGATAAATGATGATGTCCAATTACTTTAGAAGAAGAAGAAAGAAAACGAGATATCAATATAATAATTTTTGTTTGTCAGAACTGATACAGCTACTGAAGACTAATAGGTATTAAAATAACTATGAAATGATAGGTATGAAAATAACTAAGAAAAGTTATGAAATTATTCAGTATTAAGTTATTAACTTTAAATATTTTTTTTTTATTGTAAAAAAGTTGTATTATAACTGATGTTGTTGAAAAGATACTGTGACTAATACTGTGTTAAAAGGGATACGAACGATACTGTTCTTTATTTTTGACCACAATCACAAAATAAGTTCAAAAGTTTGTAAAACCTAAGTGTGATAACTAAACTTCTAACCTCAACTTTGAGTCCTTTAAAGATGTAGGTACTTCCTCTGGTACAGTATCAGAGTCAGGAGGCTGTTGGCTTTCTGTAGGATATTCTGTAATGCTCCCTGTTCCCTCTGTAACAAAATTTTCTTCAGTTGGAGTCAAAGTTCTAGCAGGTATTCGTTTTAGTTTTTGTTCTGGTGTTTTTTCTTCTGATTCAGACACTAAAATAAATATTTTTAAAGTAAACACTGTAATATTTTCTTTTTTTCTAAACACAAATTTAAGATATATTTATGTCTGTAAAACGTTTATTGATACATATTGCTGGCATCCCAATCACTATCACAATGAATAATAAAAACAGCAACAATAAGTAAAATAGCTGAACAAGTTCCTCAGACACAGCTTAAAATGATTGGGTAAGAGTAGGGTGACCAGATGCTTTTGGTGATAACTGGAACAAGAGTTTAAAATGGGAAAACCAGGACAGTGGGTATTTTGTTTTTTAATATTATAAAATTTAAATTAATATGTTTACAAAAGAATATATAAACAATTCATTGAAAAAACAAGCAAATCACATATTTATTCAATAAATAAATAGTATTACAATGAAACATACTAGGAGCAAACAGTGCTTTCAATCATATTTTAAATTACTTCTAGCTGCTTTGATCAACTTTTCATAACTTTTAATCATATCACAGATATGTTAAATTCAAGTCGAATTTACATATCATTATGGAATCAACGGTTTTTATATACAAGCAATTTTGTTCATCAAAATATTCTTTCCACATTTCCATTGTGTGCTGGAATGGAAACAAAAAAAAGCTATTTTTTTCAAATTCTGAAATCTGTTCTTGAAATTCAAATTTTGAAAAAAATAAAAAATATATATATATAACTACTGGACGTAGCAAGGTCTGTTAAGCCACTCATCATTTCTTTCTTTCAGTTCTTCTGTAATCAAATTTTTAAGCAATGAAAACTGATTAAACAAATTTTCATCACCTTGAAAGCCCATGTCCAGGTTCAAACCATTTTTTTTTTATATAGTCACAGGTTGTAATGTACATCTCAAAAATTTACTCTTTAAATGTTTCTATTTCATCCTTTTGAATATTATTATCTGATAAAACTCTGAGGAACCCAAACAAATAAATTTTTCATCAATGTGTAATGCAAGCATGTCGTTGGTTTCTTGGATGCAATTCTTTACCTCAATTATGATTCTCGCTTTGGGTGTAAGAGGTCTCAGGTTCAAATCCAGAATCAGCCCAATTTTTTGGGCTCAGAAATGGCAGTTGAAGTTTAACACTGACAAATGCAAGGTACTGAATATGGGTAGCAGAGTAACTTATCAACTGTGTGGTAGTAAACTGAGGGTAGTGGAAAATGAAAAAGGCCTGATGGTAACTGTGCAGTCAGATATGAAATTCTCTAAGCAGTGCAGACGTACTGCTAAGATGGCTCATGGGGTTTTGTTAATGATACAGAAACTTTGCTAGTAGGGAGAAGGAAGTGATTATCCCTTTTGTACAAGGCCATGGTTAGGCCTCATCTAGAGTATTGTAGATGAGGATATTTCCTAAAGTGAAACCCCCAGGTCTGGGGGTTTCACTTTAGGAAAGATGTAGATCTGCTGGAATGGGTGCAGAGAAAGGCAACCAGATTGGTGAAGGGAACAAAAGGTTGCTCTTACCTAGAAAGGCTTCAGTTCTGTAGATTGTAGTGTCTGGAGACTAGGGGCATCTGCAGGGAAATCTGATTGAGGTGTTTAAGGCCATGAATGGATTGAGTAAGCTGTAAGGGAACGGCATTCTTCTTCTTGCTGACATGCGAGGGGCCATAAATTTAAGTTGAGGAAGGATGATAGCAAGATAATGCAGAAGTTTGCCTTCAGCCAGTGAGTGGTTGATTGTTGGAATAGGCCTCCATCCATTGTTTTGAAAGTGGATGGTTTGAATAAATTCACGGAAGAAATAGACAAATTCTTGGAGGTTAAGGATGGGTAAAGTGTGTGTTGCATGTGTTTTTTTTTTTTTTGGCTGATAAGCTTGCTTTCTTGCATCATTTGCCATCACCACTACTACTATTTTGTGCAACTTCAAATTTTAGAATTTATTAAATAAACCAAGGATGTTAAGAATTGAATGGAAGTATGCTTCATTTACTGGTGGTTCAAAAAATTTAACAATAAATTTTGAGGACTTTTCCTCTGAAGAAAAATGTTTAATATTCTTTATACTGCACTGGACAAACTCAACCAGAAAATTTTTGAATGGGTCAATAACTTTTCATACTGCATATCTAATAGAAAACAAACATCTTTCAGTTGTGCAGTACATAGTGCATATGTTGAAAAGTACAACAGTATTTTTTATCACAACCATTTCTACATCACATGATAACCTTTCAGCTCCCAACTGCACTGTGTTATGCAAAATATGTGCAAAAAACAGATTAATTTTCTTGCACGATTTAAAAAAGACATTATTTGTGTCTTTTCTTAACAGCCCCCAAAATTTGTGTTAGCATTATCTGCTCCATAAGCAATCCACTTTTTTTTTATATCAACACCATAACTCACAAAGCATGTTAAAATAAAATCAAAAATGGAATTAGTATTAGTAATGGCCATATGGTGCATGGAAGCCTAAGGCTTTATGCTGCACCAGCCAAAAAAAAAAAAAAAAAAAAAAAAGAAAAAAAAAAAGTAAAATAATAAATAATAATAATAAAAAAGGAAATATGCATTTCTAAAAGAAACCTATGCATTTCCCTCCTCCTGTAGATAACTATCCAGCTGATCTTTGAAACTCAGCATCTACACAGGTATTAGCATTAGCATAGGCACATGATACAAGAAAAACGCAAGCTTATATAGCATAAGCCAAAAAAAAAAAAAAAACACCTCATTTCATCCATCCACTCGCTCCAAATGTTTGTCTAGTTCTACTTTGAATCTATTTAAGCTATCAACTTCTACAACAGATGGAAGTTTGTTCCAGCAATCAACCACCCGCTGGCGAAAGGCAAATTTCCACACATGCAAAACTTAAGCCTTTCTTTGTAAGAGCAACCCTTTGTTCCATACACTAATCTTGTTGCCCTTCTCTGTACTCATTCCTACAGCTCTACATCCTTCTTAAAATGAGGCCTCCAGACCTGACCATTGCTTTATACAAGAGGATAATCACCTCCTTATCCCTGCTAGAAGAGTTTTTGTATATCACTGACAAGACACCATTAGTTACTCTTGCAGATCTGAAGTTTTCTGTGCAGTCTGCACTGCACAGAAAACTTCATATCTGCTTTCACAATTACCCCTAGGTTCTTTTCACTCTCTACCATGAAAGACACAATATAGACTGGCAGCCTATTTGTCATTAAATTTGACAACAACAACAACTCTCTACCACTGTCAGTGTAGTAGTACACAGTATATACATTACTCTGGGGGTTACTTCTTCCCATATGCAGTATGGGAATTACATTTGTCAAAGTTAAACTTCAGTTGCCACCTCTCAGCCCATCTGCTCAACTTTTCTAGATCCTGTTGCAGCATCGTTCTGTCATTAGCGTCATTAACAACCCTGCCGACCTTGGTATTATCTGCAAACTTGGACATTAAGCCTGATACACCATCATTGGTATCATTAATGAATACAGAAAACAACCATGGACCCAACACTGAACCCTGGGGGACTCCACTAATAATATTAGTCCATGAAGAGCAGTGTCCATTGAGCACCACTCTCTGTCTTCTCCCACTCAACCATTCCTTTATCTATTGCAGCAATTTGCCTCCAATGCCACACTGCTCCAACTTGTGGAGCAGTCTTCTGTATCAAAAGCCTTTCTAAGATCGAAATATATGATATAAAAATTATTCTTTGCATCCAGTTCCTTTGTGACTACATTATAGTATCCAATCAAATTGGTCAGACAAGACTTCCCCATAACAAACCCATGCTGTGTCCGAGCTATAACTGAAGTCTTGTCTAGATGATCCTGCAATGCTTCTTTAACCAGTGCCTCCATTAATTTCCCTGGAACAGAAGTTAAACTAACAGGTCTGTAATTACCTGTGTTTCCCTTTGATCCTCCTTTGTGGATTGGGGTCACATTTGCACACCTCCAGTCCATGGGTACCTCCCCTGAATCCAGGGAAGCTCTCATAATTATGGCTAAGGGTTTGCTTACTTCCTTTGCCACTTCCTTTAATATACAAACTGGATAGATTCCATCCACCCCAGGTGCCTTTCTTGTGTTTATCTTCAACAATTTCTCCTCCACTTTACTCTCAGTTATCACAAGATTATCTAGCTTACTGCCAGAGTTTACTTCACCTCTGGCATTCCCCTCCCTGAATAACTCCTCATGTGTGAATGTCGATGCAAAATATTCATTTAGTTTGTTAGCTACCTGAGGAGGATCAGGTAGCTAACAAACAGTTGGATCATCAATATCAAGTGGACCAATCTGATTCATTCCTTTCCTTCTAGAGTTTACATAAGTAAAGAACTCTTTGCTGTTTTTCTTTGCATCCTTTGCCAAAGATTTCTCATTATCTGCCTTTCCCTGCCTAACCTCCTTTGTGACTTGGTTCCAGACGAGCTTATATCTATCATAGGCTTCTGTCTCACCTATTAATTTATATGTATCCCATGCATTTTTCTTCTCTGCCACATGTCTAATTAGTTCATCTGACATCAATTTAAGCCTAGTAGCTTCCAAGATTAATTCTTTGAATGCTTCCCATTTTGAATTTGCTGTTGGTAACATCATCAGTTAGTCCCACCATATTGAATTTAAAAAGTGTCTCAGACCACTGTAGTCACCTTTACGAAAGCAAAAACCCTTCCCTTTACCCTTGATGGTAGTTACCTCTTTGAGTAAATCCCACTTCAGCACACTGCGATCACTGTCACCTAGTGGTTCCTTTATCTGCAGACTCTTAATGCATGAAGAATCACTACTGATAATCAGATCAAGAGTATTCTCCTTCTAGTTGCCTCCTGAACATGCTGCTGTAGAAAACAATAATCCAATAATTTCTCAAAAAAAAAAGCCTTGCTAGTGTGTGAGTGACTAACCCACAAATTCCACAGTCAATCTCTGGGAAATTAAAATCCCCTATTATAAGATACTCTGATTTACTGGCCCACTCTATTTCTCTGCACAATTTCTCATTATACTCATCAGATTCATTAGGCCTAAAGCACACACCTACTCTCATTTTTCCTTTTGAAGTGCTTATGTCACACCAAACAGACTCAACATTGCATTGTCCACCAACATCAACTGGATGCGCTTCCTCAGATTTTATGTTTCTTAACTAAACGCATAACCCCTCCTCCTTTCCTGTCCTGTCTGTCCTTCCTGTACACATTGCACTTTCCGAATTCCAATTCTGCACTGCTTATGTCTGTGTGACACCACGTCTCTGATATCCCAACAATATCTACCTTTGATGTCTTGACTAGCACTTCAAGCTCATCAAATGTATTAACTATACTCCTAGCCTTAGTATTATTCCTAGCATTAGTATTATCCTAGAATTAGCAAGTAACTTATTCTAGTAATTTTTAACACACTGGATAAAATAAAACTTCCTGCAATCCAGTCTAAACTTAACCCCCTGTAGAATGAATTTATAAACCCTACTTCTAGAATCGTTTATAACCATGAAAAGTTTCAGAAGTTTCACATGCTAGTATAGAATCTGTATGGTGTGAGATAGTTGGAAACAAAGGTATAAGGTATAATGCAAGTAGGAGTAATCTACAGACCAGGTGATTGTGAAGATTATGATGAAAGCCTCTACATGCAAATGGAATGGGCAAGTAAGCATCAATGTTTTATTATGGGTGATTTCAATTTGCCTCTAATAGATTGGAGTAAATGGGAAGGAAACTCGACATGGGGAAAAAATATTTAAATCAACTAGATGACTTATTTGTATCAACATGTCAGGGAAAGTACTAGAGAAAAGAATATCCTAGACCTCATCATCACCCATGAATCAGATGACATAACAGGGTTGATAGCAGAGGAACCAATAGCAGGAAGTGATCACGGAGTTCTATGGTGGATGATGAAGAGAGAGGTAGCAGTAGTAAAAGGCAAAGGAATGGGTTTTAATTTCAGAACAGGAAATTACGATGCCTTAAGGTACTACATGGCCTCTATTAACTGGGTAGATATCGCACAGAGAACGAATAGTATTAAATACAACAGCTGCAGTTGCAGATGAACTCAACTCGATATTGAACTGTGGTATGCTTTTAAAACATTAATCACAGATGCCTTGAATGCTTATTTACCATTAAAAAAATACTCCACGAGGAGGATTCCAAGTTGGATGAATAGTGAAGTTGCCACAATACTTGAGCAGAAAAAGGTGGCATGGAAAGGTTATAGAGCAATAAAAAGTACTAAAGCCTATAACAGCTACAAGATGATCTGTAATAGAGCCACAGAAAAGGTTCGACAGGCAAAGGCAGTTTATGAGAAATCACTAGCAAACAGAGCAAAAGAGGGGGGATAAGGAATTCTTCACATATATAAATGCTAAGAAGAGCAGCACAAACCAGATCGACCTTTACATAAGGGAAAGGGGATAGTATTAAATACACCAACTGCAGTTGCAGATGAACTCAACAGTTATTTTGCATCGATATTTACAAATGAAAAACCTTTTGTGGAAATGGGAAATTGTGGGAGCAAAGGTGAAAATTATGTAATTAATGATATTGAAATTTTGCAAGATTATTTAATGAAAAAACTTTCAAGACTACAGGCCAGTAAGGCTCCTGGAGTTGATGGAATATACCCTATAATCTTAAGGGAGGCGGCAAGTGAGTGCATTGAACCATTGAGGCTAATTATACAAGCATCACTAGATTCTGGGGAGATTCCCTTGGATTGGAAAAGTGCCAATATATCTCCATTACATAAGGGTGGCTCTAAGAGTGAAGTGGGAAATTATCGACCTGTCAGTCTGACTTCAGTGGTAGGGAAAATCATGAAGGCAATGATCAAGGGTGGAATTCAGGATCATTTGGATAGAATTGAAATTCTCAAGGATACTCAAGCATGGTTTTGTAAAGGGAAAATCATGTTTAACAAATCTGGTTCGCTATTTCGAAAGGGTCACTCACGAGCTGGATTTAGGGAATAATTTTGACATTGTTTGTTTAGATTTTGGCAAAGCTTTTGACTCAGTCCCACATGAGCGGTTGCTTTATAAGCTGGAACAGGTTGGAATCACTGGGAAAATCCTTAGATGGATAGCAGGATGGCTTCAGGGCAGGAGGAAGAGGGTTATGATAAATGGCTATTCCTCAGATTGGGTTGATGTAAGAAGTGGGGTTCCCCAAGGATCAGTATTAGGGATCACTGTTGTTTTTAATTTTCATAAACTACTGGATAGTAACCCGAAGGTACTATCCAGATGACCTTTGAATTTCCCCAAACTATCAGCCTCTACCACCCATGTAGGCAACTTATTCCAGTAATTTATAACTCGCTGGCTAAAATAAAACTTCCTGCAGTCCAATATAAACATTTCCCCCCCCGTAACTTGAATTTATGTCCCCTAGTTCTAGCATCATTTAAAATCTTGAAAATTTCATCCTCATTCATTTTACTGATGCCTCTCAGAGCCTTAAACACCTCAATAAAATCTCCTCTAAGGTGCCTAGTTTCCAAACTGCAACCCACATATTCAAAGTCTTTCTTCATATTGACACCCTTTTGCTGATCTTACCAGGCGAGTTACCCATCTCTGGACCCTTCCAAGAAACTCAATATCTTTTTTTAAGTGGGGTCTCCATACCTGAACACAGTATTCCAAGTGTGGTCTAACAATAGCTTTATACAATGCTATTATGATGTCCTTATCTCTAATAGCAAACGTTTGATAAATCATCAATACGACACCATGGGCCTTCCTTGCAACCTGTCTACAATGCTCGGAGAACTTCATATCTGACTATCATAACTCCCAAGTCCCTTTCTTCCACAATAGACTTTAGCTGAACTCTGCCAAGCGTATAAGTTATTTTGGGGTTGCTGTTCCCCAGGTGTAAGACCTTGCATTTTACTGAATTAAAGCATAACTGTCACTTCTCTGATTATCCTTGAAATCTATCTAGGTTGGTTTGAAGAAGTTCTGCCTGGCAGTGATCATTAACTACTCTACTGATCTTTACATCAAACACTATCCCTTCATCGATGCCATTTAAGAAAATGAAAAACAACAGTGGTCCCAATACTGATTCTTAGGGAATCCCACTTCTTACATTAACCCAATCTGAGGAATAACCATTTATTACAACCCTCTACCTCCAGCCCTGAAGCCATCCTGCTATCCATCTAAGGATTTTCCCAGTGATTCCAAACAGTTCTAGCTTATAAAGTAACCGCTCATATGGGACTGAGTCAAATGCTTTGCTGAAATCTAAATAAACAATGTCAAAATAGCTAACCTGTTTGTTAAACATGATTTTACCTTTATGAAACCATGCTGCATATCTTTTAGAATTCCATTTCTATCTAAATGATCCACCTTGATCTGAATTCCACCTCTGATCATTGCTTCCATGATTTTCCCTATTACTGAAGTTGGACCGACCAGTCGGTAATTTTCCACTGCACTCTTAGAACTGCCTTCATTGGCACTTTTCCAATCCAATGGAATCTCTCCTGATTCCACAGATGCTCTCGTAATTAGCCTTAATGGTTCAATGCACTCACTTTCCACCTCCCTTAAAATTATAAGGTATATGTCATCAACCCCAGGGGCCTTATTTGCCTGTAGGCTCAAAACGTTTTTCATTAAATAATCGTTTGAAATTTCAATATCATTAATTGCATATTTTCAACTTCATTCCCATAATTTCTCATTGACATAAAGGGTTTTCTTCTGTAAATATCAATGAAAAATAACTGTTGAGTTTATCTGCAACATCTGGGGTATCTAATATTATCCCTGTCCATTACATAAGGGTTCGATCTGATTTGTCCTCCTCTTCTTTGCATTTATATGTGTAAAGAATTCCTTATCACCACTCTTTGCCAGCAATTTCTCATATTCTGCCTTTGGCAGCCTAACCTGAATTGCAAGTTTCATTTGGTAGTGATTTAATTTTTAATATTTTTATCTGAATTTCTTTTGTTTTGCAAAAATAATGAAAAACTAAAGTAAAAATCTTTTCTATTTCGTGATTGCTTGTATCTGTGGATATTACAAAACAGTAACTTTTTTCAAATCTGAGAATAAATGTTGCTCACAAAATATCCCAATAACATTTTTAATAACAGTTGCAGTTTTAGCTCATGTACATGAATATTTACCAGCTATTTCTGAGTCACAAAATATATTTCTTTAAATAGTTCATTGTTACAATCGGCTGATCTAAAGGAATGGCAGTGTATAACGATGTGACAGGCCACTGTCACCTCACTTGTTACAGTAAGATGGTATTAACATGGTCAGCTATGTCAGATTTCTGACTGTGACCAATGTTTATATAGCATTTGCACTTCATTATCAGTGCTACAAAATGCTACACTTCATTATCAATTCTTCCTCTCTTAATGAACCTCCACAGTTTTAAATACTTATCATTAAAGGTACATTTTCACTTCGGCATTTCTGCTTAGGGGTTCTTCAAAAACTATTACCAATGAAAATAAATAATTACATAAAATTTGGCAGATTAGTTGAAAATACACAATTTTTCATTCCTTAGATTAAAATTAAATTTAATAATTTAAATTTGGACTTAAGAATTATTTAAATTTTAAAGAATTAAATTTTTTTCACTGAAAACAATAATTTTATAATATGCAAAACTAAGTAACTTTTATATGAATGGTACTTTTCATTAACAGTTTTAAAAATTAAAGCCAAACCAAAATTTACTCTACAGTAAAAACAAAAATCTAACCCGGAAACAAATGGCATTCTAGAGGTTCATAGTAACATGATTAAACACCCACACCCACACACCACTGATAAAATAGTGAAAAGCTATTGGGGGTGCTAAAAATTTGTTGGAAATGTAAGTGCACAATTATAATTTTTCAAAAGAAAAAAACTGCAAAAAAAGTTGTCTGTAGACTTTATTTACAATTTTTTATTGTATTTCACTAACCTATGCAAATATATGAGGGGTGTTCAATAAATTATCTACTGATTCTTGCTTCATCTCAGGATCCCAGTGATGAAGAAAATGAGATAGAGGCAAAAATTTGGTTTTATTTTTCAATGTAACTCCCCTGAACTTCAATACACTTGTTCCATTTTGTTGGCAATGAGGAATACCAGACAAATAAAATTCTTTGTCCATCAAAGAATGCAGAAACAGCAGACTTCAGTTCATTATCATCAGCAAAGTGACATCCATGTACAGTCAGTCCTTGTATAGCACGATAGTTGTGTTCCTAGAAACCCTCATGCAATGCAAAATCGTGCAATATAAACAACAGGCCCTATAGAAAAAATAGGATTAGGTGCCGACCACCCAAGATTGAACACACATTTGTAACCAAAACATTACCAAATACAATAAATAATCGTAATAAGATACTTAAGTATTTTATTACGACTATTATGTAATAAAATATTGCTAATGCTTTTGCTTCTATTGTAAGCAAACTTGTTTTTTGTTTGATTTTCTATCCAAAGAGATGACAGCCGTTCCATCTCTTCCAATTCTTTGTGTCTTAATCTAATGGATTTTAATTACACTTTGAGTTGTTCCTGCTATGAAAGTTGTTTTTATTTTCTCTGCATTCTTTGTAATTCTCGGCGTTGCCTCATTTAGGCCTGCAGCGCATGCAATATCACATGGTCTTTCATTTCTCTCAAAGCGTTTCACAATTTCATATTTTTTCTCTATCGACAGAGGCGGACTGGCCATAAGCCTTACCGGGGAAACCCCGGTGGGACGGAGGCCGGTGTGATTTTGGCCATAAACGGTAGTATGAGGCCACTACAAATTTTCCTGGGTAAGAATTCTTGACCCAGTCCGCCTCTGTTTATCGATATTGCTTTTCTTTTTCTCTCTGAATCTGCAGTGTCTTCACCAGGACACTTCCTTTTCACACCTTTTAAGTATTTTACTAATTTTTATGGAATAACGCACAATTACAAAATGAGGAGGCACGTTTGATACACATAAACAAAGCTGCGCGGGTGTAGCTTGTTTGTTTGTTTGTTATTTGGTTTTTAGGAGCATTAGCAACTAAGGCCATATTGCTCCAGGATATGCGGTGGTCATTCCCTGACCTTTCCACATCCTCCGTATTTGGTGGTGACGGGGCATTTATGCCCCGTCACCACCAAAGAAGAAGAATCGAGTTTGCTCAAACTATTTAAGGCTTTATACACCTCAATCAGATCACCTCGAAAGTGCCTAGCCTCCAGATGCTGCAATTTGCAGAATTTCAGCCTTTCTTGGTAAGAGCACTCCTTTGTTCCCCCTCACCAACCTTGTCGCCCTTCTCTGTACTCATTCCAGCAGCTCTACATCCTTCCTAAAGTGAAGCCTCCAGACCTGTATGCAGTACTCAAGGCGTGGCCTGACCATTGCCTTATACAAAGGGATAATCACCTCCTTACCCCTGCTAGCAAAGTTACTGTATATCATTGACAAGACCCCATTAACTGCTCTGGCAGCCTGTCTGCACTGCTCTAAAAACTTCACATCTGACTGCACAATTACTCCCAGGTCTTTTTCATTCTCCACTACCCTGAATGTAGTACCACACAGTTGGTACGTTACTCCGGGGTTACTGCTACCCATATAAAGTACTTTGCATTTGCCAATGTGAAAATTCAGTTACCACATTTCAGCCCATCTTTTCTAGATCCTGTTGCAGCAGTGTACCATCATTACTCTCATTAACAACCCTGCCAACTTTTGTATCATCTGGAAACTTGGACATTAAGCCCTGATGGCTGAGATTGGCCGAGAGAGAGAGAGAGAGAGAGAGAGAGAGAGAGAGAGAATGAATCTAATGGAGAAGAGACCATCATGGAATTGAGATCCGAGGTATTTAGTATTAGTATTAGTAACGGCTGCATGGTGCAAGAAAGCCTATGGCTTATGCTGCACCAGCCAAAAAAAAAAAAAAAAAAAAAATCCGAACAAAACAAAAAAAAAATAATAATAAATAAATAAAATAAATAACTAAATAATAATAATTAATAAATAAAAAAGAATAAAATAAAAAATAAATAAAAGGGAAATTAAACCTATCATCCTATGCGCTTCCCTTACCCGAAAGTACTATCCAGATGACCTTTGAATTTCCCCAAACTGTCGGCCTCTACCACCCATGAAGGCAACTTATTCCAGTAATTTATAACTCGCTGGCTAAAATAAAACTTCCTGCAGTCCAATCTAAACATTTCCCCCCCGTAACTTGAATTTATGTCCCCTAGTTCTAGCATCATTTATAATCTTGAAAATTTTGTCCTCATTCATTTTACTGATGCCTCTCAGAGCCTTAAATACCTCAATCAAATTCCCTCTAAGGTGTCTAGTTTCCAAACTCTGCAACCCACATATTCGAAGTCTTTATCTATAAGGACGCCCTTTTGCTGATCTCACCAGGCGAGTTACCCTTCTTTGCACCCTTTCAAGAAGCTCGATGTCTTTCTTTAGGTGCAGTCTCCATACTTGAACACAATATTCCAAGTGTGGTCTAACATAAGCCTTATATAATGGGATTATCACGTCCCTATCTCTACTTGCAAAAGTTCGATAGGACACCATGGGCCTTCCTTGCAACCTGTTTACAATGCTCAGAGAATTTCATGTCTGACTGTATCGTAACACCCAAGTACCTTTCCTCCAGTACTGGGTTTAGTTGAACTCCACCATGTGAATAAGTTTTTTTGGGATTACTGTTTCCCAGGTGTAATACCTTACACTTTGTTGGATTAAAGCACAGCTGCCATTTTTCTGACCATTCCTGAAGTCTATCTAGGTCTCTCTGAAGAAGCTCAGCTTGACAGTGATCATTAACTACTCTACCAATTTTAACATCATCTGCAAATTTAGACATCACGCCCTCTATCTCTTCATCAATGTTGTTTATGAAAATTAAAAACAAGTGGTCCTAATACTGATCCTTGGGGAACCCCACTTCTTACATCAACCCAATCTGAGGAATAGCCATTTATCACAACCCTCTGCCTCCTGCCCTGAAGCCATCCTTCTATCCATCTAAGGATTTTCCCAGTGATTCCAACCTGTTCCAGCTTATAAAGCAACCGCTCATGTGGGACTGAGTCAAAAGCTTTGCTGAAATCTAAATAAACAATGTCGAAATTATTCCCTAAATCCAGCTCGTGACTGACCCTTTCGAAATAGCGAACCAGATTTGTTAAACATGATTTTCCCTTTACAAAACCATGCTGAGTATCCTTGAGAATTTCAATTCGATCCAAATGATCCTGAATTCCACCCTTAATCATTGCCTCCATGATTTTCCCTACTACTGAAGTCAGACTGACAGGTCGATAATTTCCAACTTCACTTTTAGAGCCACCCTTATGTATGGGAGATACATTTGCACTTTTCCAATCCAAGGGAATCTCCCCAGAGTCTAGTGATGCTTGCATAATTAGCCTCAATGGTTCAATGCACTCGCTTGCCGCCTCTCTTATGATTATAGGGTATATTCCATCAACTCCAGGAGCCTTACTGGTCTGTAGGCTCGAAAGTTTTTTCATTAAATAATCTTGCGAAATTTCAATATCATTAATTACATATTTTTTAACTTCGCTCCCACAATTTCCCATTGCCACAAAAGGCTTTTCATTTGTAAATATCGATGCAAAATAACTGTTGAGTTCATCTGCAACGGCAGCTGGTGTATTTATTACTATCCCCTTTCCCTTATGTAAAGGTCCGATCTGGTTTGTCCTGCTCTTCTTGGCATTTATATATGTGAAGAATTCTTTATCCCCCCCTCTTTGCTCTGTTTGCTAGTGATTTCTCATAAACTGCCTTTGCCTGTCGAACCTTTTCTGTGGCTCTATTACACATCACCTTGTAGCTGTTATAGGCTTCAGTACTTTTTATTGCTCTGTAACCTTTCCATGCCACCTTTTTCTGCTCAAGTAATGTGGCAACTTCACTATTCATCCAACTTGGAACCCTTCTGGTGGAGTATTTTTTTAATGGTATATACGCATTCAAGGCATCTGTGATTAATGTTTTAAAAGCGTACCACAGTTCAATTGTATTCATTCTCTGCGTGATATCTACCTAGTTAATAGAGGCCATGTAGTACCTTAAGGCATCGTAATTTCCTTTTCTGAAATTAAAACCCATTCCTTTGCCTTTTACTTCTGCTACCTCTCTAGTCATCATCCACCGTAGAACTCCGTGATCACTTCCTGCTACTGGTTCCTCTACTGTCAGCCCTGTTATGTCATCTGATTCATGTGTGATGATGAGGTCTAGGATATTATTTTCTCTAGTACTTTCCCTGACATGTTGATACAAATAACAGTCATCTAGTTGATTTAAAAATTTTGTTCCCCATGTCGAGTTTCCTTCCCATTTACTCCAATCAATTAGAGGCAAATTGAAATCATCCATAATAAGGCATTGACGCTTACTTGCCCATTCCATTTGCATGTAGAGGTTTTTGTCATAATCTTCACAATCACCTGGTCTGTAGATTACTCCTACTCGCATTATACTTTTGTTTCCAACTATCTCACACCATACAGACTCTATACTAGCATGTGAAATGTCTGAATCCGGGAATGCTATCGTCGCACTCAGGCTGCTTCTGATAAGAAGCATTACCCCACCACCCCTTCTATCTAACCTATCCTTCCTAAATACATTATACAAGCCGTACTGGAACTCATCATCCCCAATTTCAGGTGGCACCACGTCTCTGTAAGCCCTATTATGTCCGTGTTACTTGTTTTAACCAGCAGTTCGAATTCGCTCATTTTATTGACGACACTTCTAACGTTACTGTACAAACAATTAAGATTTACTGTTCTTGTATATTTAACAACCCTAACACAACCCTTGAAGTTTTTTAGGCTCTCTTCCCTGATATTAGCTACCCGTTCACGTGAAACGTCTTTGTCCCCAGAACATCTAGATAATACGTCAGTTGGGGTAATAGATAAGCACTCTTAAGGTATGTGCAAGAGTTACATTGACCAATATTATCAGATAAACGTGTGTCAGTATTACCCACATCCCCCCTAACTAGCAGTTTCCCTGAACCTTTAAGGTATCCTCAATAATACTGGCAAAAACCTTTGCACCACCTTTGTTTAAGTGTATCCCGTCTCTACAAAACAAATTCCTTCTACCTACAAGTGTGGGCCATGCTGATAGAAATTTGCCCCCTAAAGCCTTGCAGATTCCTTCAAGTCTTGAGTTAATCCACAAGGCTCTTAACATATAATCCCTCCTATCGTGTCTGGGCAGAATTGCAGACACATAGCCATTATGGCCTAGCTCGCGACATTTCCTCAGCATGGTCCTATATTTTTCCAACTTTAGAGGGACCACTAACATTGATTGTGTACTTGAGGAGATTGTTGGTGAGGAAAAGATCAAGAGTGTTGAGTCTGTGTGGTTAGGATTGTTTGGTATTCTGGTAGCTAAATGAATGAGTAAGGATTACTAATGACCTTGTGTAAGATCATTAGTAATTACAAAAGCCTCAGCATCTTAACCAGCAGAGTTGTGTTACTAGAAAATTAAAGCCAGTTTCAGTTGTGAACATAAAAATTGCCAAGGAAAATGACCTCAGTGTTAGGAAAGTTAGAGGTTGAGAAAGTTAATTTTCAAAGAAAGGAAGTCAAAAAGTTCTGAGTGATTTGTAAAGTTGGAGAATGATAGAGGAAATAGATGAATTTAATAGAATGGAGTAAAGAAAATTTAAGCCATTGGAGATCAAAAAGAGCAGATTCAGATTAGGATGTCTGTAACATGGAAAATTAGAGTACACATATGCGTCAGTGCCACTTTTAAATTAAGCCAAAGGAATCATAGATCGAATAATTAGCAAACTGAGATGGGGGTGGTCGAGGCCATCGATAACTGAGATGCTGTCAGAAAATATAAGTAGGGCTTAGCAGATTGTAGGTGGAAATGGATATCACTGAGACTGGAATTAAGATCATGTATATTTGTGAGATAAATGAGAGTTTTAGATCTTTTTGCAGAATATGTTTGCTCTATGTTACTTTGAAATGATATTTGCGGAATACAAAAGGAATCATAAAAATTCAGGAGTACTCAAACCACCTTATCTGCCATATTAAAATTTATATCTGATAGTTACATACAGAGAGAGAGAGAGAGAGAGAGAGAGAGAGAGAGAGAGAGAGAAAAAAAAAAACTTACAAATAATTTTTTCTGAACTATCATGGATATACTGATGTTTACTTTCAGCAGAATCAACTATTTTTAAAGCTTTTTTTTTCCATTTCTCTGACGGCTGTTTCCTCTTCATCCAACTTTTTCTGCCAATTTAAAAAGTTGTTCTACATCTTTTTTTCGCTGTAGAAGCTTTTGCTCCCTTTTGCTTAAATACCTGGTAAACTTGTGCATACAAGAGTTAATCATGAGGTGGTTTTAAAATTTCAGTAATTCTTTCAGTATTTTGTATATGAAATAGGCAACTGAGATTGCTAGAGTTGCAAATACATATAAGTAGGCATTAAATATATCTGAAAAACAACATCTCTTATTGAGAGTTTTAAAATATTTGGAGTAGTTTGATATATATATTTTTAATCAGTAGCAGAGTTTTTTTTTTTAATCAGCAACAATATTATGAGTATATATATTTTGGAAATTCACTAATAAATTACATCAACATTCATTTTAACCACAGCCCATATTTATACATATCTCCAACTCATGTGCTGGACATAAAAGATAATGAATGCAATTTCTAAACTGAAATGGGTCAAGAGGAGAAAACTTTATAGAGAATAACTGAAAATCCACTTCTAACATCTATAAATAATACTGTAAGCAAAGCTTTAACAAAAATGTTATCAAAATTATTACCAATAAAACCATGTTATCAAACTATTATAAGGAGAATTCAAAACGTTTTGCAACTCAGGTATGAAACAAGATAGTAATTTTGGTTATAATTTTATCAACATAATATCATTGTACTTTAAATGCACTGTTCTATTTCAAATTTAGACTTTTAATATCTATTTAACAAAATTCTGAAACACACTCCTCAAAAACAATCATTAACAGCTACAACTGACTATGTGGTTTGAGTTCAGATTCCTGACCACATAATAGTCACTTTGGGCTAAATATGGACTGCGGGATGGGTAGTTTAGCTGAAATGATAACTTTTTTTTTTTTTTTTTTTTTTTAATGGCATTAGCATTAGCAGAGGCATATGATGCAAGAAAGCAAGTTTATACTGCATCAGCCAAAAATTTGTATATCACTGACAAGACCACATGAGCTGCTCTCGCAGCCTGTCTGCACTGCCAGAAAACGTTATACCTGACTGCACAATTAGTCCAAAGTCTTTTTAATTTTCCCTACCCTGAGTGTAGTACCAAACAGTTGGATACTTAGATACAATATATCCACAACAAAAACTGAAACATCCTGTTTCAGTTTTTGTTGTGGATATATTGTATCATGATTGTGTCTGCTACTGCCCGTTGGTGCCAGTCAGGATCTTGGTCTTGGGGATTCTTAGCCCGTAGTTGTTGCTCTTTTTCAGTTAGCTGAAATTAAGGATGCAATGAAATTTATGGAAAATTAGCATTAGTATTAGTAGTGACAAATAATGCAATAAAAAAAAAAACATATAAAGAATCAGCCAAAAAAAAAAAAACCACCATTCCCATAGCACCTTTCCCTTCCCTCAAATAATTGTCTAGTTCTTCCTTCAATTTATTCATACTACCCACTTCCACAACAACAGATGAAAGTTTGTTTCAATAAATAACCACCTGCAGGCTCAATGCAAACTTCCACACATCTATTCTGCAATTATCCCTCCTCAATTTCAATTTATTCCCCTCCTGTGTATAGTCTCAGCATGAGGAAGAATGCCATCAGCATTGAGCTTGCTTAATCCGTTCAGTCTTAAACATCTCAATCAGATCGCCTCACAGGTGCCTAGTCACCAGAAATTTGCAGAATTGAAGCCTTTTGTGATAAGGCTTCAATTTTGTTCCCTTCATCAACCTTGCTACTGTTCTCTGCAGAGCTACATCTTTCCCAAAACAAGGCCTCCAGACCTGTATGCTGTACTCAAGATGCATTCCAAACAATCACTTGTACATAATCACTTCCTTATTCCTGTTATCATAGTTCCTGTATATGATTGACAAAACACCAAACACCTGGCAGCCTGTTGTAAATTTCTTGGAGAATTTCATATCTGACTGCACAATTACCCATCAGGTTTTTTTCACTAACCTGAGTGTAGTACCACACAGTTGGTATGTTAATCTGGGATTATCACTGCCCATATATAGTACCTTGCATCTGTCAATGTTAAATATGAACTGCCATTTCTCAGCCCATCTGCCTAACTTTTCAAGGTTAACCATCAGCATTGAAGGTTAACCTCATGGCAGAACATCAACTAATATGCATTCATTATCCCATTCTTAGTCAAACACAGTGTCTGATTAATAATATGTGTTCCCATCTCTGCTGCTGAGCTCTATCCCCTTTACAAGGAATTAAATTGATGTACATTGACAAAATGATACATTGTTGGTAGCTACTTTCTTGCACTGCATGATGGTAGATCATCCCAAAAAGCTATTATTTTTCACAAATATGTAATTACTTGGTGCTCATGTTTGGTACAAATCTTGTACATTGTTAAAATTTCAATTGTAATATGTATGATTTCACATCAACAACAATCAAGAATAATTTCAAATGCATACCGTTTACTAGCTTCAAGTCTTTTCAAGCCTTGTAAGATGGATTCTAATGAATGGCTACTATGCTTTGATAGATGAGACGATACTCCTTCTGCAGATTTTGATTTTGTAGACGACTGCTTGCTGCTAAGAGAAGTGAGAACTTCCTGGGTTTGATTTGATTGTGAAGGCGGCATAGTAATATGAGTTTCGATAACAGAACCTGAGGGAATAAGAAAAATATATATTAAATTCAACCAAAATAAGTAAACACACCCAAGGAAAAAAAAAAAAACACAGCAGCAGTATATCACACAATAAAACAGGGATACTGCATTGCTAATGAGAGAGAGAGAGAGAGAGAGAGAGAGAGAGAGAGAGAGAGAGAGAGAGAGAGAGAGAGAGAGAGAGAGAGAGAGAGGGAGGGAGGGAGGGAGCGAGAGGGAGGGAGGGAGAGGGAGGATGGCAACGATGAATGAATACAGCTTTATAAAAGAGAGCCAGTATGCATTTTTTTCAAACCCCAGTCTCGGCGGGTCACCCCGGCCACAACTGTCGTCTAGGTCCTGATCTTTCTTTGTATACAGTTCAGATATGGGAAGAAGGATAGGTTCTTATCTATTATTATTCCTAGGTGCTTTAGTTCAGTGACAAGTTTGACTGTAATGCCAATGGATCTCAATCTGTGGTGGTCTTATTGGCACCAGGGAGCCGTTTAGCAAGATGGATTGAGATTTTGTGGGTGATATTGTGAGGTTGTGGAGTCGTACCCAGTCCATGAGGATGGTGAGAGAGCGATTTGCATAGGTTTCAAGTTGAGCTCTTGAGTCAGCAGCCAGTATTAGCAATAGTTCATCTGCATAGGCCTGAGTGAAGACATCCTCAAGGTTCATACCCAGGAACTCATCCAAGACATAGGTCAGAGCAGCAGTGCGAGAGCGAAGAACCGAGCCGTGGGGACAACCTTGGTAGATTTTCCTCTTCACTTGGCAATAAGGTGCCTGGAATACTACACTTCTGTTTGTTAGGTAGTTTTTTATGCAGTTATAGGGGTTGTTAGGGAGTTGCACTTGTCGCAGTCGGCCGAAGACGCTCTGCCACCAATGGGTGTTGAACACGCTGGTGAAGTCAACTGAGATAACTGGAGGTGTTTCTTGTCACAGTTGTTGGCTGCACTGATGAGATTTTCCGATGTCTCAACAGTTGATCTTCCTGGCTTGAAGCCATATTGATTTGGAGCAGGCATCTGTGCAGCACTGTAGTGGCTGTCTATTCTTTAATGCAGTAGATGTTCAAACACCTTACTCAGCATCCAGAGTAGGGTGATGAGCCTATATGAGTAAGGAAGTTCTTGAGGTTTAAAAGGATTCTTCCAAATTAGGCGAATTCCTGCCATCCGTCAGTCTGATCGGAACCACCCCCATTGTAGGCAGTGATTATAGAGGTTTAGAAGGAGGTTTGGGATATATTCTGCTACTTTTTCATGATTTCCAGTTCTATCAAGTCAAGTCTGGAGGTTTCCTGTTTCTTATCTTGTTGACTGCGAGATGGAGGCCAGTTATGGCGAAAGGGTCCGTCCAGGTACAGTGGTAGTTCTCATTGTCCAGGCAGATCTGTTGTTGGCCAGGAGAATTTTTTCATCTAGTTTTGTTTGAATAAGGTGTTGAGGATGTTACTGAGTCACCCCAGGTGGTGGTCATTAGCCCTTGTGGAGTTCTTGTTGACTGTGTTACCTCACCTCTGGGGAGTTTGTTGTCACTTTATAAACAACTCCCCAGGGGTCAGTGTTTCCTATTGTTGAGACCAGGTGCTCAACTGCTTTTGACTGCTTTTTGCGTTGCCTTATCATTGCTGTGTAGTCATTCCTGGTCTCACGGGTATTGTTTCCACAGGTGGCCAGGTCCTCCTTGCCCTCTGGAAGGTGCATCGCTTCTGATTTACCTCTTGCCTCAGTACTTGAAGTTCTCTGGACCACCAGGGGACAGCTCCTGGAAGGGGATTTCTTTTCCTGATGGCTTCATTAGCTGTACTCATGATTGTGTCTGCTACTGCCCGTTGGTGCCAGTCAGGATCTTGGTCTTGGGGATTCTTAGCCCGTAGTTGTTGCTCTTTTTCAGTTAGCTGCTCCTTAAATAGGTTCCAATTTGCCTTGTCTGTGCATAGCATTGGAGTCTGTCCTGTGACCAGGTTATTGTTCTGTTCATATTGAAGGTAATGACACGATGATTAGAAGTGGACCACCCCTCCCGCATGGTCCAGTCGGTGATGCAGCCTGCAAAGGCTCTGGTTGATAAAGTCACATTTATGGTGGCTTCCCAGAGGGTGCTGGAAAAGGTTTGCAGATTGTTAGGTCTATTATGGATGACCAAGTTGCTGTTTATTATGAAGTCCTCTAGATGCTGGCCGTTTCTTTCCCCCCTGCATTTCGCTGTGCCAGAGCAGAGAGTGGCAATTTATGTCCACACAGATTAGGATTTTTGCTCCTTCTAGCTCAGTGAGAAGGTGTTGAAGGTACTGTGTCGATGGCAGGATATCCTCTCCTGGCCGACAGTACAGGAAAACCATGTAGAAATCCCTGAGCATTGTAACTATGTGGGCAGACACCGCCCAGGCCGAGCAGAGATGGGAAATCTTTGTGAGGTTGGGGTTTCACACAACTATGGCTGTCCAGGGCATCTCTCCATCCACCTGGACCACCTTGTAGGACAGAGCATAGCCTTTTATTCCATTGGCAATGGCATACAGCTCCTGGATCAGGAGAGCATCTATATTTTCTTCTTTGATCTTCTGTTTGATTTGGCCAACAACAAAGAAACCAGCTGCTAAAGATACACCACTAGAATCCTTATGTATATAATAGCTGTAGAGATTCACTTAAGAACAATGATCTTAAGTGATCAATGATCTTACCCAATGACAAGTGATACAATGGTTGTCTATATTTTTCTTAACAGTAACATACAGGATATAATTGGATATAACTGACTTCATTCATTTTATTTTGTTGCCGTATCGGCATATCCATGATCATGAGCGGCGATTGACGTTAACTTCGGATCTGAAGAAACTAAACCATTAATTACTTTCCTGCAAGGAACGTTCGATCTAACTCTCAACACGAATCCCTCAATTTCAACTACAAGATCGGGTATCTCAATTTAAGCTGTTTTCCAGAGACATCTAGCTATCATAAATCCATTGTATCTTGTCTTCCAGCTGAAATTATGGAAATTATGGAAACAATATTTACAAAACAAAAGCTCTTTTATTTCGTAATCAATATATACAAATAAAAATGCCTAAAAGAAATGCGAAGATTAGTAAATTTTACGGAAATGACATCATTTCCGTCTCACATTTTCATCAAAGATGAGGCGGAAATGGCACAAATGACGTTATTTTCGTGTCGCATTTTCATTACAAATTGGTTTTATTTCGGTCTGAAATTTAGTAGGTGCCGCCAAAGATGTTTTCACATCAAAAACAAAACAGCAGTATAATTGCTAACAACTGAGAGAGAGAGAGAGAGGATAATAACAATGCAGTCAAATGATAACTGTTTCTAACACACAGATAACAACAGGAAAATTTTAAAACTGCTTAATTACAACCTCATAGGATTATTGTACTGATTTCAATCTTTAAATAGTGATAAACTCATTATACAGAGTGTCTCAAAAATACACGGCATAGCTTCAGGAATGAGTTCCTCATATGGAGACAATAAAAATATTTTATATCAACATAGTTCCAGAAATGCTTGGTTCCTGAGTTATTAACCGGAATGTCTTATCTCCCGCAGGTGATTTCCTTCATCACAAGGTACTGACAGAATCTGGTGGTTTTCCATTCCGACCATGTACTCAAATCAGGAGCAAGTGGATATGCACTTTATGTACGGTTTGGTGGACGGCAATGCTCTGGAGGCTCATCGTTTGTACCACGAAAGGTTTCAGACAGGAAAACGTTTGAAGGTATCCATTGCTGCCTTTGTAAGCATGGGACCTTTACACCTCGTGCTGCTGACAGAGGACGACGACCAAGATCTACGACTCCTGAAGTAGAGGAAGAGATTTTGGATGTTGTGCATGCCACTCCTGGAATCAGCACACGCAGAATAGCAATGCAACTGGCTGTTCAACGCTTGACTATTTGGAGAGTGTTGCGAGAACACCAACTGTATCCTTATCATCTGAAATGGGTACAGGCCTTGTCACCAGCAGATTACTCAGCACGAGTAATGTTCTTGTCAGTGATATTCAGCCAGAAGGTGGACATTTTGAACAATTACTATAAGGTGATGTGAACAGTTAAGTGTCATAGACAGACCTTCAAAACTTGGAAACCAAGCATTTCCAGAACTATGTTGATATAAAATATTTTTATTGTCTACATATGAGGAACTCATTCCTGAAATTATTCCGTGTATTTATAACCATATTTTATCCCTGGTGCTATGTCATACATTTTTCTGATTACAGACCACTTGAACTTAATCTGTTCTTTCAGCTCTTTAGTGAGGCAAGAGAACAACAGAATAGCTTAGAAGAAACAACTCAGGTGTTTAAAGAAAACTAGATCTATATAAAATAATACAAAAAAAAAAAAAAAAGCAAGCAAATAGCACCAACTTTTATGTATGAACCAAAAAAGAATTTCATTTCATATCAGTGCATCTACCATATTTTCATTCATTCCTCCAACTGGCACGTGGCAAAACACACAATATTCAGTGCTTCAGCTAAAATACAAGAGCTGTTCAGTTCTGTTCAAAGAATGATCGTAAAATTTTTTTTCACAACATACCTTTATTAATCATGCATATTTTGATGGTCTTTTTCAAATTTTGTGATTGAATCATGTCTACTTTAAACATTTAAACCACCTGCGAGCTGTGCTATATGGAAGTGTAGATTCACCATAAGCCTCTTTTAACATTTCATTATGCTTCGGCTGATGATTTCTTGAGACGGAAACAAAAATGTGAGAGCAGCGTATTGTTTCTTGTGTGTTATGTCATTTGTTATGTTAGGCAAAGCTGAACAGGCATAATAAACTTGGCTGCCAAAGGTCACACCATGCACATGAGTCAACTGTGCAGCTGCTCTGTGATGCAGCTTGGTTTGGTCTTAAATTCCATAGCTCAGCTAGAAATGCAGTATGGTTGTTGATGAAAAATTACTATCATTCTTTATTGAAAAGCCCTTGTATACAGTATATGGATAGCCTATGTAATATGTATGAAAAAAAAAAAAAAAAACAATAATTAATGGAGTTCTATTGGTTTGAATTTAATGAAATTTGGAGAGGCTCAATAAATGTTCCATATGAGTCAAATTTAAAATTTCATGAAAATCCGTCCACTGTGAGTCAAGTTATTACATGCGGACTGATGGACAAAGAAATAATGATTGCAGGATTTCTATTGGTCTAATTTTAACGAAATTTGAGATCTCTCTCTCTCTCTCTCGCATAGAGAAGTATAAAAAAAAAACTTGATGAAAATCCATCCACCGTGAGTTGAGTTATTAAGTGAAGATGGATGGACAAAGAAATAATAATTAGCAAATTTCCAATTTTTGGTCCAATTTTATTGAAATTTGGAATGGTTTGATAAATTTTTCTAAAAGAGCCATATATAAAATTTTATGAAAATCCATCCATTAAGAGTCAAGTTATTTACATGCAGATGGACAGATAGACAGACATGGTGAAGACATAGGAGCATTATGCATATATGCTAATGTGCCTAAAAATGGATAACACACAAAAAAATACCATAGCCAATTACTTTCAGCTATCATCCACATGCATAATTTAATTCCCTGAAAAGCACAGATTACAAATTTAAAGTTCAAACATTATGTAATAGTATTAATAAGGCCAAATGGTGCAAAGAAACTGACTTTTTCTGCATCAATAAAAAAAAATAATAATAATAATAAATAAGAGGAAACAGAACAATAAAATAAAACAATATTCATAATATTCCCATTCCTGCAAGGTAACCATTCAGTTCTGCTTTGAACTCAACCAGGCCCACTGCCTCTGCCACACTAGGAAGCAATTTATTCCTTTGTTCGATAACCTTCTGCCCACAAATGAGATCCAGTCTTCTGTTATTTCCTGAATTTTATATTTATGCCTCCTGGTTCTTGTCTCATGAGGGAGAACAGACCTTCCTCATTCATTTTACTCAACCCCTTTAGTGCTTTAATACACCTCAATCAGATGTCCCCTTAGATGTTTAGTTGTCAAACTTTGCAGTTCACACCTTCTAAGCAGCTTTTCATATGTGAATCAATTTGCATTCACTGCTAATCTGGGTGCCTTTCTTTAAACCCTCTCCAGAACTTATGTCTTTTATAGGTGCAGTCTCCAGACCTGAATACAATATTCCAAATGTGGTCTCACCATTGTCTTGTGTAGAGAGGTAATTATGTCCTTCTACCTACTAGCAAAGTTCCCATAAATAACAGACAGAACCATATGTTTCCCTAGCTCCTGTTTACACTGCATAAAAAATTTCATGTCTGACTGAATAGTAACACCTAAGTCTTTTACTCCTTGAAAACCACTTTTAGCTCCTTTCTCCTGAACTCATACATGCCTCCTGCATTTCTTTTCCCAAATGCATAACTTTACATTTAGAAGCATTAATATCGATGGGTATACCCTCATCGATATCATCTAAGAAAATTAGAAATAGGATGGGACTCAATAATGAATCCTGAGGGTCCTTGCTGATCCCACCAACCAAATATGAACCTTAACATTTCTCAAAGATTTGAATTTTTTTTTTACTATAAATATCATTGAAAAGCACCTGTTCAACTCATCTTCCATTTCTAGTAAGTAGATATAGCATCATTATGTTTGGCTATGATCTTGGTAATCACCAAATGAAAGTACAACACAGGCAGCTCTGAGGGAAATAGCTGATTAGCACTAAATATAGGCTGTAGGGATAGGGAAAAAATCAGTTGAATAATATGGAATTAAGAGATGAACTGATCTGTTTATCTATAACGCTCCTTGATTTCCTACTGCTGATCAAACTAGACTTTTCAAACATATAGACCTTACTGAGAAGAATAGGCTTAGAATTAAGGTCTGGCATGTACTAATTAAAGGTGATATGAGAAAATATGGACTGTACAAAAGAACTTCATAACTGTAAAATTACCTCTAGTAAATTTAACAGTTCAACATGAAGGAATCATAGAGTTCTGTCAATGACATATAGGAATTTTGCCAGCAGGGACAAGAAGATGATTATCCCATTGTATATGGCAATAGTTAGGCTGTATCTTGAATACTGCATACAGGTCTTTTTTTTTTTTTTTTTTTTGGTAGTTGTTGGCGCATCGACTTCTGTGGCCATAATGCGCCTCCCAAGGTTTTTGCAGTACTTTGATCCAAGCCCAAGGCGGGATTCAAACCCGCGACCTTTAGGTTGCCAGGCAGGCACTTTACCCACCCGGCTAGCCCGGTCGGCGCATACAGGTCTGGAAGCCTTAATTTAGGAAGGATGTGGAGCTGTTCAAATGGATGCAGAAGAGTGCAACCAAAGACTTCAGTTCTGCAAACTACAGCACCTGGAAACTAAGCTCTTGCGAGAAGACTTGACTGAAGTGAAATGATAATAATCATAAGGGATATAAATTTAAATTAAAAAAGCATGGTTGCAAGATAGACTTGTGAAAATTTGCTTTTTGATTGTTGGACCAAACTTTCATGTGGTGTTATGGAGGTAGGTAGTGTGAATAAATTTAAAGAAGGATTAGGTAAATTATTACAGGGGATAAACAGATGATGTGGGGAGTTTTTTTTTTTTTTTACTTAATTTATTTATTTTGATGAATGCTGTATAAATTTTATTCCTTGCAACATTTTCCACTACTAATACTAATTTCATAAATAACTTTATGAAATAAAGTTATTTATGAATTCTGTTTTACTCATAGCAACATGAGTAAAACAGAATATCAGGCCCTAAGACAACTGAAAAAATGACATTAAGCCACTGATCCTGCCAACCTGAGATGTCTCTAGCATGCATGTCAGTTCCATGGGTCGTATTGTTTTTTTCGACAACCTAATTCTATTATTATAAATCTACAGTTCCAGTTGCATCTGCATGATGTAATCTGGAATCTGTTAAACCATAGAGCACTTTACAGTCATTCAGTGTCCAATTTAAGCAATCCCTGTTCCTCCGAAAGCAGCAGCAGCAGCAGTGATGTACATAGTGTTATTTGTAATGCAGGGGTAATCCGGGGATTACTCCCAATTCTGCTAGAGGTACAATGAAGTGTTCTATTACTGTTGCTTAAAAACTAAAACGGTTGACCCATTATGTGTTAGGATAACTGCCACCATAATTCACAAGTGTGCTGAGATGACCTTGGCTCCCTTCTGGTGTTACCCACTAGTATTTATTTTGCTCTGACTGTTCATTTTTGTGTTTTTGAGCTTCCTGGTGTCAATTTACTAATAATATGCATGAACATCCCACCATGGCAGTGGTTATGATACTGACTCCTATAGTCTAGGAGTCCTATTTCAATTACTATTTCAAATTCAGAAATTAGTTAAGCCAAATCCATTGCTACATGCCAGAGTAATGTATCATCTAGAGATTGACATCATTTTGAGATGTTTGCTGTCAACCTATATACACAACTATGATGCATTTGTTGTTTATGATATATGCATAGGAATAGTATCACTAACCAGTTATCTGCAATGTGACACATACGTATCCTTTTCACAAAAAGAATATTCTAAATTTATCCAAAACAGCCTTTCAAAATGCTGCACAGTTTAAAATATATTTAAAGATCGCTCTTATGCAAAATATGCGAAGAATATATCTTTTATTTTTCATCAACTAGTTTAAATTTTTAAAATAATTTTTATAGTGTGCACATATTATACCTGAAGCCTAAAACACTGTGAATTGATCTGTGATACAGAAACAGTTAAGCTGGCAAAGGCACATTATGAGAAATCACTGGCTAAGAGAGAAAAGAATGGGGTCAAGGAATTTTTTCATGTATGTGAATACAAAGAAGAGAAGAATGAATCAGATCAAATCCTTGAATAAGGGGATGTAGAAAAGTCTTAAATCACTCAGATATTGCAGATGAATTGGACAGGTACTTTACATCAATATTTACAGACAAAAGACCATTCATGGCGAGGAAAAACTGTGCACGTGAAGTTGGAAAACATGAAATTATCAATATTGAAATTTCAAATTATTTACCAGAAAAACTTATGAACCTAAAGGTAAGTAAGGCTCCCGGAGTTGATGGTATATACCCAGTAATTTTGAGTCAGGTGGCAAGAGAATGTGTTGAACCATTAAGGTTAATTATGAGGACATCACCAATTCTAATAGCATCAATACATAAAGGTGGCTTCAAAGTGAAGTGAGTAACTACTGACTGGTTAGTCTGACTTCAGTGGTAGGAAAATTATGGAGGTAATGATCAAGAGTATAATACAGGATAATTTAGACAGAAACGGAATTCTGAAGGTAATAACACAGTTTTGTAAAGGGAAATTAATGTTTAACTAACCTGGTTAGCTATTTTGAGAGTCATCATGAGCTAAATGTAGGAAATAATTTTGACATTGCTTACTTGGATTTCAACAAAACTGACTTAGTCCCACAAAGGTTACTGAATCACAGGGAAAATACTTAGATGGATTTGGAGGGTGGCTGCAGGAAGGATGCAGAGAGTTGTGATTAAAGGTTCCTCTTCAGATTGGGTTAACATAAGTGGGGGATTCCCTATGGATGATTAGCCAAAATTTGCAGATGATGTCAAGATCAGTACAGTAATTGATGATCAATACCAAGCGGCACTTCTTCAGCATGACTTAGATAGACTTCAGGAATGGTTAGAAAAGTGACAGCTATCTTTTAATGCAGCAAAATGCAAGGACTTATAGTTGGGAACAGCAACCTCAAAATAATTTATACACTTCATAGGTTGAACTGGAAATATAGAGAAAGAGAGGAATTTGGGAGTTATGATACAGAGAAGTGGATTTCTTTGAGCAGCATAATCAGGCAGTACGGAAGTCCCATAGTGTCTTATTGATGCTTTATCGAATGTTTTCCTGTAGTGATAGGGAGGTCATAATCCCATTGTTTAAGGCAATTATAGGGACAAACTTGGAACACTGTGTTCAAGTATCGAGACTATACCTGAAAAAAAAAAAAAAATCAAGCCTCTTGAAAGGGTCCAAAGATGGGCAATGCACCTGTTGAAATCGGCAAAAGGGCATCCATGAGGAAAGACTTCAAATAGGTGGGCTACAGAGCTCAGAAACTAGTCACCTTAGACTTGATTGAGGTGTATAAGGCTTTGAGAGATGAGAGTAAAATGAATGAGGGTGGAATTTTCGCTGTTATAAATGATTACAGAACTAAGGGCCATAAACTGAATTGGTTTAGACTGAATTGCAGAAAAGTTTTATTTCAGCCAGCCGGTTGTGGCTGACTTAAGAAAATTCAAAGGCCACTTATATAGACACCTATGTGAGGAGGGAGTCAAATAGGTAATTTATTTTATTATTTATTTATTGTAATTATTATTTTCTAATTATTTTTTTTTTTTTGGCTGTTTCAGCAAAAGTCTTACTTGCACCACATCGCTAATACTAATACTAAATACATTTATAATAAATTTCATTTGAATTTCTAAGAATACTTACGTTGAGATGATATATCTGAACTTCCTGAACTTGAAAGTATTTCAGGTATGTCTGAATTTGAAATATCTTTCTGTTTAAAGAAGAAATGTATTGTTATATAAAGCATTAATAGCTGGGAAAATAATACAACATAATACCTTTTAATTCTATATTTTGATTTTCAAAATACAGAATTATTTGAAAAATTAAAATGATCTTATCTTATTTTTATACTCCAAAATTTAGAAGCTTATCTGTGTATGAACTATCTATGAACCTAGCTGTGCATGAATTGTATTTACTAACACTGTAAATATTCCAACTAGTGACAAGCAAGCAGGAATTTATTTTAAGCTCCTATGGTTAAAAATGGTGAATTTGTCAGTAACTGCAGTAAACAGAAGTATATAACAGAAATGACAGGAAGTAAACAAAATACTTGTCTGAGTCCAGCTGCTATAAAAAATAATTTAGGAAAGAGAGTAACTGTTTAATGATATAGGAATTTCAAGGAATACTTTAACACAAAATTTGACAGGTTTGAAGCACATTACTTTTTAATGCAAATTAAATCCTTTTTTAATGGAATACAGACCACATTAGGTTTTATTTAATGTAGTAATGTGCTTCAAACCTGTCAAAAAAAAAAAAAAAAAAAAATACTTACTGCTTGATTTCATTTCAAGTCATCTATTTCACTTGCTGTCATTTCTAAACAGCCTCTTTCTTTGGACTGATTTCCTCACTGGCCTTCATAACTCTCTTCTATCACAATCTGTTAGTAGTTTCATCCAAAAGTTCATCAAACCTGTGCTTGAACTTCTAATTTGTTCTTTGTATTATGCAGCTTAACTTCAAATAAATAAAATGGGATGCACAATTTCAACAAAGTGAGTGCAATAAGTACAAAGGTCAAATGGGACATGGGGGGAGAGTTTTGCTCTTGGTTAAGAGATAGATTCTAAAACAATACATCCAATTGACATGGGTTGTCAATGTACTATTGAATCAGTCTAGTGTGGCAAACACTGGGAAAATAAAAATGAGAGTAGGCAAAAAAAAAATGTTAGGCAAAAATGTTAGAAGGCCAAATGACTGCAATGAGTATAATAAACAACTATATAGACAAATAGAGCAGGCCAATACACCAGAATATCTTATCATGATTGAATTTTAGCTTTCTGGATACTGACTGGAGTTTTGTGAGGTTGGTCACCTCATTCAATAACAAGAGAAAGCAATACTCTTGATCTGATTGTCAGCAGTGACTCTTATGTATGAAAAATATTCAGGTAAAGAAACCACTAGGTAGCAGTGATAATAGTGTACTGACGTAGGATTTATTTAAAGATATAACTACTTTCAAGGATAAAGGAAAAGAATTTTCTTTCCACAAAGGTGATTGCAATAGTCTTAGACTGTTTTTAAATTCTTTTTACTGGGACCAACTGATGTGTTAGCAAATGCAAATGGGAAGTGTTCAGGGAAGTAACTGAAAAGTACAAAAAAAAAAAAAAAAAAAAAACCGTTTCAAGTTTTGAACAAAATGGATGATGTAAGCTGAGCTTATGAGGGACTAATGGCAGAGAAGAAAAATGGATGGGATAATTATAAATTATCAGGGAACACAAAAGCCTACAGTAAGCATGAATTAGTCTGCAAACAAGTCACTAAGGGGATCACCAAGGCAAATTACAAGAGGTCTCTGGCTGAGAATGTAAGAAGAGTAGCAAAGAATTCTGTGCTTATATTATTATTAGTAGTAGTAATGGCAAATGATGCAAGAAAGCAAGCTATACAGAGTGTTTCAAAAATGATGGTCAATAATTTAAAAGTGAAAAGTACAAACTAAAATAAGCAAAAAAGTACCAGTGAACATCGGGCAGCAAATGAACCATTTTCGAGATAATGCACATTTTCTGTTAAGATCCACCACTGACTATGGGAGAACTAGTTTAGCAAAAAGTATAATAAAACCACCCTTTGCTAAGGGTGGTTTTATTAAACATAACATATATATTTTTGTTAACATAATATATTTTTAATTTTTGGTTTCAAAACCACAGGATTTTACAGATGTTACAGGATGTTCTTTCTAAAACCCTTTCCTCAACATCAGGTGTTGTGCTTCTGGGCCTACCTGCTCGTACTTCATGTGCGAAGTGCCCATGTTCTCTAAGGCACTGATGTACCTTGATGAATGTGTGCCTGTTGGGAAATGCTTCTTGGTACAAATGTGCAGTCTTGAGTTCATTGCTGTTGGCTTTACCATACATGAAGTACATGTCCACATACTCTTCGTTGCTGTTACCTCTTTCCATGTTGACTATCCTTTGACAAGTACTAGTATGCCTGCTACGTATCAGAGCAATGAGAGAGGAGAAAGGGAGAGAATGAGCATAGCCTAACCTAAACAAACAAATCAATGGTGGATCCCAACTAGAAATGTGAAATATCTCGAAAACAATTCACTTAAGGACCCATGTTTACTAGGTTTTTTTGCATATTGTAGTCTGTACAGCTCACCTTTAAATTATTGACCATCACTTTTGAAACACCCTGTATAGCATCAGCAATACAAAAAAAAAAAAAAAAAAAAAAAGAAAAAGAAAAAAGTTCACTTATCTGTACCCTCCAAGAATTTGTCTGGTTCTCTCTTAAATTTATTCAACCCATCCACTTCCATAACAACAGAGGGAAGCCTGTTCCAACGATCAAACACCTGCTGACTGAAGGCAAATCTTCACACATCTACAATGCAACCATCCTCAACTTGAATTTATGACCCCTCATGTGTGTAGTCTCAGCAAGTTGAAGAATACCATTAACATTCAGCTTATTCAATCCAGTAAAGCCTTTAAACATCTCAATCAGATCTCCCTGCAGGTGCCTGGTCTCGAGAAAATGCAATTTGCAGAACTGAAGCCTTCCTAGGTAAGAGCACCCTCTTGTTCCCTTCATTAATCTGGTTGCCCTTCTTTGTACCCTTTCCAGCAGATCTACATCCTATGTCTTCTTCCACTTAACTATCCCTTTATCCATAGCAGTAACTTGCCCGTAATGCCACATTACTCCAGTTTGTAGAGCAGTATCAAAAGCATTCTTGAAATCTAAGTATATGATGTCAAAATTATTTTGTGCATCCAGTTCCTTGGTAACTGTCACAGTAACCTATCAAATTGTTTAGACAAGACCGCTCCTTGACAAATCCATGCTGTGACTGCAGTATAATTGCATGCCTGTCAAAATGATCCTTAGTGATTCCATTATTTTCCCTGGAACAGATGTTAAGTTAAGAGATCTGTAATTATTCATGTTGTCTTTTGATCCTACCCCTATGAATTGAGGATACATTTGCACTTCTCCACTCTGTAGGGATCTCCCGTGAATCCATGGATACTCTTGTAATTATGGCTAAGGGTTTGCTTACCCCCTTTGCTGCCTCCCTTAATATAACTGGATAGATTCCATCTGCCCCAGATGCCTTTTGTATGTTAATCCTCAATAATTGCTCCTCCACTTTCCTTTCAGTTATCACAAAGTTGTTTAGCTCTTCATTAAAGTTTGGTAAACATCTGGCATCCCCTACTCTAAAGAATTCCTCATATGTGAATGTAGATGGAAAATATCCATTCAATTTGTCTGAAAACCGAGCAAGGTCATCAACAGTTATCCCATAAACATCAAGTAGCTCAATATGATTCAACCCCCTTCCTTCCACTGTTAATATAAGCATAGAAGTCTCTGCTGTTTTTCCTTGCATTTTTTGACAGAGATTCTGTATCACTTGATAATTTATATGAATCCCATGCACTTTTCTTCTCTGCCACGTCTCAATAATTCATCTGACATCGATTTAGATCCATGCTCTGAACAGTACATGTATTTCTTTGTTGGTATGAAAAGCCTAGTAGCTTCTTTGATTACTTTCCATTTAGAATTTGCTGTCGGTCATCAATTAGTCCCACTGCACACAATTTAAAATCTGTCTGAGACCTCTGTAGTCACCATTATGAAAGCAAAATGCCTTTCCCTTTAAGCTGACAGTAGTTATGTCTTTAATTAAATTCCACATTAATATACTGTGATTGCTTGCACCCAGTGGGTCTTTTATCTGCAGATTCTTAATGCATGAGCAATCACTACTGATAACCAGATCAATAGTATTCTTCCACTTGTTGACTCTCTAGCATGCTGCTATAGAAAACAGCCATCCAAGATGTCCACAAAAGTTTTGCATGTGTGTGTGACTAACCCACAAATTCCAGTCAACATCTGGAGAGTTAAAATCCCCCTTTATGAGACATTCTGATTTGCTGGCCCACTCTATTTCCCTGTACAGCTCTTTAGTTTACTCATCACAGTCATTAGGCCTATAACACACTCCTACTCTCAATTTTGTTTTCCCAGTGCATATATCACACACCAAACTGACTGAACATTGCACTTGTCACCCAAGTCAACTGGATGGACTTAGATTTAATATTCTTCTTAACTAAGTGCATAACCCCTCCACCTCTCGTGTCCTGTCTGTCCTTCCTGTATACATTGTACTATCATATTCAAATTCAGCATCAGTTATGTCTGAGTAATGCCACATCTCTTATATTCCTACAATGTCTGCATTCGATGACTTAATCAGTACTTTGAATTCATCAAATTTATTTGCAATGCTCCTAGCATTAGAGTGTACATGAAAGTATATATGCACATGTTCTTACTCTTAGTTACCCTAATACAGGGTGTGTATTCATTTTTTCCATGATGACACACAGCAGGGTCTGAAATCCGAAATACCTTGCTTTCCAGGCTGCTGCATGTACCAACCATAGCAATGCAAGAATTGCTTTCACCTCTGCTTGCAGCTCTAGTTAAACTATTAGTCTGTGTACCCCCCCCCCCCCCCCCAAGCTAGCAGTTTTCTAATGTTAGCACTAGAAATAGAGGAATGAATCACACTGACCCACTAGATATGAATATCACAACTACTGATGATTCTGTACAGGTTGCTGATAAACTGAATAAATATTCTGCATTTACATTCCCACATGAAGAAATTTTTAATGATGACAATAGCAGAAGTACACCTAATTCTACCTGTGAGTAACTGATGGAGAGGATGGTTGCAAGATACGTGTACGAAAATTTGCATTCAGCCAGAGAGCAACTGGATTGTTGTGGAAATGGGGAGTTTGTAAGAATTTAAAGGAGCTTTGGAAAAATTATTAGAAGGGATGGGCTTTCAACAATGTATGCTGTCTTTATGAACTAATATTGTTACTTTGGTAGCCTAAGGCTGGTATAAAAAGATGTGTGGATATACTAATGTGATCCTATGGTGATGCCTGGAGATGGGTGAATCATGTTTTGGTTAAAGTGACTTATCCATTCGCTCATGATATCTCGTGTCATCCACGCTTTTTTATTAGACTTCCAGTCAACATTCAAAAGATTCAACTTTATGCCCTTGAAACAACGAGGATTTTGTGGTTTTCCTATAAAAAGAGGTTGTTCAAAGTCTCCCAGCATATTTGTACACAATAGTATAGTCAAGCGTTCCATAGAAATTTTTCCACCCTGGCACTTTTCGTTTTTTTAGACTCATTGTTTTTTCAGGAAGAGCTTTAAAAAACAACCCTGTTTCGTCACAGTTGTAAATATTCTTAGCTTCAAAATCACGACATAACTCTTCCAATTTGACGGTCCACTCTGTTACAACCCCAGTATCACCAGACCCACCTTCACCACTTACGGTTTTCCAAGAAATTTTATGCCGTTTGAACTTGTCTAGCCATCCCACAGAAGCTTTGAACTCATTTACTCCCATAGATTTCGCAACCTCCAAAGCCTTTTCCCTAATAATAGCCCCATTAATGGGAATTTTTTTAGCACGTGCGCGACAAAACCACTCATACGTAACACTGTCAATTTGAAGTCCAACAGTTTTCGGGAATGATTTTTGAACGTGATCATTTCCGTGTTGCCAAAATTGTTTGAGCAGTTCATTTTTTTTCTTTAGGATGTCGCTTACCTGCGTCTTCCCGATTTTGAATTTTGCAGCGAGATTGCGAACACTATTTTTTTGTCGATCATACGCATTAATGAGTTCGACTTTATCTTTTAAAGTTAAATGTTTACGAGAAGACATTGTGCACTTCACACGACACTGAACAAAACTGAAAACTGAAACTCAAAAGACGAAAGTCCGACCAAATTCACCCCACCCCCTGCACACGCCGAATTCATCAGAAGTTTTACACATGCCTTAAAAATTCTTGAAAAAGGGTTTACAACCGCGACGTAAACCTTGATAAAATTCAGAGAATCGGAAATAGAAAATAGATTGAGGCAATATGTGGAAGAAAAGTTCCTAGAAAAAGGGCCATGAGCTCCCTCGCAGTCCATTATGGGGAGATCAAATTAAGTGCTAATCTAAACGAAACAGTGCAGATTGCCTGTCCGCGTCCGTTACAGAGAATGTCCGCTAGACAGAAGCTGCAAACACGTTAAAACCAATGGAGGTGAGTTGGGGAATTTGAAAATGTCCATTGTAGAGAGATGTCCGTTAACGAGAGGTGTCTGTTAGGAGAAGTTTCACTGTATTTCCTCTACGAATAACCTTTATCTGTATCATTATAGATAATAATGCTGCAAATCTGATGTTAAGTCAATCAAGAAATGTATTTCACAAGTATTTTTTTAATTAAAAGTAAAATAAAAGCATCTATGAGAAAATCTATGTTTATGACAACTCGGACAATAGAACCATATATTAAGAAGGTTCACATAACTTAATGGACTATTTTTAAAAAGATCTATATAATAAAAATCTCCTCTCTTTGCTTCTCAAAACTGAATGCATGAATATTAGTTGCATACTGGGGGCTGGAACATTAGCTACTGAAATCTGGTCACCTATTTAAGAGTTTCATTACTGTTCAAATATGAAAATGCACTTACTTCTACATTTAAATCTTCATCAGTTGGTACTGATGTAGTAGATGAAGATGGTAAAACTGAAACAGTAAGTTGTGAATGTTCTTCTTTACTTCTTGCATGCAATGGCAACTTAGACTGTGTCTGTCTGTGCTCTAGATTAAAAAAAAAAAAAAAAAAAGAACAAATTTGACACAAAAATTACTTGATTTAGCCTTGCACAGTAAGATAAATAAGCTACTTCTGAAAATAAGTTTTTCCCAAAGATGAGTGGGTTAAAAAAAAAAAAAACTCTTTACTTAAATAAATATTAAAATAAATTATACACAATTTGTGAGATGAAAAACTTTTTACATGGGTGTGCTTGTTCAAGGTAAACTCAAAAGCAAAGGCAAAAAAATTTTATGCAAATGTGTGCACGTTGTACAGCTTACACGTACACAACCAAATGCTGGCATAGAGTACACTGGACAATAATGAAACCATATTTGTATTTTATTTGTTTCTGTGTTCATAATTTGCCAATTCTAACATAATCAGTGTTAGGTCAAAAAATCCATACCGAAGAAATACTAAAATTTTAATTTTTTAATAATTTGAATTTTTGGCACCCTTTTAGAAGCAATGTGCCCACTCCAAGTTTAACTGTCAAACAAGAATGTTAACCCATTTGACATGAAGAAGTATGTAACACGTTCTGTATGCCAATCAATTTTTAGGCAAGTACACAAATGCACAGAGTACTTGGTTTTTTTTTGCTCTATTCATTTGGATACACCTAACAACTTGACTCCCATTGGATGACTTTGTGAATTTTATATCTGTCTTTTAGAAAGATTTTTTTAGTCATCCCAAATTTCATTAATAGAAATTTTACAAAATTTTTTTAAAAAAAATTTTGGGTATCTTTATACATAAATGGAAATATGTCTTCAGATATTTGGGCATCACTTAATAAGGAAAAGTCAGTTCAACAACAAATTTTCAGCATGTTTTGTTTGTCCCGGGGATAAATTTCAATTTGATAGCCTATCCCACCATAGATACCAGTTATGGATGTCCAGGCATCGCTCTTGAACACTTTATTCGGTAGTAGTTGTTGTTGTTCTACATGACAGTGATGATTTTAGGGTACATCAGCATCTTTGTGTATACTGCAGCACAGTGTTATGTCTTGGCACATATTCATGTTGTGAAGGTTGAAAATCCAAAAATAATTTATGGAGTAACCCTATTCAATCATTCTGAGATCAGCTAACTATAACCTTGATTGTTGAGACCATTAAGAATTCCTCTAATCTCTGAGAGGATTCAAACACAGAACTCTAAAAATATTTATTTCAGTAAAAGATAAACCATATATGTGGATAAACTTTAAAGTTGTTTAGGATGGTGGTGCTTCTAGCTATAAGTTACAGAAATTTTTTGCTTTATAATAATAAATAAGCTTGGTATTTAAGCAGAGAATTAACCAAAATTTCAGTTATTTTCATTCCACAGTATACATTTTTTTGGGAATATTTTCATAAATATGTTTATTAAACTAAAGAAATTTTTAATTTAGCTAAATACATTTTCAATATAATACCAGAAATGTTTTTATTTAATTTATTGATGAAGATATAAAGTGAAAATAAAATATTTAAAATCTGAGTGAATTTGAAATATTTTTTATATTATTTTGTTTTATTTTATATTTTAAATATTTTAAAATGAATTTTACTTTGCAAGTTTCCTGCAAAACACAAATTAAAGTCTAGGACTGGGCCTGGTTTATATGCTATTCATGCAGAATTTGACAATGGTTGACAATGACAGAGGGTCTTAGGCAGCAAAATGTGCAGGGTCCTTAAAAATATTAAATGGAAAATATTCCTCACATTATGTGATCAATGTGTTTATTAATGTGATTAATAGAGCAATAACTGTGTGCAAAATTAATAGTTTATTTTCAACAAGAATAGTTAAAGCTTGGGCTGACACTTCTGCATACAGCCTTCGTGACTCTCAACAGTAACAATTATTAATAATTGTTACTGTTGAGAGATCATATTATTAATGATCGTTATTATTAATTTTACAACATTGTAACAATAATATTCATGTAACGCTTAACCTCAACATTAAAATAATATGATACTAATTGATAAATAAAACTAGTTTCTTTGTTCATATAAGGTGTTTTTTTACTCAGAAAAAAAAAAAAAAAATTCCGAAATTAACTACTCATGAAGCAACAACTCTATCAGATCTCACAGGTTCCTGGTCTCGAGAAAATGAAATTTGCAGAACTGAAGCCTTTTTAGGTAAGAGCACCCTTCTGTTCCCTTTGTCAATCTGGTTTCCCTTCTCTGTACCAGTTCCAGCATTTCTACTGGACCTTAAAACACATAAATCAAAATGACAAATGCAGCATGTGTTTGCAATTCCCCAAACACTGGGAATGAAGTTAGTGGATCCTGGGCATTGGTAGTATGATTTTTCTCTTCCTGAAACTCACGTTTTTCATTTCATAAAACTCAAACTACCATAGAATAAATGAAATTTACTGTGTCTCATGGCCTTAATTTTCTTCACATTTAATTCGTAACAATCCATTCCATACCCCTATACCCCTAACCATAAACAGAGGCAGGCTATTCTATGGATATGTTGTTGATCATATGCAGTTCGAAATGAAATGTTTAGTTCTAAAAATATTTCTACATTCAAATGTTATTTGAATGCAGAAATCATAATTTGTACAGTTATAAAAATTCCTAAAGAAATGTTTCAGAAAGAATGGTCCAATAAGAAAGGAAGTGGTAAAGCCCCATAAAATGGTTACTTCTAGAGGGTGCAGCCAATCTGTGTACAACAGAGTTTTCCAATGTCCAAATATGTCAGTTATGGGTATTCACTTCAGTTCAAAGTGAAGTGGACCTTGTCTTGCCAAAGGATGTTCCACAGCCATTGGTTATCCATCTGCAGGTATACTAGGAATGAAGAGTGAATGTTTTTATGTTCTCCACATCACCTTCTCTAACACCTTCCATACTGTGAAAGCAAGCACGTTCAGTTGCTTTGTTCAATCCTCCACAATAGATGTGACTGCCTCAGTATCAATAGCTTTCCACCCTCATCTATGCATTATGCCAAACTTGTTTTCTAAAAGTGAGCTTTTGGAAATAACCAATGTCAGAATGTTTTTTTCATATTGGTATTTCCAAAATGCCACTGCTACATTTCCACTGTTCATGTAAAATACTAGGAATGCATGATCTCATAAAGAGAGGAACATATTTATTACTACTTTTGTGATATTCTTTAATGTGCTTAAACCTCTCTGCACAACTGCAATATGCATAACACACTGTAGCAGCACCATTCCATGGTTGGAGGTATGTGAAGTAACTTTTTTTCCCTGCTGTTCTCCTCCCCATTTTACAGACTATGTGCACCAAATTTTACTTCAATTTCATCATTAGATGTATCTCCAAATGGCTATAATACAAATACTTTAAGTAATTAAAATGACACTGTATATGTACCTAAATGTATGTTTACTATGAATTTGATGCTTAATGAAAAGAACAAAGGAAACGCTTCCTAACTGAGAAGACTTTTTTTCCTGCTGCATTACACAGCTCTACACTCCAATACTTTTCGTAGGCAGAAATGAAAGTGATTCTTGCATTGCTACTGTGGGAACATGCAGCAGCCTGGAAAACAAGGTGTCTGGGATTTCAGACCTTACTGTGGATCATCATGGAAAAAAATGAATATATGGGCTGAGTTAGGGTAACTAAGAGTAATGTATACTTGCATGTATACTCTAATGCTAGAATTTAAAGTACTGATTAAGTCGTAAAATTCAGAAATTGTACGAATAACAGAGATGTGGTGATGCTCAGACAAAAGTGATGCTGAATTTGCATATGGGGAGTACAATGTATACAGGAAGGGCAGACAGGACATGAGCTGTGAAGGAGTTATGCTCTTAGTTAAGAAGAATATTAAATCTAAGTCCATCCAGTTGACGGGTGACAAGTGCAATGTTCAGTCAGTTTGGTGTGATATATGCACTGAGAAAACAAAATTGAGAATAGGAGTACGTTATAGGCCTAATGACTGTGATGAGTATAAAAAACAACTATACAGGGAAATAGCGTGGGCCAACAAATCAGAATGCCCCATAATGGGAGATTTTAACTTTCTAGATGTTGACTGGAATTTGTGGATTGATCACTCGCACACTAGCAAGACTTTTGTGGATTTCTTGGATGGCTGTTTTCTACAGAAGCATGTTAGAGAGTCAACAAGAGGAAGCAAAGCTCTTGATTTGATTATCAGCGGTGATTCTTCATGCATTAAGAATCTACAGGTAAAAGAACAAATGGGTGGCAGCAGTGTACTAATATGGAATTTAATTAAAGACAAAATTAATTTCAAGGGTAAAGAAAAATGCTTTTGCTTCTGTAAGGGTAACTACAGAGGTTTCAGACAGTTTTTTTAAATTGTGTGCAATGGGACCAACTGACGATGTAACCAACAGCAAATTCTAAATGGGAAGTATTCAGAGAAGTAATCAGAGAGGCTACTGGGCTTTTCATACCAACAAAGAAATACTGTTCAAGACTTAGATGTAAATGGATGTCAGGCAAACTATTGAGACATGGCAGAGAAGAAAAATGCATGGGATGCATATAAATTATCAGGTGATACAGACGCTTATGGTAGATATAAATTAGTCTGTATTCAAGTCACAAAGGAGGTTATGCAAGCTAAGGTAGATTATCTTAGACGTCTCTGGCAAAGAATGCAAAGGAAAAAAGCAAAGATTTCTATGCTTAATTAAGAGTAGAAGGAAGGGGTTGAATCATATTGGAGCACTCAATGTTTATGGGTTAACTGTTGATGACCCTGTTCAGTTTGTTGACAAATTAAATAGGTATTTTGCATCTACATTCACACGAGGAATTCATTAGGGAAAGGGATGCCAGAAGTTTATCTAACTCTAATGAGGAGCTAAATGACTTTGTGATAGCTGAAAGGAAAATGGAGGAGAAATTGTAGAGGATGAACATAAAAAAGGTACCTGGGGCAGATGGAATCTATCCAATTATATTAAGGGAGTGGCAAAGGAAGTAAGCAAACCCTTAGCCATACTTATGAGAGCATCTTTGGATTCAGAGGAGGTCCCTACGGACTGGAGAAGTGCAAATATATCCCCAATTCATGAAGGGGAGGATCAAAAGGCAACAAGAATAATTACAGCCCTCTTAACTTAACATATGTTCCAGGGAAAATAATGGAATCACTGGTTAAACAAGCAATGCAGGATCATTTCGACAGGCATGCAATTATACTGCAATCACAGCATGGATTTGTCAAGGGGCGGTCTTGTCTAACAATCTGATAGGTTACTGTGACACAGTGACCAAGAAACTGGATGCAAAAAATAATTTTGACATCATACACTTGGATTTCAGAAAGGCTTTTAATATTGTTGTACATAAAAGACTGCTGTATAAATCAGAGCAATGTGGCACTAAGGGCAAGTTACTGCTATGGATAAAGGGATGGTTAAGCGGAAGAAGACAGAGAGTAGTTATCAGTGGAGTTCCCCAGGGTTCAGTACCAGGTCCATTGTTGTTTTCAATATTTGTCAATGATACTGATGAAAGTATATCAGACAATGTCTAAGTTTGCAGATGATACAAAGGTTGGTAGGGTGGTTAATGACAGTCAATCAGGGTGAGCTACTGCAACAAGATCTAGAAAAATTGGGTCAATGGGCTGAGAAATGGCAGTTGAAGTTTAACACTGAAAAATGCAACATACAGCACATGGTTAACAGTAACCCCAGAGTGGGCACATGTGGGGAGATCTGAATGAGGTGTTTAAAGCCTTGACTGGATTGAGTAAGCTGAATGTTAATGGTATTCTTCCACTATATATAAGTTTGCTATATATATATATATATATATAATAATATGCTATATATAAGTTTGCTTTCTTGTTGTTATTGGGTTTTAGGAGCATTAGCCACTAAGGCTATATTGCTCCATGTATACTGTCTATAAATTGTGCGTTGCTTACTTGCATCGTTTGCCATTACTACTACTACTTCACAGGGAAAAAAAAAGCATTTAAAATAGAAATTCATTTTCTCCAGTGTGTTGTGTGTCCTCTTAGTTTATACTTATACCAGCATTACAAAGATTCCTTACATTTCTATTTGAGTATTTTGTGAGGTGAATTACCATATATGTGGGACCCTGCCAAGCCATTGTGCAATTTATGCTGTTGTTAACATTATTTCTTGATTTATTTATAAAAAAAATTATAATTTTAGCATTAGCATTAGTAGAAGCATATGATGCAAGCAAGCGTATGCAGCATCAGGCAAAAAAAAAAACAAACAAATCCTCCCATTTCACCCTCCATTCGTTCCAAATGCTTGTCCAGCTCAGCCTTAATTTTATTTAGGCTATCAGCTTCCACAAAAAAAGATGGAAGTCTGTTCCACCAATCAACCACCTGCTGGCTAAAGACAAATTTCCACACATCTATTCTACAACTATCTTTCCTCAATTTGAAATTGTGGCCACTCGGGTTCTTAATCTGAGCAAGAAGAAGAAGAAGAATCCCATCAGCATTCAGCTTGCTCAACCCATTCAAGGCCTTATACACCTCAATCATATAACCTCGCAGGTGCCTACTCTTCACTGCACTGCAATCTGCAGATCTTAAGCCTTTCTTGGTAAGAGCACCCCTTTGTTCCCCTCACCAACAATGAGAGCCTTGTCGATCAATTTGGCCCTGGAGAGATTGTGCAAGGCTCAAGGGGCACAATTTTTTCAGCCTGGTCTGTGCTTGTTGATAGGAGAGACTGCTTCTTCATACACTTAAATAGAAAGGGTGCAAGAATATTTGCTGATGCTATCGAGGCAGTGTTCTGTGGGTCGAAAACTGCTAGCTTGGGGGAGGATACACAGACTAAAAGGTTAACAGTGGCTGCAGCCAGAGGCAATAGTGATACTTGCACTGCTTCTATTAGAATGAGCAGCAGCCTAGAAAGCAAGGAAATGGAGATTTCCAGGACTGCTGGGAGTCATAGTGGAACAAGTAAATACATGGGCTGTGTTAGGGTAACTAAGAGTAGAAACAGGTGCATGTATACTTCCATGTACACCAATGCTAGGAGTATAGTTAATAAATTTGATGAGCATAAAGTGCTAGTCAAGACATCAAAGGCAAATATTGTTGGGATATCAGAGAAGTGGTGTCACACAGATATAAGCAGTGCTGAATTGGAATTTGGGGAGTACAATGTGTACAGGAAAGACAGACAGGACAGGAAGGGAGGAGGGATTATGCTGTTAGTTAAGAAACACGTAAAATCTAAGGAAGTGCATCCAATTGATGTTGGTGGACAATGTAGTGTTGAGTCTGTTTGGTGTGAAATAAGCATTGGGAAAGGAAAACGAGAGGTGTGTGTTATAGGCATAATGAATCTGATGAGTATAATGAGCAACTGTGCAGAGAAATATATTGGGCCAGTAAATCCGAATGTCTTATAATGGGAGATTTTAACTTTCCAGATATTGACTGAAACTTGTGGATTGGTCACTCGCACACTAGCAAGACTTTTGTGGATTTATTGCATGACTGTTTTCTAAAGCAACATGTTCGAGAGGCAAGCAGAGAGAGTAATACTCTTGATCTGATTAGCAGCAGTGATTATTCATGCATTAAGAATTTGCAGATAAAGAAACCACTATGACAGTGATCATGATGTATTGATATGGAAATTACTTAAAGATGTAACTACCATCAAGGCTAAAGGGAAGCGCTTTTGCTTTCGTAAAGTCACCTTTACAGGATTCTCAGACAGTTTTTAAATTCTGTACAGTGGGATCAACTGATGATGTTACCAATGTTGAATTCTAAATGGGAAGCCTTCAGGGACTTAATTTTGGAGTCTATTAGGCTTTTCATTCCAACTAAGAAATACTGTTCAAGGTTTAGGCCTAAATGGATGTCAGATGAATTAATGAGGATTGGGGGGGCAGAGAAGAAAAATGTATGGGATGCATATAAAGTATCAGGCAACACAGAAGCCTACAGCAGATATAAACTAGTCTGTAATCAAGTCACAAAGGAGGTTAGGCAGGTGAAGGCAGATTATGAGAAATCTTTGGTAAAGGATGCAAAGAAAAACAGCAAAGAGTTCTTTACTTATGATAACTCTAGAAGGAACTGGATGAATCGGATTGGACCACTTAACATAGATGGGTTGACTATTAATGATCATGCTCAGGTAGCTGATAAACTGAATGGGTATTTTGCATCTACATTCAAACATGAGGAGTTATTCAATGAGGGGAATGCCAGAAGTTTATCAAACTCTAACAGGGAGCTAAGTGATTTTGTAATAACTGAGAGCAAATTGGAGGAGAAATTGTTGAAGTTAAACATAAGGAAGGCACCTGGGGTGGATGGAATTTATCCAGTTATATTAAAGGAGGCAGCAAAGGAAGTAAGCAAACCCTTAGCCATAATTATGAGAGCTTCCTTGGACTCAGGGGAGGTCACCATGGACTGGTGGTATGCAAATGTATCACCAATTCACAAAGGCGGATTCAAAAGGTGACACAAGTAACTACAGACCTGTTAGTTTAACTTGTGTTCCGGGGAAAAATAATGGAATCACCGATTAAAGAAGCACTGCAGGATCATCTAATAAGACTGCAGTAATAATTAAGACACGGCATGGGTTTGTTAAAGGGAGGTCTTGTCTGACTAATTTAATTGGATACTATGATATGGTCACAAAGGAATTGAATGCCAAAAATAATTTTGATATCATATACTTGGATTTCAGGAAAGCTTTTGATACTGTTGCACATTAAAGACTGCTGTACAAATTGGAGAGGTATGGCATTAAGGGTAAGTTGCTACAATGGATAAAGGGATGGTTGAGTGGGAGACGGCAGAGAGTGGTAATCAATGGACACTGCTCTTCGTGGACAAATGTTTTTAGTGGAGTTCCCCAGGGTTCAGTGTTGGGCCCAGTGTTGTTTTGTTTATTTATCAATGATATTGATAAAGGAATATCAAGTTTAATGTCCAAGTTTGCTAATGATACAAAGGTTGGCAGGGTTGTTAACGACAGTAAAGACAGTATGCTACTCCAACTGGATAAGTTGGGCAAATGGGCTGAGAAGTGGCAACTGAAGTTTAATATTGAAAAATGCAAAGTACTGCATATGGGTAGCAATAACCCAAGAGAAATGTACCAAGTGTGTGGTACTACACTCAGGGAAGTGGAAAGTGAAAAAGACCTGGGGTAATTGTGCAGTCAAATATGAAGTTCGCTGAGTAGAGCAGGGAGATGATTATCCCATTATACAAGGCAATTGTCAGGCCACACCTAGAGTACTGTCTACAGGTCTGGAGGCCTCATTTTAGGAAGGACGTAGAGTTGCTATAATGAGTACAAAGAAGGGAAACAAGATTTAAGACTATTTTTTAACTTTTAAGATTTTAAGACTATTCTTTAACCTTTCACAAGTAGGTTTTTCAAATGTGGGCTCCTGTTAGCAAGTTTGTAATGGTGATGGGCTCTGTAGAATGAGTATTTTGTAGAATTCTGAAGTTTTTAAAAATTTGCTCAAATACTTAATTTGTTTATATTTTAACTTTATTGTCTAATGCTAGAATAAAATTGTCAAAATCAAATCAGAATTTTTTAAAAAATTAAAAAATTGTTACATTTTGATGTAATAATATTCTTTACATCTACTTATGTATAACTTAACTTGATTTTATTGAAGAGAATTTCTTCAATTATGACTTTTTCAAGTTCCAAATCAGACAAGTGAAGTTAACAGGTGTGATCTTCTCCAATTTTTCAATGCTACTTTTATGCTGTTGTCTGTTAAAAATGTGTTTATAAAAGTTGGAATTAGATAAGCCATAGCAACATCGAGATACTGTTTGGAAGAACCTTTGAAATACAGATCACTTAAGTATTCTTGAAATATGAAATCTGAAGGCTAAATTAAAGATATGACGAATATAATATTTCTACAAACCAAGTAAACATTTTGTGCTTAATTCTGAGAGAGAGAGAGAGAGAGAGAGAGAGAGAGAGAGAGAGAGAGAGAGAGAGAGAGAGTGAGAGAGAGAGAGAGAGCAAGAAAATTTCTGTGACAAAGAAAGATCCTTCAAAATTTCAACCAAATCATTATTTGATGTCCTATACAGAGCCATGCCAAGGGTGAGGCAAGCGAGGCTCTTGCCTCAGGTTAAAAGTCGAAAGGGGTGCCAAAAGAACAATTAAATAATTGCCAACATTTTCGATTTTATGTTTTGATTATTCCAATCCATTTATCATCTTGCTTTTGCAAGAAGAAAATCTTTGTCACTCCACTGTACAAATACCGAGCACTGCACGCAGTGCTATCTGGGACACTACCATGGCTCTCATTTTTATTACCACAATTTTCATTTTTTATTAAAATGTGTAATAGAAATGTATTTTTAATGTCATATTTTTTTAATTAAAATTTTTTTTTTTTATATATATTTTAAGGAAGGGAGAGAATTTTCATTCTATATCTGTCCTATATCTGTTTCTCATAATGTGATAGAAAACTATCTATCATAATATGAAACACAGAATGGAAAGCTACTAAATAAACTTTTAATATCTTACAGATATACATACTACTGAGAATCTGATAAGCCAATGATCCAGGCCCAGCTATGTTTTCTTTTAGGGATGCACCTGTTCGATTTCTTTGGATAACAGCTCGATAAGTCTCTTTCATACACCTCAATTGGGCACGTTCTTGTCGAAACTGCTGCAATAAAATATGCTGCTGTTTGCGTACTATTGGAAGTTTATCATCAGCTCCTTTCTCTTGCAGCTTTCTGAAGTTAAAAATATAAAAACTGAAAAAGTATATAAATGGCTCAATGTGAAATTACAAAATTTTATTAATTTTATTTATGAGGGTGGAATGAAAAGCAATGTATCTTAGTTCATAACATCAGAGTAAGTTCCTACTAGTTTCTAGTTAAGAGGTGTGCAGAAGCATTTCTTTGTGATTGTGACATCTGTTTCACACAATGTTCTCAGCGTTGTTATGGGCCTTTATGAGACCTTGAAGGACAGGGTGGATGCCCTCGAAGGAAATAAATTGAGGGGCCCATCAAGCTCTCAGCTGCCCACATCAACGCCAGAGCTTGCACTTGGTCATCAGGCAACACAGGGGCAGCCCCCTAGGCAGAATGCGCTGGTCCCACAGGAACTAGTAGTTGTTGGTGACTCTATTGTCAGGGAAACGGGGAACATGCTTTGTAAAAAGGATAGGTGGAATAGGACCAGGGTATGTCTGCCAGGGGCAAAGGTTGATGACGTTGTAGAGCGGATATCATCTTTTAAGGGCACAAAAGGTGATATAGTTGTACACGTTGTTATATCATTAGTTGGCACTAATGATATTAAGAGTAGGAGACCGGCGGAATTACTTAGCAAGTACAGGTCACTGTTGAAAAAAAGCCGTGAATTAGGATTGAACTTGAAAGTGTCTGCAATTCTGCCCAGACACGATAGGAGGGAGTATATGATGAGAGCCTTGTCGATCAATTCGGCCCTGGAGGGATTGTGCAAGGCTCAAGGGGTAGAATTTTTTTCAGCCTGGACTGTACTTGTTAACAGGATAGATTGCTTCTACAGGGATGGGATACACTTAAATAGAAAGGGTGCAAGAATTTTTGCTGATGCTGTCGAGGCAGTGTTAGGTGGGTCGGAAAACTGCTAGTTGGGGGGGATACAAGGACTAATAGATTAACAGTAGCCACTGGCAGAGGTGGAAGTGATTCTTGCACTGCTTCTATTCAAATGAGCAGAAGTCTGAAAAACAAGATGCAGGATATTTCAGAGACTGCTGGTAGTCATTGCGTTACAAGTAAACACATGGGTTGTGTTAGGGTAGCTAAGAATAGAAACAGGTGCATGTATACCTGCGTGTACACCAATGCTAGGAGTTTGGTAAATAAATTTGATGAATTTGAGGTATTGCTCAAAACATCAAAGGCAGATATTGTTGGGATATCAGAGACGTGGTGTCACACAGATATAAGTAATGCGGAACTGGAATTTGGGGAATACAATGTATATAGAAAGGATAGACAGGACAGGAGGGGAGGAGGGGTTATGCTATTAATTAAGAAACACATAAAGTCAAAGGAAGTGAAGCCAGTTGACATCGATGGACAGGGCAGTGTCGAGTCAGTTTGGTGTGACATAAGCATAGGGAAATCAAAATTGAGAGTAGGAGTGTGCTATAGGCCTAATGACTCTGATGAGTATAATAATATATTGTACAGGGAAATAGAGTGGGCCAGTAAATCAGAGAGTCTTATAATGGGGGATTTTAATTTCCCAGATATTGACTGGAATTTGTGGGTCACTCGCACACTAGCAAGGCTTTTGTGGATTTATTGGATGATTGTTTTCTACATCAGCATGTTCGTGAGGCAACAAGAGGGAGCAATACTCTTGATCTGATTATCAGTAGTGATTCTTCATGCATTAAGAACCTGCAGATAAATGAACCACTAGGTGGCAGTGATCACAGTGTGTTGAAGTGGGATTTACTCAAGGAGGTAACTACCATCAGAGGTAAAGGGAAGGGTTTTTGTTTTCGTAAAGGCAACTATGATGGTCTGAGACAGTATTTAAATTCTATACAGTGGGACCAACTGATGATGTTACCAACAGCAAACTCAAAATGGGAAGCATTCAAGGAACTAATCTTGGTGGCTACCAGGCTTTACATACCAACTAAGAAATATTGTTCAAGGTTTAGGCCTAAATGGTTGTCAGATGGACTAATGAGACATGTGGCAGAGAAGAAAAATGCATGGGATACATACAAATTAATGGGTGACATGGAAGCCTATGATAGATATAAGTTGGTCTGTAACCAAGTCACAAAGGAGATTAGGCAGGCAAAGGCAGACTACGAAAAATCCTTGGCAAAGGATGCAAAGAAAAACAGAAAGGAGTTCTTTACATACTTGAACTCGAGAAGGAAAGGGATGAATCAGATCGGTCCACTGGATATTGATGGTTCAACAGTTGAGGATCCTGCTCAGGTGGCTAACAATCTAAACGAGTATTTTGCATCTACATTCACGCATGAGGAGTTATTCAGGAAGGAGAATGATGTAGGTAAAGTAAACATTGGCAGTGAGCTGGATGATTTTGTAATAACTGAGAGGAAAGTGGAGGAGAGATTGTTGAGGATAAACATAAAAAAGGCACCTGGGGTGGATGGGATCTATCCAGTTATATTAAAGGAGGCAGCAAAGGAAGTATGCAAATCCCTAGCCATAATTATGAGAGCTTCTTTGGACTCAGGGGAGGTACCCATAGACTGGAGATGTGCAAATGTAACCCCAATTCACAAAGGAGGATCAAAGGCTGACACAAGTAATTATAGACCTGTTAGTTTAACTTCTGTTCCAGGTAAATTAATGGAGGCACTGGTTAAAGAAGCACTGCAGGATCATCTAGACAAGAATTCAGTTATAGCTCAGACGCAGCATGGTTTTGTTAAGGGCAGGTCTTGCCTGACCAATTTGATTGGATACTATGATGTAGTCACAAAAGAACTGGATGCAGGGAATAACTTTGATATTATATATTTGGATCTTAGAAAGGCTTTTGATACTGTTGCACATGGAAGACTGCTGCACAAATTGGAGCAGTGTGGCATTGGAGGCAAATTGCTGCTATGGATAAGGGGATGGTTGAGTGGCAGAAGACAGAGAGTGGTAATCAATGGACACTGCTCAACGTGGACTAATGTTATTAGTGGAGTTCCTCAAGGTTCAGTGTTGGGTCCATTGTTGTTTTCGGTGTTTATGAATGATATTGATGATGGGATATCAAGTTTAATGTCTAAGTTTGCAGATGATACAAAGGTTGGCAGGGTCGTTAAGGACACTACTGACGCTATGCTGCTGCAACAGGATCTGGAAAGGTTGAACAGATGGGCTGAGAGGTGGCAAATGAAGGTTAACATTGACAAATGTAAAGTACTACATATGGGTAACAGTAACCCCAGAGCAATGTATCAACTCTGCGGTACTACACTGACAGTGGTGGAGAATGAAAAGGACCTGGGGGTAATTGTGCAGGCAGATATGAAGTTCTCTGAGCAGTGCAGACGAGCTGCAAGAGTAGCTCATGGTGTCTTGTCAATGATATACAGGAATTTTTCTAGCAGGGATAAGGAGGTGATTATTCCCTTGTATAAGGCAATGGTTAGGCCACATCTTGAGTACTGTATACAGGTCTGGAGGCTTCATTTCAAGAAGGATGTAGAGCTGCTGGAACGGGTACAGAGAAGGGCAACAAGATTAGTAAATGGAACAAAGGGTTGCTCTTACGAAGAACGGCTTAAGTTTTGCAAATTACAGTCTGGAGACTAGGCACCGGCGAGGTGATCTGATAGAGGTGTATAAGGCTTTGAATGGTTTGAGCATGCTCAATGCCAATGGGATTCTTCATCTTTCTCAGAATAATCACCTCAGAGGGCATAAATTCAAATTGAGGAAGGACGGATGTCGGATAGATGTGCGGAAATTTGCCTTTGGCCAGCGGGTGGTTGGTTGGTGGAACCGACTTCCATCACTTGTTGTTGAAGTTGATAGCCTAAACAAATTTAAAGCTCAACTGGACAGGTATTTCGAACGAACGGAGGGGTGAAATGGGAGAGGGTTTTTTTTTTTTTTTTTTTTGGCTGATGCTGAATAAGCTTGCTTTCTTGCATCATATGCCTCTACTAATGCTAATGCTAATGCTAATGTTACTGAGTTTTTGACTTTTGAAAATAATTCATTTTTAAATGTCTTTGTGATTGAAGATGAATCCTAAATTCACCACTATGATCTAGAAAACAGGAGATAACCCAAAGAATTTCACCATAAAACATTTCCATGTCCATTCAAATCCAAGCATCAACTTGGCCAGGTGATGCTGACTGTTTTCTGCAACTCTATTGGGATGCTGAAGGAATTTTTCCTTTATCAAAAATCTCATGTGGGTTAACATCCACAGAGAATTTTGGATAAAGACCACAATAAAATTCAGTCCATTACAATAAGACACTAGACAAGCTCAAAAAAAAAAGAAAAAAAAAAAAAAAGGAGAATCAAATGAATAAAGCCTGTAATACAGCATGTTGCTTCAACGTGAAAATTCACAATTGGTCCCAAAGCAATTTTCTCTTTGTTTGCAAAGCTTAAAAAACATCTCCAAGGCAAGAGATATATGATGCTGATGAAGTTAAAGCTGCCATGAAGAGATGGTTGGCTTCTTAGCTGAAAGAATTTTCCCTTAAATGGCATATAAAACTTTGTTAAGGACTGGAAGGATGTATGTATAAAAATAATAACGTAAAAATGAAGATTGATGCAATAAAGCATCATATGTTTAAGAGTGTAAATATTCTATATAATACTGGTTAGATAGTATGAATCAGAGTTGTAATACTCAATATGTTCTACGTTGATAATAATATTAGTAAAATAATAAGAGGAGTTTACCTCAATATAGTACGTAGAACACTTCCGTATGATACCCTGCAGAAATTAAAACGGAAAAAACGAAAAAAATCGACAACTTACCGGTACATTAAAGTAAAATATAAATAATCAGTTTAACACAATTCAAAATCAATTTAAAACAATTAAAAATCAAATTAATGCAATTAAAAGAATCTAACGAAAATATTGAAGATAATCACACAATATGAGAGATGCCAGATGTACATGATAATGTAAAAATGAAGATTGATGCAATAAAGCGTCATACGTTTAAGAGTGTAAATATTCTATGTAATATTGGTGTAAATACACCATAGAAAACTCTTAAATGGAAAAAACTACGTTTGTAGTTTGAAGGGGCATCATTTTATCTGTATCTCATATAGTGCTCCTCCTTCACAACGAGTTTCCATGTATTGCACTAACTCGAATAAGTAACGCTTCACCAAAAGAGAATTTTTTTTTTTTTTTTGATTTGGTAGTTGTTGGCGCATCGGCTTCTGTGGCCATATTGCACCTCCCAAGGTTTTTGCAGTACTTTGATCCAAGCCCGAGGCGGGAATCGAACCCGCGACCTTTGGGTTGCCGAGCAGGTACTTTACCCACTCGGCTAGCCCGGTCGGCACCAAAAGAGAAGTCTATTGTTACTTATTCTCAGTGGGCACGGCCAACAAGCCTTGAAATGGTGCCATCAGGGTGGTGGTGCCCACCGAGAATAAGTAACAATAGACTTATCTTTTGGTGAAGCGTTACTTATTCGAGGTAGTGCAATACATGGCAACTCATTGTGAAGGAGGAGCACAATATGAGATAGAGATAAAATGATGCCCCTTCAAACTACAAACATAGTTTTTAACGTTTAAGAGTTTTCTATGGTGTATTTACACCAATATTACATAAAAATAATAACATAATTTTTAGTTATTGTCTTATAACATAATAAGACAATTTTTTTAATTAATTTATTTTTTTATCGACATGTATGTTTAGTTCCTGTTTTTGATTTATCTCTATTCCTTCAAAAGTTATACAATAAGTATAAGGCAATGGTCAGGCCACACCTTGAGTACTGCATACAGGTCTGAAGGCCTTATTTTAGGAAAAATATAGAGCTGCTGGAATGAGTACAGAGAAGAGCAACGAAATTTCTGAGTGGAACAAAGGGTTGGTGTTACCAAGAAAGGCTTTAGTTCTGCAAATTTCAGCTTCTGGAGACTAGGTACCTGCAAGGTGATCTAATTGAGGTGTATAAAGCCTTGAATGATTTGGGCAAGCTCAATTCTGATGGGATTCTTCCTCCTGCTCACCTGAGGGGACATAAATTCAAATTGAGGAAAGCCAATTGTAGAATAGATGTGTGGATTTTTCCCTTTAGCCAGGAGGGTGTTTGATAGTTGGACCAAATTTCCATCTGCTGTAGTGAAGGTCAACAACTTAAATAAGTTTAAGGCAGAACTAGACAAACATTTGGAGTGAATGGTGGGTGAAATGGGAAGGATTTTTTTTTGGCTGATGCTATATAAGCTTGCTTTCTTGCATCATATGTCTCTGCTAATGCTAATTAGTGCATTTCTTTTTCCTTTTTATTGCAGGATAAACAAAATGGATTACATATGCAACTATAACATGAGTTACAGAAATTTTCTGATTCCTTGCACAATTCTTGGGAAGGAGTAGAAGTATAAAATTTAAAGGTGCCATACAGTGGATTATGATACTATATGCAGTAAGCTAGCAAATTTTCATTATAGCTCCATTTGATTCCATTATAATGATTTTTGCCAGTAGTTGGTTTGTATCTTTTTAAATTCAACAAGCTATTCACAAGTTGCAGAAACCAATTCACACTTATGAGTTGAATAATACATTTTTCTGTCAAACATGGTGAGATGCCATAGTAAATGGACATCAGCCATTATGCAAACAAAAATTTTCCTGGAATGTGATTTCAAGGGGATTTTGTCTAAAAGTTATAGAATGGAGGAAAAAAACAGATATAGACTTGGTGTCTTTTAGTTCTTGTGGGTTTGCACACTTAGTGAGAAGAGTTGCTCTGTAGCATTTCCTGTTTGGGGTGGGACAAGACATAAGCTTAGGTTAGGATTTGGCTATAGGGGATTTGTCTGATATCAGGATGAAGAAGCTATTAATTTTCAGGCATTTTTATTGCTTGAGGATACCAAGAAATTGCAATAAAATTGAAGGTGCCATTGATAAGTAGGTATTTCAGTTATTATGCAAGATGTTGGGATCAGAAAGTGTGCTTGGCTGTTCCTGGACATGGACCTAGAAGGGCAATAAAAGCAGAAATTCTCAGATATGATGCTTATTGACTCTAACCTGCTCTCAGGAATTAATTTAGTATATTAACCTCATATGATAGGACACATTAACCTCACCTGAGGACAGGTGAGATTAGTATGTGTCCTGTTTGAGAATCTGGCCATTTCTTATTCTTAATTTAGATTAAAAGCATGGCTTTAATAATAAATTTCTTAAATAAGTTATTTGCAGTAGTTTTATACATACATCCTTCCAGTCCTGTAAATTACGGTTTTTGTTATGTAACTCATAAGTGCTTTACTGAAGCCAGTAAGCTCTCTAAAGTGTAACCACATATGCTTACTCTAACTGAAATGGCAACTCACTGTTATATTGAACTGCTGGGACTGAAAGGTAATTAATATAAATTTGATAGCACCATGTGCATAGAAGGTGAAGTATAATATACTAAGTAACTTCAATAGAGTTAGCACGACGTGGAAAATCATAAAAATTACAAAACTATGACTTAAACATTCTTACGACAAGCAGAGGTTCACAATCTAGTGAATGATTAGGCTTAGTTTAGTTTGTTTCCAGAAACTGAAATGCAAATCTATTCACATTCAAATGCTGAAAGCAACACAGTGCTAACACAATTGCAACTGACCCAAATGCACAATACATGTAGACAAGCTGAAATACAAGGGTAAAATACTATTTTTAAAAATTAATGACAAGCACATTACAAAAGGGGAGTCATAAACAACTAGCTGCCTTTTTTTAAGGAAACCCCATATTTTGAACCCTCCCTTCTTCAATAGATTTTAGAGTGGGTGGTAATAATATTAAATGTTACTTACATATTGAGTTATGATACATGAGAGGATTATATAATTAAGCAAAATAATGAATGTTCAAAAGTCTGAAAGTTCTGTTTTTGCTTTATCAAGAACACAAAGTTATAGCAACCATGAACCCTGAGTGAGCTGTTTAGGCTACTGGATCAGCTACTGCTGTAGCTGATCTGGTAGCCTAAACAAGGGCAGCCTAAAGGAGGCCACTCTCCTTCAGTGGCCTCTTTTTTTTTTTTTTTTTTTTTTTACCAGATCTAAGTCTATTCAGACCTAAGTCAAATTCTTTCTATAGGGGGTTTCACAAATGGTAGAGTTTATCACATATCATTACTACAATTCAGTGATCTGAACAGGATTTACTATTGCCACTATCAAATTAACCCGCAACATGCTCTCCTAAGTATGAAATGAAATGAATTTTGTTGGGATATCTGATACATCATCTCCAGTGCCCAGTGAGCAACTTAACGTATTTCTCTTCATTGCATTTGTTTTCCTTTCATGTTAAAAGTTTGAAGCTGTAAAGCTATTTTTAAATCACCTTGTATATATGAGGGATGTGTGAGATTTTTTTTAAAATATTGGTATGGTTATTTAAATTTGATATTTTTGGGACTAATACTATAAAGTATTCCATGGTAGAACACTGGTAAATAAAAAGATTGTTGAAAAAATAAAACAGTACAAAAAAGATCATCATATTAAAGAATGTTTCATTGTGATTCTGAGTTAAATGTAAATTAAAAAAAATCCAAATTTAACTCAATAAATTAATACAGTAAATTATATACTATATGCAATAATATATATAATAATGATAATTGACACTATTATACCATGTGAAATTATTAACAAAATAGATTTTATTAAACTAATATGGAATATAAGCTCAATATCTATACTAAATTGTTAGCAGGTGAATGTTTCAGGATTCTTACTGAACCCCATCAACAGACCATAAATGCTATGGCTGTATGGATATGGTCCTCTATATCCACACAGCTGTTGCATTTATGGGTCGATAATGATGAGTTTTGGTAAGAATTCTGAAAAATTACCTGCTAACAATATAGTGTAGAAATTGAGTGTATTCAATATGAGTTTAATAAAACATTTTGTTAATAATTTCACATGGTATCATAATGTCATTTATCATTATTATATATATTATTATACACAGCAGGAGTGGCCAACTTAATTTGTGATGCGATCTACTTTTTTCCTTCAAAATGTGCCGCGATCTACCATCTCAAAAATTTCATTGCACAAGGTGCACAAATCGATGGATGACTGTATATTTAAAATTCATTGTGATTGACCAAAATTAAATCCGTGATCAACTGGTAAATCGCGATCGACTCGTTGGCCACCCCTCATATACAACATAGTACAGGTCAACCGTCACTAATCCGGTAGCGTTGGGACCTGTGGGGGTGCCGGATTAGTGAGTTTGCCGGATCACCGGTGGTTATTTTAACACCTACAGTTTACCCAACAGCTAACCACCTGCTCCTACCTTTAACACGTTGACTGCCAAGCCAGTTTAAGAAAAAAATTCCCCAGGAACCAAAAAATATTTAGCAAATAATTTGATTAGTAATTCTAAAATAAATATTGTAATGTCAGTGTTGTCATTTTTTTGCTTAAAAAAAAAAAAAAAAAAAAGAGAGAGAGAGACTTTTTTTTTATGTCACATATATGTGGTTGACATAGCCCAGTAGGTTACTTTATTTCTTAAGAAGCCGTATTGGCCACATACATGTGACACTATTATGGCATACATATGAAGGCCATTTGTGATTAGTTTATTGCACGTGCAGTGAGCGAGCTTGTTTGTTTGTTTGGTATTTGGTTTTTAGGAGCATTAGCAACTAAGGCCATATTGCTCCGGTGATATGCGGTGGTCATTCCCTGACCTTTCTGCATCCTCCATATATGGTGGTCATGGACTCGAACCCTGGTCTAATCAAGAAGCATGTGCTACGCACTGCTGTTCCAGCCCACCTGGCTACAGAGGCACTGCACGGCGAGTGCTGCAATAAAATAAACTCTCAAATGTCGCAATAAGTTTGTCAGTATTGTTAGAGATTTTGTGAAAACAAGTTCGTTAGCGCACTGTATTATCCATCATATTTTGTTGTGTTTTTCCACAAGTTTGTACAAGCGTGTTGTAAAAAAAAAAAAAAAAAAAAATCTAAAAAGGAATGGCTAAAAGAAAATTACTAAAATAAGAGGACCTGAGAGAAATTGCAATTTACAATTAAGCAGAGTTAAACTTCTCACAGGACACACCACTGTCAAGTTTTTTCAGAAGGTCAACTTTATCTGTTATGGAAAATGTACGGTATTTGCGCTTTACACCATGAGAGGCACTTCCTTTATGCATTGGAACCATGGCTGGGGCTAAATGTGAGCAGGTTATAATAATAATAAATGCAGAAAAACAAGTAGGAAAGCTTTCTGGTGTTTAAGAGTTCGCGCAAACAGCTTATGCTGCAACCAATGCCACCAAAACAGTAGCAGCAGGTCCGTGCGCCAACCCGGGAAATTTGAAATTACGTTCTCAGAAATTATGTCCGAATTAGCGGTGGAACCTGATTACTGGTGGCCAGATTAGTGAGGGTCAACCTGTATATAATTTATCATATAGATAGAACCACATAATGTCCTTTTCCCAACTATATCAATAAATTTAATTTTGGAAATTTTCAAAATTGAACTACTTAATGATATCTTATGTACTTACTTTTTGAATAAATTCAGACATGAAAGTTCTGTTTTTGCTTTATCAAGAAGTGCTTTCTCCTGCAACTGTAGAAGAGCTAGCTGGTGACGAGCTCTGATATGTTCTTCATGTGTCATATGTCTCACCATATCAAGAGTAAAATGCGTGAAAGAGTCATCAGAAAAAAAAGAATGAAGATCATCACTATTGTGGCTTGAATCACCAAAGCTACTTAATTCATGAGATGAGAGGGTGTCCTGTAAATCATTAGAAACAAAGAATTTTGAAATTCATGATAAATAAATATTTATTTATTTATAATAAATGCCAAAAAAAGCCACTTCTTATTTATAATTTATATTAACAGCGAGATTTTTTCAAGGTTTTTCTGAAAATATACACAGTCAGACCTTGAACTTCTAACTTCTATATAGCAGATTTTTTTATTTGGTGAATTTTTTAGATTTCCCCTTGGTCATTACACTGAAAATAGTTTCTGTATAACAAAGAAAATTTCCATATAACGAACTGATTTCGAGAGACCTGGGTATGCATTCTTCGCACCTCTGGTCTTTAGGCCACAGAAATGCTGCAGAAAGCACGAATTAAGAGCTAAAAGAAGTAAGAATTAATCTCTTTAGCTCTTAAGTGCTAAAGGGATTAATTCTTAAGATACAAAAGGTCAACTGCTATCTATGTGTCCACAGACATTGGCTAAAATTAAGACATATTCCCAACATGGACATTGGCTCTGATCAACCAGTTTTCTACTGTAAGCACCCTATTAGAGAATTAGGAGAATTTTCTTCATCCCAGAAATTCATCTGTTGTCTTGCAGAAATGAGTCATCCACACTCACTAAATTTTACCTATCTCTATTTCCATGGTAGGTACAAGTGGGCTCTAAATCAGCATTAACATTAGTAGAGGCATATGATGCAAGAAAGCAAGATTATACAGCATCAGCCAAAAGGGGGGGGGGGAATCCCATTTCACATAACCATTTGCTCTAAAAGTTTGTCCAGTTCATCCTTGAATTTATTTAAGCTATCAACTTCCACAACAACAGATGGAAATTAGTTCCAGCAATCAAACACCCGCTGACTAAAGACAAATTTCCAAACATCTATTGTACAACTGTCCTTCCTCAATTTTAATTTATGCTCCCTCAAGGTTCGTAACTGAGCAAGTGGAAGAATCCCATCAGCACTGAGCCTGTTCAACCTATTCAAGACCTTGTACACCTCAATCAGATTACTTTGCAGGTGTTTAGTCTCCAGATGCAGCACGAAGCAGTTTTTAAGTGGGTGAAGTTGATTTGAGACCAAAACATGCTGATATCATGGCCATTAATAAAAGAAAAGGCTATGGAGTAGGCATCCTTTCTGGGACATAAAACATTCCAGGCCAGTTCTGGTTGGCTGGACAAAAATTTAAAAAGTGCCATGGCTTATTCAAAAAAGTCATTTCTGGTGAAAGTGGAGTTGTAATAAAAGAAGACTGTACCCATTCAAAATAAACAGTTTTAAACAGTATGTAGGGCTCATAGCCCTACATACTTTTAAAAAAAGTATGTAGGGCTATGAGCCCAAAGACATGCAATGTTGATGATCGATTTTTTAAATGTTTGCTAAACAAGACACTGACTTTTAAAGGGGATAAATGTTTAGGTGGTAAAAATAGTAATGACAGAATTACAGTCTTGGTTGGTGCAAATATGGCTGGTAATGAAAAACTGAAGCCTTTGGTAATAGTCAAAAGCAAACAACCACGATGTTTCAAAGGAGTAAATCTGAGTAGAGCTGGACTAGAACTATAACAAAAAATCTTGGACAGCAAGTGAAATTTTTGAACAGTGGATTTTAAATTTTGACAAAAAGATGATGAAAGAAAAGAGAAAAATTGCGTTGATTGTCGACAATTGCCCTGCCCACCTTCACTCGCTAATTTTGAAACCTACAAGTATGAAGCTTGTTTTCTTCCCTCTGACTACCTCGTCTAAACTGCAGCCAGTGGACCAAGGCATTATCAAGAATTTGAAAATGCACTACAGAAAAAAAATATATATATACTAAAAAAAAAATTATATAGAAATTAGAAACTAGCCAACCTATAGATTCTGTTACAGATTTGTGGATGTGCATATCAGAGTTGGCAAAAGTGTGAAGTCAAAATATGACAGAAGCAATGATTAAGAATTCTTTTGCAAAAGCAGGTTTTACTAAAATGTCAATTAACAGTGATGAGAGGGATGAACTACTACAAAATATTGAGCAACCTATGGAAGAACTTCAAGGGAAAGGTTTGATCAGTGGAGAAATTGTTCTTGACGAATTTTTAGGAGTTTTTTTAATGATGTCATAGTAACTGGATATCCAAGTAACTCCAACATTTTGGAGAGTATTCAAAGAACTAGGGCCAATATCGGTGATGAGTTTGATGAAAATGAGGGCAACAACGGCAATATTAAATCCTCCAAACATGAAATGTAGGCAGAATTTGAAACTTTGCGTCGGAGACTTTCAGTGTGAAGAAAATGTGCCAGAAAATATATTTGAGTGTTTAAACAAATGTGAACATTTTTATGAACAATGTACAGCAAATTCCAATGTACAACAAAAAAATAACAAAATATTTTAAGAAATAATTCTTAAAAGTGTACTAATATATTGTGTGCATCACGTAAGTGGTCATTTCTGAATATGTATGTATTAATAAATTAATTGTTTTTAAAATGTTAAAAAATTTTTATTCATTCCCACTTATTTGTGATTTATTTTCCATCTTTTGTTATATTTCTGAATGGTGAATTAAGTATTTTTAATTGTTGAAAAGGTCATATTTCTTTATAATGAAATTTCTGTTTAACAAATTTTTTCAAATGAATGATTGATTTCATTATATAGAGGTTGCTGAAATTAGATTCTATAAATTATGGTTCTCTCTATAAATTATAACCATAATTTATAGAATTCAAATATATGTTTGTCAAAACAGTAATTTTAATTTGCCTACCTGCCCGCCCGTCCATCCATCCATCATCCATCCAAGAATGGCCTAAGCATTCTGACTTTTCAACACTCTGAAAACATGCAATTTATGAAATAAATAAGAAAAAGATGGGGAGTACTGATTTTCCTAAATGTGGAAACCCATGTTCAGCTTGAGTAGAAGATAATGTTACAAATGTTAAGCAAGCTCTGGATTGACTCCCCAGGCCTAAAAAAAAAAAACCCACAAGAAGACTTCGGAGAGAACAACATATATCCCAACTTCAATAAAAAGCATGTTAAAATATTCAAGATATAAGGTTTACATTAAATCATATCATGCACTTCACAAGAATGATCCAGATAGGAGAGTTTGATTTTGCAGAAAAGTTTCTCCAACCATGAGAAAATAATTAAAATTTGACAAATGAAATCTTGTGGTCTAATGAGGCAATTTTCAAGATTACTGGATGACATTAAATGATACAACTGCATTTGCTGGGGAACCCAAGTGTAAAAGGAATTAAACTGCTAAAGATTTCCTATGAGAGGAACTGTTGGACCATTTCTTCTCTAACAGAAATGTTACTTCAGACAGCTATTTTTCAATGCTACAAGATTTTGTTTATCATGAAATTGAATAAAAGGACTTCATTTTCATGTACATTATTGTACAGTACTTGGTCTTATACATTATTTCCTTAATGTTAGAAAATTCCTATGTGAAAAACTACCAAACAAGTAGAATGGGTATCATGGCTCTATTGAAAGGCCACCTAGGTCACCAGATTTAGCCTCTGCAGATTTTGTTTTTGTTTGGGGAACTATTTAAAAGATCTTATCTATTCTAGGAAAGTTAACTGTTGAAAATCTAAATGCTGCAATAACTGAAGTTTTGCTGAAACTGATCATGTGTTACGTTCAGCATTTTTCAAAAGAATTTGCCAAACATAATCATAAGATGTGCCAAAAAAAAAAAAAACTGCTTATGAAGTGCTGCAGCTAAAGGACAAATTGTCCATTTTGAAGTTTACCAAACTTTTCTGTATGGTCACAAAAATTTTTTGAGTTTGTCAAATAATAATAATAATAGAAAAAATGTTCTGTTTATACTCTAGCACAACCACCAGGTCAGAGGAGTTTACAATTAATCATTTTGACAACAGACACAAAACAGTATTTAGCAGCCACACAGGCTTGAACCATTGAAATGTGTGCTAGGGCACTCTTTGTACTTTGCTACTCAGCTACACTGGGTCTACATTAAGTTCAGTTAACAGTTCAGTTTCTATTATGTTTCTATACTTTTTCCAAAGAAATTGAAATAAAAGTGTACTGATTTTTGCCCATCTGCATGCATTTATATATATATATATATATATATATATACACGTAAAAATGCATACATATAGGCACTGCCCTACCATTAGTATCTGGTAGGGCAGTGCGCCCCTCCATTGATAGATGGTCACATCCTACCACACATCAGAGAAAACTATAAATATGCTTGTAGGCCTTTGAGGAAATAGTATTACAACTGAGAATGCAAGATGCTGGAACTGACAGAGTTAACAGACTTCCAGCACAGAATGATAATAGGGTGCCACATAAGCAATCAATCTGGATATGACAATTCAACAGCACTGAAGATCCCTAGGTTGAAGACTGTTGATATAACTTGAAAATGGTTGCAAAAACTGTCACAAAACAACACAGAAAATAACAACACAGAAAATATCCGAAGCTGACGGAACATGACAGGAAAGCCATGCAAAGAATCATTCATGCAATCTCAAATTTGTACCATGACATTCCAGTAATAGATTCATGACAATGAATCTATTACTGGAATGTTCTAACCCAACATTGTATTATATACAAGGTTAGTTGAGAACATTATAACTCTATGAATTACACAACAACTTTTTTAATTTAAAGTTTTATACTGCATAAGTGAGAACAATATTTTATAAATGGCTATTATGTTATTGATAATCACTCTTGTTGTATTTTGAATATATACTTATAATAAATATTTTTCTTGATTGTTTCTTAAAATTTATCTATTTCTACTTTAGTGCACAATAACAACAGCTGTTTAAAACACTGATTGAGCATTACCATATTTTATTTCTTTCCAAATTTTTCTGTCATCTTTGATTTTTGTTGAATAAATTATATATACATAAACACATAATCACCTGATCTGAGAGGCTAGCTGGGGAAAGAGATGATTCAGTCTTTGCAGGATGATGGCTTTTAATTAAGTGTCGTCGTTTATGTCCTTCACATCGAGAGTTGTGTGAAAAAGTTCTATCCATCACTTCTTCTGGTAATGATTCCCCTGTGCTGGGGTAAGGCTTCTCTAAAGCATAGACCAAAAGAAGTAATTATAAATATTACTAATGCCACTTATTTATTTAGAGAAGAATCAATAAATTTCGGACTCAAAATTCTCAAGACAATAATTTCTTGAATTTTTATTCACATTTCATATATTCACACAACGTATTTTTAACCTCGTGTTAGTTATGTAGGTCAATTTGAACCCAACAATATATTTCAGCAATTTGCACTTCATCTACTCCACCCACACAGCTGAAACTCCTAATGCCTGTTGTTGAAAATGTATTTTTTTGGAATTTTCTTTGAATTCTTCACAGAAAATTCCAGAAATGTGTCTTCATTATTGCACAATTAGGAAAAATTCATGATTAAGTTAAATCTAATTATAGGAGGAACATATTGAGGGTTTGATTAATTGTTGGTTTTGCAGTGCAGCTATGAGAAAATTCAAGATTCTTCATATTCAATTAAGTCACTTAATTTTATCCAATTAAGTTACAAATTAAAAGTATTTGTGAAAAACACAGGGGGGAGGGAGGGAGGGAGAGAGAGAGAGTTTTCTCAGTGATAGGGTGGGGGATGATGAAAATAAGAATATGTCTCACAGTGAATAATAATTTTAATTAAGAGCCACAAGGCTTTCAAGGCTCTGAAACATTAGGCAGATACTTATTAGAATAATTTTCATTAGGGTATTCCTTTCCTTAATCTCTTTCTCTCTCTCTCTCTCTCTCTCTCTCTGTCCTACCTCCAAATATGCAAATAATATCATTTTATTATTACAAAAATCAAAGTGTTCACACTTGATATGTCTATTTAGTTTACAATTTTAGTCTCCTATTATTTTGACTGAATTTTGAAATAATTATAAAAAATATGTAATTATATTTGCATAATCATTAGCAAAGCATATTTTGGTTTATCCCAATTATGTCAGTAATCACTCTCTCAATATGAATAATAATGCATGTACTGTTAACCAATACAGGAAAATATTTCTCATGATTTTTCCCACAGTTATGAGTTTGTTGATTGGTCATAGGCTGTGATTCTTTTAAGATTATATTAGTCAAAAAAAAAAAAAAAAAAAGAAAGAAAGAAAAAAAAAAGTTTATATATATATATATATATATATATATATATACACAGTCCATTCCGGTTATTTGGGACACATCGGGACTAGTGCATTTTGGCCCGATTAAGTGGCTGCCCCAATTATCCGAAGTTTCACGTAAATAGTTAAAAATACAATGTACCCCCCCTTTACAATTGGTTCACTGTACAATCAAATCACATTACGACGAACTCAACATAGTAAAGTACCGTTCACTATACGATGTGTAGTAAGCGCTGGTCATTGTGATCATGTTTGTGAATTGAATCTTAATACTATTAAACAGCGATTCTAATTAGCGAAAATAGGAGGAATATTATCCACAGGCTATAAAAGCAAAGATTAAGCACAAATTTATCCTTTATTACCTTATCAATTAAAAAATTAAATGATATGTGAAAATCGGAAGAATATACACGATAATTGGAATAATTAATACGTACCGTAATATGTACATATGAACTAGTCGACATTTCTGTTCACTGACATTTGTGGGTGGGGGTTAAAATTTAAAACAGTAAAAAGATAAGCAACCAATAACAAAGAACACAATATGTGCAAGAGAGAACGGAGTAACGAGTTACAAAGCTTTAAAAATAGGAATGAAGAGAAGATCTGAAAATTAATTTTTTTTTATATGATTGAAGATTTCACGGAAGTGGAAACACATTTTACCATTTCGAGCCAGTGCCCACCAAATATGGAGGATGTGGAAAGGTCAGGGAATGACCACTGCATATCCCTGGGGCAATATGGCCTTAGTTGCTAATGCTCCTAAAAACCAAATAACAAACAACAACAAACAAACATTTTACCATAATAACCCACAGAATTCCAGCTGTCGGTATTATCGCAAATTCAGTAAGATCGAGTTTACTGTCTGTTTATGATAGATTTCACTAACAGAAAAGCCCAATAAACAGGTGACTGCTAATTGTTTTTATTGTTTTATGGTTGTGACCTCCAGAATTTTGACCGAACCACATGGTACCGTCGGAGACAATCGTAGGGTAATCTCCAGTGCTACGGTCTCCTGCCCTGATTAAATGGCATGCTGTCCCAATTAAGTGAAGTAAACCCTGGCTATTCTTGATTGGTTTCTGTTTTTTAAGATTTGCTCCAAATAAACGGCTGCCCTGATTAACCGGTGGCCCAAATAACCAGAATCCACCGTGTGTGTGTGTGTGTATGTGTGTGTGTGTGTGTGTGTGTGTGTGTGTGTGTATACATATATATAGTGGATATGGCAAATAGTTAACAGTTATAAACGTAAGATAATTAATTATAATGGTGATACAATCAGTGAAAACCTAAACAAAGAACCTGACAAGAGAGAGAAGAGCTGATTAATGCCATCAATGTCTAGATAAAACATTACATCAGTCTTAATATCTATGAACATATTGTGAATGAGCAGGTGGTAACTAAGTGCTGTGATAGCTGTCTCTGGTCCATGGTAATAACCTGGTAGGGAAACATAATGGTTATATGCAAAAATGAAACATATATATATAGGGATAATTACTAAATAACTATGTCAAGCCAATTGTAGTAAAGATAGGGTGGACACATTGCAAAGGACTTTATCGAGGGCTAACCCTTACAATGTGTCCTCCTACAATTGGCGAGCTATCAGTTTCTGTCATCATCTGCCTGTTATTCCTGACGAATGGTAAATAGATAGATATATATATATATATATATATATATATATATATATTAATTTCCACTTCTACTAACACTCTCATAGCCAAGGCCCTCTCTATGAGGTTGGGTACTTACACACCCAGCTTGCCTAGTATCCTTTAAACTCTTTTCCTTCTCTTTACGTCTTTCTACTTTCTGATCTTCGTTTTTCCGTCCGTTGAACTATTAGTGTAATACGAGGGTGATTCGGACATTCTCACTTTTCTTATTCTCACTATCTTCGCCTCTATATTTTTAACTTCTTTTCCCTCCCCTACCTTGCATTACTTCCTTTTTCTATACCGCTATCTTGTTATTCTTTATTATTTAACTTACATACTTTTGATTTAAACTTACGTTCTTACACACTTAATTTACTAAACACACTGCGTTTGCGTTCTTACATACTATCGACTCAATTTATTTCTAAATACACTACATTACATAATTTATTAATCTAAATACACTGCGTTGGGGCTACCTCACTCATGTTTGTGGAGTCTTAAAAAATCTTAAAAAATTTTTAAAAATTTTTAAAAAATTATTTTTATATCCATTTAATTTCATTTTTCATTTTTTATATCCATTTCATTTCTACAGCTTCTCCATCAGCATGAGTTTGCATAGAAACACAGTGTTTGGTACATGATCAGGTGTAGCCCCCTGATGAAATACCTGATCTATGTACCAATTTTTAATTCTTTAATTTTTATTTTATAATTTTTATCTCTATTACCCTCCCCTCTTTTTCTTTCAGCTTTTGTACATATGACTGGCCTGTTAATTCGGCATTAATTCAGATTTAATTCTACTTAATTTTATATAGGTTCTTAACATTCTTTTTTTCTTTTCTTTTTTTTCTTTTCTTCAACTAGGCTCGGCATTTTGTGTTTAATAACTTCTCCATCTATATTTATTTTTATTTTTATTTTAATCGATGACACTTATATATATATATAGATCGAGTTTACTGTCCGTTTATGATAGATTTCACTATAAAAACCCATGTATACACACACACACACACACACACACACACACACACACACACACACACACACACACACACACACACACACACACACACACACACACACACACACACACACACGGGTTTTCATGGTATATGAAACATTCAATACAAAACACTTACATTCATTCAATGCACATACAAAACACTTATGTTCATTCAATGCACATACAAAACACTTACGTTCATTCAATGCACGTACAAAACACTTACGTTCATTAGATGACTTTTGTATAGATAATTCTTCTTTGATTTCAGAAGTTTCCTGCAATGTTTCAGGTTTATCCTCATCTTTCAAACTGCTGTAACCATGGGCTAGATTTTCATGTAAGGATATTTCTTCAGGTGTGAGTGTTTTGTTTCCTTTACTATCTTCATCACTGAGTGGAAAAGAAGTCTCTCCAGGAATGCTTGCAACTGCTGATTGATTCAATTCTTCTAGTACACTTTCTACAGAAGAGTAATGATCACTTTTTATTCCACCCAATGACTCAAAATCGCTACTATAACTATAATATTGCTTCTTCCGAAGTCCTATTTTTCCTGGATTTTTAGAGTCATGGTCATCAGAGTATGAAGCCTGCTGGTTCTTAATTACCTGCAAAAATTAAAAAATATTATAACTTAACCAGTTTCAATACAATATGATTGTGGGAATGGTGCATATTTGTGTAGGAAAATGTTTAAGAACTATTGTGGGTTTATTCCATTTAAATCTGTTTACAATTATTCAGCATTGAGCTGTGTTTTTTTAAACTCTGGAAAACACAATGTGTTAGGAGGTAGAAATGTGATAACAATTGTATCTAAGAATTTAAAATATTTTTCATGCTTTCTTTCTCATTTTATTTGATAATAAATTTTTAGCTGTTAGGGATATCTCCCCAGAAGAATAGGAAGAGTCCAGGACAAGATAACACATGTGTAGAACTGTTTAAATAAGGTGGAAAACTAATTCAGGAAAGACTACTCACATTGTTTAATAATATATAGAAACGTTACATACAAAATCGTCGTGTCCAAATTGTTTAGCAAATTTTTCCACTTGAGCCTTCCAGATCAGGTTGTCTATTGAAAATTCTGCACTTTGTGTAGAGAACCATTGAAGCAATGTGTCATCGACGCTTGTAACCTCGCACTGTCTAAATTTAAAATTTTTTTTTCGGTTATGTTCTTTTCTAGTGCTGATATATAAACATGTTTATTCTTCCACAGTGGTGATACTGTTGAAGAGGACAAAGAAAACTTTTTACACATTTAAACATTTTTTGCACCACATTCTAACTCAGTGTTATTCAAAGTGTGGTCCGCGACAAATTGGAAATGTGTCGCGGACTTTACCGGTCCCCAACGATTAGTCTATTACTGGTCCACGAGATTTGCATTTTACAAAAGTACCAGTCCACTATGGATTGGAAATAAAATGAACCGGTCCATCACAGACAGTTTGAGAAGCACTGTAATCTAACTCATGAATAATTTTGACTTTTTCGGAAATCGAGAGACACTTTCTTTTATTAGTAGACATGTTTCTGAAGGAAGGGTTCGTTTCTAACTGATTTTACTTTAAAATGACAGTAAAGTGATCTGCATATGAAGTTCTTAGAAGTCCTGAAATAAATTTATGGTTCAGTGAATACAAGACAATCTATAAATAGGATAATGCGACAAGTGGAATGTCAATACACTATTGTATAGCCCCCGCCCCTGAAAGATCAGGTCATAAACCGGCCACTAATCCGATGTGGGTGGTCATAAAAGCTAAGTCACCCTTTTCATTTTTGTCTATTCCAAGAATTGGGTTTTTTCGACTACTTGAGTAATTAGGAATTTTTGCATAGTTATCAAATATTGTACGGTATATCAGTGTAGTATGCTTGTTATAACAGTGTATGGGAATAAGGTAAATTAAAATAATTGTGGTTTTTTGCTTATTACAGCTGTGATCTTGTTATTTCTGTGCTCGTTATAACCAAGTTCGATTGCATATTAAAGAACAAACTGGATGAATACACGGAAGAATACTTCGAAGAAGAATGGTATGGGTTCGGAAAAGGAAGAGGGTGAACAGATGCAATATTCACTCTGCAACAAATAATAGAAAAGAAAAGAGAACAAAATTTACCAATGTACTTATTACTTATTGATTATGAAAAAGCGTATGATAGTTTGAATCGAGAAAGACTATGGACAATTTTAGAAAATGATAACATCCCCCAGGAACTAATAAATGCAATAAGTATATACAAAGACACAAAAATTTGCATAAAATATATGAACAGACACATTTCAGAACCCTATATCAATAATAAGGATATAAGACAAGGTTGTGGGTTATCACCAATGCTATTCGATATTTATATTAACAAAATATTTCAGGAATGGAAAAAACTTATAACAGGTGGAATTCAGTTATTCAACAACAGCAAAATTAACACAATTCTATATGCTGATGATCAAGTACTTTTGGCCAAATCAGAGGATGAATTACAGATATTAACACACCGTTTAAATATGATAGCAAAGAACTATAATTTAAAAATATCCGCTTTAAAAACAAAATCAATGGCAATGTGTGGTAATGATATCAGATGAGTAAAAATAGCAAATAGATGGAAACATCATTGAACAAGTGACTGAATTTAAATATTTAGGAAATAGCATTTCAGAATTTAAAAAGGATATGGAATACAAATTACGAACTTACAATAGAATGAATGATGGAATAATAAAAAGAAATTTTGGCAAACAAATGACACAAACGAAATTACGAATACGTAACATAATGTCAAAGGCAGCACTTAAATATGTTAGTGAAGTAACTTGGGAAAAGCAAAGGAGGACTGGATCAAATATTCTTATCGAGGAAAACAAATAGAATGTATCAGAGGTCAGAGTGTAATACTGAAATCACACAGGCCTCTGGCCCCCGACCCACCATAAGTCTTATGGCCAGTCCGCCCCTGGGAAAGAGGAATAAACAACATCTGGAAGCAGCCCAAATGAAATTTCTCAGACCACTATTCGGATTAACAAGGCTAGATCACCAAAGAAACACAGATATAAGAGAAAGACTAAACACCTCCAACATTAGAAATAAAACATTATCAGTTAAAATGGAAAGAACATGCAGAGAGAATGAGTAGGAAGAGACTAACAAAACTGGCAACGAACTATAAACCTAGTGAAAAAGAAACAGAGGGCATCCCAGAAAGAGATGGATCAAACAGTCCTTTGAAGAGAGATAATGGTACAGGCTTCATAAGCCTAAAATCCACAGGGTACAAGAAGAAGAAGAAGAAGCTATTATGCTAAAGGCTGTATGCCTAAAAAGAATCAGAACTATTGCCGTGGTTATGGTACACATTATCCATGCTATGATCTTATGGACTTTAAAGTTTAAAAACTGTCAAACATGAAATGTGCTTTTCCTGCAGTGAGCTATAACAAACACACAGTTAGCCATAATTATCAAATTTGGAGAGGCAAAAATATTACACAGAAAAAGGAAAGCCTTTAGTAATAAATAAATAAACAAACTGTGCTTTCTTTGATGCTTGAGAGCCCACTCCTAAGCAGTTCATCATTTCCTGACAAAGTACAGCATAGTAATTAATAAACATGCATTACATCTTTGTATGAGCACTTAAACAGGAAAATAAAAATACTTTTTCCCGAGTAAATAAAATTTCAGTACTCTTTATTTTCCCATTATATTTAATGCAGATAGAATTTATCTGCAAATATCCAACAGAAATAACCAGAGATATCCAGCAGAAATAAACAGAGAATACACCAGTAGCCTGCTCCGTAGTCAGATGCTTATTTTCTGCCAATTTCTCTAAATGACATTTCAATATGCATGATATGCTGTTGTTAAAAAAAATGGGAAAAGGAAGCTTGTAATTGAGATATATGGGTAGAACAAAGCTGTCACAGAACAAATGCTCGGACACAGCATGGTTTTGTTAAGGGGAAGTCTTGCCTGACCAATTTGACTGGATACAATGATGCAGTCACAAAGGAACTGGATGCAGGGAATAACTTTGATATTATATACTTGGATCTTAGAAAGGCTTTTGATACTGTTGCACATGGAAGACTGCTGCACAAATTGGAGCAGTGTAACATTGGAGGCAAATTGCTGCTGTGGGTAAAGGGGTGGCTGAGGGGGAGAAGACAGAGAGTGGTAATCAATGGACACTGCTCGTCGTGGACTAATGTTATTAGTGGAGTCCCTCAGGGCTCAGTGTTGGGTCCATTATTGTTTTCTGTATTCATAAATGATATTGATGATCGTATATCAAGCTTAATGTCGAAGTTTGCAGACGATACAAAGGTAGGCAGGGTTGTCAAGGACACTACTGACACTATGCTGCTGCAACAGGATCTGGAAAGGTTGAGCAGATGGGCTGAGAGGTGGCAAATGAAGTTTAACATTGACAAATGTAAAGTACTACACATGGGAAACAGCAACCCCAGAGCAACGTATCAACTCTGTGGTATTGCACTGATAGTGGTAGAGAATGAAAGGGACCTGGGGGTGGTTGTGCAGGCAGATATGAAGTTCTCTGAGCAGTGCAGACGGGCTGCAAGAGTAGCTCATGGTGTATTGTCAATGATATATAGGAATTTTTCTAGCAGGGATAAGGAGGTGATTATTCCCTTGTATAAGGCAATGGTCAGGCCACACCTAGAGTACTGTATACAGGCCTGGAGGCTTCATTTCAAGAAGGATGTAGAGCTACTGGAACGAGTACAGAGAAGGGCAACAAGATTAGTGAATGGAACAAAGGGGTGCTCTTACGAAGAAAGGCTTAATATTTGCAAATTACAGTGTCTGGAGACTAGGCACCAGCGAGGTGATCTGATAGAGGTGTATAAAGCCTTGAATGGTTTAAGCATGCTCAATGCTGATGGGATTCTTCCTCTAGCTCAGAAAAATCACCTGAGAGGGCATAAATTCAAATTGAGGAAAGACAGATGTAGGATAGACGTGCGAAAATTTGCCTTTAGCCAGCGAGTGGTTGGTTGGTGGAACAGACTTCCATCCCTTGTCGTGGAAGTTGATAGCCTAAATAAGTTTAAGGCTCAGCTGGACAGGTATTTTGAACGAACAGAGGGGTGAAGTGGGAGTGGTTTTTTTTTTTTTTTTTTTTTGGCTGATGCTGCATAAGCTTGCTTTCTTGCATCAAATGCCTCTACTAATGCTAATGCTAATGCTAAATCAAAATTAACAGCACTTGATAAGCACGACACGCACACATACATATACTTTTTTTTAAGGGAATATTATCAAAGTAATTTTGTTGGCAATTGCTCAGCAATGGAATAAACGAAAAACAAAAATAAAATAATGCAGTTAATAAAGTTAATATACAGTGGCGGAATAAAAAAAAAAACTGCATCATTTGTGAATTTTGCAAATAATGTGTTTTGTCCTGCATTGCCGGTTGCAGAAATGTTCAAAATGCATTTGTTAGATGGGATATATATCTCTGTGAATGAAATCCAATAAAAAGACTCCACCTAATATACCTAATTGCCATAAATATCTTCCCAAAGTGTAAAATGCATAATTAATGGAAATATGAGAAATCATGCAAATGGCAATCATGACAACCAAACATATATTTTATTGCATTTACTTGTACAAACTGAAATGACAAGTTAATGTAATAGTATTATGTACTGTAAAATAAGTCATCAATATTTTGTTGTTACTCCTCGAGCTGCAATTACTGATGCAACGATCTGGCATAGAGTTAATCACCTTCCGGATATACAGTTGCCCAATTTCATGTACCACACCCTTAACTGTATCCCCGTCCGTTGGGGTACGTACCAGCCCCAACTGGGTTCAGCAAGTTAATTCTATAATTTTTACTCTAATTACAGAGCTGAAACTCGCTATAGCTGGAGCCAGAACTGTTTTCTTGAATTTTCTCACTTAAATTTTCAAAACCTTCTATTGAATTTCACGCAAATGACAAAAATGTGACATCAAGTATGCAATTTTTTAGGCCTTTTCAATTAATTTTTTTACCCCTGCCCTAACCAGCCTAGAGCTTATGAAACCTGACACTTTATTCGTTTCTTGGTGTTAAGCGCGCAAATTTCTTTTTACGGAGAGGAGCAGTTCTGATAAACAACTCCACCTGAATACGAGCGAAGCGTGGGAAGTATATATCATGTTACCCGTACAGCTACATCGAGATGGTAAAAAAAAAAAAGTTTGCTTTATTGTAATTGTTTTTGGTAAACAATATCGGAACAGCAGTTTCCTGGGTTTGATCTTCCAACCAAATTTCGAGAAAATATTTCTATTTATAGCTGCGTTATAAACTTCGAAACTGGTGCATCAAAAGAAAGGAAAAAAAAATCATCCGCTATGAATTTCTTTCTTTCTTGAAATGTGTATTGTTCACATAACTGCAATATTTGTAACAATACAATAACAGATTACAACTAACGGCTGCTCAAAAAGTATCGTTAGAAGATATTTGCTTGTTACGCTTTGATGTCATCGCAAAGGGAGATATTCTGTTTTAGCTCAGAAGCCAAATAAATTCACTATCCACGGTCATAATGCTGTTCTGAACTGCAATAAACTTTATCAGTGATAGCACACGAAGAAAGCCCTTCCTGGGACAGAGCAACAACTACACTTTTTTTCTTGGTGTCAACTGAACATAATTATGGAGCCATGCTTACACCTCCACAAAACAGGATACTAATGAGCACCTTTCCAATGCCATATTTATAGAAAAAGCTGGTGTAATACCTTGCAATTACTGTCTGATGCAATAGAAATGTTATCTGATGCAATACCTTTGCTTTGCGACAAACAAACTGACTGTAATCAAATAATATCTTTTCACTACAAACGTTACTTTTTTTTTAAGGTGATGTAGTTTTTGTGTCCACCACTGTATAATAAGTTAATCATGTATATAAAATTGGCAAAAATAAGACACTCAATGCAACCAAATGATCAAGTTACTGATGTGTTCTGTTTAATGAAAATATTCATATTTTGATATTCAATTTGACAATTTACTTGTTTAGAGTTATTGTCCAAAGGCCAGAAAAAAAAACACCAAAAACTAATTATCACCAGATGTTGAAGTTGCCAGTTTTCGGATATTTACCTGTATTAATGTTCATGAAAAAATTAATTGAAAAATATTAGCATGTGGCAGAATTATAAGCTTTTAAAAGTTGGTATATATCAGTATTCTAAATACCTAGATTACTAAATAAAAAAATAAATAAATAAAAAAAAGAGCTACTTCCATTGATTATAATCTTCATAGAAAATTTTAGTATTACAGAGGAAAGTGTTGTACTGACCAAATAAAAAAATTAATGAGAATTTATAACAACTTGATGCACTACATTTTAAAAGTGTAGCAGGGAACCATCCTATACTCACACTCACAAATTCACATTTCATGTCTTTACTGCCAGGTTAATAACATATGGTTTTGGTGCATTTATTTTAATAATTTCAGTAACTGAACTGTGTACAAGGTGAGTATACATTGCTCTTTTTAAGAAAGTTTCTCAATTTGACATTGAAACTATAAGAATAATATTATTTTTCTTTATAGAATACGAAACATTTTTTATAAAAAAAAATAGCTAAAATGCTTCATAATCAAAAAAATTCTATAAATGTGAGTGATAGTATGAATAATTCATATATGAATTCTGAAATATGAGTAATATATGAAAAATTTATATATATGCCAATAACAACATGGGCCAAACAATGGGGTGGGGTGAGGGATTCTGAATGCTTGGCTATAGAATATTTAACCATAATTTAGTTTTTGAGTATGATTTAATTTTTTTTGTAGGTGCAGATATTGGGGTGGTTTGGGAAAAGAATTATTCTTTGCATTATGTTTTTCTGTCTGGGAGCACTGTCGATGAAAGGAACACTGAGGTCCTACACAGCAAAGACAGAAAAATATAACGCAGAGAAGCACTGTTTTCCCAAACTATTTTGACTTGCATTGAAACAGTAATAGAAATTAAAATATACATGTAACCAAAGTTACATAATTTAATGAGAAGTTTTACTCCCACACACTGCTCAGATGCTTGTTTAGATTCAATATATTATTCATAATTCGGCCCAAATTCCATTTAAGGCCACTAATAAGTCACTAGCAGCAGGTTTGCCTCCCAGATGACGCTATTAAATAAGTGAATCTAGTAAATCGGATTAAATACAAATGATATCAGTAACTTGAGATCAACTCTCAATAATCATTTCTAAAGTGAGCATAAGTCCAAGCTCTGTCATTGGAGGGAACAAAGAGTTTCCTCCAAATTGGAGGTATAAAGTAAAGACAGAAAAAACAATACAGAGAGGCATTGCTTTCTCAAACTTACAATATAATCTGAGGGTTCATGAATACATAAATCATACTGAAAGGTTCTGCTAAAAGTAATAATGTGTTTTATATTTCAGAAATGAGTTGACTATGCACTGTGGAAAGTGATATGCTCAAATAAAAGATAAGGGTAAGAGGATAAATGACAGCAGATGTGGCAAGCTTTCTTTCAGAACTGCTTATAAAATTACCAGTAACAAATGACCAATCATAGATGGCTGTATTAATGACAGTCAAATGCATATCTAATTTATCCATCCATGGTTCTCTAAGGGGCTCACATCTGGTGAGTATGGGCTTGCACACCCAGGGTCCTGAGCTGGATATCATCATTCTTCTCTTTCTTGGCGATCTCTCTCTCTCTCTCACTCTCTCTCTCTCTCTCTCTCTCTGTGGGTAATTGAAATTTTTTTTTTTTAGCTGATGCAGCAAAAGCCCCAGGCTTCCTTGTGCCATATGGCTAATTATAATAATAATAATAATCACTGTGTGGACAGAAATCATGGGATACCTACCTAGTAATGGGTAGGCCCACCTTTTGCCCAGGGCAGGGCAGTCACATGGCAAGGCACTGAGTCTGCTAGTTCACGAAAGCATTCCACAGGTACAGGTAACCCCGCTTAAAGCTGATAATTCGTTCAGGAAAAAACAGAGCGGTAAGTGAATCTGCGCTAAGTGAGTGCCACATTCCCATAATGTAACATATGTATTTGTGAGTTGCGGTCGGTGCCATAGGATATTTCCTAATCAATAATAAACGGTACTGAAAAGATGCACAAATATCGGTCAATATATTTAATATTCAAATATTTGTACATATAAAATATTCTGCATTACATACATATATAATTATGTGGTAATTACTTACGTATCAAAATTAAACTTAAAATTCCAATTAAAATCATGAATTTAAGTGATCTAAATTGATTTTAATTGATGAATTTAATCATGAAAAATGTGTCGATTTTGGGTTGTACTTTGGCCCTCTTCCTTGTAAACTAAAGGGGGTTTTAATTTTAAATACCCCACAGCGCTACCACCCAACAATAGAGCTTTGAAACCTGGCATGTTTTTTTCTTCTTTCAATATGAAACTTCTTTTAGGCATTCGTTTCCAAAAAAGTCCTGCTTCATCTATGTTAAAAACTTGTCGAGAAGTATAACACATAATGGCGCTTCCATAGCCAGGTGAGCAGGAGCAGCAGTGCGTAGCACACGCTTCTTGATTAGACCGGAGTTCGAGCCCGTGACCACCAAATACGGAGGATGCGGAAAGGTCAGGGAATGACCTCCGCATATCCCCGGAGAAATATGGCCTTAGTTGCTAATGCTCCTAAAAACCAAATGACAAACAAACAAACATAACACATAATACCCCTCTTCAATAATTTTAACAAGTTCTTTTTTGAAAGTTTCGGCTCTTTGATCTGCACTTGCGGCTTCTCCCTGAATTTTAAATCTATTCAACCAGCCCAGCCCTTACTAGTTTTAAATGGTTCCTTTTTTTTTTTTTTTTATGAGAGTTTTCTTCAGATCATAATGTAGACTAATATCTCTCTCTCTCTCTCTCTCTCTCTCTCTCTCTCTCTCTCTCTCTCTCTCTCTCTCTCTCTCTCTTTTTTTTTATAATACTTAACTTAAATGAATTCTGCATTGGATATTTATCTTCAATAAAATTAGTTAAAGTCTCTCCATTTTGATCCTAATAGCTGGCCTAGCCCTAGTTTCTTGCAGTGGAATGGCTATCTTTCCCGCTGCTAAAATTAATTCTTTATTTTTTTATAATTGTTCTTACAGTTAAACTTGCTAGTCCTAAATTATGGCACACATCTGCTTGTTGTTGATCAGAATCTATTCGTTTCAAAACGTATAATTTAATTTTCAAATTCAGTCTTTTTCTTACATTTGTAGTCTTCGTACTGCATCCAGACGTTGTTGCCTTTTCATTCTTATCTGCCATTATTATCTCTTCAAAAATGTAACTGCGTTGGTTACATTAATTATGAAACAATGTTCGAGTAAACTGTCTGTTATGCACGATGTCTAATACTGTGCTGAGTGATGACTAGACTTAGGATAAATGCATATAATGCAAATATTACAAGCAATATACTTGATCATTTTTTAAAATGTTGATCTCGGAACTATGTAACAAGTCACTGTACTGTAATTAAATTAGTGTGCGAGAAAACTTTACTGAGCATGAGAAAATTTCTCAAGTCGGCGTGGGAAACATTTTAATGCTTTTTTCCTGTTCATTTTCAAGCTATCGACTCCATCAAATGAAACAATTTGGTTAAATATACCAAAAATGCAAACTGTAAAAGAACATTATAGTGATTTGTAATAGTGATTTGTGGATTTTATAGTGATAACGAGGGCCTGCTGTATTTCCATTCATGCTTGCTGCACTACTGTCCATAATTCCATCGCATTTCTGGGTGGGCGCCTCCATAGCCAGGTGGGCAGGAGCGGCAGTGCCTAGCACACGCTTCTTGATTAGACCGGGGTTCTAGCCCGTGACCACCAAATATGGAGGATGCGGAAAGGTCAGGGAATGACCACCGCGTACCCCAGGAGTAATATGGCCTTAGTTGCTAATGCTCCTAAAAACCAAATAACAAACAACAACAAACAAACATTTCTCGGTGGAGAATCCAATGCTTGAACGGACCTTTCCACAGCATCCCAAAGATGAGGCAAAATCTGCAGAATGCTCTTCAAACCATGTTCTAGTCACCAAGGCTCTGTGGGGAGGTGCAGTGTCCTGCTGGTAGCATCCATTAGCCTGTGGGTGTCCCGTTTTTTTTTTTTTTTTTTGGTAGTTGTTGGCGCAGTTGTTGGCCCACAGATATTAAAGGTTTCTGTGGCCATAATGCACCTCCCAAGGTTTTTGCAGTACTTTGATCCAAGCCCGAGGCGGGATTCAAACCCGCGACCTTTGGGGTAGAGTCCTGTGTTGTGGTGTTAGCAATGGGACTATGGTGGTTCAGCTGCTCCCATAACCTATTGCGGCTAATAATCAGGTGGCACTAGGGTTGCTGAAGAGAACAGTTGGTGGATTTTTGGCTGCTGTAAAGGGATAAGTATTTTTAAATTTTTACCGTATTTTTCATTAATTAACATAGTACATTGTGTTTTACACAGATATTAAATAGGTTTAGTAGCGTTAGTTAGCTTCTTATTTTGAATTTAACCAGTGATTTTTGGAGTTACAACTCCCGCTGTTGGCACCAATATTGTTGAACTAGCCAGCATATTGTAGTCGATAAGAAACAGCTTATAAATATATCTTGAACTGATAGCGTAAGGTATAAAGCAAAACTAGATAGCGTAATATGAAGCACTGTATTAGGAATCTGTTAGCTTATTATAGTATTATCAATTAATCAAAAATAATATTAATCTTATTAAAATTCATTGTTAATTAAATTGTATTTAAACGGAAATCATGAACGAGACTAGAGCTGCGAAGCAAAGATCACAGACTAGCGAGAGTGCTGTGACTCAGGGGAGAAACGAAGGTGGCGATTCTCAAACACATCACAGTCTCAAAAAATGTGCACACAAAGGGTGTGCTAGGTGTCTTGAGTGTCAAGAAATTAGGCGTCAACTCAGCATTCTGATGGGCGTCTATGAGAGCTTGAGGTGTAGGGTAAATGCCCTCGAAGAAGTTAATATGAGGGGACCCATTAAGCTCTCAGCTGCCCAACTCAATGCCAGAGCTCACCCCTGTGCATCAGGCAACACAGTGGCAATCTCCAAGGCAGAATGAGCAGGACACAAAGGAACTAGTTATTGTTGGCGACTCTACTGTCAAGGAGACAGAGAATATACTATGCAAGAAGGATAAGTGGAACAGGACCAGGGTATGTCTGCCAGGGGCAAAGGTTGATGACGTTGTAGAGCAGATATCACCTTTTTTTCAGGGCACAAAAGGTGATGTTGTTGTACACGTTGGAACTAATGACACTAAGAGTAAGAGATCTGCAGATTTACTCAACAAGCACAGGTCAATATTGAAAAAAAAGTTGTGAGTTAGGGTTGAATGCGCAATTCTGCCCAGACATGATAGGAGGGAGTATATGATGAGAGCTTTGTCGATCAACTCGGCCCTGGAGAGATTGTGCAAGACTCAAGGGTAGAATGTTGTTCAGCCTGGTCTGTGCTTATTGACACTTAAATAGAAAGGGTGCAAGAATATTTGCTGATGCTATCGAGGCAGTGTTAGGTGGGTCGGAAAACTGCTAGCTTGGGGGGGATACACAAACTAAAAGGTTAACAGTGGCCACAGGCAGAGGCAAAAGAGATTCTTGCGCTGCTTCTATTAGAATGAGTAGCAGCCTGGAAATGGAGATTTCCAGGACTGCTGGGAGTCATAGTGGAAGAAGTAAATACATGGGCTGTGTTAGGGTAAATAAGATTAGGAACAGATGTATGTATACTTGCATGTACACCAGTGGTAGGAGTATAGTTAATAAATTTGATGAGCTTGAAGTGCTACTCAAGATATTAAAGGCAGATGTTGTTGGGAGATCAGAGACGTTGTGTCACCAAGACATAAGCAGTGCAGAATTGGAATTTGCGGAGTACAATGTGTACAGGAAAGACAGACAGAACAGGACGGGAGAAGTGTTATGCCGTTAGTTAAGAAACAAATAAAATCTAAGGAAGTGCATCCAAATGATGTTGGTGGACAATGCAGTTTTGAGTCTGTTTGGTGTGAAATCAGCAGTGGAAAAGGAAAAATGAGAATAGGTGTGTCTTATAGGCCTAATGAATGTGATGATTATAATGAGCAATTGTGCAGAGAAATAGAGTGGACGAGAAAATCACGTCTTATAATGGGGGATTTTAACTTTTCAGATATTGACTGAACTCGTGGGTTGGTCACTCGCACACTAGCAAGACTTTTGTGTATTTACTGGATGATTGTTTTTACTGCAACATGTTTGAGAGACAACCAGAGGGAGTGATACTCTTGATCTGATTATCAGCAGTGATTATTCATTCATTAGGAATTTGCAGATAAAGGAACCACTGGGTGACAGTGATCACAATGTACTGATGTGGGAATTACTTAAAGATGTAACTACCATCAAGGCTAAAGGGAAGTGCATTTGCTTTCGTAAAAGTGACTACAGTGGTCTCGGACGGTTTTTAAATACTGTACAGTGGAAGCAACTGATTATGTTACCAACGTTGAATTCTAAATGGGAAGTCTTCAGGGACTTAATTTTCAGGGCTACTAGGCTTTTCATTCCAACTAAGAAATACTGTTCAAGGTTTAGGCCTAAATGGATGTAAGTTGAATAAATGAGGCTCGTGGCAGAGAAGAATGTATGGGATGCACATAAAGTATCACGCGACACAGAAGCCTATGGCAGGTATAAACTAGTCTGTAATCAAGTCACAAAGGAAGTTAGGCAGGCGAAGGCGGATTACGAGAAATCCTTGACAAAGGATGCAAAGAAAAACAGCAAAGATGTAAACTCTAGAAGAAAAGGGATGAATCAGATTGGACCACTTAACATAGATGACTATTAATGATAATGCTCAGGTAGCTGATAAACAATGAGTATTTTACATCTACATTCACACATGAGGAGTTATTCAATGAGGAGAGTGTTAGAAGTTTATCAAATGCTAACAAGGAGCTAAGTGATTTTGTAATAACTGAGAGCAAAGTGGAGGAGAATTGTTGAAGTTAAACATAAGGAAAGCACCTGGGGAGGACGGGATCTATCCAGTTATATTAAAGGAGGCAGCAAAGGAAGTAAGCAAACCCTTAGCCATAATTATGAGAACTTGCTTGAACTCAGAAGAGGTTCCCCTGGACCGGAGGTGTGCAAATGTATCATGAATTCACAAAGGGGGTTCAAAAGGTGACACGCATAATAACAGACCTGTCAGTTTGACTTCTGTTCCAGGGAAAATAATGGAGTCACTGGTTAAAGGCTCAAGCTAAATGGAGTGCTGTGGCTCAGGGGAGAACTGAGGTGGGCAGTTGCCCTCTAAATCACAGCCTTTTAAAATGCACTGCTTGCTTGATGTTGGTGGAACAATCAGGTATGGGACATGATAATACCAAGGGGGATGTCTTCATGTGCGCACAATGTAAAGAGTGTGAGGAAATGAGGCGACAACTCAGCATTGTTATGGGCCTATATGAGAGCTTGACGGACAGGGTGGATGCCCTTGAAGGATCTAAATTGAGGGGCCCATCAAGCTCTCAGCTGCCCACATCAAAGCTAGAGCTTGCACTTGATCATCATGCAACACAGCGGCAACCCCCAAGGCAGAATGCGCTAGTCCCACAGAACTAGTGGTAGTTGTTGGTGAGTCTATTGTCAGTGAAACGGGGAACATGCTATGTAAAAAGGATAGGTGGAACAGGACCAGGGTATGTCTGCCAGGGGCAAAGGTTGATGATGTAGAGCAGATATCATCTTTTAAGGGCACATAGGGTGATATTGTTGTACACGTTGGCACTAATGATATTAAGAGTAGGAGATCGGCAGAATTACTTAACAAATACAGGTCACTGTTGAAAAAAGCCATGAATTAGGGTTCAATCTGAAAGTGTCTGCAATTCTGTCCAGACACGAAAGGAAGGAATATATCTTGAGAGCCTTGTCGATCAATTTGGCCCTGGAAAGATTGTGCAAGGCCCAAGGGGTAAAATTTTTTTCAGCCTGGTTTGTACTTGTTAACAGGTGAGACTGCTTCTACAGGGATGGGATACACTTAAATAGAAAGGGTGCAAGAATATTTGCTGATGCTATCGAGACAGTGTTAGGTGGGTCGGAAAACTGCCAGCTTGGGGGGGGGGAGAAACAAGGACTAATAGATTAACAGTAGCCACTGGCAGAGGTGAAAGTGATTCTTGCACTGCTTCTATTGGAATGAGCAGCAGTCTGTAAAACAAGATGCAGGGAATTCCAGAGACTGCTGGGAGTCATTGCGGTACAAGTAAACATATGGGTTGTGTTAGGGTAGCTAAGAATAGGAGCAGTTGCATGTACATCAATGTTAGGAGTTTGGTAAATAAATTTGATGAATTTGAAGTATTGCTCAGAACATCAAAGGCAGATATTGTTGGGATATCAGAGACATGGTGTCACACAGATATAAGGAATGCAAAACTGAAATTTGGGGAGTACAATATGTACAGGAAGGATAGACAAGTTGGAAGGGAGGAAGGGTTATACTATTAGTTAAAAAAATCCAAGGAAGTGAAGCCAGTTGACATCACTGGACAGTGCAATGTCGAGTCAGTTTGGTGTGAAATAAGCATTAGAAAAGGAAAAATGAGAGTAGGGGTGTGTTACAGGCCTAATAGTTCTGCTCAGTATAATAAGGAACTGTACAGAGAAATAGAATGGGCCAGTAAATCAGAGAGTCTTATAATGGGGGATTTTAATTTCCCAGATATTGACTGGAATTTATGGGTTGGTCACTCACACACTAGCAAGGCTTTTGTGGATTTATTGGATGATTGTTTTCTACATCAGCATGTTCGGGAGGCAACTAGAGGGAGTAATTCTGTTGATCTGATTATCAGTAGCGATTCTTCATGCTAATGCATGAAGAATCGCTACTGATAATCAGATCAACAAGAATCTGCAGATAAAGGAACCACTAGGTGGCAGTGATCACAGTGTGCCGAAGTGGGATTTACTCAAGGAGGTAACTACCATCAAGGGCAAAGGGAAGGGTTTTTGCTTTTGTAAAAGCTGAATACGGTGATCTGAGACTATTTAAATTCTATACGGTGGGACCAACTGATGATGTTACCAACAGCAAATTCAAAATAGGAAGCATTCAAAGGATTTATCTTGGAAGTTACTAGGCTTTACATACCAACTAAGAAATGTTTAGGTCAGATGAACTAGTGAGACATGAGGCAGAAAAGAAAAATGCATGGGATACATATAAATTAATGGGTGACATGGAAGCCTGTGATAGATATAAGCTGGTCTGTAACCAAGTCACAAAGGAGATTAGGCAGGCAAAGGAAGATTATGAGAAATCCTTGGCAAAGGATGCAAAGAAAAATAACAGTGTTCTTTACCTATGTAAACTCTAGAAGGAAAGGGATGAATCAGATTGGTCCACTGGATACTGATGGTTCAACTCTTGATGATCCAGCTCAGGTGGCTAACAAATTTAATGAGTATTTTGCATCTACATTCACTCATGAGGAGTTATTCAGGGAGGGGAAAGCCAGAGGTGAGTTAAACCCTGGCAGTGAGCTGGATGATTTTGTAATAACTGAGAGAAAAGTGGAGGAGAAATTGAAGATAAACATAAAAAAGGCACCTGGGGGTGGACAGGATCTATCCAGTTATATTAAAGGAGGCAGCAAGGGAAGTAAGCAAACCCTTAGCCATAATTATGAGAGCTTCTTTGGACTAAGGGGAGGTACCCATAGACTGGAGATGTGTAAATGTGACTCCAATTCACAAAGGAGGATCAAAGGGCAACACAAGTAATTATAGACCTGTTAGTTTAACTTCTGTTCCAGGAAAGTTAATGGAGGCACTGGTTAAAGAAGCTCTGCAGGATCATCTAGACAACACTTCAGTTAGAGCTCGGACACACACCTGAATTTTGTGGCCCGAAATTTGAAAAAAAAAATGTATTTCATAAAGTTTTTGAACTCAAGTTTTATTCATCATAAAATTCATACAACCTATCTCTGTCAAAACTCCCATCCATTAGCTTGTCCTCATCTGTGTCTGATGACGAATCACTGTCTTCATATATTGCCTCGTCCTCAGTTCCATCTATGGCATTTGAAATGCCACACTTCTTAAATGACTTGACAACGATCTCAATCTCGATATTATCCCAGGATCTTTTCACCCAGGTACAAGCTTCTCCTATAGTTGGTTTCTTCACTCTTACTGCTGGTGTCAAATTGTCCCCAGAAGACTTCATCCATAGGTTCCATTCGTCTCTCATGGCAGCTTTGAAGGGTTTGTTAATGCTGACATCAAGTGGTTGGAGCTGGGACGTTAAGCCTCCAGGTATGATGGCAAGTTTTTTGTTTTGCTCTGCAGCAATCTTCTTTGTATTTTTTATTATGTGTACCCTGAATTGATCAAGCACCAATAGGGCAGATTTGCGTAAGAGCCCACCTGGTCTCCTGCTCCAAACTTTCTCAAACCAGATCTGCATCCCATCCTGATCCATCCAACCCTTGTCATGAACGTGCAGAATCACTCCTCGAGGAATGTCTTCTTTTGGCATTGTTTTTCGTTTGAAAATTAGCATAGGAGGCAGCGGTTCTGTCAGCACAACAATCTAGAGCAACTGTATAATGGCTCTTTTCATGTCCACTTGTCTTCACAGTTAGTTTTCACCCCCTTCTTATCAACAGTTCTGTTACTTGGGACATCAAATTGAAGTGGGACTTTGTCCATATTTGAAATCTGTCCCAACTCAAACTGATGTGTCTTCCGACATCGAATGACAAAACGATGAAATTCAAGGACCTTCTGCTCATAGCTTTCAGGCATCTTTTGGGCAAGTCTGGTGCGTGTACGCATGCTTAGTCCATTCCGTTTCATGAACCTGAAGCACCAATTGTGTCCTCATTTGAAATCAGTAACTTCTTTTTCATCAGCAATTCTTCTTGCCTCTTGCTGAACCATCTTTGTGGACACAGGAATTCCAATTATCCTTTGCTCCTCAATCCATATATTCAATTCCCTCTCTAAATCAGGCCATTTTGCTGACTTGCCTCTAATGGCCTTCTTCGAACGTGGCGTTTGCAGTAGGGTTTCTTCTTCTTCTTCCCATAGCCAGTCTCGGATTGTTTTCTAAGTTAGAGGAGGACCAAAGTTATGTTCAGCAGCACAATTTCCATTCACTTTCGCAAACTGGATCACTTTTAACTTGAATTCAGCACTGTACGAAAATCTTTTCTGAGCCATTTCTGGGCAGAATGTGGCAAAACGTAACCTAATATACCGGTAACAAGTGCGAAACAATGAGCGCAAAGACAACAAGCACAAAAAAGTGGGAAATGCAATTAAAAAAAATCTACAACCACTGTATAAACACACCCAGTTTTTAGACCCAAAATTTTTCGTAAAAAGGTGCGTCTTATACATGGGGAAATACGGTAAGGGTAAGTTGCTACAATGGATAAAGGGATGGTTGAGTGGGAGACGACAGAGAGTTGTAATCAATGGACACTGCTCTTCGTGGAGAAATGTTGTTAGTGGAGTTCCCCAGGGTTCCGTGTTGGGCCCATTGTTGTTTTGTATATTTATCAATGATATTGATGAAGGTATATCAGGTTTAATGTCCAAGTTTGCAGATGATACAAAGGTTGGCAGAGTTGTTAACGACAGGAAAGACAGTATGCTACTCCAACTGAATCTAGATAAGTTGGGCAAATGAGCCGAGAAGTGGCAACTGAAGTTTAACATTGACAAATGCAAAGTACTGCGTATGGACAGCAATAACCCAAGAGAAGCGTACCAACTGTGTAGTACTATACTCAGGGAAGTGGAAAGTGAAAAAGACCTATGCGTAATTGTGAAGTCAAATATGAAGTTCGCTGACAGTGCAGATAGGCTGCCAGGGTAGGTCATGGCGTCTTGTCGATGACATATAGGAATTTTGCTAGCAGGGACAGGGAGGTGATTATTCCGTTTTATACAAGGCAATTGACAGGCCACACCTAGAGTACACAGTACTCTAGGTGTGGCCTGTCAATTGCCATTTTAGGAAGGATGTAGAGTTGCTAGAACGAGTACAAAGAAAGGCAACAAGATTGGTGAGGAGAACAAAGGGGGTGCTCTTACCAAGAAAGGCTTAAGTTCTGCAAACTGCAGTGCAGTGAAGAGTAGGCACCTGCGAGGTGATATGATTGAGGTGTATAAGGCCTTGAATGGGTTGAGCAAGCTGAATGCTGATGGGATTCTTCCTCTTGCTCAGACTAAATCTGAGGGGGCATAGTTTCAAATTGAAGAAAGATAGTTGTAGAATAGATGTGCAGAAATCTGTTAGCCAGCAGAAAGTTGATTAGTGGAACAGGCTTACGTCTTTTGTTGTGGAAGCTAATAGCCTAAATAAATTTTAGGCTGAGCTGGACAGGCATTTGGAACAAATGGAGGGGTGAAATGGGAGCGTTTTTTTTTTTTGGCTGATGCTGCATAAGTTTGCTTTCTTGCATCGTATGCCTCTACTAATGCTAATGACCATGAAGGGATGCAGATGGTCTGCAAGGATGGACACGTAACCTGGACCGTTCAGAGATGTGTCTAGACATACTAGAGGTCCTAATGTGTGCCAGTTGACACATCCCAGACCATTACTGACCATTCACCTGCCTGAACAGTTCCTTGTTGACACGGAGGGTGCATAGCTTTGTGCAGTTTCCATCAGATACGCACCCTCTCATCCGCTCAAAATAAACCCAGGAAACGGGACTTATCGGACCAGGAGACCCACCCCAATCATCCAAGGTCCAGTGCTTTTGCCAAGGTGAGGTGTAGAGTCCTGTGTTGTGGTGTTAGCAATGGGAATCTGGTGGTTTGGCAGCTCCCGTAACCTATTGCGGCTAATGATTGCATGATGGTGTTGGTGGAGATGTTTCTGGCACCTCCCTCATTGAAGTAGGCGGTGATTTTTGCCACTGTTCCTCTCCAGTTGGCTGAAAAAATGCGAGACAGACTTTGACGGCCACGTTCACTACCACCTTTCTCTGCCCACAGCGCTGTCCACAATGAGATGTTATTCCGGAAATGGTGGCGCCTCCGTAGCCAGGAGGGAAGGAGCAGCAGTGCATAGCACACACTTCTTGATTAGACCGAGGTTCGAGCCCGTCACCACAAATACGGAGGATGCGGAAAGGTCAGGAAATGACCACCGCATATTCCCGGAGCAATATGGCCTTAGGCTAATGCTCCTAGAAAAAACCAAATAACAACAGCTGAACATAAATAACAGCTGGAAATGGCATATTCCAGATACACTCTTGATAATGTCGTTGACGGCCAAGTTCATCCACCACCTCTCTCTGCAAACAGTGCTGTCCACAGTGGGATGTTATTCCGAAAATGGCTTTTCCCAATACACTCTTGATATTGTCGAACGGGGATAGTGCAATTTCTGTACCACCTCCATGATAGTGACCCATGTGTCGGGCACCACTATCAACCCTCTTTCATAGTCGGTTAACATGACATTTATCCATACTGACATTGAATTACCACCTATGTGAATGCAGTGATGCATTGCCCAGGAACCCCATGAATTCTGTCCTTTCAGTGTACTCTGCATTCCGGTGACCAGACCAGATCAATCATGTTATTTATTTATTTTTTTTTTTTATGTAAACACCAAACACGAGAGGTATTATAACCTAGAGTACTTAGTACAGTGCTTGGGTTGGGAGTTGAGAAATCAAAAGGAGATATTTGTTGACATTGGACTTGAACTTCTATAGACTGTAATTTTCAGGAAATATGTATGAAGGAAGGTTGTTCCAGAAAATGGCAGTTGAATGAATAAACGAGGAAGATGAAAAGTTGGTTCTGTGAGTTTGAATTTGGACAGTAAATGGATGTTAGCTGGTGGTGGCACATGTTCAAACTGTTTTGAGAGAGAGAGAGAGAGAGAGAGAGAGAGAGAGAGAGAGCGGGAATTATAAAAGCCAATTCCGAAGAACAGTGCCCATAGAAGTATCGGTAGAAGAGGCATGCAGCAGAAACAGTATGTCAATGAGACAGCGAGTGGAGAGACTCTGTTAGAGATGAATCATTAATTAACCTAACTGTCCTCTTCTGAATGGAATCAAGAATTGTGGTGGGAAATATTGTTCCCACCCCCAAATGTGGGAACAATATTTCATGGCTGGGCGGATTTACGATTTATACAGAGTGAGCAGCTGTTTGGAAGAAAAGTAACGCCGAGAGCGAAAGAGAAAACCAAGTTTTTTAGATGCAGAGGAAGCAATATTTGTAATGTGCTTGTGCCAACAGAGATTAGAAGTCAGGGTAATCCCCAAAAGAGATATATCATTTTGTATAGAAATCGGAGTGTCACTAAAGATAAGCATAGGAGCAGAAGAATCCTTTTTGCGAGATATAAGACAAGACTGAGTTTTAGAACGGTTGAAATCAACTAAGTTGTCTTTGCCCCACTGGAGAATTACCTGAAGATCGGCATTTAAGGAATTGGTATCAGATTTTCGAGAAGTTGAAGCTGATTGAGCAGGACAAGGTTTCTCAAAATTGAAAGTGGAATGCAATGTGCTATCAATGGCAAAACTATGGATAGGATTTCCAGTCAATGGAAGAAGGTCATTAATGTACAAGAGGAAAAGAGTGGGGGAAAGAACTGAACCTTGGGGGACACCAGCATTAGTGGAGAAGTTAGAAGACAGAGAGCCATCTACCATCACCCTCAGTGAGCGATCAGAGAGAAAACTGAATAATCAATTACTAAAAACAGTAAGATGGAAGCTTTTTTAGAAGACCTTTACGTCAAACACGATCAAAAGCCTTTGAGATGTCAAGAGCAACTACTTGTGTTTCATCGAACCTTTCCATTGAATTAGTCCATAAATGGGTAACATAAGCCTGAATATCACCAGTGGATCGAGATTGACGGAATCCATACTGGTGATCGTTGATCAGATGGAAGGTTGTTTCTAGGTAGTTTAAGAGTTGGCGGTTAATTGATTTCTCCATTACTTTAGAAAGAGTAGAAGTAATTGCAATGGGACGATAATTGGATGGGAGGGGTTTGTCACCCTTTTTCGGAACTGGCTGGATATGAGCAAATTTCCAAGCAGAAGGTAAAACACCTTTGGAATAAGAAAGTGAAAAAAGGAGGCAAAGAATAGGAGTAAGTTCAGGAGCACAGGTTTTCAGAACAAGTGGAGAAATACCATTGGGACCTGGAGCTTTTTTAGAATCAAGATTCGTCAAAATCCTTCTAACATCCTTTTGATGGAAGACCACAGGAGGCATTGAATGGAGTGTGTTGGGAATGGTGGGAGGTGTTTTTACCAAGATCATTAATTCATGAGTTGGAAGAAAAATGGGATGCTAGCAGGTCAGCTTTATCCTTGGCTGAAGTGACAACAGAACCATCTGGTTTGGACAGAGGTGGGAGCAGAGGTCAAAAGTTGCGGCCAATAGCTTTGGCAAGAGACCAGAATGCTCAGCTACCATTAGGGCAAGAAGCAAGTTTTCTACTCTTAGCCTGTTCAAACTCTAATTTTGGACTGATTAATAACTGCTTTACAATTGTTGTGAGCTTTGGTGAAGGCAGAAAATGAAACTGAAGAAGTGGAAACAAGCCAATTATGATATGCAACATTCTTCTTTTAAACAGCCTTAGCACATTTATTGGAAAACAAAGGTTTAGATAAAGGACGAGATTTTAAAGTGGAGTGTGGGATAAAGGATTCCGTTCCTGCAAGAATAATTTCACTGACACGATCTGAGCAAACGTTGACATCAGAAGTTTTGAATCAGTAATCCGACCAAGGAAAAGAAGAAAAGAAGTCTCGTAGGTCAATCATGTTATAAATGATACTACTAGTATCTAATTCTGGTATTCCATGTTTCATACAATTTTAACTTAACTTAATTATTTTCACAATTTGATAAGCAGTTCTGCATGGAAAATACAATACAATACAAGTAAATGCATAAATTTATGACACTTTCAAGAGTTTAAAATTGGAGTTTCCAGGTGTGCACGCTTGTGTGTGTGTGTGTGTGTGTGTGTGTGTGTTCAATATAGTGAATATATGCCCAATAATAATAATGTTATCCGCATTATGGCCTTTGCTGCTCTTGTGCTGTAAAGCCTACAATAATGTTATCAAGCAAGTTCTTTCATTTCTCATTATTAACTAGTTATTTATTATATAGTAAAGACAGAAATACTCCATTCGGAATTACCTCATTTTCACTGGAGGCAGCCATTTCTCTAATACTGCTGTTGATGTTATCAGTAACTAATTCTTCAGCTGGAGTTTTATCACTTGAACTTCCTTTCAGCATTGGTGTTTCAGTTTTACTAACTGGCTGTTGCAGTTTCTGATGTTCTTCCTATCAATAAAGAAATAGTATTAGTATTAGTTAACCAATGTAACGACACAAAGCTTATAACAGCATCAGTTAAAAAATAAAAAAACTTTTTACTCCTTCATTTGTCCAATCCTCTATAAATATTTTCGAGGTACCAACTTAGATAACACTAGGATGAAAGTTTATTTCAATAATTAATTACTCTCTGGCTAAAGGCATATTTCTACTCATCTATTTTGTAACCATCCTCTTTCAAATTAAACTTAAGTCCTTTCATGTAACAACATTCAATTTTTGATATATCTATGGGTTTATTGAGCAATCATTTATTTTTTAACTGCAATCTCTAACATTAAGGTAACAAAAATTATTTATTTATAATTTAACTTACAATCATTATTCAAAAACTACTTTTTGAGTAAAGAAAAAAGAAAATGCTTCCTTTTTTCATAAGGAAGCATTTTCTGTTTCAGGCTCAGTTTTTGAAAGCAGATTTCAATGGTGTCCGTTTGTAAAAATAAACATCATTTATTTTTTTTAATAAAAATATACAAGTAATGCAAATCAAAAATACAGAAAAAGTGAAAGGATTAACTTAATTGCGTAACAAAAGCCATTTAATGAATGGCAGAAAGTATTATTCAATTGTTAAACATTTTATCTGATAAGAAACTTTAAAAATTTAAAAATATTTGCAAGCAAGTGTAGCAATATTAGTTATTTCAGTGGATAATAGATGAAATCTTTACTGCAATTTTTATATGACACTGTTAAAGTGATGGAATTATTTACAACAATAATAGATATAATGGAAACTTCATCTAATCTGAGAACCTATCCCTGGCCACTTCTCTTAAATAATTCCTTAGAATAAACAGAACTGGATAGATGAAATAATTACAATCAGTTATTATTTCCCAACACTTTTTCATTCATTTCAAAATGAATGAAGGAAGCAAGCTGATGGAGTATTGGCCACTTTGTTTACTTACTTCTTTCAAAATAATTCCTCTTTAATCCCTTAGCACAGCATTTTCCAAACTGGGGTCCATATATATTTATTTACTATATATATTTTTGTAAAAATAAGAATCAAGTTGACCTGTTTTAAACATAAAACTATGAATTTTCTTTTCAGAAAACCCAGTGTTCATACATTATCATTATCAGCCATATGGTGCAAGAAAGCCAGAAGCTTTTGTTGCACCAGGCAAAAAAAAAAAAAAAAAAATTGAGTTACCCTGAGAGAGAGAGAGAGAGAGAGAGAGAGAGATGGCTGCTTTTACCACACAAATAATTTTTTTAGAAATAGTTTAAAATGGGAAAGACAAGAAATAGTTTAAAATTTCTTGTTTAAAATAGTTTTAAAATGGGAAAGACAAGAAATAGTTTAAAATGGGAAACTTTAAAATTTTATTTTTAATTCTGACATTATATTGTATAAGAAGATGAAAAATCAGAAATGACAGTTTGTTAAAAAAAAAAAAAAAATTGATAACTAATGTATGGCAAAAAATTGGGTAGAAGCAGGCAAAAATAAAGGAAACTGAACCTCTGTGGAAAGGTTACCATAGCAACAGGTGTTTTTTAGTGTACATGGTGCCATAAGGAAATTTTTTATTGTTAAACTTTTCCAATTAAAAAATAATGATGGAGATTGATAGTGAATAGCATACTGGCAGAATCACATTCACACCTATGTGATTCTAAGAGATATTTAAGTTAATAAGTTTTGCTGTTTTTGGTGCATCCAAGACATCCGATTATACCAGCTAGCCAGTTAAATATTTATAAAAACTTCCAACCCCTACAAGAGTTTTCAGTAATTTACTGCAACATCCAATCACTCTTTGAAAAAAAGGAAAATTTTTGGATATCTCTTTTAAAATTATCCCTTCTCAATTTAAATTTGTCACTTTGCATTTATCACAAAGCAAAAAGGTTTCAGTTTAATGAAATACTTTTAAAGTCTCAAATGCCTCATTTCCAAATTCTTTAACTTAGACTACTCAAGTCTCCCTTGATAAGAATATCCATTTGTGCATTTAACCAATGTTGTTACTCTTCTCTGAATCCTTTCAAAATAGGCCCAAGCCTGCAATGCAATATTCAAGATGTTGTGTAACAACTGTTTTATATAATGAGTTAATATGAAATGTCCCTATTGGATATATTCATATAAATCATTGACAGAACTCCATGACCTGTCTATACTGTCAGTGAACATCATAACTAACTGGAGAGTTACTCCAGAGTAATTTTTATTATCATCGCCTTGAACTTGGTGCCACCCAGCTGAAAGATCTCGCCTTTTATGTTCTGAGCCCATTCAAATAATTTATTTAGGTCTTGTTGAAGTAGCATATCCTGATTATTGTTGTTATCCATCCTGCCTACCTCTTTATCATGTGATAAAAATTCATGTGATATTTTATCAAAAGTTTTACTGAAATCTAAGTAAATGACGCCAAAATTATTCTTAGAATCTAACTGTTCAGTAATAATCTCACAGTAGCTAATAAAATTGGTTATTATAAGAATTGGCTAATTTGATTAACTACCAACTTAGTTAAATATGATCTCCTCTTAGTAAGCCCTGTTGTGATTCCTTTCTATTACATTTTGTCCAGATGACTGTCTATTATATCCGTAACCCTTTCACAAGCAAGTTTGATGAACATTAGCCCCTGGTAATGAATTTTCAATAGTGGCTAACTCTGTGGAATGAGTTTTTTTTGTGGAATTTTGAAATATTAAAATGCCTTTATATGGGGTCATTCCATTCTCAACCTTGCATTGTTATTTGGTTTTTTTTTTTTTTTTAGGAGCATTAGCAACTAAGGCCATATTGCTCCGGGGATATGCAATGGTCATTCCCTGACCTTTCTGCATCCTCTGTATTTGGCGGTCACGGGCTCAAACCGCGGTCTAATCAAGAAGCGTGTGCTTCTTGATTAGACTGGGGTTCAGGAGCAACATTACACTGTTGCTCCTGCCCACCTGGCTATGGAGGTGCCACCTTCTGTTGTCTGGCATTACAAGAATGCAAAATGGGATGATCTGCAAGATGTCTTTTTCTTCTTTTCTTTGGTGGGATTACTGTTTCAAACTGATGTCAACATTTGCTCGGATTGTGTCAGTGAAATTATTCTTGTAGGGATGAAATCCTTTATTCCACACTCCATCTTAAAATCTCATCCATTATCTAAAACGATTTTTCAATAAATGTGCTATGGCTATTTAAGAGAAGAATATTGCATATCGTAATTAGCTTGTATCCAAATCTCCAGGTTCATTTTTTTGACTACACCAAAGCTCACAACAATTGTAAAGCAGTTGTTAATCAGTCCAGACTAGATCTCGAACAACCTAAGAAAAAGAAAACTTGCTTCTTGTCCAAATGACAATCGAGTATTCTGGTCTCTTACCAAAGCTATTGGCAGCAACTTTTTGCCCATCTCTGTTCCCACCTCTGTCAAAACCAGATGGTTCTATTGCCACTTCAGCCAAAGATAAAGCTGATCTGAGAGCATCCTATTTTTCTTCCAACTCATGTACTGATGATCTTGGTAAACCACAGCCCCATCCACCATTCCCAGTACATTCCATTCAAAGCATCTGTGGTCTTCCATCAAAAGGATATCAGAAGGATTTTGAACAATCTTGATGCTAAGAAAGCTCCAGGTCCTGACAGTATTTCTCATACTCCTGTCTGTGTCACCTTTTTCCACTTTCTTATTCCAAAGTTGTTTTCCCTTCTGCTTGGAAATTTGCTCAAATCCAGCCAGTTCCTAAAAAGGATGACAAATCCCTGTTATCCATTTATTATTATCCCACTGCACTTACTTCTACTCTTTTAAACTAGTGGAGAAATCAATTAACTACCAACTCTTAAACTATCTAGAAACCTTCCATCCGATAAACGATCACCAGTATGGATTCCATCAGTGTTAATCCACTGGTGATATTCTGGCTTATATTACTCATCTACGAACAAATTCAATGGAAATGTTTGATGAAACTCAAGCAGTTGCTCTTGACATTTCAAAGGCTTCTGATTGTGTTTGCCACGAAGATCTTCTAAATAACCTTCCATCTTACTGTTTGCTAACTTTTTTTGTAATTGGGTATCCAGTTTTCCCTCTGACTGCTCGCTGCTGGTAATGGTAGATGGATCTTTTAACTTCTCCACTAATGCTGCTGCTCCCCAGGGTTCAGTTCTTTCTCCCACTCTTTTCCTCTTGTATATTAATGACCTTCCAGACCATAAATCCTATCTATAGCTTTGCTGATGACAGCACATTGCATTCCACCTTCTAGTTTGAGAAACCTTGCCCTGCACAAACAGCTTCAACTTCTCAAATATCCACTACCAGTTACTTAAATGCTGGATCTCCAGGTAATTCTCCAGTATGGCAAAGAAAACTTAGTTGATTTCAATCCTAAAACTCAGTCCTGTCTTATATCTTGCAAAAAAGAATTCTTCTGCTTCTATGCTTATCTTTAACAACACTGATTTCTATGCAGGATCATATATTTCTATTGGGGATTTTCCTGACTTCTAATCTCTCTTGGCAAAAGCACATTACAAATATTGTTTCCTCTGCATCTAAAAAACTGGGTTTTCTTTCACTCTCGGAATTACTTTTCTTCCAAAGAGCTGTTCACTCTGTACAAATCACAAATCGCCCACACCATGGAATGTTGTTCCCACATCTAGGGCAGTGCTCCCAAAACCTCTTTCAGGCTTTTAGATTCCATTCCAAAGAGTGCAGTTGGTTAATTGATGCCTCATTTCTAAAGCGTCTATTCACACTCTGTCTTACTGATGTTCTGTTTCTGCTGCATGCCTTTCTATAGCTATTTGCACAGACACTGTTCTTCTGAATTGGCTTCTATAATTCCCACTTTCTCTTCCAAAGCAGTTCGAACACATGCTGCAGCTGGTCAACATCCTTTAACTGTCCAACTTCAAACACTTGGAACCAACTTTTCTTCCTCATTTATTCATTGCTCATCTTCCGTTTTCTGGAACAACCTTCCGTCATGTGTATTTCCTGAAAATTACAATCTTTAGAAGTTCAAATCTAATGTCAACAAGTATTTTCTTTCATCTTTCGACCTTCAAGCCCATCATCATCATCAGCCATTTTCAATCCACCGCAGGATGAAGGCCTCTCCAGCAACTTTCCAGTTCCTTCTGTTTTGTGCAATGGCCATCCATTTACTATCCACAAACTCATGAATTTCATCTATCCATCTCCGCCGTTGTCTTCCAGGTTTTCTTCTAGCTCCTCTTGTGTACCATTCTGTTATTTTCTTAGTCAATCTGTCATCATGTCTTCAAGCCATGTGTCCTGCCCAAGACCATTTTAGTTCTTTAGTTTTGATAAGAATGCCCTTTACTTGAGTTTGCTGCCTAATCCATGTGTTTCTCTTCTTATCTAACAGTCTGATTCCCAATATAATTCATTCCATTCTGTGCTGTGTAGTTCTCAGCTTCTCTTCCATTCTTTTGGTGAGTGCCCAAGTTTCACTTCCATGAGTCATGGTGGGGAGTATACATTGGTTCATTATTTTATGCTTCAGACAAACTGGGATATTGCTCTTCAGTATGTGACTATATTTCCTGAATGCTATCCATCCAAAATTTATTCTTCTCTTGACTTCCAGCCATTTATCATTATTACAGCTAATAATTTGTCCCAGATAAGTATATGACTCCACCTTTTCAATTACTGCTCCTTCAATCATTATGTCCCTTTCTGTGGCATACTTATTCATCATTACTTTTGTTTTAGCCATATTTATCTTTAGTCCAAAATCCTTACTAACTGTGCATAACTGATTAAGATTTTCCCCTAATTCTTTGGGATTGTGGCTTATGACCACAATGTCATCTGCAAATCATAAATGGTTTAGGTACTCTCATTCACACTGACTCCTTTCTGCAACCAGTCTAATCTTCTGAAAGCTTCCTCAAGGGCAGCAGTAAACAGCTTCGGAGATATTGTCTCCTTGTCGAACTCCTTTCTCGATTTTAAAGTTCCTACTGTCTTTGTCTAGTCTAATAAAGGAGGTAGCACTCTCATATATTTTCTTCAAAATCATAATATATGGGGTATCTATGCCTTGTCTTTCCAATGCCCGAAACATTGCCTTACGATGTATGGAGTCAAATGCCTTTTCATAATCCACAAATGCCAGGCATAATGGTGTTTTATATTCATTTGCTTTCTCCATTAGCTGTGATATTATGTGAAGGTGATCCATAGTTGAGAATCCTGTTCTAAAGCCAGCTTGCTCTTTTGGTTGTTTCTTATCAAGTATTCTTTCTAATATGTTAGTAATGACCCTTGTGAACAACTTGTAGATGTGGGATAACAAGCTAGTTTGTCTATAATTTCCAATTTCTGATTTATCTCCTTTCTTATGCAGCAAAACTATGATTGCATTATTCCACTGCTTAGGCATCACACCTTTTCTAATGCACTTTGTGAAGAGCCTTGCCAGTTTTCATGCCATGTCTTTTCCTCCCAATTTTAACAACTCTACAGTAACTTCATCTTCCCCCGGGGGTTTCTGATTCTTCATTTTCTTCAATGCATGGTCTACCTCATCAGGAAGAATATCGGGCATGTTGTATGTGTTGCTGATTTGCGATCCATCTTCCCCACTACTGGCATCATTCCCTTGCTCCTTGTATAATTCTCTATAGTAGTCTATTGCTATTTGAATTATGCCTTCTCTGCTATTTATAAGTACACCATCGCTATTCTTCAGTTTCAGTATCATTTGTCTTTCTGTATTACTGCCCATGGCTGTTGATTTAAGTCCTTTGTTTTCCCTTAATGCTTGTTCTACTTTTGTGTTAAATCTTCTTTTGTCCTCTCTGAGTCTCTTTCTAATGACTTTGCATAACTCAGTATACTCAATTTTCTCCTTGTCAGTGTTAATCTTGCTTTTCATTTGTAGCCTTCGGTTCATCATAACAAGTGTTTCTTGACTAATTTTTTCTTCTTTGGATTTTTTTCCCCCTATAGGTTTCTTGGGCTTTATCACTTTCAGAAAGTTGTAATATTCCTCATCAATATCTTGGTCCTGATCAGTCTGCAGAAGCTCAAACTTGTTCTTAAGTTCAAGTACAGTATGTACTTGAACTTAGTATGTACTGCTTTTTCTCCTCTTCTGTTATCTCAAAGACCTTTGTATTATTTACTTGAGTCAGTTTTTTCCTTTCCTTTCCTACATCTATATCAAGTGTACATCTTTACCATTCTGTGATCACTTCCAACATTTACCTTATTCAGGATGGTAACATCATTCACGATATATCTTCTATTAGTGAGGATAAGTCAATTTCATTAGTTGTTAATTCATTTGGACTCTTCCATGTCCACTTTCTGTTCACCCTTTTCTTGAAAAAAAAAAGTGTTCATTACTGACAATCCTTGAGATTCTGCAAATTCCACAAGTCTTTCACCTCTTTCATTTCTTTCACCAATTCCAAAATTTCCTATAGTTCCCCTTTCTGTGATGTTTTGTCTTTTTCCAACCTTAGCATTGAAGTCCCCCATAATAATAGTGTAGTGGATTTTCTGCTCATCTAGAAGACTCTCAATTTCTGTGTACATTTCTTCAACCTCTTCATCATCATGGCTTGATGTTGGTGCATAAATCATTATAACCTTTAGGTTGTACCTCTTAGAAATCTTGAGTATTAGTCTTGACACCCTTGGTGATGTACTTTTGAATTCCAAAATGTTGTTTTTTAAATCTTTATGGACCAGAAACCCAACTCCACCTTCAACTCCTTTCACTGTTTCCATTGGTGTACAGCAAATTTCCACTTGATAAACTTATAAGTGATTCATTTCTTCTTCTTGTTTCAGCCAAACCGATGATATTCCAATTCACATTTTCTAATTCCTTTTCCAGCTTTAATATCCTGTCTTCACTGATGAGCGATCTTACGTTGTAACAGGCCAAGTTCAGTTTCCGTGCATTGCAGCCTGGTTGTACTCAGAGATTCTTAGCACCCTCTGCTTCCACTCTGATCCTCTCACTGCCACAAGACGGGGAGTGAAAGCCACTGGGGACTGAAGGCCATTTGTTTCGTTGTGCTGTCATATGCTGGAGGGTTTGGTCTTTTCCTCTTCATGATGACCAGGCGTCTTGAAGAGAACCACTCTACACGTTCGTTGCCACCTAAGTGATGTAACAGGGCATACCATCAAGAAGGTGTGCATGAGTGGATTTTAGGGAGACAGGCCAACCGGACTTCTCCTAAATCTTCTGTAATAGAAAGATATTGTGCATGGTACTAAGTACCATAGGTTCTAATACCTCTCATGTTTGGAGTTTTCATTGAGAGGAAAAAAAAAAAAAAAAGCTTTACCAGTGTTTAAAATTAATTTGTTCTTATTTTACAGTACAGTCAGTCCTTGTATAGCATGATAGTTGTGTTCCTAGAAACCCTCGTGCAATGCAAAATTGTGCAATATAAACAACAGGCCCTATGGGAAAAATAGGGTTAGGTGCCGACCACCCAAGATTGAACATATATTTGTAACCAAAACATTACCAAACACAATAAATAATCGTAATAAAATACATAAGTATTTTATTACGTAATAATATATTGCTAATGCTTTTGTAAGCAAACTTGTTCTTTGTTTGATCTTCTATCCAAATAGATGACAGCTGTTCCATCTCTTCCAATTCTTTGTGTCTTGATCCAATAGATTTTAATTACACTTTGAGTTGTTCCTGCTATGAAAGTTGTTTTTATTTTCCCTGCATTCTTTCTAATTCTCGGCATTGCCTCGTTTAAGCCTGTAGCACTTGCAATATCAGATGGTCTTTCATTTCGCTCAAAGTGTTTTACAATATCATATTTTTCTCTATCGACAGAGGTGGACTGGCCATAAGCCTTAATGGGTAAACCCCGGTGGGTTGGAGGCCAGTGTGATTTTGGTCATAAACGCTAGTATGAGGCCACTACAAATTTTCCCAGGTAAGAATTTTTGGCTCAATTCGCCTCTGTGTATCGATATTGCTTTTAATTTTCTCTCTGAATCTGTAGTGTCTTGATCAGGACACTTCCTCTTCACACCTTTTAAGAATTTTACTTATTTTTAGGAAATAAAGCACAATTACAAAATGAGGAGGCACGCTTGATACACATAAACAAAGCTGCGTGCGTGTGGCAACTGAATAAACAACACTGTAAAGGCAGAGACACACACTATTAACACCTCACTAGCTCACATTTCTGGGGGTTACTACCATGAAACAATAAAAACAATTTCCAGTTGCGTTTCTGCTAGTGGAATCTGTTATAAACTGGTAGTAAACTCGATCTAATTGCATTTGCAATAATACCGATAGCTGGAATTGTGTGGATTTTTACATTATTATGGTGAAATGTGTTTCCCCTTCACTGATATAAAAAATAAATATTGTACATTTTCAGAATCTTCTCTTCATTCCTATGTTGCGTTCAGTTGGGGTGATTCTGCGTTCGACTGCCGTTTCTTGTAAACACAAAAGCGAATCGTGCATAAGCGAATTCAGTTCGCGTTATATATGGAGGTAATTATGTGCAATCTCCCCCTCCTCTAGTTTTCAGAGCTATATCACATTGCAATCTGTCAAAAAACTGTCTACAATTAGTTGAAAACACAGATGACAGAAGGTACTAGAAAAATTTCAAGATAATTTGTACATCAACAGACAGACTGAAACAAACGTCAAAACTCAGATCTATGTACATACTCCCACAGAGCTTACATAAGAAAAATGCAGATCTATAGGCATACTCCTGAAAGGGTTAACTAAACTCCATAATCATCTCTAGCCAAAAAATCAAATGAATAGGTCTTTAGTTAAACGATTCACAGTTACTCACTGTGAGCCATCAATGTAAATAGGGGAATTTCCACACTTCTAATCTATAAGGACTTTCTCTGAATTGAAGAATACTCTCGTTATAATAGCTAAAGTCTGATAGCCTCATTTGCTACTTCCTTCATTATAATATTCAATAGATTCCATGAATTCTTGGTGCCTTGTTCACTTTTATTCTTAATAATTTCACTCATGGGCCTTTCCAGTTATAAATTTATTCACCTCCTCGGTTAGTATTAGCTAGGTCACTGGTATTCTTAAGTTTGTGAGTGTGGATACAAAATATTTATTTAGCTTTTTAGAAATTATCAGGATCGTCAAACCTGTTACCATGGATATCAAGTAGGCCAACTGGGTTAGTGGACATAGTGTTTTTGTCACGCGGTTCCCCACAAATCCGTGTTGAGTACTCTGTGATGTATACAACATTGCAAGACCAGTCAGTGTGGGTTATGTGTGAGTAGTGTGTTGTTTGACTGGCCTCTTAGTTACTGGGAGGCATGATCACCATGGAAGGAGCCTTTCAGCATCCGTCCATCGGCACGAGGAGCTGGGCCAGGAAGGTATAAGGAATCCCTGACGGGCTCACTCCCCACTTGCAAAGCTAGAGAGGAGAGAGGCCAAGTTAGAAGAACGGAGTTGGACAGGAAAGGTAAGAAAAGAGGAAGAAAGCAAGGGTAGGCATAGCGGAAATCTACCACCAGCAGAGGGCCAATTGGCCAGGTGATCCCACGCCTGTCAGTTGACCAGCGTCAGCAGAACCCCTTCAATGAGGATTCATCGAGGGTGGTTAAAATCCCGCCTGGGGAGTGTCCCAGGCCAGCAAAAGAGCCCGAAAGCATCTAATCCCATGCCAATATAGAGGCGGCATCAGCAAATGAGCTTCACGGAGAAGAGGTGAAGGGAGGAATCCCATTGGTTTATTCCCTGCAGAGAGAAGTGTTGGCGTCGGCAAGAATCTCTGGTGGAAGCTGTGTCAAGGGAAGTTGAGAATCACCCGGTGAAGTCTTCTAGGAGCAGCAGAGAATATGGTGGAGCATTGCAGGGGAAGATGAAGTTAGGCCAACTGGGTTAATTCCTTTTCTTTTACTGCTAAACTAAGCTGCTTGTTTGTTTGTCTGTGGGGTTTATGGCACAATGGCAACAATGCGCCAACTACAGTAAAGTTCAATGCATCATTTTTATCAATATGAATTGCAGTTGAAGTCTATAGTGCATTATAGAATTATATCTGTTTGAGGAAAGTAAAGATTTTGTCCACGTGTGGTGTAATTGCTAGATGAGCAGTACTCAGTGTTTGTTGCTGAAAATTAATCAGAGTTTGTCAACTCACTGTTGTAAATGGGGAAATCAATGAGTATATGCTGGGCAGCAAGATGGGTGTTACAGTTTGTGCACTTCGGAAGGTCAGTGGCTGCAAGCAAATAAAGATGTGTCAGGTGTGTGTGTGGCCTATCCATAATCAGGCTAATAAGACTTCTTCATGTCAGTTCTCACGCATACTGGATTTCCATGGGTTGAGATCTTTTTTTATACTCAGTAGCTTGTTGGATTGACTCTGCTAGATGTGTTACCATTGTTCAAGACATTGGTTTCTTTATAATGAACTTGTAGTCAGATTCAGATGTAGTAAAAGATTGGTTTATAGGATCGGTAGCAGTTTTGGCAGCTAGCTCTGCATGTTCGTTTCTAGCAATTCTTGTGTGACCGAGGATCCAACAAAAGAGAACTTGTTGTTTCTTCTGATTTAACTCAGTCAGAGTATTCCAGATCTGTCTAAGTAAGGAGTTATTATTCTTTGAATTCTGTTGTATAGCTTGGATAGTGCTAATGGAATCTGTATATATATAACACTGCACATTATGGTTGTTGAGAGTGTGTAATTTAAGGCGGTACAGATAGTAACACAGTTCTGCAGTATAGCTGCTACATTCAGTAGGGAGTTTCTTGGCTATGGTGATATTGGGAAATAATGCTGCTGCACCAACATGACTGTCAGTTTTAGACTGGTCTGCATAGATTTCTGTGTACTTCCCATGCTGAGTTCTCAATGTTGCAAGTATTTGCACTATGTTCTATTGGGACAAGGTGTGTTTTCCCCAGGCTGTGAATAAAAGGATGCACAGCAGTATATGATACATCCAAGGTTGGATTGTATGAGAGGCAGTAGGCTGTATCTTACTAAGTTCAAGTTGCCAGTCAGCCTGCAGTGAGTGAATACTTATTCCAGTTGGTGGGGTTATAGATGAATATGCTCTGTAAAGGTTTTCCCATTTAGGAGAGGAGAGAAAAGTCTGTTTCAAGTATTGGTTTGGTCCCTTTGAGTTTTGCTGCGTAATTTAATAAAAGCATTTTTCTGCATAGATGCAAGGAGGTTTCATGTGCTTCAGTGTATAGGCTCTGAACTGGTGATGTACAGTATGCCCAAGTGCAAAGCAAGGAGCACTGCAATGCACAGGATTAAGTCAACGAAAAGCACTTGGTCTAGAGAAGCTATAGACTACAGAACCATAGTCTAGATGTGACCATATTAAAGCATGGTACAAATGTAGTAGTATGTAATGGTCGTCACCCCATGTTGTGCCTGATGGAACTCTCAAGATGTTTAGCTTTTTAAGACAGATAATCCATAGCACTTTTATACGTTCAAGGATGGTGAGTGCTAAGTTAAGCAACTGGTACTAGTTATTTACAGTTGCCTTTTCCTCCTCTTGCTCTGTAAATATAGTGGTTCTAAGAATGTAGTGGGATATTACTGACTGGTCAGTCTAACTTCAATAGTAGAGAAAATCATGGAGGCAATGATCAAGGGTGGAATTCAGGATCATTTAGACAGAAATGGAATTCTGAAAGATTCACAGCATAGTTTTGTAAAAGGAAAATCATGTTTGACAAATCTGGTTAGTTTGACAGGTTCACTAACAGTATGCCAGCTGGATTTAGGGAATAATTTCGACATTGTTTATTTAGATTTCAGCAAAGCATTTGACTCAGTCCGACACGAGCAGTTACTTTATAATCTGGAACAGGTTGGAATCACATCTTGTTATCCTTAGATGGATAGCAGGATGGCTTCAGGTTGTGATAAATGGTTATTCCTCAGATTGGGTTAATGTAAGAAGTAGGGTTCCGAAAGGATCAGTATTGGGACCACTGTTGTTTTTGATTTTCTTAAATGACATTGATGAAGGGATAGAGGGCATGATGTCTAAATTTGCAGATGATGATGTAAACATTGGTAGAGTAGTTAATGATCAAGTGGAGCTTCTTTGGAGTGACCTAGATAAACTTCAGGGATAGTCAGAGAAGTGGCAGTTATGCTTTAATTCAGCAAAATGCAAGGTCTTACACCTGGGGAACAGTACCCCTAAAATAACTTATACACTTGCTGGAGTTGAACTAAAGTCTGTAGTGGAAGAAAGGGACTTGGGAGTTATGATATGGTCAGACATGAAGTTCTCCAATCATTGTAGACAAGTTGCAGGGAAGGCCCATGGTGTCCTCTCTATGATTTAGTGAACATTTGATAGTAGAGATAAGGATGTCATAATCCCATTATACAAAGCTATTGTTAGACCACACTTGGAATATTGTGTTCAAGTATGAAGACCGCATCTAAAAAAAAGACATCGAGTTCTTTAAAGGGTCCGAAGACAGGTAACTCACTTGGTGAGATTGGCAAAAGGGAGTCCATATGGGGAAAGACTTCAAATATGTGGGTTGCAGAACTTGGAAACTAAGCACCTTAGAGGAGACTTGATTGAGGTATTTAAGGCTCCGAGCGGCAAAAGTACAATGAATGAGGATGAAACTTTTGTGGTTATAAATGATTCTAGAACTAGGGACCATAAATTCAAGTTATGGGAGGGGGAAAGTTTAGGCTGAATTGCAGGAAGTTTTATTTTAGCCAGTGAGTTATAAATTACTGGAATAAGTACCTACATGGGCGTTTGAGGCTGACAGTTTGGGAAAATTCAGAAATCAGCTGGATAGTTACCTACAGGAGGAGGGAAATGCCTAGGTTGTTTATTTCCTTATCTTTTATTATTTATTAATTATTTACTTTATATAATATTTTACTTTTTTTTTTTTTGGCTGGTGCAGCATAAGCCTTAGGTTTCCTTGCACCATATGGCCATTACTAATACTAAGTACTGACTATATTTTGAATTTTTGCATAATTTTATTTGTTTATCATGATAATTACGAGCATTGTAAGTCATAACCAACTCCTTAATATAGTAGTTTCTTTTATCTAATTTGTATGTTGTAAGCAATGAACTCTGAATTGCACTAATAAATAGCCTAATATGGTATTTCTAGTGAAATGCAATGCAGAACCTGAATTCATTAGCTATTCATTCAGTATATAATGCAAAAATATTTATAAAGCTTTTGAACTGAAATGAGCATTTTTTGACTAAATATATTTAATTTTAGGATAAGACATATAAACCCTTTAACACTTTATTTGGGTTATCTTAGATTTATTTGCTGCTATTTATGTCACTAAAGGCAATTATATTAATTTTTAGAAGGCTCTTATTCCATTAAGACTAACCTCATGCATGTAATATAATAACTGATAAAAGGTAATCTATTAATAATATAGTATGTCAATTTCAAACATAATGTTCACTTATTGTTTGTTTGATTATTATATTCTAAATGGGTAATGACACAAGCTGTAACTTTTTTTTTTTTTTGCATGTTAAAATGTTATTAATTACTATATGAATTTCAAGCTATAATTAACACACTTTGCATTCAGCCCTTCTACCTAATTATTTTCTAGGGACTTTTTTCCAGGGCATGCTTTTAAATTCAAATATAATTTATTGACTGTTGTAATTTTATGGTAATATACACATATTCATACATTTACTTAGATTCGAGAATTCAATGTGTTCTCTGTCATCATATTGGTCTCAGTAGTTTGTATGTTGTCTGTCATGTAACATTATGCTGGAATAAAGTAACATCATCTATTCTATATATACACTCCAATTCTCATTTTTGTTTTCTCAATGCTTATTTTACATCAGACTGACTCAATATAGTTATCTACTGGATATGCTTGTTCTCCTCAGAGATAAAGGAAAATTTCTTTGTCTCAAACTTAGAAAACCTGGTGCAAAAAGAAATATTTGTTCATTTTTGCGCCAAGCTCTTTTTCTGTCATGTCTATCCTTTCTATATGCATTGTATTTACCATATTCAAATGTTGCATTCAATACATCAGAATGACACTACTATGTTTCCGATATTCCTATTATGTCCAAATGGTAATTAAACCAGTTTATTGTCTTAACCAGTATTTCGTATTCATCAAATTTATTAATCTGATGAATTTGAGGTACTGGTTAATTAATGCAACAGGTGAAAGCTTGACTTTTTATGTCATTGTGATCCCTAACACAACTTATACAGCTGCTTGTGGTAGTGCTTTCTCCAGAATTTTACAGTTGGATATTAGGTTATTTTAGCACCTTCTGCATAACAATTCAGTAATTTCTCATTACTTTCCTATAGTCACATGGCCTTGAAGCCAATTATTCCAGTTCTTGCAGTCCCTCCCACCATAAGACCAATACTTCTACTTAATTACAAGTTGGTAGATTTCCTAATAGGCAGGTTTGAAGTGATGCAAGAATCAAATCTATTTCTGCTTTTAACTGCCATTAATGTCCCTCTGCCCCAAGCTAAAAGTTTTTTCTGAAAAGTCTAACTCTGTCTCAACAGTATTAGCATATATTTTGTGCATTTCTTTTATTCAAGTGTATCCCATCTTAAAAAACAGACATTCTGATAAAAAAGTGCAGGCCACATGGAGAAAAATTTTACCCCATGATATATCTCACCAGGTTGGAACTGGTCAACAAAGCTTAGGGCACAGACTTCTTCCATCACACCTGGTAAAATTCATTTCATACACTCTCACATTAAGGCCTAACTGGTAGTTTTTTCCTAAACATCAACCTCAAAAATTTGAAGTATGACCTCAGATAGTCAATGTTTAATATCATTTGTACATATACAAAATATCATTTTTTGTTCTCTTAAAAGGAACAGTTCTATGATATTATTAACCTTAGCCTCTGGAAGTCCTATACAATAGTCCTATTCCATCTATCCATATTATTACATAATATATTCACTGTTTCTCACCATTGAATCACCCAAAATTACATGCCTTGTGAGACCAGCATTTCTGCCCCAAGAAAAATTAAAAACTTTTTGAAATTAAATTTATTTCACCTTGGGGTGTAAACAGAGAACATGTCACATAGACACATCTGCCAATATCAAGGAAATATCTTTTAGAGGAGGGCAAGAGGATAAATGGCAGTGGGTCAAACCCTAGCAGAGATTACAAGGCAGCTAAATGTTGCCTTGTAATCTCTGCAATATAAGCAGGTTTTGGAATCGAGTCCAGGAAAACAATGATAGATCATATAAACTTGATAATGGTACTTTAAATCCAAATCCAGCCAGAATTTTTTGTGTTTCTTTTTAAACATAACATTCTCATAAAATACCAACCTACATTTATGAATCACCCTATACTTGTAAAATTAACTGGTATCAGATGCTTGATGTAATCATTTCTAGGGTTCATGTGTCAACAGTTTTCTATGGGATTTAAATTTGGCTATTTCCTGACAACAATAAGCATCCGATATGGGAGTCCCCTGTGAAAAATTTTACCTAAAAATAAAGCATGACAGTATTTGGCACAAATTAATTATTAAAATGATTGAACAAAATATTGTGCTTACACTGTCTGCAATATGGCATGGGGTAAGAGAGTGCTAGAAAATAATTTTTTTTTCTCTGAGAGTGGTCTCTGATAATAACAAGAACAGTCTCCTTTAAATTTTTTTTTTATAGTAGTCACTACTAACAATAACATTTGCAAAGCGTATTCTGGGCACTGCTTCCTATGCATTCCCAAACCATCTGGCTGAAACGAAACTTCACTATTCATTTAATGAATTTAGGGGTGATTAGCTTCACTGGGTATATTGACCATATTGGTTTCCCTTCCAATCCATGTAGGTTAAATTTAGACTCAGAGAAGATTATAGATTTCTACCACTGAAATGGCCAATTAGCATGTTTTTCAGCCCAGGTTGGGCATTTTTCAACTCATGGATTTGATTAATAAGGACTTCTTTCAAGATCAACATGCTTTCAGACCACTTGTGATGTCTTCACTGGACAGTTCTTTTGCTTGTCTTTACACCAGTATGTTCCTTCCATATAGCATTTATGGTCTGCAGAGCTTGCACAATGATCATGGAAGTTTACATATTTTGAAAATTTGTCATGTGCTAGAGTGCTAATCTGCCTCAACCTTGTTCCAAATTTTCTTTTGACATTCCAGTCTCGTGTTTCTTTCTTATATAAAGACTTTTTTTCCCAGTGATATAAAGACTGATTACAGACAACCTTTTGGAAATAAATCAACTAGGAATAATGCTTGTATGCCATATCACTGCTAAATGAAACCTGATGGTATGCTAGCGGTTACATGCCTTTGGGCACAGGATTATGCAAAAACATGCATCAATTACATAGTTAGCAAATGAGCATTCAGCATGATGTAACAGAATGCTAATATTAAAGGTTAATAAAAGGTGCTTTCAGTTGATATAATTTCATATGTACGAAATAATACACTTTAAGGTGGTGATCCAATTTTTATGGTCTCCTACCAATTATCTTCTTAGTGCAAGTCAAAAGGCATGTTTATTCAGGTTTAAATTAACTCTCTCTCTCTCTCTCTCTCTCTCTCTCTCTCTCTCTCTCTCTCTCTCTCTCTCTCTCTCTCTCTCTCTCTCTCTTTATTTTATTTTATTTTTTGTGAAGTCAGTGGTGAAAATCTGTAACAGGGCAAATCTGTAACATAGGTGTACTTTCTGTTTCGTTAAATTTATTTTTACATGCAGGGAGGGATTCTTATTTAGTTATTTTATTATACTTTGTGGTTTCCTTTAACAAAATTTTACACAGTTATAATAATAGAATATGGAATACATTAGTAAGATTTTGGTGTTGCCAAGGTATCAAAAAAGTAAATTGCATACATGGAAGCAAATAGCAGCAGATAAATCTGGTTAATAACTTCTTATGACATTACAATATGAGTTAAAAAGAGTATTAAAACTATTTAAAATTCAACATAACATAAGCATACCTGAAGTAACTGTGCCAGAGTAACAGTATTTTGTTGAGCTACTGATACAGCATGGAGATGATCCACATCACTTAGGTGCAGCAAGGAATCATGAAGGTTATCTAAATATGTCAGTTCTGTGCTAATTCTCAAACCCAAAACAGATGGGGATAAGTACTTTTTGCTCTATTAAATAACATAATTTTAGTTAACAAATGATAAATAAATCTTAAACACTTTCAATAACTACTAAATAGTTTATTTATTTAATGAATAACAAATATACAAAATACTTTACATCAGAATTGATTGTGAGTTAATAGTTGTTTTATGATGAATATGGGCAGAACTGAGAAAAATTTTATGATTTAAAGGAGAGGGAGGGGATTTCAGTTTATGCATTACACCTAAAAATATTTAAAAATTTTTTTTTTCTAAGACTAGAGAATAAATTTTCACATTTATGAGAGTTAACTAATATAACTGGGTTGTTTGTTATTTGGTTTTTAGGAGCATTAGCAACTAAGGCCATATTGCTCCGGGGATATGCAGTGGTCATTCCCTGACCTTTCCGCATCCTCCGTATTTGGTGGTCATGGGCTCGAACCCCGGTCTAATCAAGAAGCATGTGCTACGCACTGCTGCTCCTGCCCACCTGGCTACGGAGGCGCCAATATAACTGGGATAGAGTTGGCTGGAAAATGTTGGTCTCCAACGTTCAAATTGAAATGGAACCTGAAGAAGCAGAACTGATATAATCAAGCAATCGCCACTCACTTACTCTCAACCAGTAGCATCCAGAGATTGCAATTTCTAACAATTAGTCATTAGATAACAATAGCTGAGTGGTCAAGGACAAGGGTACAAAAGTATATGCACTTTAAGTGAATGTGGTTCCAGCCTGCATAACTACTAAATATGGTAATGCTCTTGTCTTCTCTTTATCTTGTGAGTTCCTCTGACCTTATGTGGTCATCACAATGAATATAAACAGAAAATTTATTTATTTTTAATTAAGCTGACCAAGTAGTATAATTTGGTTGGAAAGTTGAAAGAAACTAACTGACATTTGAGGTCAGGAGCAGGAGTGCAGTAGCACATGCTCCTTGAGTAGACCGGGGTTCAAGCCCCTGACTGCTAAATACGGTCAATCTGTGAAACTGCACTGGACCAGCGTGGCAAATTATGGCCCATTTCCCTCAACACGAATTGTTGAGGAGGCTTCCATCCTGCAGTGGGTTGATAATGGCTGCAGTTTACCTTTTTACCTGTAGATTGTAATTTTCAGGAACAACCTTGGAAAAACACATGGAGGAAAGTTATTTCAAAGAATGAGGCAGAAGAGTTCAATTAAGAAGAAAAATTAGAGTCTGATGAGTTTAGAGAACTATGAATAGGCATTGGCTTAATGTACGCATGCAAGCACACGTACATTAAGCCAACATCTATTCATCCTTTGTAAATTGGTTTGATACTTCATTTTTTTCACAAAGTTTGGCAAACAATCACGATTTAAGAGGATGAGCTCTAATTTGATTAACAGATTTAACACACACTCTTAGAGTATCATGCAGTTCGTCACTGAGAGTTTTTGCCACCAAATGGTTTCGGTGCAACACACAGTGAACAGTACGTACACTTTGAACTTTTTCTTTTAGAAAGGCAGCGAAACCTCGATAACAGCCCACCATTGCAAGTGCGCCATCTGTGGCTACTGCTGTTATATTAGTAAATGGAATATTATACTTATTTAAATATTCCTCCAATCGCTGAAAAATTGTCAACCCCGTTCCATCACTTTCAAGATATTTTGCAAATAAAAATTTGTCAATAATTTGATGTTTGGTTTGACTATAATATCTTACATAAGCCATAAGAATATAAGAACTATTGAATGTAGATTCATCAAGCTGGATGGAGAACTTACTATTTTTGAGTTCTGATACTACAGTTTTTTCTACATCTTCAGTCATTTCACCAATACGCCTTTTCACAGTATTCGCACTCAATGGTAAGCATTTTAAAACAGGGCCAGAATCTTTTTTCATTATGGTCTCAATTACTTCTTTGATTGCGGGCATAACAATGTCCCTTGCAATTGTATATGGGGTTTTCCTTTTTTTTTTTGGCTATATTAAAAGAAATATTGTAGGAGGGTGTTAATCCTTGTTTATTGTCAGCTTTGGCAGGTGCTTTCATAAATGATTTTATAGTTGGTCGATGTGTGTATTTCTCTTTCAGTTCTTTAAAAAAGTCAAGATCTTTGACTTTTATCTTTCTTATCGGGATGGAATCTTTGAAGACGATCTTTCATTTTTGCTGGTTTCATTACATCGTTACTAAAAGTTTTTTCACAAAGAAGACACATAGGCCTTGTTTCGTTTGTTAAATATTACCCGTACAATGATGTCTTATATTTTTCTATCGACCCCTGGGGTCGATATTGACCACTTTGGCGACCACTGCTGTAGATGGTAATCTTTTAAAAACTAAGGTTGAATCATTTGTGCACTGAATGGATACTGAAGAATTTAAAAGTTAAAATGGATGGTTGCAGAAATTTAAGACTCGTCCTGGACTGTCTTTCAAAAAAGTGCAGCCGTGGACATTGACGCTACAAAGGAATTTAAGGAAAATCGTTTAAAAATGTTTTGCTGACATGCAACAACAATGACATCTTCAATGCTGATGATGATTGCTACCAGATAAAATGTTTACATTTAAAGGCAAGGAATTTAGTGGCAGAAAAAAGGCCAAAGAACGGATTATTGTTCTCCTAGCAGCAAACATTTCTGGCAGAGAGAAGCTTCCTCTTTTAACTACTGGGAAAGCCCAGAAGCCTCGATGCTTTAAAGGTTTGAAGACATGGTAAATCTACAAAGAATGGATCAGAGACTTAGACTGCAGGATGAGTGAGAAGAACAGAAAAATTTTGCTGTTTGTGGATAACTGCACTCCTCATTGTCAAGTAAATGACCTACATGCAAACACTGTTGAGTACCTGCCACCAAATATGATGTTGATTCTTCAGCCAATTGATCAAGGTGTAATTCAGTGTTTTAAGAAAACTACCGAATAATGCTATTAAACAAAATTGCACTATGTCATGAAAGCAAAATTCAATGTGGAATCAACGTCCTGCAGATAATGTATTTATTTGTTTCAGCATTGGATAAAGTTAATGAAAAAGTGACTGCCAACTGCTTCAAACATGATGGATTTACCACCTTGAACAAGCTAATGTGTGAAGTTTCATATATTTCTTCCTCTATTAATTGCAAAGAATAGTCTGGTAATAGGGAAGAAATATTTGAGCATGAGCATCATCACCTAAATTTACAGGAAAATGGAAGCTTCAAAGATTACGCAGAAGTGGATGCAGACATTGAACGTTTTGGGATATGCATGAATGAAGAGGAACTCATTGCAGATGTAATGCAATCTTCTGAAATTTGTAGAAATGAAGATGAGGAACCTACTGTGGTTGAACAAGAAGTTTCAGTGAAAGATGCTCATCAGGGATTAGAACTTGTACGTTTATTTTTTCAAGCACAGCCTAACTGCAAAAGTGAAATAACTGCTATTGCGCACAATTCTCTTGTTAGGTTTTGATAGGTATATAGACTATGTAAAGAAATTTTCAATTTAATTGTAACTTTACTCCACTCAACAATCAATGCAAAAATTTACAATCATAATTTTCTTGTTTAATACTGTAGTACATATTTTAAATAACAATATACTATATTGTTTTAGTAGAATTACATTAAATGATCAAGCTTTTACTTGTTTTGTTGCTGATTTTAAGAACGAATGCTATAATGATTGTTATATATATTTAATCACACATCTGTGGTATAAATGGCTTTTTTTTTTCACAGTCATCTTTTGTATCTTATATATGGGCACGTGTATTAGAATACACTGTCTATCTACTTTTAATTTAATTATTTTTACTCTTTTAAAAGTTTACATTGTGATATTTTATTACAATCCATAGTAAACTGTAATAAAAGTGGCAAGTATATGCAATACACCTTTATGTCGAAGGTTACAACACCAAAAAGTCTATAAACATAGGTGACAACATGATATCACTCTAATTGATACTAGTACATGACTTTAATTATGCAGGCAAAAGTCTTACTGCCTGTTTGGTACTGCACTATAAATTAGGTTCTCTGTAGACTACATCTCGATATGAAAATGTTTGCAACAAGAAACTGACAATATTGAAAGTTTACTCTTCAAGAACTTGAAAAGTAAACCTGGTAACATAACTCCCAATGAATTTTGTCAACTTTTTTCATCTGATGAAGAAGAAAAATGAATTCTTGGGTTTTAAAAAATGAGTAATAATGTATATTTGTATAAAAATGTATATCTAATAAATTATAAACATATTGTTATTAATTCATATATTTCTAATTCTAAGACAATTTTTCTTCTCTTCAAAGGTTACTTATATTCTGGAATATACTGCATATATTTTTTTATTTTGTAACAGTTGCTTATTGGGTTGCATGTAATCAAGAAATTGCACTAATTCTACAAATAAATTTGATAGCTGGAACAGGACCAGAATATGTCTGCCAGGGGCAAAGGTTGATGATGTAGAGCAGATATAATTTTTTAAGGTCACCTTTTGTGCCCTTAAAAAATTACTTAACAAGTACAGGTCAATGTTGAAAAAAAAAACCGTCAGTTAGGGTTGAATTTGAAAGTGTCTGCAATTCTTCCCAGACATGATAGGAGGGAGTATATGATGAGAGCTCTGTTGATCAATTCGGCCCTGGAGAGACTGTGCAAGGCTCAAGGGGTAGAATTTTTCTCAGCCTGGTCTGTGCTTGTTAACAGGAGAGACGGCTTCTACAGGGATGGGATACACTTAAATAGAAAGTGTGCAAGAATATTTGCTGATGCTATCGAGGCAGAGTTAGGTGGGTTGGAAAACTGCTACCTTAGGGGGATACACGGAATAATAGATTAACAGTAGCCACTGGCAGAGGTGAAAGTGATTCTTGCACTGCTTCTAATTGAAATGCAATTGAGCAGCAGCCTGGAAAGCAAGGCAATGGGGATTTCCAGGTGTGCTGGGAGTCATACTCGAACAAGTAAATACATGGGCTGTGTTAGGGTAAATAAGAGTAGAAACAGGTGCATGTATACTTGCATGTACACCAATGCTAGGAGTATAGTTAATAAATTTGATGAGCTTGAAGTGCTATTCAAGACATCAAAGGCAGATATTACTGGGATATCAGAATTGTGGTGTCAAACAGGCATAAGCAGTGCAGAATTGGAATTTGGAGAGTACAATATGTACAGAAATGATAGACAGGCCAGGAAGGGAGGAGGGGTTATGCTGTCAGTTAAAAAACACAAAATCTAAGGAAGTGCATCCAATTAATGTTGGTGGACAATGCAATGTTGAGTCTCTTTGGTGTGACATAAGCACTGGGAAAGGAAAAATGAGAATAGGTGTGTGTTACAGGCCTAATGAATCTGTGAGCATATGAGCAATTGTGCAGAGAAATAGAGTGGGCCAATAAATCAGAGTGTCTTATAATGAGGGATTTTAATTTCCCAGAGATTGCCTGGAATTTGTGGGTTGGTCACTCACACACTAGAAAGGCTTTTGTGGATTTATTGGGTGATTGTTTTCTACAGCAGCATGTTCGGGAGGCAACTTGAGGGAGTAATACTCTTGATCTGATTATCAGTAGTGATTCCTCATGCATTAAGAATCTCCAGATAAAGGAACCACTAGGTGGCAGTGATCATAGTGTGCTGAAGTGGAATTTACTCAAAGAGGTAACTACCATCACGGGTAAAGGGAAGAGTTTTTGCTTTCATAACAGTGACTACAGTAGTCTCAGACAGTTTTTAAATTCTGTACAGTGGGATCAACTGATGATGCTAACAACGTTGAATTCTAAATGGGAAGCCTTCGGGGATTTAATTTTGGAGGCTACTAGGCTTTTCATAACAACTAATAAATACTGTTCAAGATTTAGGCCTAAATGGATGTCAGACAAACTAATTAGACATGCAGAGAAGAAAAATGCATGGGATAGATATAAATTAACAGGTGACACAGAAACCTATGATAAATATAAGCTGGTCTGTAACCAGGGCACAAAGGAGGTTAGGCAGGCAAAGGCAGATTACGAGAAATCTTTGGCAAAGGATGCAAAGAAAAACAGCAAAGATTTCTTTACTTATGTAAACTCTAGAAGGAAGGGGATAATCAGATTGGTTCACTTGATATCGATGGTTCAACTGTTGATAATCCTGCTCAGGTAGCTAACAAACTAAATGAATATTTTCCATCTACATTCACACATGACGAGTTATTCAGGAAGAGGAATGCCAAAGGTTTATTAAACTCTGGCAGTAAGCTAGATAATCTTGTAATAACTAAGAGGAAAGTGGAGGAGAAATTGTTGAAGATAAACATAAAAAAGGCACCCTTTTTTATGTTTTAGGGAGTACAACGTGTACAGTAAGGATAGACAAGAATTTGAATTTGAGGTATTCATCACGCAACACAGCAACAGCCCCCAAGGCAGAATGCGCTGGTCCCAAAGGAACTAGTAGTTGTTGGTGACTCTACTGTCAGGGAAACGGGAAACATGCTTTGTAAAAAGGATAGGTGGAACAGGACCAGGGTATGTCTGCCAGGGGCAAAGGTTGATGACGTTGTAGAGCGGATATCATCTTTTAAGGGCACAAAAGGTGATATAGTTGTACACGTTGGCACTAATGATATTAAGAGTAGGAGACCGGCGGAATTACTTAACAAGTACAGGTCACTGTTGAAAAAAAGCCGTGAAATAGGGTTGAATTTGAAAGTGTCTGCAATTCTGCACACACACACGATAGGAGGGAGTATATGATGAGAGCCCTGTCGATCAATTTGGCCCTGGAAAGATTGTGCAAGGCTCAAGGGGTAGAATTTTTTTTCACCCTGGTCTGTACTTGTTAACAGGAGAGACTGCTTCTACAGGGATGGGATACACTTAAATAGAAAGGGTGCAAGAATGTTTGCTGATGCTATTGAGGCAGTGTTAGGTGGGTTGGAAAACTGCTAGATTGGGGGGATACAAGGACTAATAGATTAACAGTAGCCACTGGCAGAGGTGAAAGTGATTCTTGCACTGCTTCTATTGGAATGAGCTGCAGCCTGGAAAATAAGATGCAGGATATTTCAGAGACTGCTGGGAATCATTGGGGTACAAGTAAACACATGGGTTGTGTTAGGGTAGCTAAGAAAAAGAACAGGTGCATGTATACTTGCGTGTACACCAATGCTAGGAGTTTAGTAAATAAATTTGATGAATTTGAGGTATTGCTCAAAACATCAAAGGCAGATATTGTGGGGATTTCAGAGACGTGGTGTCACACAGATATAAGGAAGGTAGAACTGAAATTTGGGGAGTACAATATCTACAGAAAGGATAGACAGGATAGGAAGGGAGGAGGGGTTATGCTATTAGTTAAGAAATACATAAAATCCAAGGAAGTGAAGCCAGTCAACATTGCTGGACAGTGCAGTGTCGAGTCAGTTTGGTGTGACATAAGCATTGGGAGATCAAAATCGAGAGTAGGAGTGTGCTAAAGGCCTAATGACTCTGATGAGTATAATAAGAAACTGTACACGGGAAATAGAGTGGGCTAGAGAATCTGCAGGTAAATGAACCACTAGGTGGCAGTGATCACAGTGTGCTGAAGTGGGATTTACTCAAAGAGGTAACTACCATTAGGGGTAAAGGGAAGGGTTATTGCTTTCGTAAAGGCGACTACGATCGACTGAGACAGTATTTAAATTCTATACAGTGGGACCAACTAATGATGTTACCAACAGCAAATTCAAAATGGGAAGCATTCAAAGAACTTATCTTGGAAGCTACTAGGCTTTACATACCAACTAAAAAATATTGTTCAAGGTTTAGGCCTAAGTGGATGTCAGATGAACTAATGAGACCTATGGCAAAGAAGAAAAATGCATGGGAACATACAAATTAACACGTGACACAGAAGCCTATGATGATACAAGTTGATCTGTAACCAAGTTACAAAGGAGGTTAGGCAGACGAAGGCAGATTACGAGAAATCTTTGGCAAGGGATGCAAAGAAAAACAGCAAAGAGTTCTTTACTTATGTAAACTCTAGAAGGAAAGGGATGAATCAGATTGGTCCACTTGATATCGATAGGTCAACTGTTGATGATCCTGCTCAGGTAGCTAACAAACTAAATGAATATTTTGCATCGACATTCACACATGAGGAGTTATTCAGTGAGGGGAATGCCAGAGGTGTATTCAACTCAGGCAGTAAGCTAGAGAATCTTGTAATAACTGAGAGTAAAGTGGAGGAGAAATTGTTGAAGATAAATACAAGAAAGGCACCTAGGGTGGATGGGATCTATCCAGTTATATTAAAGGAGGCAGCAAAGAAAGTAAGCAAACCCTTAGCCATAATTATGAGAGCTTCCTTGGACTCAGGGGAAGTACCCATGGACTGGAGATGTGCAAATGTGACCCCAATTCACAAAGGAGGATCAAAGGCTGACACAAATAATTATAGATCTGTTAGTTTAACTTCTGTTCCTGGAAAATTAATGGAGGCACTGCAGGATCATCTAGACAAGATTTCAGTTATAGCTCAGACACAGCATGGTTTTGTTAAGGGGAAGTCTTGCCTGACCAATTTGATTGTATACTATAATGCAGTTACAAAAGAACTGGATGCAGGGAATAACTCTGATTTTATATACTTGGATCTTAGAAAGGCTTTTGATACTGTTGCACATGGAAGACAGCTGCAAAAATTGGAGCAGTGTGGCATTGGAAGCAAATTGCTGCTATGGATAAAGGGATGGTTGAGGGGGAGAAGACAGAGAGTGGTAATCAATGGACACTGCTCATCGTGGACTAATGTTATTAGTGGAGTCCCTCGGGGTTCAATATTGGGTCCATTATTGTTTTCTGTATTTATAAATGATATTGATGATGTTATATCAAGCTTAATGTCCAAGTTTGCAGACGATACGAAGGTTGGCAGGGTTGTCAAAGACATTACTGACACTATGCTACTGCAACAGGATCTGGAAAGGTTGAGCAGATGGGCTGAGAGGTGGCAAATGAAGTTTAACATTGACAAATGTAAAGTACTACATATGGGAAACAGCAACCCCAGAGTAACGTATCAACTCTGTGGCACCACACTGACAGTGGTAGAGAATGAAAAGGACCTGGGAGTAATTGTGCGAGCAGATATGTAGTTTTCTGAGCAGTGGAGACGGTCTGCAAGAGTAGCTCATAGTGTCTTGTCAATGATATACAGGAATTTTTCTAGCAGGGATAAGGAGGTGATAACCCCCTTGTATAAGGCAATGGTCAGGCCACACGTTGAGTACTGTATACAGGTCTGGAGACCTCATTTTAAGAAGGATGTAGAGCTGTTGGAATGAGTACAGAGAAGGGCAACAAGATTAGTGAATGGAACAAAGGGTTGCTCTTATGAAGAAAGGCTTAAGTTTTGCAAATTACAGTGTCTGGAGACTAGGCACCTGCAAGGTGATCTGACTGAGGTGTATAAAGCCTTGAATGGTTTGAGCATACTCAATGCTGATGAGATTCTTTCTCTTGCTCAGAATAATCACCTGAAAGGACATAAATTCAAATGAAGGAAAGACAGTTGTAGGATAGATGTGTGGAAGTTTGCCTTCGGGTGGTTGATTGTTGGAATAAACTTCCATCTGTCATTGTAGAAGTTGATAGCATAAACAGATTCAAGGCAGAACTAGACAAACATTTGGAGTGAGTGGATGGGTAAAATGAGAAGGGTGCTTTTTTTTTTTTTTTTTTTTTTTTTCCTTTTTGGCTTGCTTTCTTGCATCATGTGCCCTTGTTAATGCTAATGCTAAATATAAAATGTGCAGAAATACACATTACTGAAGTAATGTGTAACTCTTCACACAGAATAATACAGTCATTATTAATAACATGAAATACTGAGTAATTCAAATGGTGTACTTGAAGCAGCTAATCAATAAACACTATTCTTTCAAGAAAATTAAATTAAATTAAATTTAATACTGCAGGACAACCATACAGACAGAAGAATTAATACAAGAATTTTACGGGAGAAATTGGTTATAAATTTTCAGTTCATGTATTTGCAGTACTGTGCAGATTAAAACATGATATTCTGAACCTGAATGCTAACCAAGGTTAGGCTATTGCAATCCTTTTAAAAATAAGTTAATTTTAAGATAATTTCAATTTAAATTAACATAATTTCAATATAAACAAAACTGTGAGCTTGCTTAGCCTTCCAGCAGTCAAGAATAAGCTGCTCACAATTCCAAGTATTTTGAATGGAATTTTTTAAAAATTTCTATTGTTCTGAATGAAGTACTCTTATACTAAAGTCATGCAGGTTCTTCTGCAGTTGCTAGTTTTTTTCTTGACAGTTGAAAAATCCACAGTTTTTAATTTCAAATTGGTTTTTTTCAATGAAGATATAATTGGCTTTGCAGACATAAAACCACTTATCTTTATTAGCAGGTTTTTGGAAGCCCAGGAATTAATCATCATATATGTAGGCATGTATAGTATCTTATGTAGGACAGCACCTGAACGTCAGTTCAACTCCGCCTTTGTACACTGTGATGTTTTTTGTACACTTTGAAGCACTGTAAAAGGCCAAAAATGTGTGTAATATTATGTTTGTGCAGTGTATGTGTTGTTGTTGTGTTGTTAATTGTTTCTGGCCGCTTTGTCACCAGGCAGGTGATCACCTGGAAAGCCTGTCCAGTGTCCGTCTACACCACGGGGAGGTAGGCCACAACTATACATGTATCGCGGCCCACCGAACCCTCTGGTTTACCAGCTCTTACTGCCCTAATATCAGAGGGGAAAAAGGGGGGGGGGGAATGTATAATATACAGGAATACCTCGCATAGCTCGGTTTCAAACAGCGTGGTTTACAAATTGAAAAAAAATTAACTGCGCTACTTTTTTTTTTTTGGTAGTTGTCGGTGCATTGGCTTCTGTGGCCATAATGCACCTCCCAAGGTTTTTGCAGTACTTTGATCCAAGCCAGAGGCGGGATTCGAACCCGTGACCTTTGGGTTGCCAGGCATTGCGTTATGTACCAATACATTTGCTATGTATGTATGTATTATAATGCCAGCACGTAGGCCAATACGTTATGGATTCAAGGCCATGCTGAGTGTTGTCGCAACTCCCATAAATACTGACTCTGCTAGCATTCATACATTAGTAAACACTCTAGATTCCGAGGGGTGAAGTCGTTCAGTGTGCGTAAGCTGTACAAATATTTTTTGCTGTGTATTTTTATTAAAGATTATTTTTTAAAACATTACACCTTTATATGCAAATATGAGTGGAAAGAAGAAATGTAATGGCACTCAGAGTTCTAGATCCAAACATCAAACGAGGTGTGAAGGTACAGGCGTTGCAAAATGACATTCAATGTTATAAAGAGATGTATGCAGATAAAAAGAAGAAAAAAACACTGCACAAACTAAGCTGATCAGTTATTTTTCAAAATAAAAATGCAGTTATACTTCACTTATATTCTTTTGGTATGTACATACTGCAATAAAAATCATTTCTGCTGTACTTACTAGTATTTTTCATTTTTATCATTTTAATTTCTTTTTTTGCAAAAACTTTGTGTGCATAAATTTATGGTAAACTTATTAAAGATTATTTTTTAAAATATATAAAAAAAACTATATATTTTTGCAACTCGACCCATATAATCAAATTGTCGGAATGCATTACATTAAAATACATACTAATAATACCTTGATCAGTGCGGTATTTTTTTTCGCACAAATTAACCGCATTATGCGAGGTATACCTGTATATATGTATATAAAAAATTTTTAAAATGTAAGTAAATAATAAAATCCCGTCCCACGGGACCAGCAAAAATAAATAAGTAAATAAATAAAAATAAAAAGTGAAAAAAATATAAATAAATAAAATAAATAAATAAAAATAAAAAGTGAAAAAAATATAAATAAATAAAATATTAAAAAAAAAGAAAAGGGGAATTAATCATCAGATAAACAATGGTGAGGATAATTTTTATTAACTTATATTCCTACTTTTATTTATAAAGAATATGAAAATATATTTAACAGATGCAGCCATTTAAAATACATGAAAGTTTACATGAAACAAAAGAGCTTACCACACTTGCATCTGTCTGAAGTGGTACCACTTGGGAAATGTCATTTGACACAGAGGATTCAGCTGGTAAAATTTTATTCACTAAGATTTTGCTTTCAGGTAAACTACTCCTTTAAAATAAAAAAATGAAAAATGATGGGTCTTTTACTCTTTCTTACTTTTATTTCAAATAGTAAATTTGTAATTTAGATTTAATCAAGAGGAACTTATTGTCTCAATAATTCTGCTGATTTTTAAATATATTATGGTTTTAAGAACTTTTATTCGTGAGGTAGTCCCTCCCTCTTTTGTAGCCTGATTTAGATTTTGATTTGATTTGGTAGTTGTTGGCGCATCGGCTTCTGTGGCCATATTGCACCTCCCAAGGTTTTTGCAGTACTTTGATCCAAGCCCGAGGCGGGAATCGAACCCGCAACCTTTGGGTTGCCGGGCAGGTACTTTACCCACTCGGCTAGCCCGGTTGGCACCCTGATTTATACATTTACCTTTGTAGGTTATGAAAGGATGTTGATTCTATCCAGAACAACAAATAGATAAAATAGTGTATGTCTAATTATCTTTAAAATAGCAATAAAAACAATTTACTTTTTGTGCTATAGTAGTAGTAGTAGTAATAATAATAGTGATGGAAGAAAGCAAGCTTATGAGCTTATTCAGCATTAGCAAAAAAAAAAAAAAAAAACAATTTCACAACCATTCCCACTAAAAGTTTGTCCAGGTCCTCCTTGAATTTATTTAAGCTGTCAACTTCCACGACAGATGGAAGTTTGTTCCAGCAATTAACCACCCACTTGCTAAAGGCAAATTTCCACACATCTATTCTACAACTGGCTTTCCTCAATTTGAATTTATGCTCCCTCAGGTTCGTAATCTGAGCAAGCGGAAGAATCCCATCAGAATTCAGTGTGCTCAACCCATTCAAGGCATTACACCTCAATCAGATCACCTCGCAGGTGCCTAATCTCCAGCCACTGCAATTTGAAGAACTCAAGCCTTCCTTGGTAAGGCCTTCTTTGGTAAGAGCACTCCGTTCCCCTCACCAATCTGGTTACCCTTCTCTGTACACACTCAAGCAAATCTACATCCTTCCTAAAATGAGGCCTCCAGACCTGTGTGCAGTACTCAAGGCATGACCTGACCACTGCCTTATACAAAGGGATAATCACCTCCTTTTCCTGTAATTGACAAAACCTCATGACCTGTTCTGGCAGCCTGTCTGCATTGCTCAGAAAACTTCATATCTGACTGCACAATCACTCCCAGATCTTTTTCATTTTCTACCACCCTTAAGTGTAGTACCACACGGTATGTTCCAGGGCCGTGCGGTAGATTTTCTCAGTATGATGCAAGTCTTCGAAATGCCGCCCCTATTTTGATTTCGCTGCTTATGCCGCCCCCTTACATTGCCGCCTGATGCAGCCACCTCTCTGTATCATAGCAAGGCACAGCCCTGGTATGTTCCTCTGGGGTTACTTCTACCCAGTGCTTTTTTTGTAAAAAAAAATAGGTGCTGGTACTCATTCTTTGCTATCAGGAAAAATTGAAAATTAAAAGGATATGAAAAGTACTCTAAAAATTTTTTTCTTCCTGATATTGTTACTTTCGTAGTAATGTTTTTGGAATAAGAATAACAAATGTAGTATATTAACACAGTTTATTAAGTATAAATTAATTATTCAAGTATATATAGAAAAATAAGTAAAATATGAATAAAATAAGTAAATATATCGGTCAACTACTGAGTGCCAGGCACTCAGGATGACACAAATGGTCGTTAGTGTAGTATCTGAAATAGAGAGCTTTATGGTAACTGAAAAAAGTTTCTAGTAAAAAAAAAGTTTCGACTTGGCCTAAAACTTAGGAAATAACGAAAACATTGCTATTTGAGTCTTTCCAGTTGTTATGAATGCCAAGGGTGGGAGAAGCGATTAAAGTCTCGGGGGAAAAGTTACTGGCAGGTGAGGGCCGTGCAAGACTCTGCACAGGTGCCTCTCCACCACCACCGCCTCACTGGCTCTCTGAGTATCTCCTTGCCGGGACAATTCCAGCTTTGAAAAATGTTAAAAATACTTCTGGTCGCAAAATTTATAAATGACCTTTATAGAATTATTAACTAACTATTTAGCAACCTTTTTGTCACCAAAAGGAGAGTTACTTAGTACAAAGAGGCGTGCTATCGAAGTGCTATCGAAATGCAATAAAAAATTGGTTTTTTATTTTAGCAAAAAATAAATGATAGATTTCAATTGGAATAGTTTTCCCTTGATAAGCATCGAATAACGCATAGCTAATGTGAAATTGGGGTTTGGAAAGGCAAAAGGCTGCCCTTGCAATTCTACACAAATGGACGGCGATAGATGAGTTGAAAAAGCAAGACCAAATTGTGTTCGATGTGTGGAGTAGCTTACCGGAAATATTTTCAAACATGAACTATATCAAAAAAGAATCAAGAAACGATCTGAACAATGTGAGTCTCTCGGCATGTTTAAATATGAAAATTATGGCATACTTGCCTGATGTTGAGAGACTTGCTCAAGAAGTTCAGCAGCAAAAGTCACATTAATTCGTACCTAATTGGATGTCTGTTATGTTTTTTCAGTATTAATAAATAATATTTCAAAATATATATATTTTTAATAAAACACCTTCCCATTCTATTCCATTTCTTAACCCCCCCCCCACAGCTTGAGCTGAGGTGCAGCTCTTCGGATTCTCATTTTTTTTTAATTAGATCAAAAATGGCTCTTCACTCAAAAAAGGTTGCCGACTCCTGCTTTACAAGGACTCTTTCCTCCTGAACCATACACCTGCCCCTTAGGTCACCACAGGCAGGAATATACTTTTATAAAGTGATGTCAAGGCCTTTCCCCACAGCCCCCCACAGTCTGAGCTGGTGACTCTCCTTATCATACCAACAAGCTGCTGTACTTTACTTTTAATGTATAATATGTATTGTACAAGTGTTAGCTTTGAATCCACAATGATACCAAGGTACTTCCATTGCTTTGCAAGAGAAATCGCTTTGTTTTCCATTTCGATATTTGGAGGTCTACTATCACTCAGCTCCCCTTTCATTAGTATAGCTTTTGTTTTACTAGATGATATTTTTATCTTATGTATTGTGGCCCACTGTAATAATTGGTTTAAGACTACATTTGCTTTTGTTTCCAGTTGCCAGCAAGAGTTCACTCCCACCAGGAGAACCAGGTCATCAGCAAATCTGAAAAATTGGTTGAGATCAAGCTCTTCAGCAGAAACTCATCTATAGCCACATTTCAACAGAAGGGAGCCTAGCACAGAGGAGCCCTGTGGGCATACCCTCTGTAATTCTGCACTGCAGCTACTATGTTTAGTTCTCACTGTAACTATTCTGTTGTGGGGAAAAAAAAAAAAAAAAAACTTTGGCCATTATCAATCCATTGCAGGATAGAAGCCTCCTCAACAAATCATGTTGAGCAGGGGTGGGCAACTTTTTTCGTCAGCGGGCCGAATTAAATTTTCGCATCATTATGCGGGCAGGAATAGATTGAACGATTTAATAAAAAAAATCAGAACCTAAAAAATGTTATATTACTTGAATTACCAAATTATTAATGTATTTTTAAAAAAAATATCTGAATGTCCAATTATCATTGAAAATGCGGCATTCGGCATCAATTTTTCTTTTTTTTTTAATTGGCTCATTTATGGGCTATAAACTATATTAAATTAAAAATTGTAATAATTAGAAAAGGCATAAAACATAAAATATCTCGCACCAATATTATTTTTTTCAATAAGAAGTCAAACAAAAGGAACTTCATTCGATCAATGCTACAATAATAATTAGGAAATAACTCTTTGACGCTGCGTAGAATCACTTGGTTACTGTTGTACTGGCCACGATTCCCGATTGAACCGAATTAAGCCGAACGTTTACGGCGAGTGTAGTCAGGTATGGATTTTCTATATTTATGCATTTACCGAGGGGGCCGGATTCAACATCGTCGCGGGCTGGATGTGGCCCGCGGGCCGGCTGTTGCCCACCCCTGATGTTGAGGGAAAATGGACCATAATCTGACACGCTGGTTCAGTGCGGGTTGGCAGATTGACAATATTTAGCATTCAGGGGCTTGAACTCCAGTCTACTCAAAGAGCGTGTGCCACTGCACTCCTACTCCTGACCACTTGGCTATGGAGGCCTGTTGTGCAAATAGTTTCTTAATAGGCTGAAAATGTTGGCTGGTAATTCCATGTGATGAAATCTTCTGAGGATGCACTTTCCCACCATAAGGTATGAGCAGTGGTGAGCTGTGAATATTTTAATGATGGGCTCGCAGTTTTGCCGACTTTTCAATGTGAAACATCCTTGGGGATTCCTACCGCGGATGACATCACTTCTGTGATGTCATCCGCAGCAGGCTTCTGCCAGAGGTGCTTCTCATGTTCACACTACTAGTCTGCGCCAAGCACTCACTAGTAGTGTGATTAGGGCACATGACGCATTTTTCGTGACCGGTATGATATCTCGAGTCAGCCTGGTCATCATGCCCCCTCCCCTTTACGATAATATCTGGATACGATAGTATCTCGAGTTCTAACTTTTTAGAATTTTTTAATAGTATGATGTCACAATCATACTTTCTGAGTATGATTGCAACAATACAAATATTTGTCAACAATTTTTATTTTTTCATCTTGCATTTTCATAACATTCCATTGTTAGGTGCCCCCGAGCAGCTGCATGCATCGTTTCATATACAAGATTGGCATTTCAAAGGGGTTCTCTTACCAGGAGAGGCTTATATTCTGTCAGTTGCAGCATCTGGAGACTAGGCACCTGCGAGGTGATCTGATTGAGGTGTATAAGGCCTTGAATGGTTTGAGCATGCTCAATGCTAATGGGATTCTTCCTCTTGCTCAGACAAAGAACCCGAGTGGGCGTAGATTCAAATTGAGGAAAGACAGTTGTAGAAAAGATGTGCAGAAGTTTGTCTTTAGCCAACAGGTAGTTGATTGTTGGAACAGACTTACGTCTGTTGTTGTGGAAGTTGATAGCTTAAATAAATTTAAGGCTGAACTAGACAAACATTTGGAGTGATCGGATGGGCGAAATAGGAAGAGGTTTTTTTTTTTTTTTTTGGCTGATGCTGTATAAGCTTGCTTTCTTGCACCATATGCCTCAGCTAATGCTAATAATATTCTTCAAGTTAGAAACTCAAATGGAGAGGGGAGGTGGAAACTTCAAAAATTTTAACAAAATTTTAAGTCCATCTTTATATAAAGTAAATGAAGTGATTGGAAAAAGAAGGAAAAGTATAAAATATCAGCAAGATAGTAAGTCTCCTTTCAGACATAAATTTATCCTAAATAAATGACATGACTGGAAGAGAATTTTGAGGAGTGAAAAACTCCAAGAGAACCAGTGAGATGACATACTTCCTTTATTGGACTAAAATTCTCACACCTGAAATGAAATTTAGAAAAGAAATAATCAATGAAGTTAAACCAAAGATTGTGTGATGTATATAAAAAAAAAAAAGAATGGTAAAAATGTACTTGGGAAAATGTAGAAGGAGTAATTCTGCTGCCAAAGCCCCATCTCTTCAGGGAAAGCTATAAGACACTCCAGCAGGTGAAGAAAGAATGTAGTTTCAATAACACCTGAAGCCTGAAATGTCTGAGATGAGTTAAACCAAAGATTGTGTGATGTATATAAAAAAAGAATGGTAAAAATGTACTTGGGAAAATGTAGAAGGAGTAACTCTGCTGCCAAAGCCCCATCTCTTCAGGGAAAGCTATAAGACACTCCAGCAGGTGAAGAAAGAATGTAGTTTCAATAACACCTGAAGCTTGAAATGTCTGAGATGAGAGGCTGTAGTCCAACACTGCAGCAACCAGTCAGCAAACACCATTCTGACCAGCAAAGCTGTAAAAATGAACTAAAAATGTGAAAATATGAATATAAATACCCACAAATAGTCCCTTTAGTAGGGACAGAGCATCTAATAATTTTATTTAAAATTTCAAATATAAATTTGAGTAATATGCTCAAATTTATCAATGTGCTGTAATTTTGGAATATTTAAAAAATCAAAATTCTGACACATCGAGGATTCTGAAAATCTGTACACAATGGTTAAAAATTAAAAGTTTGGAATTCATTGCTAAAAGCAAATATTTAGTTTTGTGATGAGCTATAAATCAAAACTAATCTTGAAATTTTGTAAAAAGTTTATTCATGTACATAACACAAGCAAAGAACAAATAAAATTCTGTGCCAAGTCTAAAAATAAAAGCCAAGCATTACTGCAAAGTATTCAAGTCAGTCTGCCAGTACTGAGTAGCTGTTAATTTCATGTGCCTTTTATGTTTACAGCACCTATTGGTTGACTGCATGGCACAGTGCTTAGGAGCATTTTGAATGTAGATAGCACATCACTCCTACAATCCTAGAAGAATCCTAGTGCCATTTTAAGCATACAGGGTGATTCAGGAGGAATAGTAAATATTTTGGGAGGTTATAGTATCAATTATTCTAAGTAAAAAAGTTCATATAAACATGTGTCCAATTGTCGATGGATACGGAGATATAGCTGTTTGAAAATGGAATGCACAAAGCCATTATGAGAGGTATTAAAGAACAATAAATGATTTATTGTTTGTATTTATTGACTTTTTGAATGATACAAAACACAAATAATAGACAAAGTTTTTACAGTTCACAATAAATGTTAGAAAATCCCACTGACAACCTCAATGCACTTTGTAACTCTTGTGGTAATATGACGTGTTGTTCTTCTGAGGTTATCTTAGTGTTCCTTTATGAGAGCAGCAGTATCTAAAATGCGAGCAAGCAATTCGTCTCTTGTATTCACCTTTTCTTTGTATACTGCACTTTTCATCCAACCACAAACAAAAATCTAATGGTGTGAGGTCTGGAGACCTTGGTGGCCAATCCATCGTTCAGGGAAAGTTTGATTTAGATATTGTACCACCAGACAGGTATAATGTGGAGGAGCTCTGCCATGATGAAAGTACATACCAATCCTTGTAACCAAGCAAACATCCTCCAATAGTAGCGGAAGTTCGTTTTGCAGAGGCGCCTCTATACCAGGAGAAGCAGTGCACAGCACATGCTTCTTGATTAGACCAGGGTTCGAGCCCGTGACCACCAAATACGGAAGATGCGGAAAGGTCAGAGAATGACCACCGCATATCCCTGGAGCAATAGCCTTAGTTGCTAATGTTCCTAAAAAAAAAAAAAACCAAATAATAAATCGTTTTGCAGAAATTCTGGATAAATGGGCCAGGTAAGACGTTTTGTAACACAACAGGCCCAATGAACTGATTGTCGATGATACCACACCACACATTTACAGGGAAGCGATGTTGAAAATTTGTTTCCAGTGGCATGTGGATTTTCGTCTGACCACCTATGAGAGTTAACGGTGTAGTTGATGCCATCATGGGTGAAAGTAGCTTCATTGCTGAACAGTATTAATGGAATTAATCGGCGATTAGCATTTACCCACCAACAAAATTCCAATCGCCGGGCGCAGTCTCCTGGTTGAAGGTGTTACAGCCACTGTATGTGAAATGGATACAAGCTGTGCTCAAGTAATGTTCACCATACTCTTGTCTGAGGAACACCAATACACATAGGAATTCTTCATGTGCTAATAATAGGACTATGTTCTACTGACTGAAGAATGTGTTCTATTTCATCCACATTTTGTTCATTTGCACATTCAGAAGAAATACGAGTGCTGGGAACTGTACTGGTCTCGCACAGTTTGGTGTAAATACTAGTAAACGCTCTTGAATTCTGCAATTAGGAAATGGACAGTATTCTCTACAAGCAGCAGTACCACTTCCACCACAAAAACCGTAGACAAACACCATATTGGCATATTCAGCATGTGTGAAGATGTCTGACATTCTTAACAACACTTCTAACACCAAACAGCACCAAGTTATAACTGCTTCTTGGTCACATCTGATTCAGGGAGCTGTGCATGGCAGTTTCAAACAGCTGTATCTCTGTATCCATTGAGATTGGACACATGTTTATGTGAACTTTTTTACTCAGAATAATCGATACTATAACCTCCCATAATATTTCTATTTCTCCTGAATCACCCTGTATATGCATAAAGAGTGAATGTATTAGCCAAAAGAAATTATAACTTTGAGAGAAAGAATCAATTGTGAGAATTTTTGAATGTGATGAAAAATAACAGATAAAAACAGCACCAAGCAACAAGGAAAAAAGTATGGAGAACAGCCAAGTTTGATAGACTATGGGCAGATCATGCAGCAGCATAAATATGAGACCAGAATAGACTAGAAAAGCTGTTGTGTTAGATGTAATTAATGAAAGTGAAATTATATCAACACATAAAACTGAGAAAATAATATCATGAACAAAGGCAATAGATTTGAAGGTTTAAGGAAAGTGAAATGAAATAATAAATATCGATTGCAATAACTTCAATAAGACTTGACTATTGAATGCATCGATCCAAATAGTCACATACCTTGATAGTGAAATCATAAAGAAAATATAATTTCACCTGCACTATGACAAACGAGACCACTTCAAATTTCAAGTGGCAATGTGATTACCCATAACTTATTAAACTTACTAACTGGGAAACAAATTTAGCCAAACAGATACATGGCAATGTAATTAGAACCCAAATCAACAGAATAATATGCATTTGTAATACCCCGGAAAATATGCTATGTGCATTAGTAAAGTTAAAAGCCAATTTAGTTGCAAATAATATGCCCATTAAATTCATCACATTCCATATAAATGCGGCTATTCAGGCCAATGTAGTTGAAATCACACTGACATTAATCCAAATTGAGTCACAGAATGCCTTTAACCCCCATTAGTCCCCTGACAAGGCTTGTTGACCGACCACACTGCAATCCGGATGTCTACATTTTAAACCCTATATAGAGCTGTTTGTTGTTTGTTATTTGGTTTTTAGGAGCATTAGCAACTAAGGCCATATTGCTCAGGGAATATGCGGCTTTCCGCATCCTCTGTATTTGGTGGTCACGGACTCAAACCCCGGTCTAATCAAGAAGCGTGTGCTACGCACTGCTGCTCCTGCCCACCTGGCTACGGAGGCACCTCTATATAGAGCAACTAATCCTATAATTTACTTTAGAAATCAACAATTTTCTGGCTGACCTTGTCTGTATTATTCTGCCCATTTCTCCCTTTTATCCTTTATAAATTTCTCCACAAATTTTCCCTCAATAGTTTAAGCATTTTGACACTTAGATAGATTATAGAATGTCTTAATGTACCATTTAAAATTGACTCAAAGTTTGAATAGCATAAAGCTTAATGAGTGGTACTCACCTTAGATATCTGCTACATTACATGAAGTTAGGGCTTAAGGTAGTTTAAAGGTAGTTTAAACTACCTTAAGGTAGTTTAAAATAATTTAAAATGATTTAAAATAAGTTAAGATTATGAACACGGAATTAAAATATGCTCAAGAAAGTAGAAGTGCACAACTTCGTCCCTGGTTGTCATTGAAGAATTGATTTAAACTTTAAAATATGAGACCGGTGAAGCCAAAAGTCATGAACGACGGACTTTCGTATTAACGTCATCAGTTGGCAATACTAAAAGGAAAGGAATTGCATGTTTTTAAAGACTTCTATGTTCCCGTGATGCACTTTGTAACATGTGGGAATATTAGGTGTGTAAGATTAATTTTGTGTTTACGACGTTAAGTTTGGTATTATGGCGGCACCATTCTATAATAACAGCTTCGTATTGAAAGAATTTGTAACTGGATTTTAATTTTACAATTGTGATGGCCGAACACAACACTTCTACTTCCTTGAGCATATTTTAATTCCATGTTCATAATCTTAACTTATTTTAAATCCTTTTAAACTACCTTAAGCCTCAAATTATTCTTCCATCCTAACTTCATGTAACGTAGCAGATTTATCTAAGGTGAGTACCGCTCATTAAGCTTTATGCTATTCAAACTTTTAGTTTAAGCATTTTATTTTCCAGCATATTTTTCTGGCATATTATTTGACATAAACAAAATCATATTGCAAATATAAATATATCTGCTTCACCACACTATCCGATTCAGTCTAGTTAATTATAGATTTTCCCAAATAGTCAAAAACTGATTCCAGTGCACCACGGGACTAGACAAAATCACTGTAGGAGGATGTAAATAGTTATCCGACTGAGCATACATTGATTATTGCACTGTAGAAAAGTGATACCAGTCCTTGCCCAGTGGATAACATTATAATTTAATATTAATATTACATTATAACTTCTATGTATCTATCTTTAATCCTAATTTTATCAAAAATTACTTCACATTAACATTTACAAATTTATTAGTTAACATCAAAATGATCCATTAATATCTGTCTGCCATTTGTCCAACATTAACATAGACTTGTGAAAACCTATAATTAGATAAAATAATTATGATTGCTGCCAGGACAGCAAATTGGCAGATGGTGCCCCTTGAAACCTATAAATTCAGCCATAGACTGATATATGGTCTCTTATAACAACAGCCATCGACAATGTTTTTCAGAAATTTCAGGTAAATACTGCAGTATTTTACATTGATGCATACCCATTGGCTTTGGGTTCCAATCCCAGCTTGCTGTAAGTACCAAACATAAAATTAACTTTAGGTCAAATTTTATCAAAATTAAATGGGATGTACCAAAATTGAAAATAGGTAATTAATAATAGTAAAACTGTTATTGGGACCACAGAAACGGATATACATGAGGCATTCATTTCATATGGCTATCTGCCCATTCAAAGTCCCTAACGAAATAGAGATGGCCTTAACGTTAACTGGAGAGATGGCCATGTGGATTAATGTATTTTTTCTATTTCCTCCTAACCCTTTTATATTCCTTTTCAAATTGCTCTTTTATTGTTTCTTCAACATGTGCTTTAGTTATAAGATCATAAAAATTCAAATTTTAGTATTTAACTAGCAAAAATAGGGTTTAACATTAATAATAAATAGGTGAACTGGTATTGCCTGAAATATATTGAACCAGTTAATGCCTGAAATTCCTGGCATCCAAATTAAATATACACCAGCAAAAACAGATCCAATAATAAATAGGATCATATCCAAAGTAAAACAATGCGTGCATAATGTTTAATATTATATATAATGTATGTACAGGCTGGCCTCGATTAACACGATTAATTCGTCCCACGAGCACATCGCGCAAAATGGAAATGCATTAATCAAATATAATAATCAATAGGAAAAATTATAATTGGTCTTTGACCTTCTGGAATGTCCATAAAGAATTTTAAAAATACCTTTTAAATAACTTTTTAACAGTATACAATGTAAAAGATAATGAAAATAATTATGGAATTAAATGTTTATTGCATAAAACACTGTTCCTAAACTGTGCGCCACGGAATATTTTAAATTTTCGAGGGAAACACAGCGATACTCGACATCTGTCGGACACCGTGCGAACTACTAGCTTGAGGTAGTTCACGGTTTCAACATTTCTTATTAAGTTGTTTGAACCTAACTACTAAACGGAACTGTTGGGTATTTCTTTTGGTCTGGGTGCGCCTTGAAAAAATTATTGAGACACTAAGGGCACCGTGAACCAAGAAAGTTTGGGAACCTCTGACATAAAATACACAATGAAGAAATGACTGTTGAGGAAATATTTGAACAGTGTTTACTTTCTCTTTTCATCAAATCAATTTCCGATAGCCAACAACAATTTTCTGGGCCCTGGCAAAATAAATATTGCAGAGAACCTCACCACCTTTTGTTTGAGGTTCTCTGCGATACGAAAGATTTCATCTAGTTCTTTTATCGTTATCTCCTTCGCAGTAACATTTTCATCTAGCTCATTTAAAAATTTAAATTTAATGCAAGTGACTTTATTGACTTTATTAGCAGGAAACAAACAAGTAACATGTCTTCTTCCGATGGTTGATGGAACACACCGAGGCGGGCAGCAGGAAAATGTTGGTTTATTGCCTGTCCGACTCGCGGTAAGCTTAACGTGTGATTCAAATCTTTTTCAACTACTGCATAAAAAAAAAAAAAAAAAAAAAAAAAAAGATTGTGTTAACTGGAAATTTGCATCATGTAAAGTGAAAAGTGGTATAATTTTTTCAATTAGCATTAACTGAAAATCGCATTATGCGAGGCCTGGCTGTATAAAGAATAATAAAGGAATAGTCATTACTTACTTGTTCGAAGAACTGAAAGTATCATTTGGCAAAACAGAACTTTCAGCATCAGCAGATTTTATACTGACTGATCCATTAGATACAAAGGAACTCTCCACATTGTGTTTTGTATTAATAGGTTCATCTGGCAAAGAGCTTTCTTCTTCTTCTTCAGCAGCAGCATCATCATCTGTTTTTGTGTTAGTTAATTCAGAATGAGAAGGTGGAAAAGTACTAGGAACATCAGGTGATGAGAGGCTTTTTTCGATAGCAATTTTCTTGTGTGTTTTAGGAGAATCCAATTCTGCCGATACAAATTTTTCAGAAAGCTCACTTGCACTAACAGAATGAAAATTACTTTGTTCTGATGCTGATGATATTGTGTTCTGTGGTGGTGATGATGACAATGGAAAAGAGAATTCTGAACTCCTTTTTATAATCTTTTGAGAAGTCTTCCTGTATCTCCTGTTTTTGCTGCTCATAGTCGAGACTGATAACTTAAATTTTGTAGATGGATCTGAATCATCGGATTGATTTCTCGACCACTGTGTTTCAGATGAGTGTACTTTATCACCTTCTGAATCCAAACTGTTAACAGCATGTATTCTAGCATTTGCAAAATCTCCAGATATATTATTATTTGGTGATGACTGATCAGTTGCTGAACTAGTAAAGTCTGGAGAATATAACCAAGGGTCTTTCTGTGGCAAAGTATCACCAATTACATTTTGTTCTAATATTTCATTTTTTGCTGTCTTAACACTATAAGTCTCGATTTCATTTTTATTGTTGCCACTGGATAGTCCTGTAAAATAAGAGATTGACTGTTATTGATTATTTCTATAGATATAAAATACTAGCATAACAAAGTAGAAATGTCAGGTGTATACATTTGTTATACTTAATTAAAAATCTAATTAATATATATATATATATATATATATATATATACAGTTCTGCCTCTATAATTAAAGGAAACTAAAGTTAAATATTATTCAAACTGCCACCAAACCAATGTTATCCAACTATGGAGAAAATATTAACAATACTAATCTTATAAAAACAGCTGAGAGCAGCTAACCTTATAAAATCTTAACCTACATCTTTCTTCTGTGAAAAAATAAGAGTTGAAAGGTCAAGCTCAGCTTAACATCAGGTTCTTTCTTGAAAACAACTCACCAGCCCCACCAACCTGCTCAAGTGCCTACACACCTCCCCTCTACTCAAGTGCATAACTGCTATCTACAAGAGATAAAGATATTGTTGGGATATCAGAGACATGGTGTCACACAGACATAAGCAGTGCAGAAATGGAATTTGGAGAGTACAATGTGTACAGAAAGGATAGACAAGACAGGAAGGGAGGAGGGGGTTATGCTGTTAGTTAAGAAACACATAAAATCTAAGGAAGAGCATCCAATTGATGTTGGTGGATAATGCAATGTTGAGTATGTTAGGTGTGACATAAGCATTGGGAAAAGAAAAATGAGAGTAGGTGTGTGTTATAGGCTTAATGAATCTGATGAGTATAATGATCAATTGTGCAGAGAAATAAAGTGAGCCAGTAAATCAGAGTGTCTTATATTGGGGAATTTTAACTTTCCAGATATCAACTGGAACTTGAGGGTTGGTCACTCGAACACTAGCAATACTTTTGTGGATTTATTGGATGACTATTTTCTACAGCATCATGTTTGAGAAGCAACCAGAGGGAGTAATACTCTTGATCTGATTATCAGCAGTGATTATTCATGCATTAAGAATTTGCAGATAAAGGAACCACTGGGGGAACAGTGATTACAATGTACTGATGTGAGAATTACTTAAAGATGTAATTACCATCAAGGCTAAAGGGAAGGGATATTGCTTTCGTAAAGGTGACTACAGGGGTCTCCGACAATTTTTAAATTCTGTACAGTGGGATCAGCTGATAATGTTACCAACGTTGAATTCGAAATGAGAAGCCTTCAGAGACTTAATTTTGGAGGCTACTAGGCTTTTCATTCCAACTAAGAAATACTGTTCAACGTTTAGGCCTAAATGAACGTCAGATGAACTAATGATGCTCGTGGCAGAGAAGAAAAATGTATGGGATGCATATAAAGTATCAGTTGACAATGAATCTTATGGCAGATATAAACTAATCTGTAATTAAGTCACAAAAGAGGTTAGGCAGGCGAAGGCAGATTATGAGAAATCCTTGGCAAAGGATGCAAAGAAAAACAGCAAAGAGTTCTTTACTTATGTAAACTCTAGAAGGAAAGGGATGAATCAGATTGGACCACTTAACATAGATGGGTTGACTACTGATGATCATATACACGTAGCTGATAAACTGAATGAGTATTCTGCATCTACATTCACACGTGAGGAGTTATTCAATGAGGGGAGTGTCAGAAGTTCGTCAAACCCTAACAGGGTGCTAAGTGATTTTGTAATAACTGAGAGAAAAGTGGAGGAGAAATTGAAGTTAAACATAAAAAAGGCACCTGGGGTGGATGGGATGGGATCTATCCAGTTATATTAAAGGAAACAGCAAAGGAAGTAAGCAAACTCTTAGCCATAATTATGAGAGCTTCCTTGGGCTCAGGGGAGGTCCCCATGAACTGGAGGTGTGCAAATGTATCACCAATTCACAAAGAATTGGTTCAAAAGGTGACACAAGTAACTATAAACCTGTTAGTTTAACTTGTGTTCCGGGGAAAATAATGGAATCACTGGTTAAAGAAGCATTGCAGGATCATCTAGACAAGACTGCAGTAATAGTTAAGATACAGCATGGGTTTTTTAAAGGAAGGTCTTGTCCGACCAATTTGTGGATGCTATTATGTGGTCACAAAGGAACTGAATGCAAAAAATAATTTTGATATTATATAATATCAAAGTTATTTGGATTTCAGGAAAGCTTTTGATACTGTTGCACATGGAAGACTGCTGTACAAATTGGAGAGATATGGCATTAAGGGTAAGTTGCTACAATGGATAAAGGGATGGTTGAGTGGGAGATGACAGAGAGTGGTAATCAATGGACACTGCTCTTTGTGGACAAATGTTATTAGAAATCTTTATTGCAATAATAATAATAATGGTAATACAATGGATACATTGCAATAAGCCCTTCACGGCCACAAGGCCAGGGGTTAACAGTGATATTACAATATGTAAGAAAGGAAATTAATAAATTAAATATAAAATACATATATGAACGAATCAAAAGTAAATGGAGCTCAACACTCAAAGTATAACACAATTATAAACATCACAATGAACAAATAATATACAGGTGGAAAATTACAAGGCTCATTGGTAAGCCATCTTCATGTCGCATTTCTGGATTGCGGCGTTAAGGCGAGCTTCAAGGAGCAGAATCAGGGACGGGGAAGTACAATTTAAGGATGCGGCGTTTATACTCCTTATCACTAGAAAACTTATTAAGGTCAGCATCCAAAGACTGGGCACATGGAAGTAGCTGATATGGCAGAAACCTATCGGATAGGTGGAGACGGCTGAGATGTGGGCATAGAGCTGTAGTCGCTCTGAGGGAAGGCTGAGGGACTCTCCAAGAGCACAGGTCCCAGAATGATGGCACCGAGATCTTTCCAGTAATCATTTTTACAGTTGTGGTAAGGCATTTCACCTTAATCAGCGTGGGAAGCCTGTGAATTTTTATCAAACTGGCCATTTCAGTTCCTTAACTGTGGAGGAAGTTTATGTTTGTTTATGACCCATTTTAAGAGCCAAAACTCAGTAGAAAAGAGTGGTCGAATTGTGCTAGGGGCGGCAGATGCCCATACTTCTGCAGCATATAGAAGCGGAGAGTATACCGTGCTTTTTATATATCTTCTGGTGATCGTTACTTCATTAATGTAATGCAAATGCTGTTTGGCCATCCATCGGAGTCGAGCTGCTGATTAGCTGCTGATTAGTAGAGTTCCCCAAGGTTTGGTGTTGAGCCCATTGTTGTTTTGTATATTTATGAATGATATTGATAGGAAGGTTGGCAGGGTTGTTAATGACAGTAAAGACAGTATGCTACTCCAACTGGATCTAGATAAGTTGAGCAAATGGGCTGAGAAGTGGCAATTGAAGTTTAACATTGACAAATGGAAAGCACTGCATATGGGTAGCAATAACCGAAGGGAAACGTACCAACTGTGTGGTACTACACTCAGGGAAGTGGAAAGTGAAAAAGACCTGGGGGTAATTGTGCAGTCGAATATGAAGTTTGCCGAGCAGTGCAGACGGGCTGCCAGGGCAGGTCATGGAGTCTTGTCAATGATATAGGAATTTTGCTAGCAGGGATAGTGATGTGATTATCCCGTTATACAAGGCAATGGTCAGGCCACTCACCTAGAGTAAGGTGTAAGGTGTAAGGTATGTTAGTGTCTAACGGCTCCTGGGATTTCTCCCATCTCCGCGGGTATACATTGTATCGGGGCCAGAGATTTGAAGTATGTGGGGGTCGTGTGCTGTATATTGTGTTGTGCCCTTTGTTCCTCCGGTCTATTAGCCGCCGAGCCCCTAGTGGGACCCGACGTTACCACACCGTGCCACGGGGAGGCTGACCGGGTGCACCACTGATGATAGAGTACTCTGGCGGATCCTGCCACCTACTTTCCTGGGATTTCAGTGGCTAGGACCAGATTTGAGAATGAGATAAACGCTGTTTCTTGAGCAACGGTTGTAATTTTAACAGAGCGTAGGGTTGTTCGCTGATAACTTGTTCTAAGGCCAAATAGGTCGGGCAATAATTTTGATGTATTTAGATTTAGACCTGTGGGGCGCATATATATATATATACACACAAAAAAAAAAAAAAAAAAAAAAGTTGTGCAAGAGAAAAGTAAGGGAGGTAGGCAGAAGACTGGAGGGTAGGAAACAGAAGAAGAGGGCCGACAGGGAAGATGGCCCCTGATGACAGTGTGGCATGCCCAGTGCCTCACCAGAAAGGAGTGGGGTGGACAAAAAAAAAAACCACCTCACCACAAAAAAAAAAAATTATTTTGTAAGAGAAAAATAGGGGGAGGGAAAGGAAAGATGGAAGGAAACAGAAGAAAGAAGCCAAAAAAAGAAAAAAAAAAGAGAGAGAGAGAAAGAGAGATACCCCGCAAGTGCAGGGTAGGTACAGCTAGCACGGCCAGTCAGTTGGAGCCAACACTTGGTGGAAATCCAGCAGTGTCAGTGCTGCTATGGTGGATGGGTCATGTTCAGGAAGGTCATTGGGACTCCATTTGGTGAGTCTGTGTCGCATCCAGACTGAAGGCTGGTCCAGTAGTCCATGATAACGAACAGTGGGGTGGTCAAAACTGGGAGTCCAAGATATGATGGTCAAGTCCAGGGATCGATGGTAGGTCTCTTCTTGATAAGATGTGTCACGTCTGGTCGGGAGAAGTTGGTCCAGGAATCAATGATGAGGAATTTGTCAAGGTATGTGTGGACCCTGTCTTTGATTGCGCTGTTGTTATTGTCCCAACCAAGTGGGGAGACCAGTCGACTACTTGAGATGTGAATGATCAAGTTGGGTTCTGTACTCTGGATGGTTTGTTGGTCAAGTCTTATTGATTCAGATGCTAAGGTGGTGGTAGCGCTTTTTGCCTGGTAAATAGGTCCATTGCAAATTGAGTCAGGGCTCTGTAAGTTTCTTCATTCTGTAGGGTGAGGTGTTCTTGATTTTGGTAGTTGAAGCATAGTCTCGTTGTTAGGATCCTCCTGATGTCCTCGTAGATTTCACAGCTGTGGGCAAGGTGCTCCCACGTCTGATCCTCTCCACAGTGACAGCGGGGTGAGTCTGAAATTCTGAAGTCGTGTAGTTTTTTCTGGAAGGAGCCATGTCCAGTGAGGAGGTAGGTAGCATAGAGTCCCGGTGAAAACCAGACAGGTGTGAGGGGGTAGGAATCTTTTGGTGACAGCGCCTTTAGTTGAGGTCTGCCATCTTTCTTGCCAGGTGTCTGTTAGATGTTCATTAAGTCTCTTCTTTTCAGCATTTCTATTATTTGCTGGGTCAGTGGTGAAACCTGCACAGGTAACTGCTCTTCCTTTGGCTATTTGATAGAGCAACCCATGACGAACAATCTCCAGGTCCAGTGGAAGAGATCCAGTGAGAACCTGAAGTGCATGGGTACTGACAGTGCGACAGGCACGCGAGGACAGAAGGAGAAGAGAGCGCTGGATAGTTCCTAGGCGCGATCTGTTTACTACTGTATTGGCCTTCTTGTACCAGACTCCAGAGGCATAGGTGATAACCGGGATGAAAACTGCCTTATAGAAGAGGGATAGCGTTCTCTTCTTTAAGCCCCAGTCCTTCCGGGCAACTCTTGAGACTTGGGCAGCATACTTCCTGATCTTAATCCTGAGTTGATCTAGATGAGGAGTGAAGGAAAGGTTTTTGTCTAAGATCAAACCTAGATATTTAAGCTCTGTTTTTAGTTTTACTGTAACACCATTAACCTTGATTTGGGGCGGTCTTCTCAAATCAAGGGTACCTTTTAGTAGGATCGAATGGGTTTTCTCTGGGGAGATCTTTAGGTTGTTATTCTCTGCCCAAGCTTGAAGGGTGGAGATGGCCTGGTTGGCAGTTGCTTCTAGTTGCGCTCTGTTATTGGCAGAAAAGAGCATGACCAGGTCATCTGCATAGGCCTGGGTTTGTACATTGTTGAGTTTGGTGTTCAAGAAATCATCCAGCACCAGATTCCAGAGAAGAGGCCCCAAGACAGATCCCTGAGGGCATCCCCTGAAGACTGGTCTGGAGACACTGCAGTGGGGAGTGGACACGACAACTCGCCGGTCCTGGAGATAGGTCTTGATGCATCTATATAAGTTTTCTGGGACTTGCGCCCTCCGGAGCCTGCCAAGGACGCTGGGCCACCAGAGGGAATCGAAGGCACCAGCAAAGTCGAAGGAGATTAGAAGAAAGTATTTGGAGTTGCAGTTGGTAGCAGCTTCAATGATTGTTTCCAGTGCATCTACCGTGGAGCGTCCTTTCCGGAAACCGTACTGGTTAGGTGAAGAGAGACCAGCATCATTGTAGTGGGCTTCTATTCTATGGGAGATCATCCGTTCTAGAAGTTTGCTGAAGACCGGCAGCAGTGCAATGGGCCGATAGGATTGTGGCAGATCGTGTGGTTTGGTTGCATTCTTCAATATAAGTCTAACAGTTGCAGTCCTCCACTGTGTGGGGAAGAATCCTTGGTGAAGACAGTGGTTTAACAGGTTGAGTATGGTAGTGGGAATAAGTTCAATGGCTTTCTGGACGATTTCTGGATCGAGCATGTCTCTGCCCGGAGCCTTCTTGTTTCTGATTCTAGATGCAGCTAAGTTGAGCTCGGTTGGGGTGAAGGGTTCTTCAATTGTAGTTGTGCGATATGTTTCATTTTCCATGCAGAGCTCTAGCTGTTCCATTGTGTGTGGGTCAGCAGGCTGCTGGAATGTAGCATCTAGAATATTATTGATTGTATCTTGCCACGATCTGGTGTAGAGTCCATTTGGTAATTTTGTTGTTGATACGACCTCGCCTCTGGGAAGCTTGTTAGTGGTCACTTTGTACACAACCCCCCAGGGATCGGCGTTCCCTTCAGTGCTTACCAGGGCTTCCCATGAGCGCCTTTTGCGCTGTTTTATTGTTGTGGTATACTGGTTCCTGGTCACTCGATATTGCTGCAGTAAAGCTTCTGTTTCTTCTGGAGGCCATGTTCTTCTTGCACGTTGATAGCGTTTTCGTCGGTAAATGACTTCGCGTCTAAGAGCCTGGAGTTCTGGTGACCACCACGGGACAGCACTAGGTGTGAATCTCTTCTTTTTGATAGCCTTGTTTGCAGCATTAGTGACGAGCTGTGTAATTGTGCGTTGATGCTGGTCTGGGCTGAGGCCGCTAGGATTGAAGCGGCTAGCTGCACTGGTCAATTCCTCCTTAAAAAGGTTCCAGTCAGCCTTATTCAGGGCATATCTTCTTTGTTGAGTTCGGTTGGTTGGTTGAGTTACTAGTGAACGGTGTAGTTGGAAGGTTAGTACCCTGTGGTCAGAGGTGGTCCAGTCCTCACGGACTGTCCAGGAAGCAAGGTGTTGAGCAATGGAGCTTGAGGCTAAGGTGACATCTATGGTAGCTTCCCACAGGGTACTTGAGAAAGTTGGCAAGCAGTTAGGTTTGTTTAGAATGACTAGGTTGCTGTTAGATAAGTAGTCCTCAAGACGTTGGCCATTTCTATTTCCTCTGTGATTTTGAGTTCGGCTATGCCAGGCTGGGGACCTGCAGTTAACATCAGCCCCTATAATGAGCTTTGCATTTGGCATTTGTAGCTGGATGGTCTGTAGATATCGGGTGGCAGGAAGAATATCTTCCCCCGGTCGACAGTATATCGAGACTAAGCAGAATTGTCCCAGTGGTGAAATTACATGGGCGCACACAGCCCAGCTAGTACACAGATCAGTGATTTTGGTGACAGTCAGTTCGGGATTGCAAACGACGATCGCGGCCCAGGGTGTGTCACCATCAACCTGGACCACTTTAAATCTCAAGGGGTAGCCTTTTACCTCCTTATTATGGGTGTATGGCTCCTGAAGAAGCAGCACATCTAAGTTCTCTTCATCTGCCTTTTTGACCAGTTGTGCAGCAACAGCCTTGGACCTCTGAGCGTTATGTTGTGCTATTTTCACAGTGTGGATATTTACGTTTGGTCTGTTACTCCCCATAATCTATTCTTGACTGTTGAGCACTTCTGGCTTTGAGATAAACTGGGCAATTGCTGTCACGGAGTGAATGGTTGGCTGGCACCTTTAGGGCCTTGCAATTGGCACATGTGGGAGGTTGAGACTTATTGGGGCATGTAGCGTACTCATGCCCCATTTCGGCACAGTGGCCACAGGTGGGCAGATTTTGCCTGCACGTGTGCGTGGTTGGCCAAAACGGCAGCACCTGAAACATTTGGGGACAGCTACATGCTCCCTAAAGCGGTGGCTGCCCCAGTTGATGTAAATTCTTGTTTGCTGGGAGAGGATCTTCCAGGCCTTGGGTGATAGCTCAAAGACCCAGTTAATGGTGTGCCCAGCTCTGGTTTTTGTTTGGAATTTAGGGATTATGTGAGAAGTCGATTCTTCATCTGGGAGTTCCTGTTTCAGGTTTCTGTGGAAAATTTCGCTTTGCAATTCCTCTGGAGGGAAATCCTTGTCCACATCTAGTACCAGTATACAAGGGCCCTTTTGCCTAGGGGGCTCGGCCAGGAGTCCCAGAGATGGTATTTTAGGGTTCTTGATAATCAGTTCAGCATCCTCTTTTGTGGCTGTTTCTATAATTACTCCTGTATTTCACGTTTTGCGAATTGACTTGATTTTAGTGTTCTTTAAGTCATCTGTCAAGGAGTCCATGACAGTCTTCTTGACCTCCTCACTGGAGACAAACAACCTTCATTGGTAAGGGGTTTAAGTACCACTAGGTTAGGTCTGGGTGATAGCGTTTTCTTCAGTGTAGTCCGTAGATTGGCACCTGAATTGTTTGTCTTGTTTCCCAGTTCCTGAGATTCGGGAATAAAGTCCGGTGGTGGCTTCCTCAGCGCTTGGGCATATGTGGAGTCGCGCTGTCGCATTTGTTTTACTCCACAGTCAGTGTAGGCTTCCAATTTTGCAGTTGCCTTTTCGCTTTCCAGGTGAGTCTGGATAAGCAGCGATTCCAGTTTATTCCATAGGGTGACGATTTCTGCCCTAAGAAGTGTTGTAACTCGGTTGGTTGGTTCTTTGAGCAAGTTCTCCAGTGCTACTTTGAGATGTAGCGATTGTTGGATAACTGTCCCCTCAGGCATGTTGGGATCAAGAGGGAGGTCAGGTTGTCTCATGTCTGTGTATTCAGTTTGGGAGAGGGGGGGTTCCATGGTCCCTCTGTTTTGAGATTTTGACCTGGTTTCCCGATTAAATTTGGTACCGATTGGTTTTTTGTTCTTCTTAATGGGGGGTTCAGTTTGAGATTCTTCGTGTTGCTCTGCTATTTTAGGGTTGTCGGTCACTGGCAGGGTTGTGTTTACAGCCGATTTCCTCGATTTACCCTCCATTTGAGCAGATACGAATTGGCGAGTTCACTGCGGATGAGCGAGTGGCGAGACAGTCTCACAGAAGGAACTCAGAAAATGAGGGCAGATGATACCCACTGCAAGTTAGTAGGTGAATCAACTTAAGAAGTGCTACACAAGAACAGCTACCACCAATAGGATTTACAGTATAAGTCACGTGCTATTTGCCCTGCGATGACATCCATATGGTCATTATAATGGTATTAAGTTAGACCAGTGATTATTATTTATAGCTTGCAAAATTGTTTAAATCAAGTGGCACAATTCAAATTTCTGCCGAAACCGTGGGGGCAAAAACAGCCGTTCACATCCAGTATCGGCACACTGCGAATGTGTCGCCGAGGACTTCCTTGCCACAAGAGAAACTATATTCGTCGTAACGCAGAAGCACACGACATTCAGTAACGTCTTTTAAGTTTTTGTTTTCTAATTTGAGTGTAGTAGGGAGATGAATGCTGTGAGCAGCAGGTGGTCGCGGGAGGGCAATTACTGCCAGAGGCGTAGAGTGCGACTAAGTAGCTCTCACTAAAGGGAAGCTTAAGCAACAAGTGACCTTCGCTATGATTGTACTCACACAGGGGGATCACCCTCCCCAGTCAATAGTGCAGTTCAGCCGTGGTAGCAACAGAAATATGTGTTTGCTACACTTTCCAATTCTAGAACAATGCCGCCAAGGTGGGCAGACACATTGTTACTAGCGTTGGATCGAACGAGTTGAAGTGCACGAGAATGGCCCAGAAAAACGAAAACCTGATCTCACCACTGAGTTCCTCTTCCTTAAAAACCTTTGTATGGCACAAATCCAAAAGCTGACACTATTTTAAACTGATTAAAACTATCGATATTCACGGAGCGATTTGCAGCACGTGTTACCAAGAAGGAGGTCTGGAGGCCTCATTTTAGGTTTGGTTTGGTTTGGTTTTTTAATGGCGCATTGGCAGCTAAGGCCATAATGCGCCAAGACAAATTTAAAATCTTATTAAACATTTTGGTAGCAAAGGCTACCACGTCAAACAATTAATTATTATGTTTAAAGAGGTATAAAAGTAAAAGCATAAAACTTAGATCTTTGTATAAACATTAATAAATTGTAAAAAGTTAAAAACGTCAGACATATTGTCTCTGTCACATATTATCTGACTGAGTGTAAAAGGCTCAGTCAAATTATTAAAATCAGTAAAATACAAGCGTCGTGCTTCAATAAAAACAGGACATTCTACAAAAATGTGATTGACGGTTAAAATTACGTTACATATCTCGCACATAGGTGGGTCATCCGCCCTCAGCAAGTAGGAATGCGTTAGATGACTATGACCTATGCGGAGCCGAGCAAGAACAACTTCCTCTCTTCGGTCCCTGCGTAGACTGGACTGCCATTGCGCAATTACAGGCTTAATACGATGTAATTTATTTGTGGCCTGTCCGTGCCAAGAATCTTGCCATTGGGAGAGTAATTTAGAACATATTATTTGCCTGTAGTCTGTATAGGGGACTGACAGACAATGATTATCCAGGGAAATGGCTGATTTAGCAGCGGCATCAGCCGATTCATTTCCCCTGATCCCAATGTGGCTTGGGATCCAGCAAAAGCGAATATCATAATCCAATTCTATGAGAGAAAAAAGAATCTGCCGGATCCTGGACAGGATCGGATGAGGGTTAAAACTCACCGATACCAGAGCCTGTAACGCGCTTGATGAATCACAATAAATCATATACCTCTGGTAGTCGCGATTTTTAATGTGATCTAGGGCTGATTGTATTGCATGCAACTCAGCAGTATAGATGCTAGTTTCTTGTGGGATCTTATAGGATAATGTTTTGTGAGGGAGCACAACAGCAGATCCCACATGACATTCTAACTTTGAGCCATCTGTATAGATTGGCAGAAAGTCAGAATACTGCTGTCTATGTGATGCAAAGAGTTGCTAGTAGACAGATGGCGGTGTCGTAGCCTTCTCCCAGATCTTAAGGGAGAAGTCGCAGGTTGGAAAATAAGCAAGCCAAGGTGGAAAGAATTGCCTTGGTGATTGTGCAACATTGTCTACCGACAATTGAGCTCATTCAGCAGCCCTTGAATGCGAATACCAAAAGGTTTGTTGGCAGTCCGACGGGTGTTGTAGAGGTTTTCCCAGCGCGGCTCAAAAACGGATGGCCACGTGGGATGATCGTGCAGGGATTTTAATTTGAAGGCGTACTGTAAGGACAACTGCTTACGTCGAAGAGACAGAGATGGTTCATTTGCTTCAACATAAAGGCTTTGGACAGGAGATGTGCGAAATGCTCCAGTGGCTGTCCGGATGGCTTGATGGTGGATTGGATCTAACCACCGAAGTGCACTATCTCTAGCAGAACCATAAACCTGAGACCCATAGTCGAGTTTGGAACGGACAAGTGCTCGGTAAAGGCGAAGAAGGGTAGAACGATCTGCGCCCCATGAAGTTGATGAAAGGGCACGAAGGATGTTAAGCCCTTTGACACATCTTGTCCTCAGCTGACGAATGTGTTGTAAAAATGTCAGCTTTTTGTCGAAAATAAGTCCAAGGAATTTGAATTCTGCTAAAACTGGGATGTTATTTTGCCCAAGCCTTAATTCTGGGTCAGGATGAAGATTACGTTTGCGACAGTAGTGTACACAAACGGTCTTCTGTGATGAAAATCTGAACCCATTAGCCAAAGACCAAGCTGTGAGACGATCAATGGTTTTCTGCAGTTGCCTTTCAATGACCCTCATATTGCATGAATTGCAAAATATAGCAAAGTCGTCTACATAGAGGGCATTGTTTACAGTGGGTGGAAGTTGTTCTGTGATAGAGTTTATTTTGATTGCGAAAAGCGTAACACTTAGAACGGATCCTTGTGGGACTCCCTCTTCCTGAGAGAAAACTCGAGAGAGGGTGGATCCTAAACGGACTTGAAACTGGCGATTCGAAAGAAAGTTTTTAATAAAAACAGGAAGGTTACCTCTAAGACCAAAGTTATAGAGGTCTTTTAAAATTCCAAATCGCCAGGCTGTGTCGTACGCTTTTTCAATATCAAAGAAAACTGCTACCAAATGCTCGGATTTAATAAAAGCATCACGAATGGACGTTTCCAATCGGATTAAATGATCCAGAGTGGATCTATTTCTTCGGAAGCCGCACTGTGTCCTGGAAAGCAGACCATTTGTTTCTAAATACCATACGAGGCGTGTATTAACCATTCTTTCCAGGACTTTGCAAAAACAGCTTGTCAGAGCAATAGGACGATAATTACTTGGATTGCTAGGATCCTTTCCTGGTTTTGGGAAGGCAAGAACGATTGCTTTCCGCCAGGAATCCGGAAATTGTTTATTAAGAAAAATTCTGTTAAACAGAATTAAAAGGTGATCCTTACATTGTGGTGTGAGGTGTTTTACCATTTCGTAGTGGATGTCATCGGGCCCCACAGCACTTGCGTGCGTGAGAAAGAGTGCAGCATTTAACTCCTCCTGTGAAAAGGGCTTGTTATACGATTCAAGCCCTTTTGAATAGAAGTTCAGGGGGTTTTTCTCATTTTTCTCTTTCAGGGCCAAAAACTCTGCGGGAAAAGATGTTATTGCAGAGATTTTTGCAAATGTTTCCCCTAAAATATTTGCAACTGCAGTTCGATCTGCAATTGGACATCCGTTGTGCTCGAGGATCACTGAAGGGCATGGTGGATATTTTCCCTTCATTTTCCGGATCTTATCCCAGACTACTTTTGAGCTAGCAGCCTGAGTTATGGAAGATGTAAAACGAATCCAAGATTTCCTTTGGCTCTGACGTCGTACATAACGTGCTTTTGCACGTGCACGTTTGAATGATATTAAATTTTCAGTGGTGGGATATCGGCGGAATATCCCCCACGCTTTGTTTTGTGCTCTTTTTGCTGCCGTGCATTCTGAATTCCACCAAGGTTTGGGAAATAGTGGGAACCGGCTGGATGATTTTGGGATTGCAATTGCAGCTGCTTGGACAATCGTTTCTGTGACATACATGACTGCTTCATTGATTGGCTCCTGACTGACTGTAGTGATGTCAAAGTTTGCCAGATATTGAAAGGCATTCCAGTCAGCCTGATCAATCTTCCACCGCGGTAAACTAAATGGCAGGCAGGGTCTACCACTAGTTAGGGTTGTTATCACGGGGAAGTGATCACTTCCATATGGATTTTCTTCCACTTCCCAAGTAAGTGAAGGAAGGAGAGAAGGGGAGCAGATAGAAAGATCAATGGCAGAGAATGTACGGGTAGGCATGTGGAAGAAGGTGTTTGTTCCCACATTTAGGAGGGAGAGATCATTGTCAGTGAGCATATGCTCTATGACTCGTCCCCTTCCATTGATGTCAGCACTACCCCACAGAGTGTTATGTCCATTGAAATCCCCAAGAATTAAACAAGGGGAAGGCAATTGCATGATAAGATCATCAAGGTCTTTCTGGGGGATGTCAATCCCAGGTGGCAAATAAACAGAGCAGACAGTTAATAAGAACCCCACTGTAAGGCGAATTGCTACAGCTTCAATGCTAGTTGTAAGCTGCAAAGCCTGAAATGGGATCTGGTTGCCGACGAGGATTGCGACTCCTCCGTGGGCAGAACCATCCACAATTCTATCCTTACGAATGATGGTAATGTTATGCATGGTGGGGTCATCATTTGCCTTTAAATAAGTCTCCTGTATGCAAAAGCAAACTGGTTTGTGCTTTTGCAGGAGTGCCTTGATGTCGTCAGTATTTTGCCGGAATCCACGACAATTCCACTGTAGGAATTTACCCATTATTTGGACTTGGTGGGTCCATCAGGCGGCTTCCGAGGTGCTGAGGGCTTAATTTTGTCAGTCTTGGATTTATCTTTCTTGGGGAAGTATGGACGCTGTCCTGTGTCCATTTCTTCCTCAGCGAAGAGTTCCAAAACTGACTCATCATGTACCTCCTTCTGCTCAAAATCCATGTTTTCCTGGGTACTAGGTGTTACTTCCCCTTTCTTATTCTTTTCTTTTGCTTTTGTTACTTGTGGAGCATTAGGAGGTATCGATATAGGAGTGGCAGCTGATTGGTCCTTTTGTGCAGGTTTTTCGGAGCTTAAAAGATAACGTGCAATGGGAGTAAATGATTTTTTTGGAGGGACGGACATGTCCGTCTGAGTCCCAATCGAACATCTCCCTGCTACCTTCTGGGCGTAGGTAGGTTTTTTGATGTTAAGAGGTTTCACTGCTTTTCTTGCCTCCTGGTACGATATGTTGAGCTCTGCCTTCAGCCGTTGAATTTCTTTTTCTTCTTTCCACCTCTGGCATGCCCTTGAATAGGCCGGATGTTCTCCCTCACAGTTAATGCAGGTGGGTTTAGTGGCTGAACATGCTGTTGTTTCGTGGTCCTTTGCACCGCACCGGGCGCATGCAAGGACTCCACGGCAGGCCATTTGAGAATGTCCATACTTCTGACACTTAAAACACCGTAAAGGGTTCGGAATGTATGGACGTACTGGACAGTTGATGTATCCAGCTTTAATCTCATCAGGAGGTTTGGGAGAGTTAAAAGTCAGGATAACACTCCTGGTTTTAACAATTTTCCCATCCCTTCGCGCAGTGATTCTCTTGACGGCAGTAACTCCCTGTGGTTTTAATTCGGAGCAGATTTCCTCCTCGGTGACGTCGAGAAGGTCCCACTCAGAAATGACACCTCTCGATGAATTTAGTTTTCTGTGTGGTGTCACTGTTATGGGTATACCTCCGATTGATGTTACTCGGAGCAGATGTTCAGACTGCCCGTCATTTTTTGTTTCAATCAAGAGGTCCCCAGAACGGAGCCTCTTAACTGACTTGGGTGTACCTGCTAACCCATCTAACCCTTTTTGTATAAAAAAGGGCGACATTTTACCAATCGGTGTTTCATTGGTGGAATGCATTATTAAGAACCTTGGGACAGGCCCTGATGGTAGTTCGGTTCGCTGCCTCTTTGTAGCAATAATGCTATCTGCCTCTCCGTCATTATTTTCAGATAGGGACCGGGTTGGGGCCCCTGAAGGAATACGTTTATCAGGATTCATGAAGTTATTTAAATTGTTCAGTGCCCGGGCTCCCCACCCACCACGGAGCCCAAAGGGACGCCCACTACCCGGCATGCAATAAATGCGCTCGGGAGTGGGACGCCAGGGCTACCCAGACACTATACCCGCACCGCCGCCAGCCTGAATCCTGTCCCTCGGACCATGAGGGTAGGGGCGTGGCATTGACACGGTTGACCCTCGTAGGCGAGCCTACTGGCCGATTGATCCTAGCCGGGCCTTCCAGGACCACCCGTCTTGTCGAAGCAGGGGCCAAAGTGGTGTATTGAAGCTGGGCCCCTCAACCACCAGGATCCCCCTTTCCGAATTTCCACGGGTCGCAGCGCACGGCAAACACGCCGGATTCCATTGATGTAAGCCCGGAACCTAGGCTGTGGGCGTTGGATCCCAGTGATGCTAGTCTGGAAGTCCAGCAGCGTCACTGGGAGGTCCCCTCACCACATACAGGTGCCCACGTCGAGGGGCTCATTTTAGGAAGGATGTAGAGTTGCTAGAATGAGTACAAAGAAGGGCAACAAGACTGGTGAGGGGAACAAAAGGGTGCTCTTACCAAGAAAGGCTTAAGTTCTGCAAACTGCAGTGACTGGAGAGTAGGCAATTGAGTGTTGATCTCATTGAGGTATATAAGGTCTTGAATGGGTTGAGCAAGCTGAATGCTGATGGGATTCTTCCTCCTGCTCAGATTAAGAACCTGAGGGGACACAGATTCAAATTGAGGAAAGACAGCTGTAGAATAGATGTGTGGAAATTTGCCTTTAGCCAGCAGTAGTTGATTGCTGGAACAGACTTCCATCTTTTGTTGTGGAAGTTGATAGCCTAAATAAATTTAAGGCTGAGCTGGACAGGCATTTGGAATGAATGGAGGGGTGAAATGGGAGGGGTGTTTTTTTTGGCTGATGCTGAATAAGCCTAATAATGCTAATATCTAATCTCTGCCTCTTTCTGATAACAGTGCATAGAGGTAAAGAAGGGAATTTATTGCATAACAATTTGGAGTCAAATATGTTATGCAATAAATTGTGTTTTGCTGAACAAATGGTTAATTTTTATTCTGTGGTATATACAGTTCTTTAACATTAATCCCCTCAAGAATCCAACACCCTTTTACAGATCTGGTCAGATATCTTTGGCTTTTGTAGATATGTATATGCATGTGACACAGGAGTTGAAGTAGATGTTATGCTGCAGATTTTATTTGCAGAATAAATCTCTAATTTTCAATGAAACCCCTAAAAGTTTATCTTCATGTTCTGATACTGTGTTTTGCCATCAAAACAGAAAGCAAACATTTTTTAATAAAAAGCTTCTATAAAAAAAAGAATCTAGAATGACAACCTGATTTAAGATGAGAACCTCATAGTAAGCAAACAACAACAAAAAAACACTGACATTTAGTATAAGAGACCAAGACATATACATATATATATATAGTATATGTTGTATTGCAAAGAAGCGCTCTTATGCAGCATTAGCCAAAAGTAAAAAACTAAATGTGATCTATATCACCTTCAATCTCTTCATTTACCTATTTCTGTCAAGTATTTGTCTAAATTTCTAAAATTAGAATATATTACCATCTCTGCAAAAGCCAGATCGAAGTTTATTCCAGTAGTCATAAATATTCTTTGACTTGGAAAATTTTTGTGCTTATTCTATAAGTAGCCATTTTCAATTTAAATTTTTCTCTTTGTGTATATCATCTGAGATTGAGTAAAGATGCCTTCAGGGTTAAATTTACCCAATTGTTTCGAAGCTTTAAAAACTTTAATCAAGTCACCAGAGATGCATGGAATATCAAACAATATAACTTACAAAACTCAAGTTTCTTTTGGTAAATAGTATTTGTAGTGGCAAATGATGCATCCCTGCATAATTTGCCACTACATTTACTACTACTATTAGTAATAGTATTAAATGATGGAAAATGACACAAGAAAGCATGTTTATATAGCAAAAAAAAAAAAAAAAAAAAAAAAAAACTAACTACATTTGTCAGTTTCCCCTCTACTAATATCTAGCTTTTCCTTAAATTTATTCAAACTGCCCACTCCCATAACATCACATGGTAGTGTGTTCTAACAATCAATTACTCTCTGGCTAAAAGCAAACTTTCGCACATGTATCCTGCCACCTTCCTTTTTTAATTTAAGTTTATGTCCTCATGTGTTTCATCGCAGAGAGTTAGAATACCATCATTATTTATTAATTAATACCATCATATATATTAATCATTATATATTAATACCATCATTATTATAAACTTATGATGAGTAAACTTATCATCATAAGTTTACTCAATCCATTTAAAGCCTTAAACACTTTTATCAGGTCTTTCTAGTTTTCAAGTGCTGCAATTTGCAGAACCAAAGTGTTTAGTTCTGCAAACTGACTAATCTCGTTGCTCGTCTCTGCACCCATTCTAAGAGACCCATATCTTTCTTAAAATAAGGTTTCCAGACCTGTATGTAGTACTCAAGATGTAGCCTAACCATTGCCTTATACAATAGAATTATCACCTCCTTGTCCCTCTATATCATTGACAGAATTCCATGAGCTGTTCTAACTGCACAGCTCAAAGAATTTTATATCCAACTCCAAAAATAATCAAGTTTATTGAAACCAGTTGGAAAAAAAAAAAAAAAAATTTTACAGAAAACAGTCCAAAACCCAACCACTTATAGGGCAATTTTGATGATGTTTTGAAATCTTTGTTCATGTTATTCCTTAGAATCACCTTATTTTTCTTTCCTCTAGGCTTTAGACTTGACTACAGATGTAGGCTTTAGACTTGAAAATGATATCGATAAGGATTTCGAAATGTTGTCAAAATTGGCCTTTAAATAACTTTTAACAGTTGAGTTCAATAAACTCAACCATTTTTTGCCTTTAAAACTTACAAGGAGTGTTGTTTAATCTGTTATTAAAATTTCCTTTGATGCTGTATTTCATTTTCGCAGTGCTTATGTCACATAAGCACTGCGAAAGCAAAAATAAGAGTAGGAGTGTGTTATAGGCCTAATGACTCGAATGAGTACAATGAACAATTGTACAGAGAAATAGAGTGAGCTAGTAAATCAGAATGTTTTATAATGGGGGATTTTAACTTCCCAGATATTGACTGGAACTTATGGGTTGGTCACTCGCACACTAGTAAGACTTTTGTGGATTTATTGGATGATTGTTTTCTGCAGCAGCAGCATGTTCGAGAGGCAACCAGAGAGGGTAATACTCTTGATCTGGTAATCAGCAGTGATCATTCATGTATTAAGCAAACATTTACTCTCTGGTAAATGTTTGCTTAATATAACTGTCACTAGATGGCAGTGATCATTTACTCTCTGATGTGGGATTTACTTAAGGATATAATTACCATCAGGGGTAAAGGAAAGGGTTTTTGCTTCCGTAAAGGTGAGTATAGTAGTCTCAGACAGTTTTTAAATTCTGTACAGTGCGATCAACTGATGACGTTACCAACAGCAAATTCTAAGTGGGAAGCATTCAAGGAATTAATCGTGGAAGCTACTAAAAGTTTCATACCTATTAAGAAATATTGTTCAAAGTTTAGGCCTAAATAGTTATCAAATGAACTAATGAGACTTGTGACAGAGAAGAAAAATGCATGGGATGCATATAAATTATCAGGCAACACAGAAGCCTATGGCAAATATAAGCTAGTCTGTAATCAAGTCACAAAGAAGGTTAGGCAGGCGAAGGCAGATTACAAGAAATCTTTGGCAAAGGATGCTAAGAAAAACAGCAAGGGTTTCTTTACTTATATAAACTCTAAAAGGAGGGGATGAAGCTGATTGATCCACTTGATTATCAATGGTTCAACTATTGATGATCCTGCTCAGATAGCAAACAAACTGAGTAAGTATTTTGCATCTACATTCACACATGAGGAGTTAATAAGGTTTGAAAATGCCAGAAGGTTATCAAATTGTAGCAGGGTGCTTAATGATTTTGTAATAACTGAGAGCAAAGTGGAGGAGAAATTGTTGAAGTTAAACATAAGAAAGGCACATGGGGTGGATGGGATCTATCCAGTGATATTAAAGTAGGTGACAAAGGAAGTAAGCAAACCCTTAGCCATAATTATGAGAGCATCCTTGGACTCAGGGGAGGTCACCACGGACTGAAGATGTGCAAATGTATCCCCGATTCACAAAGGGGGATCAAAGGGTGACATGAGTAATTACAGACCAGTTAGTTTAACTTCTGTTCCGGGTAAAATAATGCAGTCACTGGTTAAAGATGCATTGCAGGATCATCTAGATGATCCTGCATTGCAGGATCATCTAGACAAGACTGCAGCAATAATTCAGACACAGCATGAGTTTGTTAAGGGAAAGTCTTGTTTGAGAAATTTGATAGGATATTATGATGTGGTTACAAAGGAACTGGATGCAAAAAATAATTTTGATATCATATACTTAGATTTCAGGAAAGCTTTTGACACTCTTGCGCATGGAAGACTACTGTACAAATTGGAGCAGAATGGTATTCAGGGTAAGTTGCTACAATGGATAAAAGGATGGTTGAGTGGGAGAAGACAGAGGGTGGTAATCAATGGGTGCTGCTCTTCGTGGACTAATGTTATTAGTGGAGTCCCACAGAGTTCGGTGTTGGGTCCAGTGTTGTTTTGTATACAGTAAACCCCTGCTATTTGTGGGGGTTACGTTCCTGAGAAATGCCGCAAATACCGAAAACGCAAATACTGAGTTATGGCTCCCATAGTAATAAAGGGGTTCAGTTCCAAAGTATGAAATATATAAGAAAAACTAGTCTAAAATTTTGTCTATGTATGTATTATATGTACCTTCATAATATGACTATGTACATAGTGAAATGCAAGCATATGGCATCAAAATGAAAATAAGAAACAATTTAATATTACGTGTAATATTTATTAGAAATTTCAAACAAATCTTTCAAATCAGTGTCTTTGCTAGCTAAAAAACTTATCCCGCCAGTGCTATCACTAGTTTGATAAAGGAGTTTTGCCTTTTCACAAATTATGAGTGAACCTAACAGAATTTTATTTTGAGTTCGGTTTTCTATCCACAGATTTAAAGCCTTTTCCATTTTTTTCTAATTTAACATCACGAGTTACAGAGCAAATTTTTGAAGCAATTAATGCGTTTTCACGGACACTACAGCGGATTTTTCTTCCGATTTCTTGATTGATCGTACCATTGACTCATTGATTTTATAATGTTTTGCCACTGAGGAGACACTTTCACCATTAGAAATTTTATCTAATAACTCAATTTTATTCGTTAATGTCATCACCTTCTTTGATCTTTTCACATTTCCCTTGTTATTCGTAGCCATATTTTTGTACAGGTTAGAAAGAACTTGTCCACAATAAAGTCACTTTCTTCCATTAACACATTAGAAAAAGTCTGTTTTACACTGCAAAACGGTAGATTTATCACTTTTGTAAGCATATCAATTTATAAATTGATAAATTTATTCTAATTAGAAGCATATAAATTAAAAGCAAACGATGAAACCTTCCATGACAAGCGCATAACACATAATGAACAAAGATTAGCGAGAAACATCCACTCGCGATTTTGTCGCCCCTCTCCCCCCACCCACTGAGCGCTGTTTTGACCGGGAAAGATAATTTTAGCCACGCCCATGTTTTTTTATGGCGGAAAATGTTCACGGCGCTTTAAAATTCACATTTTTTTTTTAGGTTTCATTTTATATTAAATCAGCGACCGCGAATACAGATACCGCGAATAGCGGAGGTTTACTGTATTTATCAATGATATTGATGAAGGTATATCAGGCTTAGTGTGGAAGTTTGCAGATGATACAAAGGTTGGCAGGGTTGTTAATGACAGTAATGACAGTGTGCTACTGCAACAGGATCTAGAAAATTTGAGCAGATGGGCTGAGAAGTGGCAACTGAAGTTTAACCTTGACAAATGCAAAGTACTGCATATGGGTAGAAGTAACCCCAGAGAAACATACCAACTGTGTGGTACTACACTTAAGGTGGTAGAAAATGAAAAAGACCTGGGAGTAATTGTGCAGTCAGATATGAAGTTTTCTGAGCAATGCAGAGAGGCTTCCAGGGCAGGTCATGGAGTTTTGTCAATGATATATAGGAATTTTGCTAGCAGGGAAAAGGAGGTGATTGTCCCTCTGTATAAGGCAATGCCTTGAGTACTGCATACAGGTCTGGAGGCTTCATTTTAGGAAGGATGAGATTTTAGAGAGGCTTAAGTTCTGCAAATTGCAATGGCTGGAGACTAGGCACCTGTGCAGTGATATGATTGAGGTATATAAGGCCTTGAATGGGTTGAGCATGCTGAATTCTAAAGGGATTCTTCCACTTGTTTAGATTACGAGCCTAAGGGGACATAAATTCAAATTAAGGAAAGACAGATGTAGAATAGATGTGCGGAAATTTGCCTTTAGCCAGCGGGTGGTTAATTGCTGGAACAAACTTCCGTCTGTCGTTGTGGAAGTTGATAGGTTAAATAAATTTAAGGAGGAACTGGACAAACATTTAGAGGGAATGGTTGAGTGAATTTTTTTTTTGGCTGATGCTGCATAAGCTCATACACTTGCTTTCTTGCATCACATGCCACTACTACTACTATTTTGAAATAAGGTGCAGCCATTACTTATGGCATTACTTGATATATTTTCATGGTAAGCAATATGTATACAACACGAATAAAGAAAAATTCTTATATTTTAATATAACCACCCAGTGGTAAGTGAAGTTATCTTCATTGCATGTAATTATTTTTATAACAGCTGCTATCCCAGCCATTTCTCAGTTAATGGTGCAATGTACAATTTTTCTATGGAAGCACACAGCTACATTGCATATCAGTGATGAAAATAAAAAAAGGTGGTCCTGATGATGCATAACTATTCAATTCAAGGTATGAATTTAAGTTACAGTAGACTCTCAATTATCCAGGGTGCATGGATAATTTGAAAAATGAAGGCAAAACTCATAATAATTCATATTTATAAAAGTATACTGCGGTGTAAGAAGATGTGACAAAATTTAATACAAACATATAATTTCTGGAAAAATCGAAAACAACGAATTTCACTTTTTCTTCGGTTTACCTTCCTGAAAAAGGCACTATATAAATTTTGAAGTGCTATCTTGTTAGCAAGGGCAGCAATGTTATTGTTGTTCCATGTATCTTCAAATAAAGACTCATTAAAGTTGACTCTTTAGCATCTTTTTATGTTGATGAGCTGAAATTGTTTTTGTTCAAAAGAAAGAACAATCCATTTCTGTTTTAACATGACAGGATGCACATAGATGTAAATTTAAAAACACAAAAAATTTAGAGAAGAATATTAAATGTAACCACAGAGTAGTAAAACTGACGTGAGCTAGTAAGTAGAAGGCAAAGAAAGGATGCATTTCTGAGAAATTCAAGGGTAATGGCCAAAGGAACATTACATTACAAAAAGTAAACAAGCAAAACCTCTAATGGAAACCATGTATTCCACAGAGATCTTAAATTTGCTGAACAGCAACCCCAAAATGACTTATACACATGGTGGCATTGAATTAAAAACAGTAGCAGAAGATAGGGATCTGGGAGTTACAATGGACAGATATGAAGTTCTCTGAGCAGTGTAAACAGATGGCCAGGAAAGCCCATGGTGTCCTGTTGATGATTTATCGAACAATATTCTGTAGAGATAGGGAGGTCATAATCCCACTATATAAGGCAATTATAAGACTACATTTGGAATTTTGTGTCCAAATACGGAAACCTAATCTGAAAAAGACATTGAGCAATTGAACATCTTGAAAGGGTCCAAAGATGGGAAACTCACATGGTGAGATTGGAAAAAGGGCAATCGTAGGAGGAAAGACTGATTATGTGGGCTACAGAGATTAGCAACCAGGCATTTTAGAGAGGTCTGATTGAGGTTTATAAGGCTCTAAGAAGGATTAGTAAAATGAACAAAGGCAGAATTTTCACTGTTATAAAGAATTCCAGAACTGGAATTCAAATTTCAGGGGAAAAGATTTAGACTAGATTGTAGAAAGTTTTCTTTTAGCCAGTGAGTTGTTGATTACTGGAATAAGTTTCCTCCACAGGTAACATAGGCTGAGTGTTTGAAGAAATTCAAAGGTCAATTGGATAGTTATCTAGGTGAGGAAAGAAGTGCATAATTTGTATTTTCTTGTATACTTTTTACTCTTTTTTTTTTTTTTTTTTTGGCCAGTGTAGCGAAGTCTGTAGCTTCCTTTTGCTATATGGCTAATTCAACTTCCATGGAAAGTAGAGATCCCAGTTAATCTGCAATCCAAATAATTGAGAGTCTTCTGTATTCATAAATTAAATCTACAAATGATAAATAATGAATGATTTCATTTTATTTTTTAATCAGTAAATAACAAAAACTGCACCTTTAACTGAAACTAATATTTTTTCTTAAATTTTTCTGTTCTAGAAAGGTTAAACTTATCTCCAAAGTTACTCACATACGATGCATGAATGTATATAAACACATGCATACAATAAGACTAAAATTCGCTTATATAATCAAACTGTTATCCCCTGCCATAGGGTTACAACACATTAATATGAAAAGAATATTCAATCAATACATATTGTATTACTTTACCTATCTGCTTTCTCTTCCATGCATTAATAAAATTATATGGATCTGGGTGAAACATATGATGAAAAGGAGGACTGTTAAGGATCTCATCACGGACAGCAAGAACTAAACTAGGTAATCCAGTGCTGGGTGGTACCTAATGATGAAATATCATAACTAGTAAATGTAAGCAAAAATAATGAAAGAAAAAAAATGTAAATTAATAAAATTAATTTATTAATATACAAACTATGAAATTACTTATGCCAGACTACAAAGTAAAAAAAGGCAAATTACTCCAAAATGTCTGAGCAATGGAGTTTATAAAGAACAAATATGTTCATCACCATTTATGTCAGTCAATGACTTCATGCTATACACCAATTCCTTCAAAAATGTCAATTTCAACACTTAAGTCTTATCATGCAACTCCTCACAAAATATTTATATTTATAAAGATTTATATTTATTTAAAAATAAATACATAATAACGTACAGAGTTTTATAGTTATCTGTTTATTTATTCCCTGTGCTATATATTTAAACTTCAAAAAAGCTGAAATAACTTAGGTTTTTCTCAAAAAATTATAGTTAAACAAAATCAAAAATTTAATTACCATATTGATGTTATAGAAATATGTATTTATTAATATTTATTTATTTTATTTAAAAAGGGTAATTCAAATGTTAAATTACTTTTGAACACTTTAAAAATGGCATGACTTCATTTTTATTTTCAAAAACAAAATCTAATACAGCTCTTTGCACTTGAATACCTTCAAGTTTACTCTCTAGCATATTTCAATTGCCTGTCTATTACTAGAGGACAAAGAACAAGTTTGTCTTGTAGTAACAGACAGTAGTGAAAATTAAAATGGCAACCTTTATAAGGTTATGAAAAAGAGCTGTGTGTTTTGATTTGACAAAGCCAAGTGTACGAGAGTGCAATGTCAAAATCAGGATATAACATGCTAAGATCCCTTCATCAGATACTCTGTGCTTGGATGACACAAAAACTATGTTGTGACTGGCTATGTGAGTCATGCAAAAAAAAGTGGCAAACGAAGCATTATTGACGAAAGTGTCAAAACTGTGAAGTGTAAACATACTTCAAACTAATCAACTTACTGTGCTTGTTGAGACTTGGGAGTGTGAAGAATGCTAATGAAACATTTGTATTTCAAACTGCAAGGACTGCAAATGTTACAAAAAACAATAAACAAGGTGATATGTCAATAATTTTATGCAAACATTTTCTCTTGATGTGAAGAAAATGAAGGCATACGTTTAGAATATCAATTTTGGTGATGAGTGATCTTTCCATATGAGTGGAAAAGTTCATATACACAATGTAAGACTGGAACTCTTATGAGCACACACGATTGAGGCATGTGTGACAGTTCTAACAACATAATATTAAGAAAAATTAGCACTTTCTCCACACAAAAACATACAATTTATGGTCTGATACTTTACCATTTCTTCAGGTCATTTATCACCGAAAATGATACTGTATTTTTTTTTGTTATGAATTCTATGAATCATATGTTACTATCCAATATGCCTTAAATACTATAAATACATAGTTTATTAATTTATAGTTTCTATTTATAGTTCAACAAAAATAGAAAGGATTTTCTTTAACTGTGTTACTATCTCCACATCTGCTTATAAACAAATAAAGGGTTTACCCTGACTTGAAAGGTCTTAAGCAAAAACTCATTCTAGATGCTATTCTTTGAGATTTACTTAATTGTTAAGGAGATTAATGGTGTTGCTAATGATAATTAATTGATATGAGGTATTAAGGTTATTGCCATTAATGGTGGTTAATTGATATAGAGGATTATGGTTACGTTATTAATGGAGGTTGTATTACTACTATTAGGGGTGACAGAATTTGGAATTTTTGTTAGTCATGTGTTTGTTATTATGTTGCAGTTGGGCTATAATTCTACTTTTAAAAATGTAAACATGATTTTTATCAGTGAGAATACTTTTGTTTTTATTAATATGATTTGCTATACTAATGAAAAAGCCTTTGTATATTCTGCATCTGTAGTATTTGTCTGTCCTTAAAACTGATGTTTTGGAAAAGTCCCACTTGCGATGTTTGCAGGATTGGTTTGCAGGGTCTGATGTGGATATGCAACTGCATATTATAACACCTTTGTGCCACTTTACACTATGCATAATTTCCTTTTGCTTTGCTCTATATAAAGATTTTGGTAATCTCTGCATTGAGGATCTTGAGGAAGGATGTGGATCTGTTGCTCTTCTCTGCACCCATCTGTTGGAATGGGTGCAGAGAAGAGCAACAAGATTAGTGAAGGGAACAAAAGAGTTCTCTTAGAAGGAAAGGCTTCAGCTCTGCAAAGTGCAGCATCTGGAGACTAGGCACCTGCAAGGAGATGTGATTGAAATCTTTAAGGCTTTTAATGAAATGAGTAAGCTCGATGCCAGTGGAATCCTTCCTCTTGCTCAGGCTACTCATTTATGTGTGTAGTCTGATGAGCAGAGGAAGGATTCCATTAAAACTGAAGAAAGATGGCTACAGAACATGTGTGGAAATTTGTATTCTGCTAGCAGGTAGTTGATGGTTGCAACAAACTTCCATCTGGTGTTGTAGAGGTGTTTAAATAAATTCAAGGAAGAACTAGATGAAATATTAGTGGGAACACACAAGTGATATTGGAACTGGGTGTTTTTTTTTTTTTCTTTTTTGGCTCATGTTTAAAAAACTTGTTTTCTTGCATCATCTGCCACTACTACTGAAACTAATTGCATTTGGTATACTGGTAGTGCTGTGTCAAGAGTTCCTGAAAGTGGGAATGAGGAGGGATTTGATGAGATGTATAATATTTTAAAATATTAATTTTAGATTTTTTTTTAATGGAAATTGATTTTGAGTATATGGCAATGATGGCAAAGTTGTTCACTGATTAGTGGGCATGCAATGGTTATATGTTCTTTTTCAGTTTTATTGTTAAGTGGTTCTTCTTAATCATTCAAATATTTATCTTTGATTATCTCTATGGTTTTGTGATCAATTTCTTGGGGTCGTTTTTTAGAATTAAAAACATAAGTGATTGGGAACAATGGCTCAGTTTTTTTAGGGGAAACAAGGAAACAAAAAAAAAAAAAAAAAAAAAAATAGTGAATAATAGCAAAGCCAAGTATTTAAAAAATGTAATTGCTAGATATGGGCACATCTAGAGAAAAGTTGGTTCCCAGCTTTATCATTCTCTTTGTGAAGATAATAGGTTGTCTGTAAACCACTAGTTGTCAAAGAGGGTTCTGAAGGGGGAGTCTCAGGATGGTTCAAATCATAATTGATATATAGCATTAAAATCTGGTGAGTTGTTATGCAATAGAAAGGAGGAACATACGGAATATGTGATCCACAAGATCTGGCACTCTAAAGTGGCCCATGGCAAAGGTTTGAGGAAATAACACTGTACAGGAAGAATGGTATAAACACACTCCAAAAAACCTGAGTATAGTAGTAGTAATAGAGGCAAGAAAGCAAGTGTATGAGCTTATATAGTATCAGCCAAAAAAAAAAAAAATAAAAATAAAATAATAATTTCACACAACCATTCTCCCTTTAAAGTTTGACCAGTTCCTCCTTGAATTTATCTAAGCTATCAACTTCCATAATCTGAGCAAGCGGAAGACTCCCATCAAAATTCAGCGTGCTCAACCCATTCAAGGCCTTATACACCTCAATCACCTCACGGGTGCCTAGTTTCCAGCCACTGCAATTTGCAGAATTTAAGCCTTTCTTGGTAAGAAGACCCCTTCGTTCCCCTCACCAATCTTGTTGCCCTTCTCTGTACACGTTTAAGCAACTCTACATCCTTCCTAAAATGAGGCCTCCAGACTGTGTGCAGTACTCAAGGCTGGCCTGACCATTGCCTTATACAAAGGGATAATCACCTCCTTTTCCCTGCTAGCAAAATTCCTGTATATCATTGATAATACCCCATGACTTGCTTTGGCAGCCTGTCTGCATTGTTCAGAAAACTTCATACCTAACTACACAACCACTCCCAGGTCTTTTTCATTTTCTACCACCCCCTTAAGCATAAGACCACACAGTTGGTACATTCCTCTGGGGTTACTTCTACCCATATGCAGTACTTTGCATTTGTCAATGTTAAACTTCGATTGCCATTTCTCAGCCCATCTGCTCAAATTTTCTAGATCCTGTTGCAGTAGCACACTACCGTTAACAACCCTGCCAACCTTTGCATCATCTGCAAACTTTTACACTAAGCCTGATATACCTTCATTAATATCATTGATAAATATACAAAACAACAGTGGGTCCAACACCGAACCCTATAGAACCCACTAATAATAGAAGAGCAGCATCCACTGATTACCACTCTCTCTGTCTTCTCCCACTCAACCACCCTTTTATCCATGGAAGATTACTGCCCAAATTATACAGTAATCTTCCATGCGTAAAAGTGTCAAAAAATTTGTCAGACAAGACTTTCCCTTAACAAACCCATGCTGAATTATTGCTGCAGTCTTGTCTAGATGATCCCGCAATGCATCTTTAATCAGATCAGTAACTCCTTTATTTTACCTGGAACAGAAGTTAAACTAACTGGTCTGTAATTACTTGTGTCACCTCTAGAATCCCCTTTGTGAATTGGGGATACATTTGCACATCTCAATTCTGTGGAGACTTCCCGAGTCCAAGGATGCTCTCATAATTATGGCTAAAGGTTTGCTTAGTTGCTTTGCTACCTACTTTAATATAACTGGATAATCCCATCAACCCCAGGTACCTTTCTTATGTTTAACTTCAACAATTTCTCCTCCACTTTGCTCTCAGTTACAAAATCATTAAGCACCGTTTTACAGTTTGATAAACTTCTGGCATTTTCCTCCCTTAATAACTCTTCATGTGTGAATGTATATGCAAAATACTCATTCAGATTATTGAATTTATCAGCTATCTGAGCAGAATCAACAGTCGAACCATCAATGTTAAGTGGACCAATCTGATTAATTTCCATCCTTTTAGAGTTTATATAAGTAGAGAAGTCCTTGCTGTTACCAAATCCTTTGCCAAAGATTTCTTGTAATCTGCCTTCGCTTGCCTAATCTCCTTTGTGACTTGATTACAGACTAGCTTATATCTGCCATGGGCTTCTGTGTCGCCTGATAATTTATATGCATCCCATGCATTTTTCTTCTCTGCCACAAGTCTCATTAGTTTGTCAGAACCGAGGTTTCTTACTATTTATTTATCTGGTTAAGTGTTGTTATAATCCGTGCTTTGGGAACCCAATTTAGATAGTTATGTATTATCTCGATTAAAACATAACTGGCTCCTCACTCCTCCAAATTTCACAAGCTACCAGACTGCTTTATTTATTCTTTCTGTCACAGAAGATTCTGGGCACTGAGGATATATTTATTCTCCTTGTACAGGTTTGGATTTAGTGCAAGTTTTTTTTGAGAGCAGTGTATATTTATCTTAGAATAATGAGGCACTTATTTGAATTTATAAACATTAACAAAGGGTTATTTCAATATCAACAAAATTTACACATCTTTATCGCCTTTAAGGTTAAGAAACATTATCATCACTTTCCTTCTGAAAATTTTACAACACTACTTTTAATTAATGTTAACTTCAGGATCAATAAAAGCTTTCTTTCTACATCCTTTATATATATTCATTATAGATTTTTTTTATTTAATCTAAAAATTTTCATTCAAATTTTTTTGTACACAGCACATTTCCTCTAACAGTCTCAGACTATACAACTCTCTGAAAACAATCATTTTAGCCTTACAAAATACTACTCCTATAGCTAATTATCAATCTACCCCTTTGTTTTTTTTTTTTTTTTTTTTTTTTTTTCTTTCACAAACATATACAACTTAGGGATACATATATTCTCCCTAGAGCACTTATGCAACATAATCCCGAGCATATAACATATATTCTACACAATGCCATTATATCATAGACAGATAGTATTTTCTCTCTCTCTTCCCACCTAACCCAGTTTCTTGCTATTTATTAGTGTTCTAGGCCTATCTCAAGCTATCTGTCAACAAAGTTAACAATTATCAGTCCTAAACGGATTATAACAATTAACCTTTATAATTGTTGGGGACTTACTTTTCCTTGCCCTTTCTTTATTTTGCAGCCACCAGTAGATTGATCCTCCACTTCTGGTTTTTCTCTGTGGTCGTCTTCCTTGTGCTTGGCTTATGAGTTCTATAGGCATTCCATTCCTAGATTCTCCTTTAGAGGAATCGATGGTGATGGTCTGCATCCATTTACTTTCTTATTATGATGAGGCTCAGGCTCCTTGAGCATTCAGCAGGCCATTCATCAGACACACTTCTCATTTTAGCGACTATCTTCACCCTCCAACCTTTAAATCAAACAGGCACTTCTGCTTGGCCATTCTTTCCGACACAACATTACAACACTATTTTTCGGACATTCACAAACCAAAGTTTTTCTACTATGGCACCTTTCTCCTTGTGCTCCTGCTTTTTGTTTCCATTCTCCCACCTTCTTCTTAACCAATACAATCACCTTCTCTTCCAGAATCTCTACTCTAATTCATCCTTCATCTCAAATCTTTGTTTGAGCCGTGCTGTATGGCTGGGCATCCTCCTTCACCCAAAGTACAAAGGTTGCGGAGCTACTTCCCTTCTGGAATTTTCCCTTAATCAGGTTTGCTCTGCTTGTAGTCAGAAACAAGGGCCCTTCTGTTTCCCAAATGCATTCTAAGGTCAGTTTCATTGTATGTACCTGAAACTTAGGTTATCTTCCATTACTAGGTTCACACTACTCAAGCACTTACCACGATTAATGGATAATTTGGGACGGTGACTTTATTGCTTTCCCAACATATCTTTCCTGCCATTGCCTGCATTCCGAATCATTACTTTTAGAAATCAAACTTGCCATCCATTGTCACTTTCCAATTGTTCTGTACTTGCTCACATTGGCATAACTAATTCCTTCTGGAACTTTCAGTGACTTTATTACTTCCCCAACATATCTTTCATGCCATTGCCTGCATTCCAAACCATTACTTTTAGAAATCAAACTTGTCATCCATTGTCACTTTCCAGTTGTTCAGTACTTGCTCACATTGGCATAACTAATTAGCAATCTACTTCAAAGGAATATCTGTGTTGATTTATATGCAAAAGCACTTAACTTGCCCTATCTTAGATTCTTTGTAGCTAACTACAAAGAAGACTGAAAATTTTGTTATAAAATTTTTTTTTCTAACTAATTAATATAAAATCATTCCTTTTATTTATTCTTGTAAGATTTGGGATCTTACAAGTTCATCTGACATCCATTTAGGCCTAAACTTTGAACGATATTTCTTAATCGGTATGAAAAGCCTAGTAGCTTCCACAATTAATTTCTTGAATGCTTCCCACTTAGAATTTGCTGTTCGTAACATCATCAGTTGATCGCACTGTACAGAATTTAAAAACTGTCTGAGACCACTGTACTCACCTTTACGGAAGAAAAAACCCTTCCCTTTACCCCTGATGGTAATTATATCTTTAAGTAAATTCCACATCAGTACACTGTGATCACTGCCACCTAGTGATTCCTTTATCTGAAAATTCTTAATGCACAAATAATCACTGCTGATAACCAGATCAAGAGTATTACGCTCTCTGGTTGCCTCTCGAACATGCTGCTGCAGAAAACAATCATCCAATAAATCCAGAAAAGTCTTGCTAGTGTGAAAGTGGTCAACCCACAAGTTCCAGTCAATGTCTGAAAACTTAAATTCTCCCATTATAACACAATCTGATTTACTGGCACATTCTATTTCTCTGTATAATTGTTTGTTGTACTCATTAAACCTATAACACACTCCTACTCTCATTTTTGCTTTCCCAGTGCTTATGTCACACCAAACTGACTCAACATTGCACTGTCCATCTAGGTCAACTGGCTGCATTTCCTTAGAGTTTGTTTTTCTTAATTAACAGCATAACCTCTCCTCCTCCCTTCCTATCCTGTCTATCTTTTCTGTACACATTGTACTCCTCAAATTTCAATTCTGCATTCCTAATATCTGTGTGACACCACGTCTCTGGGCGCCTCCGTAGCCTTAGCAACTAAGGCCATATTGCTCCGGGATATGCGGTGGTCATTCCCTGACCTTTCTGCATCCTCCGTATTTGGTGGTGATGGGCTCAAACCCCGGTCTAATCAAGAAGCGTGTGCTATGCACTACTGCTCCTTCCCACCTGGCTACGGAGGCGCCTTTGAATAAGTAAGAATAAGTCTTCACCAGTGGAGAAGACTAATTTCACTTATTCTCGGCGGATACCACCACCCAGATGGCACTGTTTTGAAGCTTGCTGGTTTACTCATCAGTGCGTGGGCAGGTACCCTGTTGTTGCAATAACGACAACCCAATTATGAAGTATAACTCCACAATATGAGAGATGCTTGATGGTGTGCATGGTTTAATCTAAATATATTTCTTGACTAAATTTCTAAAAGTATGTAAACAGTTGTTTATGCATGGGTAATGCGAGATATAATCAACCGATGGATGCATAATACCTAGGTAGTAGAAATGATGGAAGTGCATTACCCATGCATAAACAACCTTTTTTATACTCTTACACATTTAGTCAAGAAATAGTTTTAGATTAAACCATACACATCATCAAGCATCTCTCATATTGTGAAGTTATACTTCATAACTGGGTTGTCACTATTGCAACACCAGGGCGCCTGCCCACCTAGCGAAGAGGAGTCGATCAGATCTGAAACGGTACAGTCTGGGAGGTCTTAATGAGGCTCTCATTACCACGAATAGGTAACAACAATCTTCCCTAAATGGGGAAGCATTGCCTATTTGGGGGATTCATAAATGTTTGAGTTCAGTGAGTGTGAGGAGTAACTGCTCCTTTCCTCTTCCTCTCCTACTATCAGAGAGAAAACAGAGTAACTTATCCCATACCATTCTTCAAATGGTGCCATCTGTGTGGTGGTATCCGACGAGAATAAGTAATATTAGTCTTCTCCATAGCTGAAGCGTTACTTATTCGAGGAAGTGCAATACCTCGGAAACTCGTGAAGGTATTCACAATATGAGATATAATCGAAAGATGTATGCATATTACCTGGGTAGTAGAAATGATGGAAGTGCATTACCCATGCATAAACAATCTTTTTTAAATTAATATGTTTTCCATACTAATTTTTTTTTTTTTCATTCTCAAGGATCATTGTTATGTATGGGTACTTTTTTTTTAGAACCTATAGTACTTAGTACCATGCATAGGTTGAAAAGATGAAAGAAGATACTTGTTGACATTAGACTTGAACTTCTGTAGATTGTAATTTTCAGGAAATATGTATGAAGGAAGTCTGTTCTAAAAAAAACAGAAATTGAATGAATAAATGAGGAAGAAGAAATGTTGGTTCTGTGGGATTGAACTTGGACATTAAAAGGATGTCCACTGGTTGCGGCACGTGTTTGGACTGCTTTGAACAAGAGAGAGCGGGAAATTATACAAGCCAATTCAGAAGAACAGTGCCCATGGAAGTATCTTTAGAAAATGCATGCAGGAGAAACAGTACATCTATGAGACAGAGTGGAAAGACTCCGTTAGAGATGAGTCATTAAATTAACCTAACTGACCTCTTCTGAATGGAATCTAGAAGCCTGAGAGAGAGGTTTTGGGGGCACCGCCCCAGATGTGGGAACAATATTTCATGGTAGGGTGGATTTGGGATTTCTACAGAGTCAACAACTGTTTGGAAGAAAAGTAACGTCGAGAGTGAAAGAGAAAACCCAGTTTTTTGGATGCAGAGAAAGCAATATTTGTAATATGTTTTATGGCAAGAGAGAGAGAGAGAGAGAGATTAGAAGTCAGTGTAATCCCCATGATCTTGCCTAGAAATCGGAGTGTAATCGAAGATAAGCATAGGAGCAAAGGAATCCTTTTTGCGAAATATAAGATAGGACTGAGTTTTGGAAGGATTGGAATTAAATTTTCATTGTCCCACTGTCGAATTACCTTGAAATCGGCATTTAAGAATTGGCAGTGGATACTCGAAAAGTTGAAGCTGATTGAGCAGGGCAAGGTTTCTCAAACTTGTTGGTGGAAAGCAATGTGCTATCATCAGCAAAATATAGGATTTCCAGTCAATCGAAGAAGGTCATTAATATACAAGAGGAAAAGAGAGGGAGAAAGAACTGAACCTTGGGGAACATCAGCATTAGTGGAGAAGTTAGAAGACAGAGAGCTGTCTACCATCACCTGCAGTGAGGTCAGAGAGAAAACTGGATACCCAATTACAAAGAACAGCTGGCAAACCATAGGATGGAAGCTTATTTAGAAGACCTTTATGCCAAACACGACAGAAAGCCTTTGAAATGTCAAGAGCAATGGCTTGAGTTTCACCAAACATTTCCATTGAATTTGTACATAGACGGGTAATATTAGCGGAATATCACCAGTGGATCGACGTTGACGGAATCCATACTGGCAATTGTTGATCAGATGAAAGATTTCCAGATAGTTTAAGAGTTGGCAGTTAATCGATTTCTCCATTAATTTGGAAAGAGTAGAAGTAATCGCAATGGGATGATAATTCGATGGAAGGGATTTGTCACTCTTTTTAGGAACTGGCTGGATTTGAGCAAACTTCCAAGCAGAAGGTAAAATACCTTTGGAAGAAAGTGAAACAAGACAACACAAAACAGGAGTAAGTTCAGGGACAGGCACAGGTTTTGAGAACAAGTGGAGAAATACCATTGGGACCTGGCACTTTCTTAGCATCAGATTCATCAAAATCCTTCTGACATCCTGTTGACGAAAAACCACAGGAGACCTTGAATGGAATGTACTGGAAAGGTTTGAGGTGATTTACCAGGATCATTAATATGTGAGTTGGAAGAAAAATAGGATGCTAATCTTTGGCTGATGTGGCAACAGAACCATCTAGTTTTGACAGTGGTGGTTAACCGAGATGGGTAAAAATTGCAGCCATTAACTTTGGCAAGAGACCAGAATGCTCGCTACTATTTGGACAAGAAGCAAGTTTTCTACTCTTAGCCTGTTCAAAAGGTCTAGTTTGTACTTATTAAATATTGTGTTGAAAGGAGTTCGCAATAAAAAAATATTACATTGAAAGGGGTTTGCAAGTCAAAAAATGTTGGGAACCGCTGATGTAGAGTGATCTAACCAATACTTCAAGAATGATAATCATTCTTGAGTCGAGTATAAAATTACAAATATTATAAATAATAATTTAAAATTTATTACAGATGAATATGAGATGTGTATATATAATTAAAATAATATGCATCTAAATTGGCGGCTAAATAGCATCTGACTTTTTAGTAGAGGTTAATAAATCATGAGAAATGCGCATTAGTCATGCCAAATCATGACCAATGCGCCATTTTAAATCAAAGCAGAAGTTTTAAAAATAAAATGCTTTTTTCATAGTCAGATAATAAAATTAATTACCTCCTTTAAGGTATTATCATCCTCTTCAGAACTAAGTGGACCTTCACTCAAATGATCTTCTGGAGATGAGGATTTCTTACTGGCAACATTCTCTTCACCTTCGGATAATGGGCCTTCACTTAAGTGATCACTATCTTGATCAGACTTAAAAAACGCATTAGTGTTTATCAGCAATGCAGTCAAACATCAACATTGCAAAATCAAAACCATACTTATTACACTATTTCTTGAAAAAATGTACAACTCTCCAGATGGCTATGCCTTTGCTCCTAAATATAGTTCACTATTTAAAAATTATTTATGCAGAAGGCATTTTGAAGATTAAGTAAAACTATTATTTTCAAATAGCTTTTTCTAATTGCAGATTTCTTTAACCTCACACAAAATCTGATATTAGTTCTTATTTCTAAATAGTGATATATCATTTTTTGCTAATATTAAACAATGTGCATCTTTAAAAAATATCCCACAGCTAGCAAAGAAAGAAAAAAAATCACATAGCCTACTAAAGACTTTTGGACAAAGATGTGATCAATAAAAGGACATATGATTTCATAAGACCTACAAAGAGTGAAGCTCTGACATTATTTGCTAGTGTTAAACTTCACAAAGAAGGGAACCCCATTATGCTAATCATTAGCAGTAAATACAGTCCAGGTGAAAATTTAGGTAAATGGTTAGTTCCAATTTTAAGTACACTCAAGAAAATAATCACATTAAAAATTTGATTGATTTTATAATCATAAAGAAAGAAACTTTTAAAAATACTGTCATGGCAAGTTTGGATGTAGAGGGCATGTTCATGAGCATTCCAGTGAAAGAAGCAATAGAAACAGTAAAAACCAAAATAACGGGGTGGCAAGTTGAATAAAATACTGTCTATGTCAATGATAATTAAATAATTATAACTGGCTTTGGAACTTGGGTACTTCAAATTTGAAGGGAAAATTTATATACAGACATACAGATTAAGCATGGGAAACCTTCTCTTATCACTCATAGCCAACATCTTTATGGAAGATTTTGAAGAAAGCCACTGCTCATTTTAAGACCCTTGATATGGATTGGATATACAGATGATATTTTTTTGACATGGGAACATGGGGAGACAGTAAAACAATTTCATGAATATATGAACAATGGACATGGAACTATTAAATTCAAAATGGAACAAAAAAAGAGGACGAGAAACTTCCATTTTTGGATGTCTTAGTGCAGAGGGAACAAAATTCGATTATCATTCAAGTGTATAGAAAAAAAAGGCAGATTCCAGATGTTATATTAATTTTGCATTGAATAATTTAGAGAATATCAAAAATAATATTATCAAAACATTTAACAGGTAGAGCAGTGGTTCCCAAACTACTGAGATTTGTGGACCCCCCTTCAAAAATTAAAACATGTTTGCAGACCCCCTATATATATATATATATATACACACACATGTGTGTGTGTGTGTGTGTATGTGTGTGCGCAGCACACTGAGTTTTCTGAAAAGAAAATGCAACATTTTATGTTTGAATATTTCACACATTTTATGTGTGAAACAATTCAATTTTATTCTTATTTTTATAAAGATATATAATAATAACTTTATTTATGATCAATTTGCTATACATAGAATGAATAATTTGAAATATGTATACAATTATATATACTAATCATATCGAAAATAAGTAATGTTCTATAACAAAATTCATTGTGATTCTATCAGTATATCTTTTAAGAAAATAAACACATATTACTTGATACCATCTGAAGGTTTTGCAGACCCTTTGGGAAAAGCTGATGTAGAGTATTAAGCATTTGATCAGGAAAAATTAGGTAAGGAACTTAAAAATATCTCCTTAACCCTTTCTAACAATGGGTTTCCATGGGACATGGTTGACAAAACAATAAGCAAATGTAAGAGAAATTTTGGGAATGAAAATTCAGTTAATAATAATAATAATAATAAAAAAAAAAAAAAAAAAGAACAGGGACAAATTTAAAAAAATGCTGTCACAATTCCTTATATAAAAGGAATAGGAGAGAAAACGATGAAAATATGCAAAAAATATGGACTAGATGTGGTTTTCAAACCAATAAACAAAACAGGTAATTTTCTCAGGAATGCAATTTTCCTGATGAAATGCAGACACATTATTTAAAAAAAGCATGTGTGGATGTGGAAAAGTTTACATCAGGAAGATTATTTGACACAAGGGTGGGGAAAGTATTGTAAACAAGTAGCAAAGGGAAATACCAGAAAATCAGAGATTGTGGAACCTGCCTATAATTGCTCTTATGCTTTTAATGTAAAAAAAAAAAATTGAAATTATAGGTGAAAGTGATTTTACTAAAAGAAAAATTAGAGAAGCTATGTATATCATAAAAAAATTTAAAGACAAGACAATAAATAGAAATATGGGGAGGGATGTAGATGCATTATGGGCACAACTTTTGGCAACACAATATAAATTTATAATATAAAATATGTTTCTTTTTAGTTTTGTTTTCCATTTTTTTTTTAAACTAAGGGAGTTGATCTTTAAGGGATAGGATAGACTTTCTCCATCTCTCTCTTTCTCTCTCTCTCTGACCAATCAGAAGTCAATTACTCTCTTATGACATCCTCTCCCTTTTCTTACTTGCCTGGACATCCTGATCATCGAGAGTTTGCATGTGATCAAGGGATTGGCATAGGTCCCAGAACGTAGTGCTCTTTATACAGGTAAACATCACGGAGTAGCACTGTTTTTCAATTGTAGTTATATCTTAACAGAATTAACTCATGAAAGTAACGACTCGTTTAAAGTCATCATCAGGGAAACATACACCTTTATGCACTCATCATGGCTATTAGTACAAGATAAGACTGGTGGACCTTAAAAGTACTGCTTCAACCAGAAATACATACTATCATGTCCCTGCTCACACACACACACACACACACACACACACACACACACACACACACACACACACACACACACACACACACACACACACACACACACACACACACACACACACACACACACACACACACACACTTTAAATTCATTCTTATTACCTAAAGTTTCATTGTGACTCTCCTTGTTTTGGAAGCCATAGGTACAATGCCTCCCTTTCACAATTATTCTCTACAGCTCTATATAAAAGCTTTTACAATAACCTGTTATTGCATTTGTTTTACTTGCATTATATGCTAGCAGCATTCAGTGAGGATCAAGTTCTCATACAGTATGATCATATGAAATTATTCAGAAATGTATACAAATTTATAAATTGTTACTTACTGTTAAATCTTGTGCAGTTTTAGGAGCATGAAGCTGTTCCAAATTTTTTTTTCGTATTTTATATCTACGATAAAAAGCTAGAATTTTAATTGCTGCAAGCTTCTTATCCTTGTCTAGAACATCTGCTTGAAGAGGCATGGCTGTCACAAAAAAAAAAAAAGGTAAATAATCATAAATCCTGATTGAGTTATGTCCAACTTGTACAATAATCATGAATCTTAAGACTAAAAAAAATAAAGTAATAAAAATGCAAAATAATTATACTATATACAAAACTTTCCAAAATCAATTTTTATTCAATTTAAATAAACATCTAAAATATCAATATTTATTTCACATAAAAGTCTGAAAATATAAATATACTAAACAATTCTAAAATTTTAATGAAAAGAGGAGACTTTGTGAGTTCAGCCACAGAAGCTTAACCTTATTTTAATGTCTATTGCAACTTTATTATGTCATACTGAACTTATGTTTATTTAAAAAAAAATATTTTTTCTTTTTATGAGTTAATTTAGGGACATGGCACAGCAGTAGCATTTATATCCTGGGAGGAACCAGTTTTCATATTTGGGTCTTGCTAAAGTTTCAATGGAAATTTTTCATGGGGGGGGGTCTGCTTTGTTGTGATCTGATCACATGCTGAAATAACGAAAATTTCCTAATTATTTCTTTAGTTTTGTGCTTCACAAAGAAAAGTCAATTAACATATAAACAAACTTAATTCAACAGAAGACTATAGCTATTGATATAACAGTTCACAAGTTAAGGTTGACCTTTGAAAGGTAATTTAGTTGTGGTTGTTGTTGGTGATAATGATGACACAAGGGCTATAAGGCCAAAATGTGTCTGCCAGCTATAATTTCTATATCCGTTTTAAATAATGAAGGTAGAATCATCAAAGAACATTTGTTATTTGAAGATGCTTAAGAATTCACTGAAGTTTGCTTTATCACCAAGTATATGAATAGGCATCAGAGGAGTTTGCAGATTTGCCAATGACTGGATGAAGACAGCTCAGATGGCTAAAAAGATGGCCATCTGTCAGAATGTGCCTAACTATAATATGAATCTGACATTCAGAGCAAAGTGAAAAATCTTGCCCTAGGAACAGGATAAAGATCTTGCCAATACAACTTCTTTTTGCCAATTATTCTGTTAACTGAAAACTCCATAAATATAGATCTTCCTGATCTCTCCACATGGAAGTGTACTTGGTATGAAAAACATCTCTATAATCCATATAGGGCATAAACTGAAAGTTCTTGAGAATCCTCCTGATGTGAATTTTTTTCAGATTGATCAGTTCAATTGACCACATAATCAATTCCTAGATTCCAGCATGGTTAGAATCCAACAGATTCTGCCATAAAAGTCTACAAACAGAAGGCAGGGAAACAGATACTGTAAACTCCAAAAAACTGGTACTCACACCGAATAAGTTAGTCAATTTTGATCTATCTGTACACATCTGATGGCTGTTTCTATTTTTAAAGCCATGCAATGCATCTAACTTCTGAACAGCAGCTGGGGGTATATACAGTAGACTCTCCGTTAACAGGAATTCAAGCAACCGGCAAAAAAAAAAATCTTGGAAATAGTAGGTAGTTGAAAAATTAAAATGATACATATTAATTTCTAGATAAAATTATTCAAACTTGGTGTGCTGCTTTGCGCTGTGAGTACGCGCACACGCATCCCTCATCACATATTTGTCTCTCACTCCCGACAAGTCACTGTGTAAATATACCAGTTGATTTATTGTTATACAAATTCTGTGTTCTCTTTCAACCCCTAGTATGCTGAAACAGGTAGCAAGTAAGCATAAACGTGCAGTGCTTACCCTCAAGCAAAAGATGGAAATATGCAAGAGGCTTGAGAAAGGTGAAAGTCGTGAAGTGCTCATGGAAGAATTTAATGTTGGCTTGTCAACGATCTATGACATTAAGGCTCACTCTCAGAAAATAAAGGAGTTTTATGCCAAGTCGGAGAGTGACAAGAGTGTAGAGAAGCATCATACTCTTCATACACCGAGAATGGAAGTGTTTGACCAGGCCCTGTATGAGTGGTTTTCACTGAAAAGATCCGAGGGTGGTTGCATTTCTGGACCCATGTTGCAAGAAAAAGCGAAAGAATTTCATGAGAAAATGAAAATTGAAGGTTAGTGTTCATTTTCAAGTGGCTGGCTTACTCGATCCAAGGTTCGTCACGGCATCCGTAAGCTGGATTTGTCAGGGAAGCAGAAATCGGCTGATTTTCAGGCTGCAGCTTCATTTCGTGAGGTGTTTAGTGAAATAGTGGGGGGGAAAAATGACTTGACCCCAGAACAGATTTATAATGCAGATGAGACAGGACTAATGTGGAAGTGTCTACCTAATTCTACTTTGTCTGGTGGTAATGAGAAGGTAGCTCATAACTGTGCTCATTTGTGCAAATGCATCAGGAAATCATAAAGGTGTGTGTGTGGTCAGCAAATTTGCTAAACCAAGGCGCTTTAAAGGAGTAAGTAACTTTCCCGTACATTATCATGCACAGAGTAACAGTTGGATGGACGCAGGAATCTTTACCAAGTGGTTTCATTATTCGTTTGTCCCTAGTGTTAAAGAAAATTTACGAAAGAAAGGATTACCAGAGAAAAGTAGTTTTGTTGCTCTTGGATAACTGTCGAGCACATCCTCTTGCTGAAGACCTAGTTAATGGTAACATTTTCGTGTGTTATCTTCCAGCTAATGTCACAAGTCTGATCCAACCAATGGATCAGGGGGTGATCTGTTTGTTTGTTTGTTATTTGATTTTTAGGAGCATTAGCAACTAAGGCCATATTGCTCCAGGATATGCGGTGGTCATTCCCTGACCTTTCCGCATCCTCCGTATTTGGTGGTGACGGGCTCGAACCCCAGTCTAATCAAGAAGCATGTGCTGCTCCTCCCCACCTGGCTACGGAGGCACCTAGGGGGTGATCTAAAACATAAAAATGTTTTACAAGCGACTTCATGCGGAAAATGACTAATTTTGATGGGACAATTCTGGATTTTCAGATGAAATATAACCTCGAAGATGCTATCTACACTATCAGTTGTTGTTGTTATTTGGTTTTTAGGAGCATTAGCAACTAAGGCCATATTGCTCCGGGGATATGCGGTGGTCATTCCCTGACCTTTCCACATCTTCTGTATTTGGTGGTCACGGGCTCGAACCCCAGTCTAATCAAGAAGCGTGTGCTACAACCTGCTGCTCCTGCCCACAGAGGCACCACTATCAGTTGTGCTTGGGACTCTGTGAGAAATGAAACATTACGGAAATGTTGGAGAAAGTTGTGGCCAGCTGTGATATTTGAGAAGTCCTCCTCCGTCGAATTTGAGGAGTTCCAGGCAATAGTGCAGCTGTCAATAGCACTGTTTATGATGAAATCTGTGAGTTGGTTGACGAAATGAATTTTCCTCGAGATGAAGTCGACGACTGGCTTGTTGTGGATGAAGATATACCAGTAACTCATACTCTGAATACGGAAGACATTATAGAAGCTGTTGTGAATCATGGAAAAATTAAAGTTGCAAAGGAGGAAGAAAGCGATGACGATGTGTGTCAGGTGGGAAAAGTATCCTGGCAGAAAGTTACTGCAGCATTTGAAACTTTAATAGCTTTTGCAGAACAGCAACCCTTCTTCACTTTTCAGCATCTTATGCAGCTCCACATCATGCATAACTTGACTTTGTCTGAGAGTAGTAAGAACTCAAAGCAAGGTGATATTCGTTCATTTTTGAAGAATGCTGAAAGCAAGTTTGGGCACAACATCTACTGATGCAGATCCAAAACCATCTACAGACCCTCCTGATCCTGTCCCAGCTACATCAGCAGATACTGACTATCCTCATGCGATGTCTACCCAGTAAACTCTCTACCTACTGCAACAGTTTTGAGTGTGTTTTTTTGTAAGTTACTGTATTCAAAAAGCAGTTTCTATAATAAAACTCAGTTTCTTTAGTAAAATTTGTCTATGTTTGTTTTAATTTTCTAAGTATTGGACTTAGTATAATAGTCAAGTATTTTTTTTAATACTAAATCTCAAGCAACCAGAAACTACAGTTATCCGGCATCTACCAATCCCCATGGGTGCCGGTTAACTGGGAGTCTACTGAGTGTGTGTGTGTTCTTACTGAAGATTATAATAATGATATCTGATAAAGTTTACAGTATTAGGTATTTGTCAGTTGTGCAACTTTAATGCTATTGTACATAGGACAATTAGACATTATATGTGAGTGAAATTATATTGGTCAATTTAATTTTATTTAATTAAATGATATTTATCTGTAGGGAATTAGGTGTATATGGACCAAGTTACCAAGTTAGTAAAAGTAAACTAGCTTTAGCCTGGGTGGCCTTTATAACTTTATATTAATGAAATGGAAATAAAAATAAAATAAATATAAAATGATGCTAAACAATGAAAATAAAAATGATAATAAACAATGAAAATAAAAATGATAATAAACAATGAAAATAAAAATGATAATAAACAATGCAAATTGCAAATAACATTCCCTCACTTGGCCATCTGTCTGCTACTTCAATGGGGGTTTTGAGCAGATCGATAGCCAGACTAAAGGAATGTCTCATACCTACCCATTTCTGTTGTCCCCATACCAATTTTTCCAATTATTAATTTTTAAGTGATAGTATTAAAATTAACTTAAAATTAATATAAATTAAATGCGAATAGATAATATGTTTAATTTAATTTTCGTAAAATTTTTTAAAATAAAATTTTTAAATTTTGCAAACGTAGTGTCAGAAACAGCAAACTGGGATAGGCGACACAAAGCCCAACGGGTATGTATCAGAATAAATAAGAAAGGTTCTTACTTCCTTCTTGTTCTGTGGTGGTCAGACTGAAAAGGAGCCAATTCCCGCTTTCTGGTTGTTTTATGTGTTGATTAGATTATACTGCGCAGATGCGCCTTTCATAGATTATGGTGTGATGGTGAAATTGCTGTAGGCAATATATCCTGTGTCAATGCAAGTGTTTTGAAAGCCATGAGAGGGTTTGTATTTGTGCTTGTGGGGGGGGGGGGGTTGCTTCTGATGTCAGAAGGAACCTGTATAAATGAAATGATGTGTTTATACCATTACAATATGTTTTGGTATGATTAAATACAAGAAGTATGTTAATAAATGGAGGATGCTATCCCCTGGACAGGGCCAGTATAGTTTTTCTAAGGCATAACGACCCATGTTTGTCTGGGGGGGGGATAGCTATGTACATATTTACAGCCTCCTTCAATGTGAAAATTTCACCCTGTGTCACTAGGTTTTATACTGTATTTAAATGGAGGGATATAAACATTATGTGTTTATATCCTAAGTAAAAGTTTATATCCTAAGTTTATATCCTAATTGTGCCTAAGTATACCTTAGGCACAATTATTTTGTTGTTGGGAGTTTGTTGCAGGTGATAATTTCCCTTTATTTAGATTGTCTGATTTGAGAAGGGGAGAAAAAGTTTGGTGGTCGGGGTTACAGTGCGGTCAGACGACGAGCCTCTTCTGAGCGCAATAAACCCGGGGATCAAATTTGGGAATTTTAATCTTAATTTGATAATGGACACAGATTTTAAGACAACCTAGTAATGGTAGGCTACAGGCCATTTATAGTTCTAAACTGTTTCAGTGTATTTTCAATAAGTGTATAGGGATTGGCGTTAGGGTGGTGTATGTTGAGGTTTGTAAGTATGGCCACTTTAATATGGTGTCTGCTGTAGTTGGTAGGTATATTATTCTTGTTGAGAGTATCTATAAGTTTTTTAATTGCTTCCGTCATGTTATCTAGATTATTGCAGATGTGTATTAACCTGCTTGTTTGGTTTCTAATGGTGTTGCCATGGATATGCTTAGCTAGATTGCTCTCCCAGTTGATAAGCTTTATAGCTGGGAAGCTAAAATGGTCTCTCTTATCATAATGTTGGGTATAGACCTTGTCTTTAGTAATGGTGATTTCGCTGCCGAGATAGTAAGCTTGTAAGTTGCTATCCGGGTTAGTGCGTTCTATGGTTAAATATTTGGGGTGTTTTCTCGGCTATAATGCCGAAATTGTCGAAATTGATGACCAGGACATCATCAATATATCTGTAGAATATAATTTCTTCTTTGATGTCGTTTTTGAAATAATGCAAGTAAAGGTTGGCTATGGAGCAGGAACTGCTAGCCCCCATGGCTACCCCCTAGTCTGTACGTAAATACTGTCTCCCATAAGCACGTAATTGTTTTTGACATTAAGATTAATAAGGTCGTGCCAATACTGTTTATTACATTCCATAATATTTTGATGATTTTCATAGTAGTGTATAAAAGGACTTTAATTAAATTGTCATGGGATATACTGGTGAAAAGGTTTTTAAAATCATAAGTGTATAGACTTCTGATACTATTGTTTTTGTTTTCGATGTATTCTAAATATTTTTTGTTATTGGAAATAATTTAAGTATTAGTGATTTGGTTGGCTATACTATTTAATTTGTCCTCCATTAAATTACTGTATGGTTTTATGCAGCTGTTTTTGCCTGAGGTGATGAACCTTTTTACAGTCGGGACTTTATGGAATTTGGGGATCCAATATATGAATGGTTATCTTGTATTATCTATTTTTAATTTGAATATTTTGTGCATGGCTATAATTTTTTTGGTAATGCTGCTAGGTGTGGAGTTCATAAACTTGTATGTATTGCTGTGGTTCATCTCCTCTTTAAGCGTGTCTATGTAGAACTTTTGGCATATAATGCTGAAGTTTTTATTGGCCTTATCTGTATTTGTAATGACAAATTTATTTTGCAGTTCTTTCGTTTTGTAGTTAATTCTCTTTAGGTTGTATTGCTTAACGCATTTTTGTAGTGGTATGATTTCTTTGAATCTAGCCAGAATACGTTTAGTGAAAGTATTTATCCAACTTTGAAAGGCTTCTACTGGTGTGTTGAATTTGTATGCTATTTTAAAGGCAAACTGTAGTAGATCTATGTAAATAGATTTATGCATGTTTTTTAGGTTGGCTTGGGTGTTGGGTCTGAATTTGGTTCCCTTTTCTATAATCTCTCTTAGGGTGTGATCCTCTATAATGTTAAGGTCACCGGTGATGATATGGTTGTAATGTGGTTCTATGTATTTTTTATATTTGTTTTCCCGGCAGTGGCAGGGTTGATCTGTGGTGTTCATATTAGCAATGGTATTTTTATAGTTACAAATGGCCATACCTATAGTAGACAGATGGCCAAGTGAGGGAATATTATTTGCTTTTTGCAATTTGCATTGTTTATTATCATTTTTATTGATATTTTCATTGTTTACATCATTTTATATTTATTTTATTTTCATTTCATTAATATAAAGTTATATAGGCCACCCAGGCTAAAGCTAGTTTACTTTTACTAACTTGGTAGCTTGGTCCATATACACCTAATTCCCTACAGATAAATACCATTTAATTAAATAAAATCGACCTATATATATATATATATATATATATATATATTTTTTTTTTTTTTTTTCTGATTTTTGTAAGCTCAGAGACATACAATTAATTAACAGGCAGGGAGAGTCTGAATCTATGTTTAGAATAGAAATGTGATTAAGATTTATTTTCTGATCTCAAACTAACTGTCTGAGTTGTGGTCCCATTAAAATAGTGAATCACCCATCCAGGCTCATGGATAATGGATCAGTTTGGATGTGTTCACTGGCTACGTATTTTTGTCACATTCATGTGAGGTAGATAATTTTATCAAAGATGCGACGGAGGCTCAGATGCATCTGTATGTAGTATATAAACAGGGGAGTTCTAAGGCTTCTAGGGCTATGCAAAGAGCACTGTAGTGAATGGTATCTAATCAATGTAATATGCTCTGTCTAGTTGAAGCATACACAGGAGATTCACAATGTAATTGAGATCTAATCAGAGTAATGTAGACCAGTCAGAAATCCAGGCCATTTAATAAACTGTATGCAAGATTTTAAGCTTTGATAGGCAACCAGTCAAAAGTCTTGGTACATGTTCAAGAAAGGTAAGTTTATTATTAAACTTAAAAAGGAAAATATGGAAAAAAAAAACATATATATATGAAGACATATGCAATGTTATCAACTAATGATTAACAATTCAATATAGCACTTTTATACCACAACAGGATAATGCTTATGAGGCACTACAGCTACCTGCTAGTATACTGTAACTGAACAAAGAAGAGAGAGAGAGGGAGGGAGGGAGGGAGGGAGGGAGAGAGAGGGAGGGAGGGAGGGAGAGAGGGAGAGAGAGAGAGAGAGAGAGAATTTAAAGATTAAAAAAACAAGTACAGGAACTCCCCGACTTACTTATGTAAGGGTTGCGTTCCGCGGAACGCTACATGTCGGAGAATTTCTGTGGCATTGGAGGCAAATTGCTGCTATGGATAAAGGGGTGGTTGAGGGGGAGAAGACAGAGAGTAGTAATCAATGGACACTGCTCATCGTGGACTAATGTTTTTTCTGTATTTATAATGTTTTCTGTATTTATAAATGATATTGATGATGATATATCAAGCTTAATGTCCAAGTTTGCAGACGATACGAAGGTTGGCAGGGTTGTCAAGGACACTACTGACACTATGCTGCTACAACAGGATCTGGAAAGGTTGAGCAGATGGGCTGAGAGGTGGCAAATGAAGCTTAACATTGACAAATGTAAAGTACTACATATGGGAAACAGTAACCCCAGAGCAACGTATCAACTCTGTGGTACTACACTGACAGTGGTAGAGAATGAAAAGGACCTGGGGGTGGTTGTGCAGACAGATATGAAGTTCTCTGAGCAGTGCAGACGGGCTGCAAGAGTAGCTCATGGTGTATTGTCAATGATATATAGGAATTTTTCTAGCAGGGATAAGGAGGTGATTATTCCCTTGTATAAGGCAATGTCAGACCACACCTAGAGTACTGTCCTGGCCTGGAGGCCTCATTCAAGACGGATGTAGAGCTGCTGGAACGAGTACAGAGAAGGGCAACAAGAGTAGTGAATGGAACAAAGGGGCGCTCTTACGAAGAAAGGCTTAAGTTTTGCAAATTACAGTGTCTGGAGACTAGGCACCAGCGAGGTGATCTGATAGAGGTGTATAAAGCCTTGAATAGTTTGAGCATGCTCAATGCTGATGGGATTCTCCCTCTTGCTCAGAATAATCACCTGAGAGGGCATAAATTCAAATTGAGGAAAGACAGATGTAGGATAGACGTGCGGAAATTTGCCTTTAGCCAGCGGGTGGTTGGTTGGTGGAACAGACTTCCATCCCTTGTGGTGGAGGTTGACAGCCTAAATAAGTTTAAGGCTCAGCTGGACAGGTATTTTGAACGAACAGAGGGGTGAAGTGGAAGTGGGTTTTTTTTTTTTTTTTTTTTTTTGGCTGATGCTGCATAAGCTTGCTTTCTTGCATCAAATGCCTCTACTAATGCTAATGCTAAAGTGGAAGTGGTTATTTATTTATTTATTTTATTTTTTTGGCTGCTGCTGCATAAGCTTGCTTTCTTGCATCAAATGCCTCTACTAATGCTAATGCTAATTTCCCCCATGCTTGTGCAGCACTCGCAACTGTGTTCGCTGAATTGATTGAATCAAAAAAGAAATGTTCGATGAACATGTAAAGAGAATTATTCATTGTATTTATTCAATTTTTTATCTCATGCGCAGGAAAAATTACAAAAGTGTGCAATTTAAAAAAATTTCAAAATTATAAAATTACAAACAAAGAGGAGACAGGCATAATGTCAGTAAATTTTACCTCTCAAGCATCATTGCCAGAATCGTCTTCAGCTGATAAGTACGCCGCTGCGGAGGTTGAGGGCTGTGGAGATTTAGAAGGGGTCGGCCACTCAACCTTACAAAAGAACATATTAATGGATGACTGGACGGTGGCTTTTTTCTTTTCATCAGAGATTTTTTTGTAGGAAGCAAGCATATCATTCACCCCTCAATAAGAATCGTTCGCTGTCAGGATCCATCTTCTCAAACCTCGCCATTGCCATCTCTCTGGTGATGAAGTGTCTCAGCGTTTTCTTCTTTCACTATTGCTGCCTGCAAGTCAATATGTTATTTGTTAGATAATTCCTTCTCTTCTTCCTCTATTAACTCCTCCACGTCTTTGGCATCAATCTCCAACTGAAGTAGCTCTGCAACCTTTACAATATTATCTGTAACCTCTTCATATGATCCGTCTTTTTCAAATCTTTCGTAGCCTTTTACGTGCCGTGGGCATATTTTCTTCCATGTGCCATTTAAACAACTTTTAGTAATTTCCTCCCAGGTCTTATTAGTGTTTGAGATGGCATGGTAAATATTGTAAGATTTCCAAAAGTCTCTCAACATAAAATTTTTCTCATCATCTACTGCAGACAATGCTTCAGCAAATGTGCGCAAATAGTATGCTTTTAAATTCGAAATAACACCCTGATCCATAGGTTCAATGAGTGAAGTCGTGTTTGGTGGTAGAAATATGACTCACATTCGAATTGAAATCATCTAGATGCGTAGGATGTCCAGGAACATTATCTGATAGAAGCAAAATCGTGAAAGGAATGTCGATGTCTTTGCAATATTTTTCAGCCTCGAAAATGAAGCGGCATTTAAACCAATCCTCAAAGAGAGATATTGCTATCCATGCTCTCTGGTTCGATTGGAAATGCACGGGTAGGGTGGCTTTACTGATGCCCTTAAATGCACGAGGATTTCGAGAACGGTACACAAGCAGAGGTTTGCATTTGCCCCAAGCAAGAGCGTGGTCCTTTCTTTTGATGCCTTGAAGCCTGACATTGTATTTTCCTCCTTGGCAATGTATGTTCGATCTAGCATTTTTTTCAGAATACAGAGCAGTCTCGTCAACGTTAAAAATTTGCTGTGTTAAATAGCCCTTCATTAATAATTTTTTCCAACACATCACAAAATTTCTCTACAGCTGCAGAATCGGCACTGGCAACTTCACGCATACTTTAACGTTGTGGAAACCAGCGCGATGCTTGAACCTATTAAACCACTCGTTGCTTGCCACAAACTTGGATTGGGGTTTGCTGTACTTATCCTTAATATCTTTATAAATACTTATTGCTTTTGTTTGAACAGTCATTAGACTCAGGGGCACTCATTTCTGAATCTGATTTTCCATCCATATCATTAACAGCTGTTCCATCTTCAACATAGAACCTGAATGCTGTTTTGTGATCACTGCTGATCTTAAGTGCATTGATCCTTTGACATGTTCTTTTATACGCACACTATCCTATAAAATAGCATTCACTGTTGAAGCAGCGAGACCTAATTCCTTGCAATATATGACAAACTTTGTCCTGCTTTGTACTCCTTAATCATTTTCATCTTCATTTCTAAATCAATTTTGTTTTGTTTCCTGACACTACCACCACTTGCAGTTTTCGTTGGTTGCTTTACCTTCATCATTGTAATACATAAATGGGAATGAAGAGAAGTTTCTGAAAATTTGTTTTTTATATGATTGAAGATTTCAGTGAAGGGGAACACATTTCACCATACTAGCGTAAAAACCCACACAATTGCAGTTATCGGTATTATCGCAAATACAATAAGATTGAGTTTACTACCCGTTTATAATTAGATGCACTAACAGAGAAGCCCAATAAATCGGAAAGTGCAAATTGTTTTTTGGTTGGGTGACCTCCAGAAATGTGCTTTAGAAAAAAGCACATTTCTGGAGGCACATTATCACAAAGGCAATCAAAACTGATTCTAATAATGGGTTTGTTTGTTTGTTTTGTTTTTTAGGAGCATTAGCAACTAAGGCCATATTGCTCCGGGATATGCGGTGGTCATTCCCTGACCTTTCCGTATCCTCCATATTTGGTGGTGACGGGCTCGAACCCCGGTCTAATCAAGAAGTGTGCTACGCACTGCTGCTCCTTCCCACCTGGCTACTGAGGCGCCTCTAATAATGGGAACGTATGATAACGCGAAAGAGTAGTGCAATTTCCATTATAAATATGACCTTTTAGAGAGATAAATAGCTTAGTAATATAGCAAAATTTTCAACTTACAAGGACTTGGAACGAATTACAAAAAAAAAAAAAAAAAATCCACAATGTGTTAGTGGGTTCACATTACAATATTTTCACGATACCTCTGTTCCTACGGGATTTAGATTACGTAAAGTTGAATTTCTGTAAGTCGAGTATTACTTCACAGTAAGACTGTGAAGAGTTTTGCACAAGGTGGTGAAACTAAGCCAGAAAAAAAAAAAAAATCTCCAAATATGTGTAAACCTAAAGGAAAAATGTTGACCAACACTTCAAGTAGAGAAAAGAAAGATAACAAAAGAACAGGGGGAAACACAGTAGTTTCTTCATGCGGGGGCACTATGAATTAGTTGTATTTCAAACATGCCTGCTCAGGAGAAATCAAACTATACACAGCTGTTCCTATATAACTGAGAAAGACCAGTAGGTGAAAACAATGTGCTTAAATATGGAAGATACCTTTTAAAACTTTCCAGCTTTATAAGGATTTGCATTCACTAAACTTTTTAAGCATGAAACAGCACCATTCAACACCCATCTGCTAATAAGCTTCTTGTATTTTAAATGATCATTAATGATGGCATTAATTGCTGCTGATCCAGTACCCACATCTTTCTTCAATTGCTGACACATAATTCTTCAATCTACTCTCAGTAAAATTCTTACCAGCTTAATTTTTTCTGGTGTGATGGCTTCCCTGAGTGAGGTTCACCTTCCAAATTGGTTTTTCCACATTTAAATTCATTTAACCAATTAAAAACTGTTCTAATTGATGGTACTTGATCCCTAAAGCATTTATTAGGCTTTTATAGGATTCTTTAGCAGTTAGATTCAATTTAAAATCATAGAAAATAATGACATGTAAACTTTGAGGATTAATCTCCATTCTGGCTTACACTATCTTAAAAAAAAAAAAAAAAAAAAACCCCACCACCTTGTCAACAAAATCATGCCTTCCAGCAGTAACTATCTGAAATATTTTAATGAAACTTGGCCTTTAAGATAAATAAAAAATATAGATTTTAATGGTATTATTTATTTTTATTATTTAACATCAATTGCAAGAAGTTTTGAAGTGACCCTTGTAGCAGCTGATACAGTATCATAAGAATCCACCAAAGTTTCTAAGGTCTTATCTGTTGAGGAGCTGTTCTGCCCTTTTCAATGAAAGACTGGAGATTATATGCTAGGACAGTTGCTATCCAATATTCAAATTTATTTCCACACTAAACAAGGACTCTGATTCCTAGTAATCACAGACACAAACATATCCAAGAATTTTTCTTGGTTGTTCTCCAGATCTGTCTTGCCTCAGCCATAGCTTTTTTATATGCAAATAATTTAAATATACAGTGGATTCCGGTTATTTGGACCACCGGTTCGGGGCAGCCATTTATTTGGGGCAAATCTTAAAAAACAGAATCCAATCGAGAAAATAGCCAGGGTTTACTTCGCTCAATTGGGACAACATGCCGTTTAATCAGGGCAGGAGACCGCAGCACTGGAGATTACCCTACGGATTGTCTCCAACCGTACCACATGATTCGGTCGGATTTCTGGAGGTCACAACCATAAAAAAATAAAAACAATTAGCAGTCACCTGTTTATTGGGCTTTTCTGTTAGTGCAATCTATCATAAACAGATAGTAAACTCAATCTTATTGAATTTGCGATAATACCGACAGCTGGAATTCTGTGGGTTATTATGGTGAAATGTGTTTACACTTTTAATTTTCAGAATCTTCTCTTCATTCCTATTTTTAAAGCTTCGTAACTTGTTACTCCATTTTCACTTGCGCGTATCGTGTTACTTGCAATTTGTGTGTGCCGTGTTCTTTGTTATTAATTGCTTATCTTTTTACTGTTTTAAATTTTAACCCCCACCCACAAATGTCAACTATTTAGTAAAAAAAAAAAAAAAAAAAAAAAAAAAAAAAAGGTAAAGTGCAGCCATTATCAATCCACTGCAGGATGGCAGCCTCCTCAACAATTCATGCTGAAGAAAATGACCATAATCTGCCATGCTGGTCCAGTGCGGGTTGGCAGATCGACTGTATTCAGCAGTCAGGGGGCTCAAAGAGCGTGTGCTACTGCACTCCCACTCCTGACCACTCGGCTACAGAGGCCGTACAGTTACAACTAGTTAGTATGTACATATTACAGTATGTATTAATTATTCCAATTATCACGTATATTCTTCCGATTTTAATGTATCATTTAATTTTTTTAATCGGTAAGGTAATAAACGGTAAATTTGTACTTAATATAGCTTTACTTTTATAGCCTGTGGATAATTATCCTCCTATTTTTGCTAATTAGAATCGCTGTTTAATAGAATTAAAATTCAATTCACAAACGTGATCACAATGACTGGCGATTACTACACATCGTATAGTGAATGGTACTTTACTATGGTGAGTCAATCATAACGTGATTTGATTGTACAGTGAACCAACTGTAAAGTGGGGGTCAATTGTATTTTTAACTATTTACGTGAAATTTCAGATAATTGGGGCAGCCGCTTAATTGGGCCAAAATGTACTAGTCCCAATGTGTCCCAAATAACCGGAATTGGCTGTATAATATTTTCAAAATTTATTCCACGTACAATTCAGTTTTGTTTTCTATGTCACACATTCTGCATTACACCATGAGTAATAACGCTATTCAATGGTATTATGCAATGGACCTTACCATCCTTGTCTTACTTATTTGAGGTAATGTAGCTTTTGATGTCTGCAACAACTGGCCTACATGACATACATTATCTGTGAATATCACATACATCATCTGTATATCTTACATCAGATGGTAAGGTCTGAACTAACTGCTTATCCAGCTTGATTAATTGCATATATTCACTCTAGTTAGCTTTCTTAAAATTCCATACTGTTTTGGTTTTCTGTGCATGAATCAACTGTGTTTGTATGAAACATACTATTGGAAAATGATCACTCTTTTGAGAGTCACTTAATACAGACCATTCTACATTGGAATAAATTTAGGGAGGGCATGCTGATAAGTTACAGAAGTTATACCTGTAGGCAAACTGATGTAAGTGTGAGATCCACTTCTTAAAAAATTCATGTATTGGTCATCCAGGATTTCATGTCATATCTACTGTCTATATGGGTAGATCCACACAAGGGATGGGGATTCATATCTCCTTATTGTCATAGTGTAAAAAACATATATATGGAGGTCCTAAAGTCTCAAAACTTTATTAGACAGCTGGACAGACAACTTGAGTAGTCGAGACCCACTAATTCACATTTTAGCAGTTATGAAACATCAAATAGCTATATTTTGATACATGACATAGTTAAAAAAATTATGTAGGTCCTAAAGTCTTGAAACTTTATTAAACAGCTGGACAGACAACTTGAGTAGTCAAGACCCACTAATTTGCACACCTCCTTACTGTCTTGAGTAGTCAAGACCCGCTAATCGAGGCAGTGTTAGGTGGGTCGGAAAACTGCTAGCTTGGGGGGATACAAAGACTAACAGTAGCCACTGGCAGAGGTGAAAGTGATTCTTGCATTGCTTCTATTGGAATGAGCAGAAGCCTGAAAAACAAGATGCAGGATATTTCAGAGACTGCTGGGAGTCATTGCGGTACAAGTAAACATATGGGTTGTGTTAGGGTAGCTAAGAATAGAAACAGGTGCATGTATACTTGCGTGTACACCAATGCTAGGAGTTTGGTAAATAAATTTGATGAACTTGATGTATTGCTCAAAGCATCAAAGGCAGATATTGTTGGGATATCAGAGACGTGGTGTCACACAGATCTAGGGAATGCAGAACTGGAATTTGGGGAGTACAACATCTACAGAAAGGATAGACAGGATAGGAAGGGAGGAGGGGTTATGGTATTAGTTAAGAAACACATAAAATCCAAGGAAGTGAAGCCAGTCGACATCACTGGACAGTGCAGTGTCGAGTCAGTTTTGTGTGACATAAGCATTGGGAGATCAAAATTGAGAGTAGGAGTGTGCTATAGGCCTAATGACTCTGATGAGTATAATAAGAAACTGTACAGAGAAATAGAGTGGGCCAGTACATCAGAGAGTCTTATAATGGGGAATTTTAATTTCCCAGATATTGAGTGGAATTTGTGGGTTGGTCACTCACATACTAGCAAGGCTTTTGTGGATTTATTGGATGATTGTTTTCTACATCAGCATGTTCGGGAGGCAACTAGAGGGAGTAATACTCTTGATTTGATTATCAGCAGTGATTCTTCATGCATTAAGAATCTGCAGATAAAGTAACCACTAAGTGGCAGTGATCACAGTGTGCTGAAGTGGGGTTTACTCAAAGAGGTAACTACCATCAGGGGTAAAGGGAAGGGTTATTGCTTTCGTAAAGGCGACTATGATGGTCTGAGACAGTATTTAAATTCTATACAGTGGGACCAACTGAAGATGTTACCAACAGCAAATTCAAAATGGGAAGCATTCAAAGAACTTACCTTGGAAGCTACTAAGCTTTACATACCAACTAAGAAATACAGTAAACCCCCGCTATTCGCGGTTTCGCGGTCGCTGATTTAATATAAAATGAAACCTAAAAAAATGTGAATTTTAAAGTGCAGTGAACATTTTCCGTCATAAAAAAACATGGGCGGGCTAAAATTATCTTTCCCGGTCAAAACAGCGCTCAGTGGGTGGGGGAGAGGGGTGACAAAATTGCGAGCAAAATGGATGTTTCTCGCCAATCCTTGTTCAGTATGTGTTATGTGCTTGTCATGGAAGGTTTCGTCGTTTGCTTTTAATTTATAAATTGAACAAATTTATCAATTTATAAATTAATATGCTTCCAAAAGTGATAAATCTACAGTTTTGCAGTGTAAAACAGACTTTTTCGAGTGTAATGAAAGAAAATGACTTTATTGTGGACAAGTTCTTTCTAACCCGTACAAAAATATGGCTACGAATAACAAGGGGAATGTGAAAAGATCAAAGAAGGTGATGACTAGCAAATAAAATTGAGTTATCAGATAAAATTTCTAATGGTGAAAGTGTCTCCTCAGTAGCAAAACGTTATAAAATCAATGAGTCAACGGTACAATCATTAAGAAATCGGAATAAAAAAATCCACCATATGTCCGTGAAAACGCGCTAATTGCTTCAAAAATTTACTCTGTAACTCGTGATGTTAAATTAGAAAAAATGGAAAATGCTTTAAATCTGTGGATAGAAGACCGAACTCAAAATAAAATTCCGTTAAGTTCACTCATCATTCGTGAAAAGGCAAAACTCCTTTATCAACACTTTAGCGAAACTGGTGATAGCACTGGCGGGATACGTTTTTTTGCTAGCAAAGGCGCTGGTTTGAAAGATATGTTTGAAATTTCTAATAAATATTACATTTAATATTAAATTGTTTCTTATTTTCATTTCGATGCCATATGCTTGCATTTCACTATGTACTGTCTATGTACATAGCCATATTATGAAGTTACATATAATATACATAGACAAAATTTTAGACTAGTTTTTCTTATACATTTCATACTTTGGAATGGAACCCCTTTATTACTATGGAAACCATAACTCAGTATTCGCATTTTCGGTATTCGCAGCATTTCTCAGGAACATAACCCCCGCAAATAGCGGGGGTTACCTGTATTGTTCAAAGTTTAGGCCCTAAATGGATGTCAGATGAACTAATGAAATATATGACAGAGAAGAAAAATTCATGGGATACATATAAATTAACACCTGACACAGAAGCCTATGATAGATACAAATTGATCTGTAACCAAGTTACAAAGGAGGTTAGACAGGCAAAGGCAGATTACAAGAAATCTTTGGCAAGGGATGCAAATAAAAACAGCAAAGAGTTCTTTACTTATGTAAAATCTAAAAGGAAAGGGATGAATCAGATTAGTCCACTTGATATCAATTGGTCAACTGTTGATGATCCTGCTCAGGTAGCTAACAAACTAAATGAATGTTTTGCATCGACATTCACAAATGAGGAGTTATTCAGCGAGGAGAATGCCAGAGGTGTACTCAACTCTGGCAGTAAGCTAGAGAATCTTGTAATACCTGAGAGTAAAGTGGAGGAGAAATTGTTGAAGATAAACACAAGAAAGGCACCTGGGGTGGATGGGGTCTATCCAGTTATATTAAAGGAGGCAGCAAAGAAAGTAAGCAAACCCTTAGCAATAATTATGAGAGCTTCCTTGGACTCAGGGGAGGTACCCACAGACTGGCGTTGTACAAATGTGATCCCAATTCACAAAGGAGGATCAAAGGCCGACACAAGTAATTATAGACCTGTGAGTTTAACTTCTGTTCCAGGAAAATTAATGGAGGCACTGGTTAAAGAAGCACTGCAGGATCATCAGGACAAGACTTCAGTTATAGCTCAGACACAGCATGGTTTTGTTAAGGGGAAGTCTTGCCTGACCAATTTGATTGGATACTATGATGCAGTCACAAAAGAATTGGATGCAGGGAATAACTTTGATATTATATATTTGGATCTTAGAAAGGCTTTTGATACTGTTGCACATGGAAGACTGCTGCACAAATTGGAGCAGTATGGCACTGGAGGCAAATTGCTGCTTTGGATAAAGGGGTGGTTGAGGGGGAGAAGACAGAGAGTGGTAATCAATGGACACTGCTCATCGTGGACTAATGTTATTAGTGGAGTCCCTCAGGGTTCAGTGTTGGATCCATTATTGTTTTCTGTATTTATAAATGATACTGATGATGGTATATCAAGCTTAATGTCCAAGTTTGCAGACAATACAAAGGTTGGCAGGGTTGTCAAGGACACTACTAAAACAATGAATATGAAGTTTTCTGAGCAATGCAGACAGGCTGCCAGGGCAGGTCATGGGGTTTTGTCAATGATGTATAGGAATTTTGCTAGCAGGGAAAAGGAGGTGATTATCCCTCTGTATAAGGCAATGGTCAGGCCACGCCTTGTGTACTGCGTACAGGTCTGGAGGCCTCATTTTAGGAAGGATGTAGATTTACTTGAGCGTGTACAGAGAAGGGCAACAAGATTAGTGAGGGGAATGAAGGGATCCTCTTACCAAGAGAGGCTTAAGTTCTGCAAATTGCAGTGGCTGGAGACTAGGCACCTGCGCGGTGATCTGATTGAGGTGTATAAGGCCTTGAATGGGTTGAGCACACTGAATTCTGATGGGATCCTTCCACTTGTTCAGATTACAAACCTAAGGGAGCATAAATTCAAATTAAGAAAAGACAGATGTTGAACAGGTGTGCGGAAATTTGCCTTTAGCCAGCGGGTGGTTAATTGCTGGAACAAACTTCCATCTGTCATTGTGGATGTTGATAGGTTGAATAAATTTAAGGAGGAACTAGACAGGCATTTGGAGGGAATGGTGTGATTTTTTTTTTTTTTTTGGCTGATGCTGCATAAGCTCATACACATGCTTTCTTGCATCACATGCCACTACTACTACTACTACTGCTATGCTGCTGTAACAGGATCTGGAAAGGTTGAGTAGATGGGCTGAGAGGTGGCAAATGAAGTTTAACATTGACGAATGTAAAGTACTACATATGGGAAACAGCAACCCTAGAGCAACGTATCAACTCTGTGGTACTACACTGATAGTGGTAGAGAATGAAAAGGACCTGGGAGTAATTGTGCAGGCAGATATGAAGTTCTCTGAGCAGTGCAGATGGGCTGCAAGAGTAGCTCATGGTGTCTTGTCAATGATATACAGGAATTTTTCTAGCAGGGATAAGGAGGTGATTATTCCCTTGTATAAGGCAATGGTCAGGCCACACCTTGAGTACTGTATACAGGTCTGGAGGCCTCATTTCAAGAAGGATGTAGAGCTGCTGGAACGAGTAGAGAGAAGGGCAACAAGATTAGTGAATGGAACAAAGGGATACTCTTACAAAGAAAGGCTTAAGTTTTGCAAATTACAGTGTCTGGAGACTAAGCACTGGCGAGGTGATCTGATAGAGGTGTATAAAGCCTTGAATGGTTTGAGCATGCTCAATGCTAATGGGATTCTTCCTCTTGATCAGAATAATCACCTGAGAGGGCATAAATTCAAATTGAGGAAAGACGGATGTAGGATAGACATGCAGAAATTTGCCTTTAGCCAGCGAGTAGTTGGTTGGTGGAACAGACTTCCATCCCTTGTCATGGAAGTTGATAGCCTAAATAAAGGCTCATCTGGACAGGTATTTCGAACAAATGGAGGGGTGAAGTGGAAGTGTTTTTTTTTTTTTTGGCTGATGCTGCATAAGTTTGCTTTCTTGCATCATATGCCTCTACTAATGCTAATGCTAATTTGCACACCTCCTTACACAAAATCTTCATCATGTCTTGATGAAGATTTTGTGGAAGATACAGTGATGCAGCTGTGATAGAAATTTGAATAGCTATTCTTGCTGGTACTGCTTTTAGGTTAGTTTGTAATGCTCTTTGCTTAGCTGGTATCTTTATTCACCAGTATTGCTACTCCTTTGGCAGCTGTCCTTACAGTTCTCTTTCTGGAATAATGTATAGTGTTGAAATTTTGGGGAAGATTAGGGTGGCAGATGGATTTCTTGAAGACATGCTAACTGGCTTATACTGCTAGATGATGTCCTTTATTTCATCTGATTTTCCAAGCAGACCACAATGTTTCCACTGTATAATATGTGGCATTATTTATCTCTCTTTCTTCTCATTTGGTTTATTTATTTTGAATGAGTTTGTGCCTTGGATATCCTGGATTTGTCTCTCTCTCTCTCTCTCTCTAAGATCATGTGTATTTCTTCCAGATAAAGCTCTAATACATTCAGTCCTTAAACTTCATCATCACTGATATTCTTTCATCTCTGTTTGGATATTTCTGCTTCTACTGAGTTGAAGATGCTGTCTTCTTTTCTTTTGAAAATGTCAATTCTGGTTGCTGTATTCCAGGCATGAGACTCACTTGCCTCCTGCTCTTCTTGAGCAGATGTTTCCTGTCATGCTGTTTCTGTTGATAAAAATACTTTATTCTAATCTATAATTTGATTTGGAGATACAGCTATCTCTGTTTGCATGGCTACAGTTTTCTTTTGTTTTAGTGCTGAAGCATAGGAATACAAAGACTTAGCTGCAAGGCTCTGCTTTCTCACCTCAGGGACACTTTATTTCAACCTTATATTTTTGTATTTGATTTTCCTAACACCAGTATTTCACTTATCTTTGAAAAAGCATTGTGATTTCCCCTGTAGCTTCAACAATGGGGGGTAAAAGCAGTGCAATTTGCTTGATAACGTTCTTTCAATCCACAACAATTAGGATCTCCCTGTTGTGTAACCCAAGAGCGTCCGTATTGTTAACACTAATAACATCATATTAGATTTTTTATATATGGGGAAATTTTGCAATTTACTGATTGCAGTAAAGAAAATGTATTAAAGATAAGAATTACAGATTGCGTAGAATGCCATCTTTGTTATTATTATTCTTACATGTATCATCTGTTCTTTCAACTCAGAGAGCAATGTTTTCTCTGGGATAAATAGTAGAGCTCACTCTGTAACAAACTATCTGATGTATTCAGGATATTACGTAGGGTAATCTTAACTGCTAATTCTGCAAAAATCTTTGTTTTTAACAGCTATGACTGATGTCATAAGGTTTCTATTAAAAGATGCCTGACTGTAACCATTTGATCATTTTTAGTGAGCCAATGAAAGCTTTTATAATCTTCTGAACCAAAAAGGGAGACAATTTCCTTACATACTAAGTTGTTAATGAAGACTTTGCAGATGGTATGCAACAGCCAAAGTTTGCAGATTAATAACAGTAATGACAGTATGCTGCTGCCACAGGATCTAGAAAAGTTGGGTAGATGAGCTGAGAAGTGGCAACTGAAGTTTAACATTGACAAATGCATAGTACTGCATATGGGTAGCAGTAACCCCAGAGAAATGTACCAACTATGTGGTGTTACACTCAGGGTAGTGGAGAATGAAGAGACCTGGGAGTAATTGTGCAGTCAGACAGGCTTCCAGAGAAGGTCATGGGGTCTTGTCAATGATATACAGGAATTTCGCGAGCAGAAATAAGGTTGTTGTTGTTATTTAGGAACATTAGCAACTAAGGCCATATTACTCCGGGGATATGTGGTGGTCATTCCCTGACCTTTCCGCATCCTCCATATTTGGTGGTCATGGGCTCGAACCCCGGTCTAATCAAGAAGCATATGCTACGCACTGCCGCTCCTGCCCACCTGGCTATGGAGGTGCCTATCCCCTTGTATTAGGAAGGATGTAGAGTTGCTAGAATGAGTACAGAGAAGGGCAACAAGACTGGTGAATTGAACAAGGGGTTCTCTTATGAAGAAAGGTTCAAGTTCTGCAAATTGCAGCTTCTGGAGACTAGGCACCTGCAAGGTGATCAGATTGAGGTTATAAGGCCTTGAATGGATTGAGCAGGCTCAATGCTGATGGGATTCTTCTCCTTGCTCCGACTACAAACCTGAGGGGGCATAGATTCAAACTGAGGAAAGACAGTAGTAGAACAGATATGTGGAAGTTTGCCTTTAGCCAGCGGGTAGTTGATTGCTGAAACAAACTTCAATCTGTTGATGTGGAAGTTGATAGCTTAAATAAATTCAAGGCAGAACTGTTATTTGGTTTTTAGTAGCATTAGCAACTAAGGCCATATTGCTCCGGGGATATGCGGTGGTCATTCCCTGACCTTTTCGCATCCTCCGTATTTGGTGACTCACGGGCTCAAACCCTGCTCTAATCAAGAAGCGTGTGCTACGCACTGCTGCTCCTGCCCACTGGCTACGGAGGTGCCTAAGGCAGAACTAGACAAACATTTGGAATGAATGGATCAGTGAAATGGGAAGGTTTTTTTTTTTTTCCTTTGGCTGTTGCTGCATAAGCTTGCGTTCTTGCATCATGTGCCTCTACTAATGCTAATGCTTCTTGGGTGAAGTTTTTTTGGACAACACAACTAATGTTCAGAGATCGTGCTGGTTTTTTTTTTTTTTTTCCTATTTATTTATTGACTTCAGCACTACTTTAGATGACACATTGTAATATCTCAAGCTAAAATAATGAAAATCAGGTCCTCTCAACCTGTTGTACCTTCATTCTTGATCAGTGAAAGTCAACTGACCATTTCAAAATTTAACATCAGCCAGGGAAAGCGTGATGTTAAATTTTGAAATGGTCAATTGACTTTCACTGATCAAGAATGAAGGTACAACAGGTTGAGAGGACCTGATTTTCATTATTTTAGCTTGAGATATCACAAAGAGCATTCACAGAACACACCTCTCCCCAATTTATGATACATTGACAAAAACATTTCTCCAATCCTCCAGCAGAATAGCTTTTAACTGTCCATCTGATATAAGTTTTTATGAATAAGCAATCACATGGCTTTCCAATTTGTATTACAGTGCATCCATTGGACTCAGACCAGGGTGCTAAATGGATGGTTCATCCATATAACATTATTTCCCCCAAAATAAGCTATCATACAGAGTTTTGTAATGGGGCACAGAAGATATCATCTGAGGTTTTGTTGAAAAATGTAAGGCACTGCATCATAAAACTGTACCAGTATTGGAAGAATAGATTATCAAGGATGTCACAAAATCACTCCTTCTGCTAAGACACTGTTCAAAAATATTACGCCTACCACAATATCATGAAAAGAATCCTTTTACACTCTTCCAGAGACTAGTACTTCCAAAAATGATAACACTGTATCCATTACTGACAATAAATTTAGTGATGAAAGGGTTATAGGTAGCAGCAAATAACAATACATAAGCTACACAAAAGGAACAGTTTTGTGATCTAATTCCTCTCCTTTTTTGCCCTTGTAGGATGCAATATCAATGATCCAACATAATCTCTATCTAGCTTTTACTTTGTTATACTGTAGGCATAACAGACAGTGCTTTCAGCTCAAAGGTACAAGCTGAAGAAACGTTTTCAAACTATACTTTAATAATAATATCATTATATAAAGGATGTTGCATAATACGTGGCTCATACTTTTAGGATTGATTCAGGACCTGAAAACAATGAAAAACGTTTGTATAATCATGTGCCTAATTCTGAACGGCTACAGAGCTATGGCTGTTTGAATTTAAAATTGGCTATGAAGTTTTCAATTGTAAAAATAAAAAAATTACAATAATAAATAAGAATAAGCACACATATACATAATAAAATTAAACATAGATGTTTCCTTATACTTATTTATTTTTTATTATTTTTTTACCACTGAAAACTCTACAGCCACTTTTAAAAATTCAAACAGCCATAACCATTCGGAATCAGATATATGTTCAGATGAACTTTTTTTTTTTTCCCATTGCTTTCAGGTACTAAATTGATCTTGAAAGTAAAATCCACATGTATATTAATAAACAAATAGTTTATTTACTTTGCTTACTTGGCAGCTTCTCATCCACTTGTGATATAGTCAATGGTTGCTGTAGAATTATTTCATCTTTATCTTTACTGATATTTGAGACAAATAGGCTTTCTTCTTTTCCCATACTTGAGTTGTTTGTATTGTATTTTGAAAACTGCCTTTCTTTAGCAGCAAACTGAGAAGCTAAGAGAAAGTCCTGTAAACGTATAGTTTCTTTTTCTATTTGATTCTGAATTGAAGTGGCAATATCCCTCAATGATTTGAATTTATCATGATGCAAATGTGCAGCACCTACAAATACATTACACTGTTAAATAACAAACATTCTAGTACAGAAAAAAAAGTGATAATAACAAAACTGATATATGAAATAATATGATTTTTAAGTAATTATTTTTCACAGATTTTCCAAGTATATTATGGCGTATACCAAAAAAACAAAGTCTACAACATTTAAAAAAAAAAAACTGCAGGTTAAACTACTGCAGCTATTATTGGAACCACCAGGTAATAAAAGAAATTTCTGACTTGATCATCAAAAAAGTTCAATGAATTTGCAATGCTTTCTTTTGGAATTCAAAAAACCTGTTCTGAAATTGATGATCATTCTTGTCTACAAATTGAAAATAATAATTTTATTTTTCCTTTTAATGGCAAGAACTAATGTGGATGTTATAGTTGTTGCAATGCTGCCCTGTTAAGAGTCATATGCACATCGGGTTTTGATCAAAATGAAAATTACACAACAAATAAATAAATTTCTATTTAATTTATTTGTTTTGTAATTTCCTTCATTTTTGGCATAATTGTCTTACTGCAGCAAATAAACCAACAACGTTAACAATGAGTTGTGTATTTATCAATGTACAGGCAGTTCTCGCTTTACGAGTTCCCGGGTTATGAGTTTTTTTTTTTTTTTTCCAAGTATCAACAAAATCGAAAATATGAACATTAATTGCAAAAAACGAATGTTAAACATTCATAAATACCGCATTTCAAACCACGCACATAGCTATACAATACAGCATACCCCGCTTTACGATATTAATCCGTTACCGTCGTATCGCGAAAATATCGTAATTTGAACCCAATAACACATTGTTTTTTGGTAATTCATTCCACGACCTCGGAAGTTCAAATTTTTGCTATATAACTCTCTAAAAGGTCATTTTTATAGTGTAAATTGTATTAGTTACCAATTCAAATCATTAAACGCACCACACTTTCATCATTATCATGTGTTATAAGAACCAATTTTGAATGGCTTTGTGATATTTTTCTAAAGCACATTTCTGGAAGTCACGACCATAAAACAAAAACAATTTGTACTTTCCGGTTTATTGAGCTTTTCTGTTACTGCAAGCAATTATAAATGGGTAGTAAACGCAATGTTATTGCACTTGTTATAGTACCGATAGCTGGAATTGTTTGGTTTTTTATGTTATTATGGTGAAATGTTTTCCCCTTTACTGAAATCTTCAATCGTATAAAAACACATAAATAAATTTTCAGAATCTTCTCTTCATTCCTTTTTTTTTTTTTTTAAAGCTTCATAAACTTGTTACTTGGTACAAATCGTGTTAGTTGCAATTTGCGCAATTCGTTAAAAAATGCTTATGCATGCTATTGAAATTTATAACGAAAAGAGAAGATTATCTTGGAAATAAATGTCCATTGAAGCATTTCTGAAGAAGACGACTCCTTGTGCAACAAACCAACGAGTGCTGAGCCAATAATGAGTGATCAACGAGTGTGTATTTAGTCAATGATGATGAAGAATGTTTATTCTTTAACATTTGTAAGTCATAAATAATTTCTCTATTATTATAATTTGCTTGATTTTACAGGCTACGTTTTCATTTCTTTGGATAAATCAATCATTGTTTAAACAAACTAATTAGCTAATTTCATTGTTGATAATGTAGCGCCCCATTTTTAACATTATGTCTATGGGAAATAAATTCCCGCTTTAAGTTTTCGCTTTACAAGCGTGTGCTAGGAACGAATTAACTCGTAAAGTCGAGAACTACCTGTATATACTTATCTGTGTAAATATGCTGATAAGTATGTACATTTAAATACACAATCTAATTTTTTTTTTTTTTATTTTTGTCCTTGCTTTTTTCCATTATATATGGGGTCAGCATTTTTGTTTTGGCATGCAATTTTTTTTACGGCTGGATGCCCTTCCTGCCAACCCTCACCCGTTATCCGTGCTGGGAATATACAGTGGTCATTCCCCGACCTTCCGCATCCTCCGTATTTGGTGGTCACGGGCTCGAATCCCGGTCTAATCAAGAAGTGCGTGCTATGCACTACTGCTCCTGCCCACCTGGCTACGGAGGTGCCTAAATACACAATCTAATTAATAATGTATATTAGCCACTGATATATACCATCGTATATATCAGTGGCGGTGTGAATTGCTCTAAAGTCACAGCCAACCGTACTCTGTGGTCACCATAGCAAAAGATTTATTTAGAACTTCAATGTAACTGTTTCATTGCAACATATAAACTAGTGCAACGGTTAACAATGAGCTGCACATTTGTAGCAGCACATGGGCTGAATCTTGTAACCATGTCAATCTAGAAACCATGTTCACGTGGTTTCTATAAAACTTTTGAATATATTCTAGGAACAATCAAGTAAGAAAAAAAAAACAAAAAGGTTATTACTTCCTATTTTAAAATGTAAGCAATAAAAATATTAATACCTGAAATTTCATTATCCTCAACAAAATCAGGAACTATATGGTCACCAATGATATCAGATAAAGTTACAAATTTCTTTGAATGATGACTTTCTTCCTTTGGTGAAAATTCATCCTTACACGTCTGATTACTATTCACCTTTAATACATTTCTATCTTTAGTTTCTTCATCCAATTTCTCAAAAAATTCTGATGGAATATGTGCATTTTCTGAAAAAGAAACCTTGTTTTTCACTTGCAAAACTTCATAACTTGAATGAGATTTCTCTTCCTCAGAAATGTACGGTGATTCATCAAGTAGTGGAATATGATTAGGTGATATCACAGTTGTAGCTTTCTTTGATACCCACTGCAATTCAGGCATATACTACAAAATAACAAAATACAATACAAAAGTGATTAAGGTAACAAAATAATAGTCTGTAAAAAGATTTTTTAAATGAGATAACATTCAATAATATAGTCTGTGGATTATTAGATGTTCATTAAGAATATTAATAATAATAATAGGCCTAAAGTATAACGTGCATCTTTTTCCAAAATAGCTTTTGCTTTTATCAACATTATGAAGTAAGTAAAAGAAATTTCACTATAATGGCATATAGTTATCATATGCAATATCACCAAAGGTTGCCTCAGATCTACAATCACAAATAAAAGGCATCCCATTCATTACTGTTTTTATGCATAATATGGAACCATTACACTGACAACATTTTTAACGGAAGCTATCTCAATGGAAAGTGGGCATATTTTATAACTAGATTATATGTGTTATAGGCCTAATGAATCTGATGAGTATAATGAGCAATTGTCCAAAGAAATAGAGTGGGCCAGTAAATTAGAGTGTCTTATAATGGGGGATTTTAATTTCCCGGATATTGACTGCAATTTGTGGGTTGATCACTCACACACTAGCAAGGATTTTGTGGTGGATTTATTGGATGATTGTTTTCTACAGCAGCATGTTCGGAAGGCAACTAGAGGGGAGTAATACTCTTGATCTGATTATCAGTAGTGATACTTCATGCATCAAGAATCTGCAATTAAAGGAACCACTAGGTGGCAGTGATCACAGTGTGCTAAGTGGGATTTATTCAAAGAGGTAACTACCATCAAGGGTAAAAGGAAGGGTTTTTGCTTTCGTAAAGGTGACTATGGTGGTCTGAAACAGTATTTTAATTCTGTACGGTGGAACCAACAGATGATGTTACCAACAGCAAATTCAAAATGGGAAGCAGTCAAAGAAATAATCTTGGAAGCCACTAGTCTTTTCATGTTATGTTATTTGGTTTTTAGGAGCATTAGCAACTAAGGCCATATTACTCCGGGAATATGCGGTGGTCATTCCCTTGACCTTTCCGCATCCTCCATATTTGGTGGTGACGGGCTCAAACCCTGGTCTAATCAAGAAGCATGCGCTACGCACTGCTGCTGCTCCTTCCCACCTGGCTATGGAGGCGCCGGTCTTTTCATACCCACAAAGAAATATTGTTCAAGATTTAGGCCTAAATGGATGTCAGATGAATTAATTAGACATGTGACAGAGACGAAAAATGCATGGGATACATATAAATTAACATGTGACACAGAAGCCTATGATAGATATAAGCTGGTCTGTAACCAAGTTAAAGGAGGTTAGGCAGGCGAAGGCAGATTATGAGAAATCTTTGGCAAAGAATACAAAGAAAAACAGCAGAGTTCTTTACTTAATAAAAACTCTAGAAGGAAGGGGATGAATCAGATTGGGCCACTTGATATCGATGGTTTAACTGTTGATGATCCTGCTCAGGTAGCTAACAAACTGAATGAATATTTTGCATCGACATTCACACATGAGGAGTTATTCAGGAAGGGGAATGCCAGAGGTGAAGTAAACTCTGGCAGTAAGCTAGATAATCTTGTAATAACTGAGAGTAAAGTGGCGGAGAAATTGTTGAAGATAAACACAAGAAAGGCACCTGGGGTGGATGGAATCTATCCAGTTATATTAAAGGAGGCAGCAAAGGAAGTAAGCAAACCCTTAGCCATAATTGAGAGCTTCCCTGGACTCATGGGAGGTACTCATGGACTGGAGATGTGCAAATGTGACCCCAATTCACAAAGGAGGATCAAAGGTGAAACGCAGGTAATTACAGACTTGTTAGTTTAACTTCTGTTCCAGGGAAATTAATGGAGGCACTGGTCAAAGAAGAATTGCAGGATCATCTAGACAAGACTTCAGTTATAGCTCGGACACAGCATGGGTTTGTTAAAGGGAAGTCTTGTCTGACTAATTTGATTGGATACTATGACATAGTCACAAAGGAACTGGATGCAAAGAAAAACTTTGATATCATATATTTGGATCTTAGAAAAGCTATTGATACTGTTGCACATGGAAGATTGCTGCACAAATTGGAGCAGTGTGGCATTGGAGGCAAATTGCTGCTATGGATAAAGGGATAGTTGAGTGGGAGAAAACAGAGAGTGGTAATTAATGGACACTGCTCTTCGTGGACTAATGTTATTAGTGGAGTCCCTCAGGGTTCAGTGTTGGATCCATTGTTGTTTTCTGTATTCATATATTTGATAATGATGATGGTATATCAGGCTTAATGTCCAAGTTTGCAGACGATACGAAAGTTGGCAGAATTGTTAATGACAGTACACTGCTGCAACAGGTTCTAGAAAAGTTGAACAGATGGGCTGAGAGGTGGCAAATGAAGTTTAACATTGACAAATGTAAAGTGCTACATATGGGAAGCAGTAATCCCAGAGTAACGTATCAACTCTGTGGTACCACACTGACAGTGGTAGAGAATGAAAAGGACCTGGGGGTAATTGTGCAGGCAGATATGAAGTTTTCTGAGCAGTGCAGACGGTCTGCAAGAGTAGCTCATGGTGTCTTGTCAATGATATACAGGAATTTTTCTAGCAGGGATAAGGAGGTGATAATCCCCTTGTATAAGGCAATGGTCAGCCACACCTTGAGTGCTGTGTACAGGTCTGGAGGTCTCATTTTAAGGATGTAGAGCTGTTGGAACGAGTACAGAGAAGGGCAACAAGATTAGTGAATGGAACAAAGGGTTGCTCTTACAAAGAAAGGCTTAAGTTTTGCAAATTACAGTGTCTGGAGACTAGGCACCTGCGAGGTGATCTGATTGAGGTGTATAAAGCCTTGAATGGTTTGAGCATTCTGAATGCCGATGGGATTCTTCCTCTTGCTCAGAATAATCACCTGAGAGGGCATAAATTCAAATTGAGGAAAGACGATTGTAGGATAGATGTGCAGAAGTTTGCCTTTAGCCAGCGGGTGGTTGATTGGTGGAACAAACTTCCATCTGTCGTTGTAAAAGTTGATAGATTAAATAGATTCAAGGCAGAACTTGACAAACATTTGGAGCGAGTGGATGGGTGAAATAAGGGTGGGTTTTTTTTTTTTTTTTTTGGCTGATGCTATATAAGCTTGCTTTTTTGCATCATGTGCCTTGCCTTTGCTAATACTAATGCTAATCTCTATATACATGCAAATAGAATGGGTAGCAAGTGAGAGTTCTGAAATTGTACAGGTAATGTTAAACAGAAAAGACATAAATAAATTCGAGTTTTTTTGTACATTTCTTTACAGAAGAGGAATAATTTCCTCTGTGTTTTTAAAATCCAGGAGTCTACTAGAGCATGCATAGTAGACTCCTGGAAGGAATGGAATGGTGTGGAAAGAAATGGCTTTTAATTTCAGAAAAGGATATTATGACAGATTAAGGCTTACATGGCCTCTATCTACTGGGGAGATAACGCACAGAGCAAAAATAGATTAGAATCATGGTATATATTACAGAAGCCTTGAATGCATATATATCATTAAGTAAGTATAGAACAAGAAAGATTTCACAATGGATGAATAACAAACTAGCTAGTTTAACAGACCCAAAGGGAAGAGAAAAAAAAAAAAAATGGCATGGAAAAGTTATGAGCAATAAAAAGTACTGAAAGTTATAACAGCTAAAAACCAATCTATAATAGTACCACAGAAAAGGTTAGGCTGGCAAAGGCAGATTTACAAGAATTTGCAAGCTAAGAGAGCATAAAGCAGGAACAAGGAGTTTTTAGGTATGTGAATACAAAGAAGAGATGAACAAATCAGAGTGGATCTTTCTGTAATGGGTGTGGGAAAGTTTTAGGTAACTCAGCTGATATTGCAGTATTGAACAGGCACTTTGCATCAATATTTACAGAAGAAAGATCCTTCACAGTGAAAAGAAAGTGTCCAAGTAAAGCTGGAAAGCATGAAATTAGTGGTAATGAAATTTCAGATTATTTATTACAGAAAATTTCAAGCCTAAAAGTGAGTAATGCTCCTGGAGTTAATGGCATATACCTAGTAATTCTGAAGCAAGCAGCAAGAAAGTGCACTGAACCATTAAGGTTAATTATGAGGACGTTGTTGGACTTAGAAGAGATACCCTTGGATAGGTGAAGTGCCAATGTATTGCCAATACATAAAGGTGCCCCCATAGTAAATCAAGTGACTATCGACTGGCTAGTCTGACTTTAAAATCAGGGAGGTAACGATTAAGAGTTCAATACAGGATAATTTACATAGAAATGGAATTCCAAAGGAAAGAGCATGGTTCTGTAAAGGGAAAAAATCATGTTTAACTTTCTGGTAGATATTTTGACCGAGTCACTCATGACATTGTTTACTTGGATTTCAGCAAAGCATTTGACTCAGTCCCACATGAAAGGTAACTGTTAGAGTCACAGAGAAAATCTTTAGAGCATTGCACGGTGGCTAAAGAAATGAGTGATAAATGGTTACACTTCAGTAACCATTAATCACATTAACCATTAACCTTCAGTAATAAGCTAATATAAGTTCATTATGGGCTAATATAAGAAGTGGCAATTCCCCAAGGATCAGTACTTTGATCACTATTGTTTTTGATTTTCTTAAATGACACTGACAGACGGACAGAAGGCATGATTAGTCAAAATTTGAAAATGATGTCAGGCATATTCTGCAAGGTAAATAATGACCAGTGCAAAGCTGCACTTCTTCAGGATAACTTAGACAGATTTCAGGGGTGGTCAGAAAAGTGGCAGCCATCTTATAATGCAGCAAAATTCAAGGTCACTTGGGAAATAGCATCCCCAAAATAATTCATACACTTGGTGGGTTTGAACTAAAAACAGTAGAGAAACAAAGGAATTTGGGAGTTATGATATGGTCAGACATGGAGTACTCCATGAAGTGTAGACAGGCAGTAAGGTGGTGCCTTATTTATGATTCATTAAATGTTTGCCTGTGAAGACAGGGAGGCCATAATCAAATTGTTTAAGGCCACTGTAAGGACACATCTGGAATACCGTGTTCAAGTCTGGAGAAGGCACCTAAAAAAAGATATTGAGTTTCTTGAAAGGGCCCAAAGATGGAAAATGTACCTAGTGAGGTCAGCAAAAGGGCATCCATGTCAGGAAAGACCACACAGTTCGGAAGCTAGTCAACTTTACAGAAGATTTGATTGCAGTGTATAAGACTCTGAGAGGTGAAAGTAAAATGACAGTGGAATTTTCACTGTTATAAATGATTCTAGAACTAGAGGCATTAAATTCAAATTATGGGGAAGAGGTTTAAACTGGATTTCTGAATGTTTTCTTTTAGCCAGTGAACTTAATTACTGGAATAAGTTAGCTCCATGGGTGACCTACATGAGGAGAGAGTCAAATAGGTGTTTTATATAGATATACACAGTCGATTCTGGTTATTTGGGGCACATCGGGACTAGTGCATTTTGGCCCGATTAAACGGCTGCCCCAATTATCCGAAGTTTCACGTAAATAGTTAAACCCCCGCTTTACAATTGGTTCACTGTACAATCAAATCACGTTATGATGGACTCACCATAGTAAAGTACTGTTCACTATACGATGTGTAGTAAGCACCGGTCATTGTGATCACGTTTGTGAATTGAATCTTAATTCTATTAAACAGCGATTCTAATTAGGAGGAAAATAGGAGGAATATTATCCACAGGCTATATAAGTAAAGATATATTAAGCACAAATTTACCCTTTATTATCTCACCAATTAAAAAATTAAATGAACATGAAAATTGGAAGCATATACGTGATAAAAAGAATTATTAATACGTACTGTAATATGTACATACTAACTAGTTGACATTTCTGTTCACTGACGTTTGTGGGTGGGGGTTAAAATTAAAAAGATAAGCAATCAATAACAAAGAATATGGCACACACAAATTGCAAGTAACATGATACGTGCAAGTGAGAATGGAATAACAAGTTATGAAGCTTTAAAAATAGGAATGAAGAGGAGATTCTGAAAATTAATTTTTTTATATGATTGAAGATTTCATGGAAGTGTAAACACATTTCACCATAATAACCCACAGAATTCCAGCTGTCTGTATTTTTCAAAATTCAATAAGATCAAGTTTACTATCTGTTTATGATAGATTGCACTAACAGAAAAGCCCAATAAATAGGTGACTACTAATTGTTTTTATTGTTTTTTGGAGGTCACCTCCAGAAATCCGAATGAACCAAATGGTACGGTTGGAGACAATCATAGGGTAATCTCCAGTGCTGCGGTCTCCTGCCCCGATTAAACGGCATGTTGTCCCAATTAAGCGAAGTAAACCCTGGCTATTTTCTCAATTGGGTTCTGTTTTTTTAAGATTTTCCCCAAATAAACGGCTGCCCCGATTAACCGGTGGCCCAAATAATCGGAATCCACTGTGTATGTATATATATGTATATATATATATATTTTTTTTTTGGTCAATGTAGCAAAAGGTTAGGGCTTCCTTGCACCACTTGGCTAATACTAATATTAATATCCGAGTTAAATGGTACTAAAAATACACTGTATATTAAGAAGTAACTAAATTTACTATGTGTAACAAGGAAGTTATTAATATGGATCATTATTTTACACTTAAAATAAAGTAGCCTCATTATGATTTCTCTACTGAAATCTTCATTAGAAGTTAAACAACACAAAATTAATCAAACTGGATATACTTTTTTCTTCTGAATCATTCCGCATTATAGCTTCTGAATCATTCCTCATTATGATTCTCTGCTTTATTAGAGGGATATAGAGCAGCTTGATTACATGCAAATAAGTTTAACCAGTTTAATTAAATTTTATAAATTCTTTAGCTTCTAAACGAAGATTTTTAGCAAGAAAAAGAGAGGAGGAATTCAATATGAGGCTGTTTTATTCTATATTTTCAAATTAATAAATTGTTTCTTACTTGCCTTTATTCTTTAGTTCAAGTTAACTGTATGATAAGGAATGCCTTTTTTTTCCCTCTGATATTAGAAATACTGTATATCCTTCACCCTTTGATACTGATGGTATATGCTATTGATGGCACTGATATTCAATTCCCACATATAAGCTGTACAGGTAGAATTTTGCCAAAATGGGTCATTCTGCAGGAACCTAAATATGCTTATTCTTACATTCTGAGATTGTTTACAAATTTGGGTACACCACCAATTAAAAAGCTTTAAGATATATCAGGCCCTTTCAAATGCCTAGTTTGTCCCAAAGAATGTAAATATACATATGTAACATACATGGAAATTGACACAGAAGTATGCCATTTATTAATAATTAATTAATAAATTAATTATTCTTTTCTATATATTTTACATTCTTGTTTTCAGAGAGAATGTTGATATTTTTACATCAGCTAACTGATTAAATTAATTATGATGCACATAATTAATATCTTAATTTATTATATTTATTTATAAACTACACATCATGCAGAAAGTTGTCTTCTTTCTAATAGGATGTACACACTAAGTAGTAAACAAAAATTTTAAATCAAACTTATGGAAAGTTGTATAATAAGTATAAATAGATTAAAAAAATAATAAATACACATAGTAATTTTATAGTTACAAATCCATATTGCAATAATATAAAAAATTTAACATCAATTAAAAAACACATTAGAAAGACATTGGTTATTAATGGGACATTACTTAGACATGTCCCATTAATAACATAATTAAAAAATTTATTTTTTATAATATTCAGTAAAGGAAGGAAAACAGCTGGTCCAAGTGAACTAAAAAAAAATTCAGTCTGTTTGACACAAAGATTATGAGCATCCCAAAATTACTAACTAGTTATGTTTTAATATTTTGTACCAAATTCTAAACCATAAGAGCAAAAATTTTTAGGTTCAAATAAATCAATAGTTATATGGCTTCTATCCTATCATATGTAAATGAAATAAACAAAAAATTTTCTACATTTACATATAATGGAATTAGAATGCAGATACAAATTTGTATCCGCATTCAATGGCATGATTTAACATAAGATGGTAAAATATAACCAATCCCCTTTTAGGGCAAACAAATTGCAAATTTTTTTTTTTTTTTTTAATGGATTTTGAATTTGCTTTTCTTTACTAAATACTATATATTTATTATCAAATAATGCACTTCAAACATTGTTTTGCACTGAATTCTGAAGTAATAATCATTTCAGAGTAAAGTAGAAGCATATGTTATTTCTTTTTTGTCATAAATCAAATTTATTTTGTTAAAAAAAATATATTTAAAAATAAACGAAAAGGTGTCCTTGTTTTTAATCATATAATTATGGTATAACATTTAAATCATTCATTGTTTAAAGCTTAAATAAAAATATTATTTTTAAATGCATGTAATTAGTTTACTCTTATATGTTTTATAAATATTCTATTTTGAAACTGTTTAATTAAGAGCATGGATATAGATGAGTTGAAGCTAAACAAGGGTTATTCATTAATTTATTCTGGAAGTAATACATTAATTTTCCATCTTTAATGAAGGTAGACTAGAAATGGAAATATATATCAAAATAAGTTTCAAGAAATACAGAAAGCCAGTTAAACTGATTTGTTTGGAGTAAAACAGAAATCAGTGGAAAACAAAATTAGCTCTTTATAACAGTTTTTCAATCCATTTTTAACCGATGGAGCTGGAGGCTGGGTAAAAAATAAAGGAATTGATAAAAAAATATAATGTCTCCAGAAATGAGTTTTTAAGAAAAATAAAAGCATGTGGAAGTAATGGCAAAATCATTGAGTAAAAATGGTGTCACACAAGCATTAGAAGAAAGAGAGCTTACTCTGGACAAGGATAAAATTCTAACAGGAAAGAGGATAGCATGGAAAAATATACAGAGTGTCCATAAACCTCCTTTACAAAGTGAATATGGTCAATGATACAAACTAGAAACCATTTCCAGGAGACGAAGGATATCTACAAGTTTTTACCCATCAATCAGAAAATGTGCATGCTATAGTAAATGGCAACATAATCACAAAACTTCAATCATGGTGGAATATGCCATGATAGCTGCTTTTTGCACATGACAAGTTGTCGTAAAGAGTATGAACCTTGGGAAGACTACAATCACAGAAATCATGTATTGGAATCTGGATGTGTTACAACATTTCCTAATGCCCCAACTGTAGGATGACAATGATGGAAACTTCATTTTCTAACAAGATGGAACATATTATTACAAAACAAAGAAGTTCATGGCATACCTGAATACAATGTTTCCTGAGGACTGGTAAAGGAGACCCAATTTTGTGTCCTTGATCCCTCAATCTGACTCTTATCTTTTACTTTCTGGAATTCATGAAAGACCAGTGTATGTTTCATCTATGACAGGAACCGTTATGGAATTTAAGCAACATATTTGTAAAGCAAAAGGCCACATTGAGAGGGAATGTTGTTCTGAACATGGGAAAAATTGGATTATATGTGGTTTTGTAAAAGGAGGTTCATAGATACCCCAAAGAGAATGGATGGTCACTATTAATCCAGAAGCATAATCTGTACATTCTCTGGATATAAACAGATTTAGATGATGATATCCTTAAAGTAAAACACAATTATTAAAATTATAATTAAATGAGAAAAATCATGCTATAGTAATTTCTCAAAGATTCCAAACCAAGCAATGTGCCATGATACCAGATACCTTTTCAAGTTCTGCTGCTTTTCTTTTAACTCCAGGTTTTACACCGAGATGACTAACTTTTTTCTGGAACTCATACAATTGTTGTAGCCTCTCAGCTTTAATTTTCTGAGCCTCAACTTTATTCAATTTTTCTTCTTCCTGTTCCTGTTTTCTTTTTGCTCGCTGCTTACTTATATATTTTCTTATTACATCAGGATTGTAGTGTCGAACTTTTGGAAGTGGTGCTCTATTTTCTGCTTCTATGAAAGTGATAAAATGTTTTTATTTCAGAAGAAGAAAAAATTTATTAGACTTAAAACTATTTAAGTATATTCTAAAGGATATCTCAATCCTAATTTTTCGTTTATAATGCTATGTGATATGTGCATAATAATAGTACAATGCTAAGTCTCAAAACTTCTTTACCTCCCCCACCCTCAAATTAAGACAGTTCATTCTAAACGCCGACCGGGCTAGCCGGGTGGGTAAAGTGCTTGCCTGGCAACCCAAAGGTCGCGGGTTCGATTCCCGCCTCGGGCTTGGATCAAAGTACTGCAAAAACCTTGGGAGGTGCATTATGGCCACAGAAGCCTATGCACCAACAACTACCAAAAAAAAAAAAAAAAAAAAAAAATCATTCTAAACAGTTGCACTAAATTTAGTAACCTATGTAGTTCTACACAAACTTGTAAAGTACTGCATCTGAAGGTCAGCAGGAACATACAAATGTGGAGCTAGTGAAAATGAGACAAGTAAGAAATAAGGTATTCAGTGCCAGAAATGACAAAGAGAAGTATTAAGCAAATTTTGTTAAAATTTTGTTATTATCCCTTTTTATTTTGCTATTACATGTAATAAATTATTGTCACTTAGTAAACACAACATATTACATCAATGCCCATTGATTAAGAGAGCAATAAGAGAAATACTCAGTAATAAAAGCAACAAAACACCCATGAGACGAATATTTATATTCACTGAAACTGAGTTTCCAAGGTAAAGATTTCAAAATATGACAAGTCAAACAGCTGTCAATAAGAAAATCATAAAACAAGTAATTTTAACTATTTAAGCAAGGAGTGAAGGGGAGCATATAAATAAGAATGTAATTTACAACATTCTTATTATGATTATGTGGTAAGGATGTTAATTGTAAAGTCTTATCAACAAATTGAGATTAATTACATACAATTAATTTCATCCAATAGACTTCAGTATTAAATAAAAAAAACAAACTCCCACTCACCCATTAAGAATACAAAAAGATTACAGGCAGTTCTTCCTTTATGAGTTCCTGGGTTTACGAGTTTTTTTCCCCAAGTATCAAGTATCAACAAAATCGAAAATATGAACATTAATTGCAAAAAATGAATGTTAAACATTCATAAATAATGCATTCCAAACCAAGTGCATAGCTATACAATACAGTGTAACCTGCTTTATGATATTAATCAGTTTCAGAGACACCATTGTATCTTTAAAATATCATAATGTGAACCAACCCAATAACACATTGTTTTTTGGTAATTCATTTCAAGATCTCAGAAGTTGAAATTTTTGTTGTATAACTAAGCTATTTATCTCTCTAAAATATCATTTTTAAGGTCATGAGCATGACCTTGAGGCCATATAAAAGGTTGTGAGCGTGGTTTGTAAATTGTATTACAGCACGCCCCCATTATAACGCGGTTTGCTTCACGCTGATTCACTATAATGCTGTTCTTATATTATATATCTGACTAAAACGCTGTCACAGATCACTATAACACTCTTTTACAGATTGCATCTTTGGCATATTTAACGAAATCTTTCATTTGATGGAGTCGATAGCTTGAAAATGAATAGCAAAACAGCATTAAAATGTTTCCCACGCCGACTTGAGAAATTTTCTCGCACGCTAAATTAATTGCAGTACAGTGACTTGTTACGTAGTTCTGAGATCAACATTTTAAAAAATGATCAAGTATATTGCTTGTAATATTTGCATTACATGCATTTATCCGAATTCTAGTCATCACTCAGTACAGTATTAGACATTGTGCGTAACGGACAGTTTACTTGAACATTACATCGTAATTAATGCAACCAACGCAGGTACATTTTCGAAGAGTTAATAATGGCCGATAAGAATGAAAAAGCAACAACATCTGGGCGCAGTATGAAGACTGTAAATGTAAGAAAAAGACTGAATTTGAAAATTAAGTTAGACATTTTGAAGCAAATCGATTCCGGTCAACGACAAGCAGATGTGCGCCATAATTTAGGACTTGCAAGTTTAACTGTAAGAACAATTATAAAAAAATAAAGAATTAATTTTAGCAGTGGGAAAGATAGCTGTTCCACTGCAAGCAACTAGGGCTAGGCAGACTATTGAAATGGAAAGACTTTAACTAATTTTATTGAAGGTAATATCCAATACAGAATTCGTTTAAGTTAAATATTATAAAAGAGAGAGAGAGTGAGATTAGCCAATATGATGATCTGAAGAAAACTCACCAAAAAAAAAAAAAAAATCAGATGAAGGAGCCGAAACTTTCAAAAAAGAACTTGTTAAAATTATTGAAAAGGGATACTTCTCAACAAGTTTTTAACATAAATGAAGCAGGACTTTTGTGGAAACGAATGACTAAAAGAAGTTTCATATTGAAAGAAAAAAAAAAAACAAGCCAGGTTTCAAAGCGGGGAAGGATTGGTTGACTTTATTGTCAGGTGGTAATGCTGTGGGGGATTTAAAATTAATACCCCTTTTAGTTATTTGGAAGAGGGCCAAAGTTCAACCCAAAATCGACACATTTTTTATGATTAAATTCATCAATTAAATTAAATCAATTTAGATCAATTAAATTCATGATTTTAATTGGAATTTTAAGTTTAATTTTGATACATAAGTAGTTACCACATAATTATATCAAAAATTACGGTCAAAATATTTTATAAATATTTTGACCGGCATTTGTGCATCTTTTCACTACCGTTTATTATTGATTAGGAAATATCCAATGGCACCGACCGCAACTTACAAATACATATGTTACCTTATGGGAATGCGGTGCTCGCTTAGCACAGATTCATCACAAATTCATCAAATTTGTTTACTACACTCCTAGCATTGGTGTACATGCAAGTATACATGCACCTGTTCTTACTCTTAGTTAGTCTAACATAGCCCTTGTATTTACTTTTTTCATGACCCCCAGCAATTCCTGAAATCCCTAGCAACTGCCTTTCTGGGCTGCTGCTCATTCCAATAGAAGCAGTGCACGAATCATTTCCACCTCTGCCTGCAGCTACCGTCCAAAATTTAGTAGATGATCTGTAAGATCACCTCCCATGATCCTTTGCATGATCTCCTCTCCTGACTCAATTTTTCTTTGTTATGAAATGGAAATGAAGTCAAATGATGTCATTTACACATTGCAAACTAGTGACAAATTGATTTTACTACCATCCGAATTTTAGTAGGTGCTGCCAAAGATGTTTACACATCAAAAAGGTAATACCCATTGGAAAGAAACAGTTTTGTAAAAAATTATGGAAGACAACGAGCTGAAAGACATATTAAACGTTGATGAAACGTGCCTATTTTTTAAATGTTTGTCGAACGAGACACTGACTTTTAAAGGTGATAAATGTTTAGGTGGTAAAAATAGCAAGGAGACAATTACAGTTTTGGTTGGTGCAAATATGGCTGGTAATGAAAAACTGAAGATTTTGTTAACAGGCAAAAGTAAACAACTCCAATGTTTCAAAGGAATAAAGTCATTAGAGTTGGACTACAACTACAACAAAAAACCTTGTATGACAAGTGAAATTTCTGAGCAGTGGATTTTAAATTTCGATAGAAAGATGGCGAAAGAAAACAGAAAAATCACATTAATTGTTAACGACTGCCTGCCAACTTTCATTCGGTTATTTTGAAACTAACAAGTGTGAATGTGCATATCAGAGTTGGCAAAAGTGTGGAGTCAAGATGTGACAGAAACAACAATTAAACATTGTTTCACAAAAGCAGGTTTTGCTAAAACATTAATTAACAGCCAAGAGGGATGAACTACTACAAAATAATGACCAATCTTGTGAAGAGTTCCAAGCAAGGTTTGATCAGTGGAGAAATTGTTCTTGACAAATTTTTAGGAGTTAATAATGATGCCAGAGTAGCCGAATATCTGAGTGACTCCAACATTTTGGAGCATATTTAAAGAACTAGTGATAATATCGACGGCGAGTTTGATGAAAATGAGGGCAATATTAAATTTTCCAAACAAGAGAGGTTGGCAGCATTTGAAACTCTCCCTAGAGGCCTTCAGTAGATAGAAAATGTGAATGTGACAGAAAATATATTTTAGTGAAACAAATGTGAACATTTTTATGAATGGTGTACAGTAGAATCCAGAGTACAATAAAAAAATAACCAAATATTTTATGACATATTTCTTAAAATTGTACTAATACATTGTGCACATTAGTAAGTAGTCATTTCTTAATATGTATATACGGATAAATTAATTGCTTTAAAATGTTAGAAAATTTATTCATTCCCACTTATTTTCCATCTTTTACTATATTTCTGAATTTAGAAAATTTTTTCATTGTTGAAAAGGAAAATAATGAAATTTCTGTTTAGCGAATGTTTTCAAGGGAACGATCGATTTCATTATATAGAAGTCCGACTGTGTGTGTGTGTGTATACATACATATATATAGTCAGTCCTCGTAGAACACGTTTGCACTACACGAATTCGATCATACACGATTAATAAATAGGGGAACGATATCTTATATAACACTAACCGAATTCGCTTATGCACGATTCACCTTTGTGCTTACAAGAAATGGCAGTCGAACGTAGAATCACCCCAACCGAATGCAACATGATAGGAATGAAGAGAAGATTCAGAAAATGTATTTATGTTTTTTATATGAAGGGAAAACACATTTCACCATAATAATGTAAAATCAACACAATTCCAGCAATCGGTATAATTGCAAATGCAATTAGATCGAGTTTATTACCAGTTTATAACAGATTCCACTAGCAGAAACGCAACTGGAAATGTTTTATGGTAGTAACCCCTAGAAATGTGCTTTAGTAAAATGTGAGGTGTTAATAGTGTATCTCTGCCTTTACGGTGTTGTTTATTCAGTTGCTACAAGCGCACAGCTTTGTTTATGTGTATCAAGCGTGCCTCCTCGTTTTGTAATTGTGCTTTATTCCCTAAAAATGAGTAAAATACTTAAAAGATGTGAAAAGGAAGCGTCCTGTTGAAGATACTGCAGATTCAGAGAGAAAAAGAAAAGCAATATCGATAAACAGAATCAGACTGGGTCAAGAAGTCTTACCCGGGAAAATTTGTAGTGGCCTCATACTACCGTTTATGGCCAAAATCACACCGGCCTCCATCCCACCGGGGTTTCCCCGGTAAGGCTTATGGCCAGTCCACCTCTGTCGATAGAGAAAAAATATGAAATTGTGAAACGCTTTGAGCAAAATGAAAGACCATGTGATATTGCACATGCTACAGACCTAAATGAGGCAATGCCAAGAATTACAAAGAATGCAGAGAAAATAAAAACAACTTTCATAGCAGGAACAACTCAAAGTGTAATTAAAATCCATTAGATTAAGACACAAAGAATTGGAAGAGATGGAACGGCTGTCATCTGTTTGGATAGAAAATCAAACAAAAAACAAGTTTGCTTGTTTATATAAAATATTGCTAATGCAAAAGCATTAGCAATATTTTATTACGTAATAGTCGTAATAAAATACTTACGTATTTTATTACGATTATTTATTGTGTTTGGTAATGTTTTGGTTACAAATGTGTGTTCAATCTTGAGTGGTCGGCACCTAACCCTATTTTTCCCATAGGGCCTGTTGTTTATATTGCCCGATTTTGCATTGCACGAGGGTTTCTAGGAACACAACTATCGTGCTATACAGTCAGTCTGTATAGCACGATAGGACTGACTGTATATATATATATATATATATATATATATATAAGTTAAGTTAATAATGGTAAGAGTTTTTTAAGGTAAAAAAATGATATACTAGCTTATCAGGTAAGCCATAAACCCTGGCGGGTACCCAACGTGACCTGGAAAAAATCAATCTATGCCATGACATAAGCAAAAAAATAATAAACATATATAAAAATACCATTAAAATGTTAGTTATGGCAATAAGATACATTGCAAGGGACTTTTTCAAGGGCTAACCCTTACAATGTATAAACCATAATTAACGAGCTATCCGTTTCTGTAGTCATCGTCCAGCATAACTATGTCCAAATATACGTAAAATAATATTAAGTTAGAGCCAAAAGTATAAAATTTGTAGTAGTTAGAGCCAAAAGTATAAAATTTGTAGTAAGTTAGAGCCAAATGGTTAATTAATCCCAAATTTAGCAGTAAACTGGCAAGATGACTGTTAGCCCGACGGATAGCCAAAATTTAAATTAAATTAGAATTATAGAAAGAGCTATATTTATTGTTAGGCATATGTGCGTAGTTGATGGTAAATGCTGTCACGGTAGTCTAATCAAAAATAACAGTGTGAGCTATAGCTAACAAAGGTGAACGGAAAAAGGTATAAGAATAGATATAGTAGCTCAATCCCCCTCGAATACTCTAATAGTTCATGAGGTATGAAAAGATAGGGATAAGAAAGTGAAAGTTAAACAGCAAAGAAAAAGCAAAATAATTAACCTAGGATGTAACCTTATAGTAAGGTATCCTGGTTAGAATTAGAAATGCTTACCGCCGTATGGCCAAGGTACTAGAAAACCACGTGTATAGGCACGTGTAGCATATATAACTACCGATCGCAGCCCCCCCTAGGAAATGTAAAAGTTAAGTGATAAAATAAGTATAATTACATACAGCGCCCTCTGCTGTTATTTAATATACTGTATAGTATTACACATAGAAAAGCCGTCAAATAAGTATCTCTCTCGAAGTAATAATAGAAATTTACAGAATAAGTTCCTACCCATGGAGCAAATATAGGTACAAGTTTTTAATGCGAGTAAGTTATATGTAACTTACTCCATGGGCAGTGCCTACTAATTACATAATTACATATCCAACGAAATTTATCTAAGCCAAAGAAACTCCTACGAAAATTTTACAAAGGCTATGTTACTTCCCACACCACATAATTACAAGATATATGTAGAGCTATATTGATAGCAAACAACAAGGGGAATTATAACCTTAACGCACAGAGTATTATAGATAAAGTCCTAAACAGGCGCTAATATAACATAGCCTTTGTAAAATTTTCGTAGGAGTTTCTTTGGCTTAGATAAATTTCGTTGGATATGTAATTATGTAATTAGTAGGCACTGCCCATGGAGTAAGTTACATATAGCTTACTCGCATTAAAAACTTGTACCTATATTTGCTCCATGGGTAGGAACTTATTCTGTAAATTTCTATTATTACTTCGAGAGAGATACTTATTTGACGGCTTTTCTATGTGTAATACTATACAGTATATTAAATAACAGCAGAGGGCGCTGTATGTAATTATACTTATTTTATCACTTAACTTTTACATTTCCTAGGGGGGGCTGCGATCGGTAGTTATATATGCTACACGTGCCTATACACGTGGTTTTCTAGTACCTTGGCCATACGGCGGTAAGCATTTCTAATTCTAACCAGGATACCTTACTATAAGGTTACATCCTAGGTTAATTATTTTGCTTTTTCTTTGCTGTTTAACTTTCACTTTCTTATCCCTATCTTTTCATACCTCATGAACTATTAGAGTATTCGAGGGGGATTGAGCTACTATATCTATTCTTATACCTTTTTCCGTTCACCTTTGTTAGCTATAGCTCACACTGTTATTTTTGATTAGACTACCGTGACAGCATTTACCATCAACTACGCACATATGCCTAACAATAAATATAGCTCTTTCTATAATTCTAATTTAATTTAAATTTTGGCTATCCGTCGGGCTAACAGTCATCTTGCCAGTTTACTGCTAAATTTGGGATTAATTAACCATTTGGCTCTAACTTACTACAAATTTTATACTTTTGGCTCTAACTACTACAAATTTTATACTTTTGGCTCTAACTTAATATTATTTTACGTATATTTGGACATAGTTATGCTGGACGATGACTACAGAAACGGATAGCTCGTTAATTATGGTTTATACATTGTAAGGGTTAGCCCTTGAAAAAGTCCCTTGCAATGTATCTTATTGCCATAACTAACATTTTAATGGTATTTTTATATATGTTTATTTTTTTGCTTATGTCATGGCATAGATTGATTTTTTCCAGGTCACGTTGGGTACCCGCCAGGGTTTATGGCTTACCTGATAAGCTAGTATATCATTTTTTTTACCTTAAAAAACTCTTACCATTATTAACTTAACTCATATTCATACAGACCGATGTAATGTTTAATCGTCCTAGATGGCATTAATTGGTTATGTGACTACTTAGTATTTATTATAATATTTATATTTATTATAACATTTAATATTTGCTTTGTCATACTTGGAAATATATATATATATATATATATATATATATATATATATATATATATATTAATTGCTTTAAAATGTTAAAAACTGTTTTTTTTTTTATTTTTATTTATAGTCTCAGCCTTACAATTCATTACTAATTAATAAAAAACACGTTATATTAATAACAGAAATAAAATATCACAGAGGGCAATGAAAATTCATGTGGAGAAGATATACAGAAGACTGGTCATGGTTTGTTATAAAATACCACATGAAATGCAGTTTTTCTTTCAGAAATTTTAATGAATATATCTTTTTATTGGTCTTAACAAATTATAATAAGAAAAATATATAAACTATCTGATGAATTTGTAGAAGAAAAAGTCTGCATATAAAGGAAAGGAATTTCTGTGCAGTTTTGTAAATTCTAATGGTGCTAAGAATAAATGAGCAATGAAATAATACTATCATAATTATTATAATTTGATAAATAATTATAAGAAAAACAGTTGTATTATTGTTTTATTACTTACAAGTGAAAAATATTAACAACTAACAATTAAGAACTGACTATTTCTTAATATGAGGGGTGATCATTTAATTCATGGACTGGTGCAAGATCTCATCTTAATTGTCATCATCTGAGTCTTCTGTGGATTTCTCCTTTTCGAAATACTCTCCCTTGAACTTTACACACTTTTGCCACCATCGTACCACACATTAAATGCTTCTTGCAAGCCATCTGTCGAAAGACTGTGAAGTGCTTCCATTGTGGCTCTACGAGCATCGCTGTTGGACACAAAATGCTTGCCTTTTGGAGCTCTCTTCTGAAGAAAGCTCTGAAAGGCAAGCGTTTTCAGGGCTGGAAATAGGTTTGTTTGTTTGTTTGTTTGGTTGGTTTTTAGGAGCATTAGCAACCAAGGCCATATTGCTCCGGGAATATGCGGTGGTCATTCCCTTGACCTTTCCGCATCCTCCGTATTTGGTGGTGACGGGCTCGAACCCCGGTCTAATCAAGAAGCGTGTGTGCTACGCACTGCTGCTCCTTCCCACCTGGCTACGGAGGTGCCCTGGAAATAGGAAGAAATCACATGGGGCTAAATCTGGTGAATAAGGGGGATGTGGCATAACCTCAGCACTTATGGCAATGATCACTGGCTGCACAATATTAGACTTATGTGGCCTGACATTGTTTTGATGACAAACCACTTCACACCAGAAAGTTCTTGTTGTTTTTCACGAATGATGCAGTGAAGACTCTAAGAACCTTTGAGTATGCTTCCTTATTCATAGTTGTTCCACGAGGCACAAAATATGTAACAAGAATGCCTTTTATGTCAAAAAACACAAGAACCATTTGTTTGTCAGCAAAATGAGAAGCTCGAAATTTCTTAGGTCTTGGTGAATCAGAATGCTTCCACTCACTCGACTGTTGCTTTGTCTCTGGCTCATTGTGAAAAATCCAAGTTTCAACACGTCACTATTCGATTTAAGAAGTTTTAACCCTGTGTTTCTAAACGATCAAGCATTTTTTGCACAAGTCTACTCTATGTTGTTTTTGTTCTGGAGTCAAATAGTGTAAAATCCAGAGAGCACGGATTCGCAACATTTTCAGGTGATCTTTCACAATATTGTGAACACTATATTTCACAATATTGGGTCCACTGTTGTTTTGTGTATTTATCAATGATATTGATGAAGGTATATCAGGCTTAATGTCGAAGTTTGCAGATGACACAAAGGTTGGCAGGGTTGTTAATGACAGTAATGGCAGTGTGCTACTGCAACAGGATCTAGATAATTTGGGTGATGAGCTAAGAAGTGGCAACTGAAGTTCAACCTTGACAAATGCAAAGTACTGCATATGGGTAGAAGTAACCCCAGAGAAACATACCAACTGTGTGGTACTACACTTAAGGTGGTAGAAAATGAAAAAGACCTGGGAGTAATTGTGCAGTCAGATATGAAGTTTTCTGAGCAGTGCAGACAGGCTGCTAGGGCGGGTCATGGGGTTTTGTCAATGATATATAGAAATTTTGCTAGCAGGGAAAAGGAGGTGATTGTCCCTCTGTATAAGGCAATGGTCAGGCCACATCTTGAGTACTGCGTACAGGTCTGGAGGCCTCATTTTAGGAAGGATGTAGATTTGCTTGAGCGTGTACAGAGAAGAGCAACACGATTGGTGAGGGGAATGAAGGGATTCTCTTACCAAGAGAGGCTTAAGTTCTGCAAATTGCAGTGGCTGGAGACTAGGCACCTGCGCGGTGATCTGATTGAGGTCTATAAGGCCTTGAATGGGTTGAGCACGCTGAATTCTGATGGGATCCTTCCACTTGTTCAGATTACCAACCTACGGGGACATAAGTTCAAATTAAGAAAGGACAGATGTAGAATAGATGTGCGGAAATTTGCCTTTAGCCAGCGGGTGGTTAATTGCTGGAACAAACTTCCATCTGTCGTTGTGGAAGTTGATAGGTTGAATAAATTTAAGGAGGAACTGGACAGGCATTTGGAGGGAATGGTGTGATTTTTTTTTTTTTTTGGCTGATGCTGCATAAGCTCCTACACTTGCTTTCTTGCATCATGTGCTACTACTACTACTACTACTACACTACCGTATGAAATTGATTGGCATTTTAACAGCTAATTCACAAGTGTAATTTGCCTGTCTTCACCCAAGATTTCCTGGTGTTTTGCAATTTGCTCAGGAGTTGTTGAGGGGATGGCTGACCAGGTCTTGGGTCATCTACAACACTCATGGCCTTCACTGAATTGCTCGTGCCATTTAAATATGGCTGTCCTACCAAGACACTCAATACCATAGGCTTCCTTTATCACTTTAACTGTTTCCAATGCATTTAAGCCCCATCTGACACGATAACAAATGACACATCGCTGTTTAATCTGTATGTCAGACATGATACTTGCTTCAAAACGATTGTCAGTGACATGGGTTTAAAAAAACTCTTCTTGCAACATTAACTCGACAAGTATTGGCATGCACTCACAGAGTCTGCTCAGTAGCAATTATGGAAAGTTTGCATGTTAAACATAAAATCTTGCACCAGTCCAGGAATTAAATGATTACCTCTCATAGAAATAGCTAATTCTTGTTCTAATTATTTAAAATTTTACCTATTTGCTTTGAAGCCTTTCTCTTTTTGACAGGTGGAGACTTCTTAAATTCCTCTTTCCTTACAGAAACAGCTATATCCTGGTCTTCTCTTTGTTCATTATCTAAAATTTGGACATTATTAATCAAATTAAGAAATATGTTATACTGGCTTTAAAATAAGCTATTTTATTATTATTTTTTTAAACTAAATTTGGCATTCTAAAAACAAAAATGTGACTTGAGCTTTGTACCTTAGAAAATAAATTGTCACCACCAGTGGGTGCACAATGTTCACCAGTTTGGGCACTTATTTTAAAATTTACTTAAAAAAAAAAAAATATATATATATATATATATATATAGTAAAAGTGTAATAGTCTGGGAACTGAGTGGGTTAGCCAGCATGTTTGTTTGTTATTTGATTTTTAGGAGCATTAGCAACTAAGGCCATATTGCACCGGGATAATGCGGTGGTCATTCCCTGACTTTCCGCATCCTCCGTATTTGGTGGTCACAGGCTCGAACGCCGGTCTAATCAAGAAGCGTGTGCTACGCACTGCTGCCCCTGCCCACCTGGCTATGGAGGCGCCCAGCCAGCATGTTATAATATACACTGAAAGGACAGAATTCATGGGATACCTGGTTCCTGGACAATGCAATGCTGTCACCCCTGTCGCTAGTGAACAAGCTCACCACTTGGCAGGTATATAAGTACACTGCATCCACATAGACGGTAATTTGATGTCAGTATATATAAATGTCGCAAGTTAACTAACTTTGAAAGAGGGATGATAGTGGGTGCCTGATGCAAGAGTCACTCTATCGCGGAGGTGGTACAGAAATTGCACTATCCCCATTTGACAGTATCAAGAATGTATCAAGTATATGCCATTTCCAGAATAACATCTCATCGTGGACAGCACTGTGAGTGAAGAAAGGTGGTGGATGAACATGGCTGTCGACGCCTGTCTCATATTGTTTCAGCCAACCGGAGAGCAAAAGTGGCACAAATCACTGTCGACTTCAATGAGGGAGGTGCCTGAGTCTCCAATAAGACTATCAGGCGATCATTAGCTGCAATAGGTTATGGGAGCCGCCGATCCACCAGTCCCATTGCTAACACCACAACACAGGACTCTTTGCTTCAACTGGGCAAAAGAACATTCGAGAGAATGAGAGTGTATGTATCTGGTGAAAACCGCACAAAGCTATGCATCCATCATGTCAACAAGGAACTGTTCAGGCAAGTAATGGTTGGTAATGGTTTGGGGCGCATTCAACTGGCACAAGTTGGGACCTCTGGTACGTCTAGATGCATCTCTGAATGTTCCAGGTGATGTGTCCATCCTTGCAGACCATCTGCATCCCTTCATGGTCATCGTGCACCCACAGGGCAATGGACTCTTCCAGAAGGACAATGCACCTCCCCACAGAGCCATGGGTGACTCCAACATGGTGTGAAGAAAATTCCGTAGGTTTTACCACTACGGAACGGCCTCCCTGTTCACTGGACATGAACCCTATGGTGCATCTTTGGGACGCTGTGGAAAGGTCCATTTGAGCTTTGGATCCTCAGTCCAGGAATGTGACAGAATTATGGACAGTAGTGCAACAAGCATGGATGGAAATACTCGTGGAATGCTTTCTTAAACTAGTGGGCTGAATGCTGCACCACGTGACGGCCCTTATCTGGGTGAAAAGTGGGCCCACCCATTACTAGGCAGGTGTCCCATGATTTGTGTGTGTTTAATCTATTAAGAATAATTGGGATATATGTAAAAGTTACGTCAGATCAGATTAATGCCATCAATAGTAGATTGAACACTACATCAGTCTGTAATCTAGTTATTATAGTAAAAGTATAATATATACTATATAGGTACTAAATATGTATATAAACATAACAGTATACAGTGGGCCATAAGGCCAAAATAACTTATAAAGACTAAAATAGCCTGTGTAGGTCTACATTGCCATACCCTGGAAATAATATAATTAGTAATAATATATACAATAATGATTATGTAGCTAATTATTGATCTATAGATACATTGAAAGAACTTTTTCAAGGCTAACCCCTTTCAATATATCTCACTAATAATTAGCAGAGCTATCTGTTTCTGATTGCCATCTGCCTCTTTTTAACTAGGTCCAATTAATAATCATAAAGGCTATTTGGTTAAAATTTAAATTTAACAGTAAACGGGCAAGATAAAGCTAGCCCGACAGATAACTACGAAATGAATATATAGAATATTATATAGAAAATAGAAGGCCAACATAATTTTCAATTTTAGTTGTGGTAATATTATTTGATTTATATTTATGCAAAAGAAAGCTACCGCTGACATAAGGAGAAAGGAAGTAGGGAGAAGTATAGTAATAGTACCTCAATTTTATTACTATCATTATTATTATTATACTTATTACTATATTATTATAGTAGTATCATTATTACTATACTTATCCCTACTTCCTTTCTCCTTATGTCAGCAGTAGCTTTCTTTTGCATAAATATAAATCAAATAATATTACCAAAACTGAAATTGAAAATTATGCTGGCCTTCCATTTTCTATATATTCATTTTGTAGTTATCTGTCGGGCTAGCTGTTATTTTGCCTGTTTGCTGTTAAATTAAAATTTTAACCAAATAGCCTTTATGTTTATAACTGGACCTAGTTAAAAACAGGCAGATGGCAATCAGAAACAGATAGCTCTGCTAATCATTGGTGGGATATATTGAAAGGGGTTAGCCCTTGAAAAAGTTCCTTTCAATGTATCTATAGATCAACAATTAGCTACATAATCATTATTGTATTCTATATTATATATATATATACAGTCAATTCTGGTTATTTGGGACACATCGGGACTAGTGCATTTTGGCCCGATTAAGCAGCTGCCACAATTATCTGAAGTTTCACGTAAAAGAAGTTAAAAATACAATGGACCCCCACTTTACAATTGGTTCACTGTACAGTCAAATCACGTTACGATGGACTCACCACAGTAATGTACCATTCACTATACGATGTGTAGTAAGTGCCGGTCATTGTGATCACGTTTGTGAATTGAATTTTAATTCTATCAAGCAGCGATTCTAATCAGCAAAAATAGGAGGAATATTATCCACAGGCTATAAAAGTAAAGATATATTAAGCACAAATTTACCCTTTATTACCTTACCAATTAAAAAATTAAATGATACCCGAAAAACGGACAAATATATGTGATAATCAGAATAATTAATACATACTGTAATATGTACATACTAACTAGTTGACATTTCTGTTCACTGACATTTGTGGGTGGGGTTAAAATGTAAAAAGATAAGTAATCAATAACGAAGAACTTGACACACACAAATTGCAAGTAACACGATACACGCAAGTGAGAATGGAGTAACAAGTTAAGAAGATTTAAAAATAGGAATGAAGAGAAGATTCTGAAACTTAATTTTTTTATATGATTGAAGATTCCATGGAAATAACCTAGGAAATAACCTTTAATAGGATATTAAATTGGTTGCCATGGATAGCTAGGTTATTTCACCATAATAACCCACAGGATTCCAGCTGTCAGTATTATCGCAAATTCAATAAGATCGAGTTTACTATCCATTTATGATAGATTGCACTAACAGAAAAGCCCAATAAACAGGTGACTGCTAATTGTTTTTATTGTTTTATGGTTGTGACCTCCAGAAATCCGACCGAACCATGTGATAAGGTCGGAGACAGTCGTAGGGTAATCTCCAGTGCTGCGGTCTTCTGCCCCGATTAAATGGCATTTTGTCCCAATTAAGTGAAGTACACCCAGGCCATTTTCTCAATTGGGTTCTGTTTTTTAAGATTTTCCCCAAATAACCGGTGGCCTAAATAACCGGAATCCACTGTATGTGTGTGTGTGTGTGTGTGTGTGTGTGTGTGTGTGTGTGTGTGTGTGTGTGTGTGTGTGTGTGTGTATTTTTTTTTATCCCTTGAATGCTGACATGTAGGATGAAGATTTCACAAGAAATACAAATTCTTACTGAAATTAACCTTCAAGCGAAACAGAAAAATGTTTTGAATTAACACACACTGCATTTCGTAATTGATTTATAGCATGGATAAGTTTGTTGGAAGGTCACAAAGATTACTGCTATTCGTGAGCAAAATTAGAGATCCACTGATAATTAGCAATGAGGATCTCAAGAATTTCTCAGTTTTCTGTTTAACAAAGAATTAGACTGACACAATGAATTTTAAATGTCTGTTTGTAAAACACATTGAAACAGTAATTTTTATTCACTTGTATTTGATCACAGGAGAAAAAAATGTGTATGTTCGATGATCATTCATTTGTGACAGCATTATAAATAAATAAATTTTCTGTTTACACACCTATATAGCGAGTTCGTGTCTAATGGCACCAGGGGTTTTCCCCATCTCCGTGTTGCTTTCATTGTAAGTGTAACAGTTCGCTGTAAAGGCCAGAGATTTAAAAGTATATGGATTTTGTAAGTGTCGTGTATCATTGTTCTTCTGGCCATTTAGCTGCTAGATCCCTGCTGGGGCCCAACGTTGTCCACACTATGCCTCGTGGAGGCAGACCAGGTACACCAATATTTAGATATTTACTCTGGCAGGTCCTGCCACCTAATTTCCTGAGATTTCAGTGGCAAGGACCTAAAAAAAAAATAAATAAATAAAATAAAATCAAATAAAAAATAAAAAAATAAATAAATAATTTAATAGTATTGGGAAGTAGTCGCTGAAAGGTTAGGCCGAAAGGGGTTTTTGTATGTGGTTGGAATTTTGACAATTTTTTTAAAAATTTTGACATTGTATGGGGTGTTCGCTGGTGTTTAGGCAGAGTAGGGGGAGACTGAAGACGGGGAAAGTCAGAAATATGGAGCCAACAGGGAAGGCGACCCCAGGTCAAAGTTTTAAATTTAAATTTAGACTGAGCGGGGTTACACTGTGAAAGTGAACAGAGTAGGGGAGAGACTGAAGGCTGGGGGGGAGGAAACAGGAAGTAAGGGGTCGAAAGAGGAGGTGACCCCTATGGTCAGTGGGGCAGGCCCATGTCCCACCAGGAGGAAAAGGAGGGTGAGGAGGGGAACAGACAGTGAAACCATCTCCTCCCCTCCCCAGGGAAGTGGAAAGTACCGTGCGAGAGAGCACAGGTATAGGATCTCCTGTGACGTTGGCAGCAGAGCTGCAATGAGGTCAAGTCCATGGTAGGTATTCTATTTAAGTTCTACTTCTTCTAAAGAGATGTCAACTTCTAGGGTTGTGGGTCATCATTCCTGGGACAAGTCCCATACTTGCAGTTCAGGTTGTTGAGGTTGCACTTGCAGTCTGTCATCAAGTTTTCGGTTTTAATCTTCTTTCGTTTAAAGAGGAGAAATGCTAGTTGGTGATATGTTTTGTTTTTGGGTTGTCATGGTCGGGTGGCTTTTCCTCAGTGAATGGCAATTTGCACCCTTCTTCTTGCAAAGAGGTCCTGGGCGAATCGTGACAATGCTTTATAATCTTCTTCCGATTCAAGGAGGAGAAATTCTTGTCCTCTTGGAAGATATCTCACTTTTGTAATCAGAATACATCTTAGGTCTCCGTAGATGGGACAATCAAAAATAAGATGGTTCCAGTCTTCTATCTTTCCACAAGTGCAATGTTGGTTTTCTGTGAGTCTGAAAGCCAGCGGGCTTTGCATTGAAGGGGCCATGTCCTGTTATTAAATACGTTGTATGAAGTCCTGGGAAGAATCATGATGGTGATTTCGAGTATACTCAGCCACCAAAGTGAGTCAAATGCCCCGGCGAAGTCGATGGAGATGAGGAGGAAGTATTTCCTGCTGAATGCCCTTACTGTAATGAGCAGGTTTTTCAAAGCATCTATCATGGAGGAACCTGAGAGGAACCCATATTGGTTTACCACTGGTAGTCCTGCTGCTTTATAGTGCTGGGAAATTCTTTTATGCAGTAATCTTTCGTATAGTTTACTCACCACTGACAGAAGTGCAATGGGTCTATACGAGTCTGGATTCTCTGGCTGTTTGGTTGGGTTCAAAATTAACTTAATATTTGCTGTCTTCCATTCAGTTGGGTACACACCTGGGGTGACAACATAAGGTCAAAGGAGTTCACAAGTACACAGAATACAAGAATATGACTCAATTTTGTAGTCATGTGGGATTGAACTAAAGCCACTCAAAGTGCCATGTACCCTTTCAATTGACCAATCACATGGCTACAGCAGCCTCACCATGTGAGACTGCTGTAGCCATGTGCTGCTATATATGGTGTTCATAAGCTGTGTTTGTAACTCAACAAGTGACCTGTAATTTAACTTCTCCTGTGTTTTTTGATTTGTGTTGCTTCAAAATTAATGCCAATAAAACTAGATAGCATAAAACTAAATAGGTATCACTGCATTCAGGAATCTATTAGATCAGTGTAGTATTGTCAATTAATTAATTAAATTTATTAATCATATTAATTTTCATTGTTAATCAATCAATTGTATTCAAGCGGCAATCATTAGAGCATTAGTAGAGGCATGTGATGCAAGAAAGCAAGCTTATGCAGCATCAGCCAAAAAAAAAAAAAAACCACTTCCACTTCACCCCTCTGTTCGTTCGAAATACCTGTCCAGCTGAGCCTCAAACTTATTTAGGCTATCAACTTCCACGACAAGGGATGGAAGTCTGTTCCACCAACCAACCACCTGCTGGCTAAAGGCAAATTTCCGCACGTCTGTCCTACATCTGTCTTTCCTCAATTTGAATTTATGCCCTCTCAGGTGATTATTCTGAGCAAGAGGAAGAATCCCATCAGCACTGAGCATGCTCAAACCATTCAAGGCTTTATACACCTCTATCAGATCACCTCGTCGGTGCCTAGTCTCCAGACACTGTAATTTGCAAAACTTAAGCCTTTCTTCGTAAGAGCACCCATTTGTTCCATTCACTAGGTGTGAATGGAACAAAGCATGAATTAAGTGTGAATGGAACTGACCATTGCCTTATACAAGGGAATAATCACCTCCTTATCCCTGCTAGAAAAATTCCTATATATCATTGATAATACACCATGAGCTACTCTTGCAGCCCGTCTGCACTGCTCAGAGAACTTCATATCTGCCTGCACAACCACCCACAGGTCGCTTTCATTCTCTACCACTGTCAGTGTAGTACCACAGAGTTGATACGTTACTCTGGGGTTGCTGTTTCCCATATGTAGTATTATCATGCCCCAGATCAGAGCAGCAAAGCAAAGGGCACAAAGTAGCGGGAATGCTGTGGCTCGGGGTAGAACCGAAGGTGGGATCCCTATTGCTGGAACTTTGTACTAGATGATTTATTTAATACATTCCAGGCCAACGGGTACATGGTAGCATATGCTGACAATTCTCCAAAACCTAAAAAAACAAAGGTGCAACTTGTGAAATGTTTGTGGATGTTTCTGGGACAGAACATGATCTAGCCAAGGAGGGTGTGTGTGTGTGTGTGTGTGTGTGTGTGTGTGTGTGTGTGTGTGTGTGTGTGTGTGTGTGTGTGTGCACGCGCGCTAGGTGCAGACTGTGTCAAGAAATTAGGTGCCAACTCAACATTCTGATGGGTGTCTATAAAGGAATAGGGTGGTTGGTCTCGAAGGAATTAAAATGAGGGTTGTTGTTGTATTTGGGTCTTTTGGCACAAGGGCCTCTTGGGCCATATTTTGCCTTTAAAATGAGGGATCCATCAAGCTTTCAGCTACCAACTGGAATCCAGAGCTCACTCTTGTGCATCAGGCAAACACAGTGGCAATCTTAAAGGCAGAATCTGCTGGTCCTACTGGAGCTAGTTATTGTGGTGACTCAATCGTCAGGGAAACTGTACTGTACTGTACTGAAAATATACTGTGCAAAAAGGATAGGTGGAATAGGACTAGGGTATGTCTGCCAGGGACAAAATTGCCGAAGTTGTAAAGCAGATGTCATCTTTAAAGGGCACAAAAAGTGATACTGTCATACACGTTGGCACTAATGACATTAAGAGTAGGAGATCTGTGGACTTACTTAACAAGTACAGATCAACATTGAAAAAAAGTCGAGAGTTAGGGTTAAATTTGAAGGTGTCGGCAATTCTTCCCAGATACAATAGGAGGGAGTATATGATGAGAGCCTTGTTACTCAATTCGGCCCTGGAGAGACTGTACAAGGCTCATGGGGTAGAATTTTTCTCAGCATGGTCTGTTCTTGTTAACAGGAGAGACTGCTTCCACAGGGATAGGATATACTTAAATAGAAAGGGTACAAGAATATTTGTTGCTGTTATTGAGGCAGTGTTAGGTGGGTCTGAAAACTGGTAAGCTGGGGGGGGGGATTCACATATTAATAGATTAACAGAAGCTGCAGGAGGAAATGGTGAAAGTGATTCTTGCACTGAATGAGCAACAGCCTGGAAATCAAACTGCTGGGGATTTCAAGAACTGCTAGGAGTCATCATGGAACAAGTAAATACGTGGGCTGTGTTAGGGTAACTAAGAGTGAGAACAGGTGCATGTATACTTGCATGTACACCAATACTAGGAGTATAGTGAATAAATTTGATGAATCTGAAGTGCTGGTGAAGACATCAAAGGTGGATATTATTGGGATATCAGAGACGTGGTGTCACACAAATGTAAGGAATTCAGAATTTGAATTTGGGGAGTACAATGTGGATAGAAAGGACAGACGGGATTAGGAAGGGAGGAGGGGTTATGCTGTTAGTTAAGAAATACAAAATCTAAGGCAGTGAATCCAGTTGACATGGATGGACAGTGTAATGCTGGGTCAGTTTAGTGTGACATAAGCACTGGGAAAGAAAAAATTATGAGGATAGGAGTGTGTTATGGTAGCTACAAGTTGATCTGTAACCAAATTACAAAGGAGGTTAGGCAGGCGAAGGCAGATTACGAGAAATCCTTGGCAAAAGATGCTAAGAAAAACAGCAAGGATTTCTTTACTTATATAAACTCTAAAAGGAAGGGGATGAATCTTATTGGTCCACTTGACATAGATGGTTCGACTGTTGATGATCCTGCTCAGATAGCAAACAAACTGAATGAGTATTTTGCATCTACATTCACACGTGAGGAATTATTAAGGTTTGAAAATGGCAGAAGGTTATCAAATTGTAGCAGGATACTTAATGATTTTGTAATAACTGAGAGCAAAGTGGAAGAGAAACTGTTGAAGTTAAACGTAAGAAAAGCACCTGGGGTGGATGGGATCTATCCAGTTATATTAAAGGAGGCGGCAAAGCAACTAAGCAAACCGTTAGCCATAATTATGAGAGCATCCTTGGACTCAGGGGAGGTTCCCACGGACTGGAGATGTGCAAATGTATCCCCAATTCATAAAGGGGGATCGAAGGGTGACACGGGTAATTACAGACCAGTTAGTTTAACTTCTGTTCCGGGTAAAATATAATGGAGTTGCTGGTTAAAGATGCATTGCAGGATCATCTAGACAAGACTGCAGCAATAATTCAGACACAGCATGGGTTTGTTAAGGGAAAGTCTTGTCTGACAAATTTGATAGGATATTATGATGTGGTTACAAAGGAACTGGATGCAAAAAATAATTTTGATATCATATATTTGGATTTCAGGAAAGCTTTTGACACTGTTGCGCATGGAAGACTATTGTACAAATTGGAGCAGAATGGTATTAAGGGTAAGTTGCTACAATGGATAAAAGGATGGTTAAGTGGGAGAAGACAGAGGGTAGTAATCAATGGGTGCTGCTCTTCTTGGACTAATGTTATTAGTGGAGTCCCACAGGGTTCGGTGTTGGGTCCACTGTTGTTTTGTATATTTATCAATGATATTGATGAAGGAATATCAGGCTTAGTGTCGAAGTTTGCAGATGACACAAAGGTTGGCAGGGTTGTTAATGACAGTAATGGCAGTGTGCTACTGCAACAGGATCTAGATAATTTGGGCAGATGGGCTAAGAAGTGGCAACTGAAGTTTAACCTTGACAAATGCAAAGTACTGCATATGGGTAGAAGTAACCCCAGAGAAACGTACCAACTGTGTGGTACTACACTTAAGGTGGTAGAAAATGAAAAAGACCTGGGAGTAATTGTGCAGGCAGATATGAAGTTTTCTGAGCAATGCAGACAGGCTGACAGGGCAGGTCATGGGGTTTTGTCAATGATATATAGGAATTTTGCTAGCAGGGAAAAGGAGGTGATTATCCCTCTGTATAAGGCAATGGTCAGGCCACGCCTTGAGTACTGCGTACAGGTCTGGAGGCCTCATTTTAGGAAGGATGTAGATTTACTTCAGCGTGTACAGAGAAAGGCAACAAGATTAGTGAGGGGAATGAAGGGATCCTCTTATCAAGAGAGGCTTAAGTTCTGCAAATTGCAGTGGCTGGAGACTAGGCACCTGCGCAGTGATCTGATTGAGGTGTATAAGGCCTTGAATGGGTTCAGCACGCTGAATTCTGATGGGATCCTCCCACTTGTTCAGATTACGAACCTAAGGGGGCATAAATTCAAATTAAGAAAAGACAGATGTAGATTGGATGTGCGGAAATTTGCCTTTAGCCAGCGGGTGGTTAATTGCTGGAACAAACTTCCATCTGTCGTTGTGGAAGTTGATAGGTTGAATAAATTTAAGGAGGAACTAGACAGGCATTTGGAGGGAATGGTGTGATTGTTTTTTTTTTTTTGGCTGATGCTGCGTAAGCTTATACATTTGCTTTCTTGCATCACATGGCACTACTACTACCACTACTACCTGGGGATAATTGTGCAGTCAGATATGAAGTTTTCTGAACAGTGCAGAGAAACTGCCAGAGCAGGTCATGGAGTTTTGTCAATGATACAAGGAATTTTGCTAGCAGGGATAAGGAGATGATTATCCCTTTGTATAAAGCAATCGTCAGGCCACACTTAAAATAAGGCCTCCAGGTCTGTACTGCGCACAAGCCTGGGGCTTCATTTTAGGAAGAATGTAGAGTTGCTAGAACTAGTACAGAAAAGGGCAACAAGATTGGTGAGGAGAACAAAGGGATACTCTTACCAAGAAAGGTTTAAGTGCTGCAAATTTCAGCATCTGGAGACTAGGCACCTGCTAGTTGATCTGATTGAGATGTATAAGGGCTTGAACAGTTTGAGCAAGCCAATGCTGACGGGATTCTTCCTCTTGCTCAAATTACAAACCTGAAGGGGCATAAATTCAAATTGAGGAAAGACAGTTGTAGAATAGATGTGTGAAAATTTGCCTTTAGCTAGTGGGTAGTTGATTTCTGGAACAAACTTCCATCTGTTATTGTGGAAGTTGATAGCTTAAATAAATTCAATAAATAAATGCACCCATCCATGAATGGATGGGTGAAATGGGAAGTGCATTTTTTTTTTTTTTTTTTATCTGAAGCTGCATATCCTTGCTTTCTTGCGTAATATGCCTCGACTAATGTTAATATTATTTGCCATTTTTTAGGATGTCACTTTTCAAACTACAGAATTTCAGAGAACTTTTTTTTATCTGTAAACGTTTGCTTTTTGGTAATTAAATTAGCCTCGGGGAGCACACAAATGACTGTTGAAACACATAGTGAAAATAAAACGAGTTTTGATATTTGAATGGTACAAGTGCTTAAAAGATGGTTGTTGTTGTTTGGTTTTTAGGAGCATTAGCAACTAAGGCCATATTGCTCCGGGGATATGCGGTGGTCATTCCCTGACCTTTCCGCATCCTCTGTATTTGGTGGTCACAGGCTCAAACCTGGGTCTAATCAAGAAGCGTGTGCTACGTACTGCTGCCCACGGAGGCACTCTTAAAAGATAGGTGCAATATCATTTAGAATGAAGCAAAGTGAAAACCCTTGAACATCAACAAATGATAGCACATTTAAATAATCTTTACTATGGATTGGTTGGACTGACTAATACTTCTGTTTTTCATCAGATGCATTATTCAGGCTGACTGTCACAGAAGAATTTTAGCCACAGCTTCTGAAGTTTGAATATCGTATCGTAGTTGCCTAGCCAACTCATTATTTTAAATGTGTAGCAATAATTTATTTTTTTGTTCCAAATTTTTACAGAAAGTCAGATGAAAACAAGAGTTGAACTTTCAAAAGAACCGGTTAAATATCATGATCATGATAGTAAATTTCTAAAAACAATAGTGAAAAGAGATGAAATGTGGTGTTAAATTTATAACCTGCACAAAAACACCAATCCTCTGAATGAAAATCTATTTCCCAGGAATAAAAAAAAAAAATACTGGAATTCACAGGTCTCGCGATAGTTATACTAGAATAATTTTTTGATTATTAGCATTAGTAGTAGCAAATGATGCAAGCAAGCAAGTAAGTTTATACAGCATAAGAAAAAAAAAAACCCTTCCCATTTCACCTATCCATTCCCTCTAATAGTTTCTCTAGTTCTTTCTCGAATTTGTTTTAAACTATCAACTTCTGCAACAACAAATGGAAGTTTGTTCCAGTAATAAATCACTCGATGGGTACAGGCAAATTTACACACATCTATTATGGAACCATCCTTCCTCAATTTGAATTTATGCTCCCCCTCATGTGCATGGTCTAAGCCAGTGATCTCGTTGCGCACCCTTATTTTACTTAAAAGGACTAGCACACACCCAGGAATAAAAAATTAAATATAGAAGTTTAATATTTTTTAAATTTATAAATCATTTACACAAAAGGCATTATATCTAAAATCACATAATTTTAAAAGATCACCAATAAAAAAATATAAAACAAAATTAAATTGAAGTTCAAGTACAAAATGCATGTACTTGAACGTGCATGATCAAATAAAGCCGCGCGATCAAACAAAGCTGCATATTGAAGTATTAAAAATACATTTAATTATAATTTTTATTTTCAATTATGTTTTGAAAAGGTAAACTTTTCATAATTAATAAATATTAATTTATTGCGGATTATCTCGTGCACACCATGGATCATCTCGCATACCCCTTGGGGTGCACACACCCAACTTTGAAGACCACTAGTCTAAGCAAGAGGATGAATCCCATCAGAAATGAGCTTGCTCTATCAATTCAAAGCCTTAAATACCTCAATGAGATCACCGTGCAGGTGCCTAGTCTCCAGATGCTGCAATTTTCAGAACTGAAGCCTTTCTTGGTAAGAGCACACCTCTGTTCCCTTTACCAATCTTGTTGCCCTTCTCTGTACTCATTCCAGCAGCTCTACGTCCTTCTTGAAATGAGGCCTCCAGACCTGTATACAGTATTCAAGATGTAGCCTGACCACTGCCTTATACAATGAGGTAATCACCTCCTCATCTCGGCTAGCAAAGTTCCTCTATATCATTGACAAAACCCCATGAGCTGTCTTGCCAGCCTGTCTGCATCACTCAGAGAACTTCATATCTTACTGCACAATTACCCCAGGTCTTTTTCATCTTCCACTACCCTGAGTGCAGTACCACAGCTGGTACAATAATCTGGGGTTACTGCCACCCACATGCAGTACTTTACATTTGTCCAATGTTAAACTTCGATTGCCATTTTTCAGCCCATTGTAGTAGCATACCATTATTACTATCATCAACCACCCTGCCAACCTTTTTATCATCTGCAAACTTGGCCACTAAGCTTGATATGCCTTCATCAGTAGCATCGATAAATATAGAAAACAACAATGGGTCCAACAATAAATCACATTAGTGGAGTTCCTTGGGGGACTCCACTAATCACGTTAGCCTCCGAAGAGCAGTGTCCATTGATTACCACCTCTGTCTTCTCCCACTCAACCATCCATAGCAGCAAATTGCCCTTAATCCCACACTGCTCCAATTTGTACAACAGTCTTTTATGTGTAACAGTATCAAAAGCTTTGCTAAAATCCAAGTATATGATATCAAAATTATTTTTTGCACCCAGTTCCTTTTGTGACCACATTGTAGTATCCAATCAAATTGGTCAGACAAAATTTCTCATTAACAAACCCATGCTGTATCTGGTAATTAACAAACCCATGCTGTATCTGTATAACAGGCAGGGTTCAATTTGAATAGTAAGTTAAGGTAAACAGCAACATTTTACTCTCTTTTTCTTTCTTATTAAAGATTTAAAGATTAAAAATGTACTAATTTTACACCACACTAAGTAGATATTTGAAAGATATTTTAGAAGCACCTAAAAAACAAAGATTGCCATGATGTTCTTGTTCCCTTTGCAGGTAGCACTTTTAAACATTGCTGAATTTGTGAATTAAATTAAAAGTACCAATGGATAGTAATTAGAGAACAATGAAACAGAATAAGGAGAGATTTTATCTGCTGGAGCACCATCAATAATCTATAAACCTGTCATAGTGCTACACTAAAAGGCTGTATCCGTTTGCTATAAAATTATAATCATGCAGAATACCTACTAACTTAAGATTGTAGAACCAAATCAAGCCTTGGATCTCCGTCAATATATAAATACCTTTGATAGCACCTTCTTGATGGAAAAATTTATTGTACTGTTGGAACAAATGGTATTTTTGGCAGACAGGACTCTATTCATGAAAAATAAATAAATAACCAAACTTGTAAATAAATCACTAAAATTTGAATAATACCTTCACAGGTCAGCTATGAAAATGGAATAAAAAATAATTCTCTAAACAAAATAATATAAAAAATAATAAACCCATAAATGGCATTATTAGAAGGATTAAATCATCTAGAATTATTCATCCTGTTGTTTCTCTATATCACTACCTTTACAGGCTGGCACCATTAGTAGCCTTTTTTTGCCATTGTATCCAACAGGCAGTTTGAGAATTATTTAAGTTTTAATCATCCCACCTACTGTTTACTCAAGAATAACTAGATCAATTTCTATTATAGAGTTTTATGAGTTTCATCTTATTTTATTTATTTATTTTTATTGCTAAATGGGGAAGACAGCATAAAGGCTTAATTGTTGGTATTTTTCCCATTTAGAGGGCACTATCTGGGAGGGTGATTTATTTCTTTAGTCTCAACTTGGTAAGGACTACTTGTAATTTTTTATAGCAGAGGTCCACAACTTTTGAGCCAAGCCTTATATCCCCCTCCTACAGATACCAATGCTTTGCTGTTCCTGAAAAAATAAGCCCCAGCAGATAAAATCCATCTACATTCTATTAAATTTGACTATATATTTTTTTATTTTGTATTTTATTTTATTTCATGAATCTTTAAAAGCATCAGTTGCAGACTGTCTCAGTAAACTTCATTCTATTTTCATTTCAAATTTCAATGCAGGGCAATGTAAAATGAATACATTTATAATTTCTGTGTATTACACCTTTTTCAGAGATATTTTATAAAAATATACATACCATCATCCAATATTTTCTTCCAAATATCACTTTGAATATCCTGTTTCTCTGTCTCATGAGTGTGAACTGTTTCTGAATCACCTTTATCAGAAACTATTAATTCTGGGGTATGTGGGGGATCATTATGTGATTCTTCAGGTAGATTATCTCCATCTATAAAATAAATTTAATCAGGATTTTTTTTTACCTCTTTTAAGTTTCATATAAGAACTAATTTTTTTATTAACAATTATATATATAAATCAGCTAATAGCAAGTTTCTCATCGAAATAATGGACATACTTCAAACAAAGTAATTTGAAAATATTTCTTCAAACTGCAGACAAGGTAAAATATCGAAATACTTCCAGTTAGTGTTTAAAGAAAAAGCAATTACATATATTCAGCATTTGAAGAAAATACAATTATAATATATATTTGTATTTAAAATTTTTCTTTCAACAATAAAATAGCTCCTGAAAATCACTGAGAAATGATATTAGAAGGTCTGTATTTGTGAAACCAACTTACTATAAGTTTGCTGTGATCATGTGTTATAACTATTTATCCATTACCTTGCACATCAGGAAACATAACATAGAAAATTTTCTTGCAACAATCAACATACCAGAGTTTAAATGAAATAAACTTTAATGTAATAAAGCTTATTTTATTACATTAAATAAATGTAATAAAATGTAACAAATGCTAAAGTGGAATAAATAAGTAAAGAAAAAATGAAATAAAATTGATAAAAATAAATAAGAATGTTAAAATACCATAAAAAAAAGGCTAAAATAGAGTAGCTTTTGACGTGAGGTGCCTCTTCTTCAGCTTGAAAGAATGAATGGCATACTGGGTGTAAATAAATTCATACGACACATGATTAGTATAGATAAGAATGACTGGGTAGGATCACAAAAAATAGTAATCTCATGTCAGTGATATAAAATTATGCAATATGAGGTATATGCTAGTACTAACTATATTGCAGAATAGTAGACTCCATAATAGAGTGGATGCAAGTCCCCCTATTGTGATTCATAGTGTAATCTGCAATGGAAATATGGAATGCTTCAAGCAATAAGCACTGGTGGTAGCAGTGCGAGGAGTAAATCATTTGACTATCACAAATATCACTTTGTGATAGTGATCAAGATTGCATTGTTCATTCAGTGTTTGGCAATGGCAGAGTGATCAAATTTAGCAGTGTGAACAGCCCCCTCATGTTGAGAAACATGATTCTTCCACCCCTGGCAGTCTTGCTGATGTAACATATCCAACAATCTGGGCATTTGAGAGAGTAAACAGAGTTGCATCATGAAAATAAAGGGATGAATGACTTCACTCTTGAGATGATAGACTGCAACTTCCTACCAATGTCATTAGGTCCAAGTTATTGACTGCTTAAACCACTATCACTAGCACTCACGGCTCAAAGCATACCATATTTTGATTGCAGGCCACACTATGTATCACCCTATTATGGAGATTACTATTCTGCAATGCAATGTGCACTAGCATATACCTTGTACATGTAATTTTATGTCACTGATGTCAGATTAACAGTTCTTGAGATCTGCTCAGTCATTCTTATCCATAATAATCACGAGCAATATGAATTTATTTGTACTCCATTATACCATGAATTCTCTCAAGCTGAAGAGGAATTTTTCCTCAAAAGATTCTTCTTCCAGTCACATAGCTCCCTGAGGAGCTGTTGTGGCCACCAACAAATTCCTCCAACTGCATCGATCATGTGCTCTACAAGTGGCATCGCAAAGTGTCATGCCCAGAAGTTCACTGATCCCATCCTTCCACCTAGTTGCAGTTCTTCCTCTGCACCTCTTCCCATCGATTTTTCCTTCCATTATATTCTTCAACAGAAAGTTTTCCCTTCTTACTAACTATATGACCAAAAAACTTGAGTTTTCTTTTGTTGATGCTATGAAGAAGGATTTTAGGTCTGCAAGTTCTTCGATCCAAGTAAGCAATACACATTATTCTCCTGTAAACATCACATTTCAAATGCCTCAATTTTCTTCCTGTCAACTCTTTTCACATTCCATCCTTCACATCCATAAGTGGCAATTGGAAAAATTAACGAATCAATGATTCTCAGTTTTGTCTTTAGGGGCAGATCTTGATTTCTCTATAATTTTGTCAGATCAATGACCAACGTTTTAGCAATTGCCTGCCATCTCTTTACATCATTTGAGTAGTCGCTATTTATCCTGTGTTTGATCACCTTAAGTAATCAAATTCATCAACTTCTTCGATATCTTGCCCATTAACCTTCACTTTACTGGAACCGAGATTATCACCAATCACCATAATTTTAGTTTTACACACATTCAGGAACAATCCTTTTTTCTTACTTGCTTCACATACTCTGCTCAGAGTTTCTTTCAGATGAGCCTTAGAATTGCAAATTAGCACAGTATCATCTGCATAACGAAGGTTGTTTATCTTCAGTCCTCCAATTTTGATGCCAGTCTCTAAATCTTCCAAAGCTTCACGCATGATATCTTCGGCATGAAAATTAAAAAGGTGAGGTGACAAAATACAACCCTGCCTGACACCGTTACCTATTGTGAAAAAATCCGTTTCCCATGTTGGTTCTCACAGTTCCTTCCTGTTCCTGGTACAGTAGCTTAATCAGGTGAATTATGTGGATTGGGAAACCCATATTAGTCGTTTCGCATAGTTTCTTATGTTGAACACAATCAAATGCTTTTGCATAATCTATAAAACACCACAATACTCAAAAGATACTGTATTTTATTTACTGAATTTTGACAATTTTATTTTTATTGTATTTTAATGTGCTTATTTCTTTTTATCAGTTTTATTAAATTTGTGTTTTACTTATTTAAACCACTTTAGTATTTGTTTGTTACATTAAGTTTATTTTATTTTAACTATGCTGGCTGGTTATTTCAAAAATATTTTGAATAAATTGGACTAAATTTGAAAAAGCATTTGGGTTGTAGATGTACATTCCAGCAAAAAAAAGTTTTTCAAACTGAATTCCAAAATTATTTTTAAAATTATTATTTTTTCTGTACAACAGCATTGAAATAATTCAACTAAAAAAAAGGATCAGACTAGAGATCAAAACAACTGCAGTAGAATCATGTGTTTTAGATTTCCTTTTTCTTATTTATTTATAAAAATTATTTTCATTACTTATTTTAAAAATAATCAAATAATATAAAATTCCATATGAGTAGGAAACAACTTGTCATTGATTTCAATGTTTCCTTTTGTCATTTTTTAAACTGTCTGTCTTCAATAATAAGAAAAAATATTTTGCATATCCATTCACACATGGCAAAATGTTTTTAGGGATGGGGCCTACTACCAGAAGTATACCAAATTACAGCTGGAAGTTAAATAATCTTGTGAAAACTCAGTGGAGATGTGCAAATGCCTCTCCTATTCACAAGGGGAAACAAAGGGCAAAGTGAGTAATTAACAGACTTATAAGCTTAACTTCTCTTCCTGGGAAAATAAAGAAGTTAGTGGTTAATGCAGGATCATCATGATAGGAATGTGGTTATACAGAAATCACAGCACGAATTTGTTAAGGGCAGATCTTGTCTGACCAATCTGATGAACTACTATTTCACAGTAACAAAGGAACTGGATGCAATAATTTTGACATCATATACTTAGATTTCAGTAAAGCTTTTGATGCTGTTCCACATGAAAGACTGTTGTAGAAGTAAGTTTCTGTCAGTGTGGGAGAAAGTTACTGCTATGGATAGAGATGGTAGAATGTCAGAAGTCAAAGAGGTGGTTATAAATGAGATCAAATGAGGTGGTTATAAATGATATTAGTGGAGTTCCTCAGGGTTTGGTGCTGGGCCTGTCATCTCTTTGCAGTTCTTGCAGTATTTATTAATGATATTTATGAAGACAGATCAAGCTATTGTCTAAGTTTACAGATGGGTTAAACAGGCTGGTTAACGACAGAAATCAAGGCATACTACTGCAACAAGACCCAGAAAAATTGGACAGCTGGGAAAGGAAATCGCAACTGAGGTTTAATGTTTAAATGCAAGGTACTAAATATGGGCAGCAATAATCCCAGAATAACATAATAAATGGGTGGCAAAGAATGAAAGACGCCCAGGGATAACTGTGCAGTCTGACTAAAGTTCTGCAGACAATGCAGGGAGGCTGCTAAGACAGCTCATGGGTTTTTGTCAATGATATACAGGAATTTCGCCAGCAAGGAGAAGGAGGTGATTATGGCATTATATAATACAATGGTTAGGCTGTACCTTGAATACTGCATACATCTAGAAGCATCATTTAAAGAAGAATGAGGATCTGTTGGAACTGATTCAGAGAAGAGCAACAAGATTAGTTAAGGACACAAAAGAGTACTCTTATCATAAAAGACTTTAGTTCTGCAAATTGCAGTGCTTTTAAACTAGGCACCTGTGAGGAGACCTGTAGTGTTTAAGGCTTTAAATGGATTGAGTCAACTAAATGCTGATAGCTTACTTTTTCTTGGACAGCACATATATGGGAAAATAAATTTAAACTGAAAAAAGGATGGTGTAGGAACATATTTCCATCAGGTGTTGTGAAAGTGGACAGTTTCAATATATTTAAGGAAGAATTAGATAAATTATTAGAGGGGATGAAAAGATGGGGTGGGTGTGTTTTTTTTTTTAACCTGGCTGATGCTGTATAAGACTGCTTTCTTGCATTATTTGCCACTACTAATAGTAATAACAATCAGATAAGAAGCTTAAATAATGCACCTTATATCATAATATAATACATACCTCTCTTCATGTTCATGCATAGGTTGCCTAATGAATAATATGAAAATTGTCATCTCTGATATCAATAAATATCATTTGCAGTCTTGGGTTTCCATTCTAATACTATCATGGAAAAAGTTAAAAGTTCACAAAAACAGAAACTGTGCTTCTATTTAACTATCTTGTGATTACAAAAATAACAGTTAATATACTTTATTCCACTACAAAATGAATTAATTAATCTAAATATACAAGGTGATTCAGAACTCTCCTGTCAAAATCAATTTATGCTGGAGCTCAATAATAAAGAAAAGCACTATTATGAGCTTGGGTGCCTAAGAACCCCCTTGTAAATTTTGGTAGTCTATCAATAACTTGCAGTACATTACTGTGTGCATTTGAAGGACATTAAGTGTTTTCATTCATTTTTATAAAGTGAAATATTTAAACGGAAATAGAATACAGATATTTTGTGTTTAGTTTCTGCAATGGCAACTTGAGCTGCTGAAAGAAAGTATCAGAGTTGATTTTCTAAGAGGAAGTATCTAGAACTAATATCAATCTCTTACTTTAAGAACAAGCTCCAAAATTCTGCAGTGAGTCCCAGAGGGCAAATATTCAAGAAAATATTCTGTATGCAGTTGTTAATGCCCTGTTAGCCAAAACTCAAAGAATCAGCAGACATTGTGGGAATGTCTAAAAGATCTTCCTAGTGTAAGGTAAACTAGGAAAATATATAGGATATGATAGGATATGTACTAGATTACATAACCTTTTGAATCTGTTTTTTTCTGTAGCTTCTCTGTGCTATCGTCATAAACTAAGCTTCAGGAGTTCTATATCACCCAATGGATATGGCACAGTTTATAGCACAAAGGAATCAGATAATTAACTTACATAAGCAGCACACACACATGGGTCAGAAAAATCCTCATGCAATCTCTGTTCAGCTGATATGGTAAGCATCAGCCGTTATCTCCCTGCATATTATTCAGGATTAACTGATTATGGCAAACTCATATGGCATATGGTGCAAATGACAACCTCATCTGCGAACACATTTTAATTAGTATTGGAAGATGCATCATTTATTGTGCAATTAAGAATTAGGTACAGAGAGAACATTCAAATATCTTAAAAATATTTAAAACTACACATTTTTAAGATACAGATATGGAGCAACCCCCCCCCCCCCCACAATAGCACAAAAATTCTCCAAGTAGCACTGTCTGATTACAAACTGGATTAGTATTAGTACTGGGAATATGATGCAAAGAAGCAAAGTTTATACAGAACCCCCCCCCCCCCACACACACACACACATACACACCCACAAAAAACACTCAATTTGCCTATTTCTGCAATAATTTGTCCAAACTTTTAAATTTTTCACACTAACCACTTCAACAATACTAGATGGAGGTTTATTCCAATATTCAATTATCTTTTGGCTGAATGCAAATTTCTGTACATTTATTCTGCAACCATCATTTTTCAATTTAGATTTATGTCCCCTTGTGTGTCATCTGAGAAAGAGTAAAGGCACTCCTAATACAATTCTATTTAATTTAACACTTCCAAAATTTTATTTAACAGCATGTTTTTCCACTATACAATCAATCTTTTTAGCAAAGGACTTTCAATCGCCATAAAGTAAATGGTACAATCTTGGGAACTCATAACAGTCTACTAACCACAAAACATAATATGCTTGGTGGTCAGGGTGTGAATCACATCCTGTGAATCACAAGATGTGAATCACATCCTGTCTGTCAAAAAACATGATCCTGGACTTTGAAATCCATTGCATGCTCTGGGTCATACTGAAACACCCAACACTCATCTCCAGTGACAATACAGTCAAGGAAATTAGGATTGTCTTGACAAGTCTGGATGAAGTCTTTGCACGATGGTATTCTTTATTGTTTCTGCTAATCCATGAGGCTGTGCAGCATAAACTTTGGACAGACCTTCCGTTTTCCTAAATCTTAATGCATAATTTGACGAATCATCTCCTCATTCAAATCCAACTCATCAGCCATCATTCTGAGGGTCAAATGATGATCTCTTGCCACAATTTCCCAAATTTTTGCAACTTTGTCCTCATTTCGAGTGGTTGAAACACACTGGTATGACTTAATATTTAATCACCATAAACAGTTTTTAACATTTTATATGTTTGCGTTACAGATTTTCCCAGTTTAAAGCAAAATCTGATATTTTTTGTTGCTCCATTGCAAAATTATGACATGAAATGCTAATGCTACTAAAGAAACTTGTTGTTACTTGCAACCTGTCGGCCTACTGGACATATTTGTACCAACATCTGTTGGAGGTAGTTTGAGCTACAACATACCACTTCTGTTTATTTTCAAACTCATCGAACATGACCACAACAGCATCAGTCCAGGAATTTTATTGCCATACCTCATATTAAACCCCTATTAAGTAAGCGGCATGAGCCCATATTACAATATAATTAAGAAGCAGGATACTATTTCAAAACAGGTTATTAATAAATTGAAATAATTCTATAAAATAATGCTACTCTGCTGTAAAATTTCTAATAGGATGGATTCTTGAAAATGAAGGAGTAGACTTGATACCGATAAGTAATATCGAAGGGATGCAACTGGCACCAAAATTTTACTGCATTGAAAGCTGAAAGAAACATTGAAAAAAAAAAAAAGAGTGAAGATTAAGTCTAACATTCTAGTCATTCAAGATTTTAGTACATAAGAGTAAGCAGGTGAAAGTAGAATGAACAGTAAGAACAAAGTGAATGGTGGAAGACTAAAATGTGAAAAGTTGAGATGCATGTGCTTTAGGCCCACACATTTTAGAAAAACTTATACTTAAAGCATTGTTTTTAGGAAGAATTTTAGTAGTGAAGAAGTATATGCAATAGGAAAGAAGATCTTAAAAGGCAGAGATAAAATCATTTTAGGAACTAGAATGACCCTACACTGTAACCAATAATGGGAGACTTAATATTTAGAGAGTGTAGAGTTAAACAGAATTAACAGAGTATCTAGAAAGTTAAAAGCTCACTATTTTTAAGTAATAGTTTGGAATAAAGTCTGGTCCAACTGCTGATTTAACAGATAATTTGTTTGAAGATCCTAACACTGAATGACAAATTATTTATTCAGTCACTGAATGACTGAATAAAGGAGAAGGTTGAATTTAGGAAAAAAATTAGGAAATGATTGGCACACAAGCATAGAGTCATTAAAACAGAGCAAATGATTTAACCAAAAGAAGTAAAAAAAAAAAAAATTCAAGAATACCTGTTACAGTTGAGAAAAAATTCTCTTACCTTTGGTTACTGACTGGCCTATAAATGTTCAACTGCTTTTTTGCTAGGCACATACAAGTGTTATTAGATTGAAAGAATAAAAAATGTAAAGATTGGAACATCTTTATTATTTTAGCAGCAGCAGCCTGTTTTCATTTAAATAATAGGATTAGGTCAGGATTCAACCATCATTTTGATATGACAGAAAGTGGTCATATTTCAGACAAGTGTGTATGGCAATGAAATATAGTCAATTAATTAACCAGAATAGTGTGTCACTTTTCAATAATGAAAAAAGAATTGACCAGACAGAATAAAAAAACAAACATATCATAAGGTCCTAGTTAATGCATTTTGGAGAGATAACAATGTCTTACTGGAAAGTGAAACTTGGAGTCTTGGAACTATTTTTTTTTCACGACTTGTTCCATAGTTGTTGCTCTCCTCTCCCAATCTAAATCCATTATACTATTATTTGTGGAAACACCTACACAACTGGTATACAGGACTATAGTGTCAATTAGGATAAGTTGCTTCAGCACATGCTGATGAAGGGATATGTCACATCCCACATCAATTGTACCATCTGTGAATACTGTTTTATCAATATGAGGCATATTGACAGTGGAGGTGAGCACGTGAAAAATTTGTGAATTTTTTTATGTAAAGACAAAATTAATGAAGCAGTATAAATAAATAAATTAAAGATTATTGACTGCTACTTAATTTGACTAGCAAATCTGTAATAAACTTTAAACCAGGAAGGAGGCATTTTGACCATGCTCACAAAAAAAAAAAAAAAAAAAAAAAACCCTTTTACATTATCAGCATCCTTCCAAAGTTTGGCAAGAGAGTTTTGGCAACTGAATAAGGCTAATATATTTTATCTAACTAGAGCTTTTTAATTAATTTATAAGTGTATTATAAATTTTTAATTTGTAATGCACTTATAAATTTTTTAAAAATGAACTAAAAATTTTGAATTAAAAAAATAAATTCAAAACTACATATAATATTCATAAAAGAAGGTTGTCAAATGATCCTAAATCCACAGAAAAATTTTATTATTATTTTCAATGTGATACACATTAAATTTTTTCAGTACCAGAAGGGTATATTACATTGTTTATATACAGTCTTCTCTTTAGCTTGAAACACAGGTTCATTCCTATCCTCTTTAAACAAATGTCTTTTGGCTTTTTCTTTATCATTGGAGAGAATCTTTTCGTCCTTTTTCTCCTTCTTAGATGAAAGCACAGGAGGTGGACCTAATGTTTTTTGAATCAATTTCTGACCTTCTCTCCACGAAGATGTTGTGATTACTGCAAGTGAAAAAAAAGAATAATATTATAAGTATCAAGTAGTTTGTTTCCATGTTATTTGATTATAACATTAAAATGGATTATAATTATTACAAAAGATCTGACACAATGATGTGTCAGCATAGCGGTTCAAACTCACAATGTACAGGCACATCTACATTACACTAGAACACAGCAAGAAATCTAATGTGTTCATAAATCATGAGATAAAAAAAAAAAAAAAAAAACACACTTTTCTGCAGTACTTTTTTTTCATTCATTTAGTGTCAAAAACTATCCCACTCTAACTGAAAATATGCATGTCAGTACTTCACCATGACATAGGAAAATAATCAATCAGGATACAAACTGAAAAAAAAAAATAAGCAAGCTACAGAGCCACTGGAATGCTAAATATGATGCATGTTATTAACACATTTTCTCAAATACCCATGCCACCAAATAAGCTATGCATCCCATTTTTTAAGGTGTGAAAAATAAAACAAAAAAAATAATGTGAATTTGTTTCGCTAGAGTTTTAAAGTCTTCATTTTTTGTTTTCTGATTTTTCACAACTTGATTTTTATAGCCTCTTGCAGTCTTTTCAGTTTTTTTACTAACCATGAAAGATTATAACCTTGAGTATTCATGTTTAGCAGAACATATGCACAATACCTTACAGATTATATCCACTAGTAAAGTGCACCAAACTTAGAAATAATCTTGAGCAAAGAAGTGGACTAGGAGATTTCTATCATGGATAAGGGATGTTGACAAATGAACATGCCATTATTCACTACTTTTCATTTCCACATGGTAAACCCTATCTCTATCCATATCCGTTCTATTAAAAATCATACTATCCTGATATTTGAATGAACAATACACATTGTTGGAAAACAAGAATATTCATATCCAAAAGACAGAATCTATTTTTTTATGAAGAACAACATACCAAGTAGTATTCTAATAAGGTTTAGGCCTAAATGGATGTCAGATGAACTAATGAGACATATGGCAGAGAAGAAAAATGCATGGGATACATATAAATTAATGGGTGACATGGAAGCCTATGATAGATATAAGCTGGTCTGTAACCAAGTCACAAAGGAGATTAGGCAGGCAAAGGCAGATTATGAGAAATCCTTGGCAAAGGATGCAAAGAAAAACAGAAAAGAGTTCTTTACCTATGTAAACTCTAGAAGGAAAGGGATGAATCAGATTGGTCCACTGGGTATTGATGGTTCAACTGTCGATGATCCTGCTCAGGTAGCTAACAAACTAACGAGCATTTTGCATCTACATTCACACATGAGGAGTTATTCAGGAAGGGGAATGCAAGAGGTGAAGTAAACTCTGGCAGTCAGCTAGATGATTTTGTAATAACTGAGAGGAAAGTGGAGGAGAAATTGTTGAGGATAAACATAAAAAAGGCAGCAAAGGAAACAAACCCTTAGCCATAACTACGAGAGCTTCTTTGGACTCGGGGAAGGTACCCATAGACTGGAGATGTGCAAATGTGACCCCAATTCACAAAGGAGGATCAAAGGCTGACACAAGTAATTAGAGACCTGTGAGTTTAACTTCTGTTCCAGGAAAATTAATGGAGGCACTGGTTAAAGAAGCACTGCAGGATCATCTAGACAAGACTTCAGTTATAGCTCGGACACAGCATGGTTTTGTTAAGCGAAAGTCTTGCCTGACCAATTTGATTGGATACAATGATGCAGTCACAAAAGAACCGGATGCAGGGAATAACTTTGATATTATATATTTGGATCTTAGAAAGGCTTTTGATACTGTTGCACATGGAAGACTTCTGCACAAATTGGAGAAGTGTGGCATTGGAAGCAAATTGCTTCTATGGATAAAGGGATGGTTGAGGGGGAGAAGACAGAGAGTGGTAATCAATGGACACTGCTCATCGTGGACTAATGTTATTAGTGGAGTCCCTCAGGGTTCCGTGTTGGGTCCATTGTTGTTTTCTGTATTTATAAATGATACTGATGATGGTATATCAAGCTTAATGTCCAAGTCTGCACACGATACAAAGGTTGGCAGGGTTGTTAAGGACACTACTGATGCTATGCTGCTACAACAGGATCTGGAAAGGTTGAGCAGATGGGCTGAGAGGTGGCAAATGAAGTTTAACATTGACAAATACAACATTACAAATACAAGTACAACATATGGGAAACAGCAACCCCAGAGCAACGTATCAACTCTGTGGTACTACACTGACAGTGGTAGAGAATGAAAAGAACTTGGGGGTTATTGTGCAGGCAGATATGAAGTTTAAGTTTTCTGAGCAGTGCAGACGGGTTGCAAGGGTAGCTCATGGTGTCTTGTCAATGATATACAAGAATTTTTCTAGCAGGGATAAGGAGGTGATTATTCCCTTGTATAAGGCAATGGTCAGGCCACACCTTGAGTACTGTATACAGGTCTGGAGGCCTCATTTCAAGAAGGATGTAGAGCTGCTGGAACGAGTACAGAGAACGGCAACAAGATTATTGAATGGAACAAAGGGTTGCTCTTACGAAGAAAGGCTTAAGTTTTGCAAATTACAGTGTCTGGAGACTAGGCACCGGCGAGGTGATCTGATAGAGGTGTATAAAGCCTTGAATGGTTTGAGCATGCTGAATGCCGATGGGATTTTTCCTCTTGCTCAGAATAATCACCTGAGAAGGCATAAATTCAAATTGAGGAAAGACAGATGTAGGATAGATGTGCGGAAATTTGCCTTTAGCCAGCGGGAGTTGGTTGGTGGAACAGACTTCCATCCCTTGTTGTGGAAGTTGATAGCCTAAATAAATTTAAGGCTCAGCTGGACAGGTATTTCGAATGAACAGAGGGGTGAAATGGAAGTGGGTTTTTTTTTTTTTTTTTGGCTGATGCTACAATAAGCTTGCTTTCTTGCATCATATGCCTCTACTAATGCTAATGTCATGACACCAGAAGTCACAGTGAATGACCTCATATAAGGAAAGTCACATTACTATTGAAGAATTTTTCATATCATGCAATATTAGTGTTGGTAACAGCATATACTATCATTAGGAATGGATTTCTTGGCATTTAACACTAGAACTTAAAGAAAAACAACTTAATGTGTGTTCTGTGCTTCTTGGACAGTATAATTATCAGTAATTGTAGTGGCAAGTGATCCAAGAAAGTAAACTTATACAACATCAACCAAAAAAAAAAAAAAAAAACATACTACCTACCTCACTGCCCATTTCCTCTAATTATATATCTAATTCTTTTTTAAATTTATTTCAACTACCCACTTTCACAAAAATCAGTTTCTGTTGGCTGAAAGCAAATTTGCACACATCCATCCTGTAGCCACTCCTTTTTAATTTAAGTTTATGTGCTCTTTTGTGTGTTGTTTGAGAAAGAGTAAAAATACCACATCAAGTTTTTTAAATCCATTTAAAGCCATAACTTCAATGAAGTCTTCTGTGGCAAGAGTACCCCTTTGTGTTTTTTACTAATCTGACTGGGTACTTGGAATGGATATAAAGAAGACTCTGTACCTATTCCAAGAGCGCCACATCATTAACCCCAGGGGCTCACATCTGGTGAGTATAGGCTTGGAACACCCAGGGTCCTGAGCTGGATATCATCATTCTTCTCTTTCTTGGTGATTCCCTTCTACTTTTGACTCTCTCTCTCTCTCTCTCAGGGTAACTCGGGAATTTTTTTTGGCTGGTGCAGCATAAGCCTCAGGCTTCCTTGCACTATATGGCTAAAATAATAATAATCATTCTTAAAATGGGATGACCAGACCTATATGCAGTACTGAAGAAGTAGCCTAACTATTGAATATGAAGATGCCTTCTCAGAACACACTGTGGCTGGAGATGAATTCTGAATGCACTATTACACACCAGGGGACAAACATGCAAGGCTCACCAGGACTGAAAAAGTCCATACCTAAGCATTAGCCAGGAAAGTGCTATTATTCATTGTGTTCTGAGATAATAAAGGAGCGATTTTCGATGTTATCTGGAGAGAGGAGAAAGAGCAATGTGCAACAAATTCTGTGACATACTTCTGAACCAATTAAAACCAGTAATTTGAAAGAAACAACAAGTTTGCTGTCATTGAATGTGTGTGTGCCTGTATCATGATAAAAAAAAATTTCTTCACGCTGCCCATTCTACAGCAAATCAGAGAAGATAAAGAGGTATTAGCCCATCCTCCATATTCATTACACTTAGCACCATGTGATTATCACTTTTTTTTTGCCACAAAGATGCACTAAGAGGATGTAACTTCTTATCAAATGAAGAGGTCAAGGTGGTGATGCAGGATGGCATCAACACTAACCACAAACTTCTCTCAAGGAATCCAGGCATTAGTGCAGCATTGGAGGAAGTGTGCCAAATGCAAATGTAACACAAGAACTATAATGAAGATTAACATGCCTCATCGTTAGCAAAGTATAAGTTTCATTCAAGCTTTGCAGTTTAATTTGCATGACTTTTTTTCCCTACTACTAATTCACTCATAATTATTTCTATACTTGAAATTACAGGCAACTAGATCTGTTTCTTTCTCCTTAAATTTAGAAGTATATGTGAATAAATTCTCTATAGAGAATTTATCTACAGATCTATTAAATATATTTAATCAAGTAAAGGGAAAGGCAAAGTTTTATATACAAAAATTTTTTATTAAGTAAATGTTTTTATATTTTTATTATATTCGCTTCTATGTATATAAAGTGCTTAGCATCATAATACACAGCCATTTCTGAATAAACAGAAAATTTTTAAGGTGGCATCGTTTTAGGTTATATCTCATATTGTGAATACCTTCACAACGAGTTGCCATGATATTGCACTACTTCGAATGCTAAGCACTTTGATGCTAAGCACTTTACATACATAGTCTAAATTTGTTCGCAGCTTGAGGCTTTAGCCCTAAATGCGCCTTAGTCTAAATACATCATACACCATCAGGCATCTCTCATATTGTGGAGTTATACTTCATAACTGTTTTTGCCATCATTGCATCACTTGGGTACCTACCCACTCACTGAAGAAGGGCCAAATAGCCCTGAAACAGTGCTGTCTGGGTGGTGGTACCTATCTGAGAATAAGTAACATTAGTCTTCTCCTTAGGTGAAGCGTTACTTATTCGAAGTAGTGCAATATCATGGCAACTCGTTGTGAAGGTATTCACAATATGAGATATAACCTAAAACGATGCCACCTTAAAAATTTTCTGTTTATTCAGAAATGGCTGTGTATTATGATGCTAAGCACTTTATATACATAGTCTAAATTTGTTCGCAGCTTGAGGCTTTAGCCCTAAATGCGCCTTAGTATATTCGCTTCTTTGAACAAAAGTGAATTAAATTATTTCTTCAAATTATGAGATCTGAAATTCACAATTTCAGATCACATATTTGAAGAAATGAAAGTGAAACCATTTATGAGATTTGAAACCAATTTGTACATTATTATACTGCTGCTCTATAATCTGAGATCTATAATAGCAGGATAATAGGAGACACTCAAGAAACAAGGGAAGGAAGACAGATAGAACATTACATATACATATCATTATCTATATATATATATATATTGATAGCAAATTCTAATTAAGTGACTATAAAAACAACTACTTCTTAGATAACAGCAATGCTATCTAAAAAAAATTACCCTTTTTATTGTTTACTGGTACTGCTTTCCTCACCCTTCTTGGTTTATTTTCCAAATGTGGTGTAGGCCTTTGAGGTTTCTGATCAACTGTATTAACTAAAAGTGAATTAAAAAGAATAACTTCAAATTATAAAACACAAATTATAATTATTATTTCAGTTTATTAAAAATATTTTTATATATTTGTATAAATCTAAAAGAGTATTTGTAAAATTATTTTGTAAGTTGATTAACATTCTAAGCTACTCTTCTCTAATTCTATAAAACTCAAGGGGAGAGAGAGAAAAATCTGATACTGCTATTTAAGCACCACTCGGCAGCTTTATAAACACCAATGGGGGAACTGTGCATTTCAGTATATTTATGTAAATCTAGGCAATACAATCATGTGGTTGCGAAATACTCAAGAGACCACAATAAAGATTGTGTGTGGACAACGCTGTTGCATTCTGTTCATTGGCAATGAAGAAAGATAAGGACCTCACCATCTTCATAGCAGTTTCTATGGTTTCACATCTAGCAGTTTCTATAGTACAAAAGACAATTACTCTTTGAGTGTTCCACAGCAGCTGTAATTCTCGTATCCCAAAAATGTTAAAATGCAGTATACTGAGTTTGGAGCAGATTGTTAAGGCAAATTATAAAAAAAAATGACAGCACAACTGAATGATGCCTTCAAATGCAGGAATCTCAAACCCATCAGCACTTGCATCACAGAGAACTCTAAAGAAAATGGGCTAACCATCAGGAACTACTCCACATACTAATGATTTTAGAAGTGAACAACAGTATCCGGATACTGTTGACCATGACAAAGACTACAACAGTATCCCTCATAAAAGGAGTGGATTCAGGAATATGGGCTAATGAATCTCATTTTATGAAAGAGCGAGAGAGAAACTCTTGTCTATATTACTGAGGTTCCCTAAACCTACAGTTTAGCAATACAGACAAGAGTTTACTTATTCATCACTGCAGATCAAGTGCACCAGGCAATTTAAGTCAACAGAAAGAAATTCTGTCTTGACTTAAATGAGTACTTCCAGGATGATTTATTAGCAAAATGTGTACATGAGTGGTTTTAGGAACACAATGGGGACTTTACAAATCTTTCCTATCCAGCATTATGAAATGAAGTCAAAAAGTCAAAATTATGAAATCAAGCATTTATGAAATGAACCAAAAAGATATCCTCATTAACAAATAACTCTAGCTACCACTCTGCAATGATTGCAAGATGTTTGTTAACTTCCTAGTAGAGTATTCTTAATAGCATCTTTAACTCTTTAGGTACTGAGCTACTTTCAAAGTTATTAACCACATGGTATGAGTTATTTTTGAAAAAAAGTAGACTTTTCTGAAAACATAAGAAAATGTTACAAAAATTATTTTTATGCATGATATGTAAGTGGAACATATTTTATTAACTTATGAACTATTTTACTGCTGTTAGAGCACAAGATTATAAGAATGCTGGTATAGTACAAGTATATCAGAATGCTAATATAGTACAAGAATACCAGACTGTTAGTATAAGTACAAGAATATCAGATGTTGTTGTTTGTTGTTTGTTATTTGGTTTTTAGGAGCATTAGCAACTAAGGCCATATTGCTCCGGGGATATGCGGTGGTCATTCCCTGACCTTTCCGCATCCTCCGTATTTGGTGGTGATGGGCTCGAACCCCGGTCTAATCAAGAAGCGTGTGCTACACACTGCTGCTCCTTCCAACCTGGCTACGGAGGTGCCAAGAATATCAGACTGTTAGTATAAGTACAAGGATATCAGAATGCTGGTATAGCACAAGGATATCAGAATGCTGGTATAGCACAAGGATATCAGAATGCTGGTATAGCACAAGGATATCAGAATGCTGGTATAGCACAAGGATATCAGAATGTTGATATAGCAAAGAATACAGGAATATTAACTTCAAAACAATAAATTATAGTCAAAGGTTTTGCACAGTGTGGTACAATCTCAAGTATGGTTCGATGCATAATCCCACATCACATTTGGGACACATATATCTTGATTCAAGAATATCAGAATGCTATTCTGGCAGATGATACAAAGTTTGCTGATTCAAGTTTGCATATGATACAAAGGTAGGCAAGGTTGTTAACAACAGTAAAGAGAGTATGCTACTCCAAATGGATCTAGATAAGTTGGGAAAATGGCCTAAGAAGTGGCAACTGAAGTTTAACATTGACAAATGCAAAGTACTGCATATGGGTAGCAATAACCCAAGAGAAACGTACCAACTGTGTGGTACTACACTCAGAGAAGTGGAAAGTGAAAAAGACCTGGGGATAGTCGTGCATTCAAATATGAAGTTTGCTGAGCAGTGCAGATGGGCTGCCAGGGCAGATTACGGAGTCTTGTCAATGATATATAGGAATTTTGCTAGCAGAAACAGGGAGGTGATTATCCCATTGTACAAGGCATGGTCAGGCCACACCTAGAGTACTGTGTACAGGTCTGGAGGCCTCATTTCAGGAAGGATGTAGAGTTGCTAGAACAAGTATAAAGAAGGACAAGATTGATGAGGGGAACAAAGGGGTGCTCTTACCAAGAAAGGCTTAAGTTCTGCAAATTGCAGCACCTGGAGAGTAGGCACCTGCGAGGTGATCTGATTGAGGTGTATAAGGCCTTGAATGGGTTGAGCAAGCTGAATGCTGATGGGAATTCTTTCTCTTGTTCAGATTAAGAACCTGAGGAGGCATAGATTCAAATTGAGAAAAGACAGTTATAGAATGGATGTGCGGAAGTTTGTCCTTAGCCAGCAGGTGGTTGATCGGTGGAACAGACTTCCATCTTTTGTTGTGCAAGTTGATAGCCTAAATAAATTTAAGGCTAAGCTGGACAGGCATTTGGAATGAATGGAGGGGTGAAATGGGAGGTTTTTTTTTTTTTTGGCTGATGCTGCATAAGCTTGCTTTCTTGCATCATATGCCTCTACTAATGCCAATGCTAATGATTCTCTTCTTTTCTTTTGACCTCTTGCAATGCAATGCCATGTGTACAAATAAGGCAACACCTCACAGCATTTTTCTTCCACAGGGTACTATTAGGCATAGTAGAAGGAAAATGATGTTCAGTTAGTCAGAGGTTTTTCACTTAATTTTCTTCTGCCACTTGTTCGCTTTCTGAAAGTATGGTTATCTTTTAAAAGTTGTATTATAAATAAGTGAATTTCACAAGAGGTTTTTTACCGGTGTGTTCTTGGTAAAGAGCATAGATATTCAGAAAGCATACATCCACAAAATGTAAAACATTTTTTGTATCACTTGACAGTTTTGTGCACATTCTACTGAACTTGGCATCATATCAGATCTGCCCACTGAACACACACGTTTTTATTATATGCATTTACACATTGTGGCTTCATTATTCTTTCTTTTGTTTTCTCATCAATTTTTCCAGTGTCAACTATCTTGTCTACCTGAAGTGTTGGTTAGCATTCTAACATCCCTTCTGTCCACTCAGTGCAATGTCACATCACTGTGTTAAAAAATTGTGTTGCACCTTTTGGTATTTTTTCATTCAAATTAGGAGGTGGCATTCCCTTCCCTTCCTGTTAGAACAAAAGACACCATAAGAATTGATTTATCTTTTCATGCAGTTCCTTAGAAAACAGTGTACTTGTATACCAGTTGTCAATATACAAACTATGACCTTTACCTAAATATAGCTGAAGTAATGCATTACAATAGCCCTACTTACACCTAAATTTACAACTGTTAGTTCCCTTGTAGATCCAGTGTAAACTATTATGTTAAGGATATATCCATTCTTTACATCATATAAAAGTTCTGCATCAAGTATGAAATTTTGTGTGAATTTACTGTTTTATGACAAGCAATTCTTTGAACAGAAGTAGGCTCTCATCAATGCATAAGTTTTCAAATGGATAAAAAGTATTCAGAAAATATTTTCTTAGAATATTCAGCACAGATCTCAGCTTTTACATATAATCACCTTTTTTTGCCCACTTCTGGTTCCTTATTAAAAAAATGTAGCATTTTAGTAATAAGATTCTTCATTCTGAATGCAGAACCTGTCTCTTGCCATAATCTCAAAGAAAGTTGTGGGATGAGTAATGCTCTCGGTTAAGGAGTGCACGGTACTTGATGAAGACGTACACAAGTGGCCAGTGCAATGGCGAGTCAGTTTGGTATGACATAAGTACTGGGAAAAAGAAAATGAGTGTTATAAACCAAATGGCTTGGATGAGAATAACAAACTAGAGACAAATAGAGTAGGCCAGTAAATCAGAGTGTCTTATAATAGGTATTTTAACCTTCCTGATATTGACCAGGACTTGTGGATTGGTAACTCACACAGTAGCAAGACTTTTCTGGATTTATTGAATAATGTTTTAAACACCAGAATGTTAGAGAGGCAGAGAGATAAAGCAAGATCTGATTATCAAATCAAGAGTATCGCTTTCTGAGCAGTGATTTTTTATGCATTAAGAACGTGGAGATAAAAGGACCACTAGGTGGCAGTGATCACAGTGTAATCATGTGGGATTTACTTAAAGATGAAAATTACTGTCAAGGGTAAATGGAGGCACTTTTCTTTTGAAACAGGACTATAAGAGCCTCAGATAGTTCTAAAATTCTACTCAGTAGGCCCAAATGACAGTGTTACCAAAAGCAAATTCTAAATGGGAAGCATTCAGGGAAGTAATTGTTGAAGCTACTAGGAGGCTTTTATAACATATAAGAGATACTGTTCATGGCTTTTCTTCATGGCTAAATGAACATTGGATAAACCGATGGGATGACTGGCAGAGAAAAAAAAAATAAGTGGGATGCATATAAATTATCAGAGTATGCAGAAATCTACATTGGGTATAAACTAGTCTGCAATGAAGTAACAAATGGGGCTGGCAAGCTAAGGCAGATTATAAGAAGTCTCTAGCAAAGAATGCAGAGAGTAGTAGGGAAGAATTCTTCACTTTTGTAAACACTAGAAGGAAAGTGAGGAATCACATTGGTTCACTAGATATGAATGGTATAACTACTAATAATCCTGCTCAGGTAGCTGAAAAACTGAATAGATATTCTGCATGTACAGTATGTTCACATATGAGGAATTTTTTTTTTTTTAGGGATAGGGATACCAGAAGTATATCAAATTCTACCATGGAGTTAAATGATTTTGTGATAACAGAGAGGAAGGTGGAAGAGAAGCTAAAAGTAAATAAGGCATTTGGGGGGGCCTATCTGATTATTTTAAGAGAATCAGCAAAGAATGTAAAACAAACCTTTAGCCATAATTATGAGAGCATTCTTGGATTTAGCAGAGGATGGACTGGAGATGTGAAAATGTATCCTCAATTCATGAAGCAAAATCAAAGGGTGAATTAGGCTCACAGACCTGTGAGTTTGACATCTGTATCCAGGGAAGATAATGGAGTCACTGATCAAAGAAGTAATGCAGAACCATCTAGACAGGAAGGGAGTTATGCAGCAGTTACATCATGGCTTTGTTAAGGCACAATATTGTCTGACCAACCTCATTGGATACTTACTATGATGCAGTGACAAAGGAACTGCAGGCAAAAAAAATAATAACTTTGACATCATAAACTTGGATTTCAGAAAAAGCTTTTGATACCGTTCCACATGAAAGAGTGCTGTACAAATTGCAGCAATGTGGCATTAAGGGCAAATTCCTTGAATAAAGGAATGGTTGAGTAGGAGAAGACAAAGAGAGAGGTTATCAATGGTTACTGCTCTTCTCAGACTAACATTATTAGTGGAATTCTCCCAGGGTTCAGTGCTGGGCTCATAGCTGTTTTCAGTATTTATTAATGATAATGATGAAGGCATATCAGGCTTAATATCCAAGTATGTAGATGATACAAAGGTTGGCAAGGTGGTTAATAACAGTAATCAGGGTATGCTACTGCAATAAGATTTAGAAAAATTAGGCAGATGAGCTGAAAAGTGGCAACTGAAGTTTAACACTGAAAAATTCAAGGCACTGCATATTGGTAGAAAAAGACCTGGGGATAATTGTGCAGCTAGACATGAAGTTCTCTGAGTAATGATGGGACCCATGAAGGATAGCTTGTGCAGTTTGTCAATGAGATACAGAAATTTTGCCAGTAGCAATAAGGAGGTGATTATCATTTGTATAAGGCAATGGTCAGCTACACCTTGAGTACTGTATACAGGTCTGGAAGCTCTATTTCAGGAAGGTGTGGATCTGTTGGAAATGGTGCAGAAAAGAGCAATGAGATTAGCAAGGGGAACAAAAGGATATTCTCATCAAGACCAGCATATAGAAACTAGGCCCTGCAAGGATATCTGATTGAGGTGTTTAAGGCTTTTAATGGATTGAGTACACTGTTGATGGCATCCTTCCTCTAGCTCAGACAACACATGTGAGGAAGAATAAATTTAAACTGAGGAAGGAGGTTGCAGAATACATATGTGGAAATTTGCTTTCAGCCAGCAGATAGTTGAATGCTGGAACAAACTCCTATCTGGTGTTATGGAAGTGGATAGTTTGATTAAATTTAAGGAAGTATTAGACAATTTATTATTACAACAGATGAACAGGTGATGTTCAAAGTGTTTTTTTTTTTTTTCTTGGCTGATGCTATATAAACTTGCTTCCTATTATCATTTGCCACTACTACTACTAATTAATGTTAAATAATATCTTGAAAGATCTTCAATAATCTCTGGATAAATTAGACACTAAGTTGTAGACATTTTGGCACAAAAACCAATTACAAAACAAAATTTATGAAAGTTGGGAGAGGCAACTTTCATAAATTTCGGAGCATAGAATAAAGTATCCAAAAATGAACAAGTAAGTAATTTGGTGTATCTAAGAATAGAATAGTCCTTAATAAAGATAGAAGATTACATGTGGAAATAAACAATAAATAAATAAAGCAGGAATTTAGGAAGCTAGTTATACAAATTCATTAGATGCAAATAGAATAGTAAAATTAATATTATTAAAAGGCAAAATTAATTATTTTGTCTTTTAATAATATGTGTATAATTATGTACACAACAATATGGTGTGTATAAGGTATTTTAGAAGAATAGGAAAGATAGGAGAGGTGGTGCAGTCATGCTTCTTAACAAAAGCAGCAGGAACATAAAGAGCTTTTGCTGAATGGATTCTGAGTCAGAAGTTATGCCTTCTAGCAGAGAATCAGTGTGATGTGAGTTTGTCCAGAAGCAAAGAAATAATGAGAGTGGGAGTAATTTACAGACTAGAAGATTACGAAGAGTATGACGAGAGTCCCTACATGCAGATGGACTGGGTGAGCAAACGTAAATATCTTATTATGGGTGACTTCAATCTTCTCTAATTGATTGGAATAAGTGAGAAGGAAACTCACCATGGAGAGCAAAATTTTTAAATAAAATGGATGTGATTATTATTTGTACCAGCATGTCAGAGAAAATACAAGGGGTAATTATACTCTAGACCTCATCATTACTCACAAATCAAATGACATCACAGGTCTTAAAGTATAGGAGCTGAGTGGTTAGTTGGAAGATGAAGAAATATGTTGCAGTAGTTAACGGTAAAAGCAAAGGTTCTGATTTCAGAAAAGGGAACTATGACAGTTTAAGGCTCTACCTGGTATATTAACTGGGTAAATTGCAGAGGGAGGGCAGATACATTAGAATTAAGGAATGCTTTTAATTAAACTATGAATGCATACATATCATTAAGAAGATACAGCAAGAGGAGACTGCCAAGAAGGATGAATATGGAACTGGCTAGTCTAACAAAACAAAAAAGATAGCATGGGCCAGTTGCAGTGTGATGAAAAGTACTTAGATAGTATGAATCAGAGCTGTAATGCTCAATACATTCTACGTTGATATTAATATTTGTAAAATAATAAGAAGAGTTTACCTCAATATAGTATGTAGAACACTTCAGTATGATACTCTCCAGAAATTAAAACAAAAAAAACGGAAAACTTACATTAGAGTAAAAAATAATTAAAAATCAATTTAATACAATTAAAATCAATTTAACACAATTAAAAATATTAAAAAGAATCTAACGAAAATATTCAAAACGATTTTCCTTCCTGAAGCTGACAACGCTTTTCGACCGTATGTCGTGATCACAGGAATGAAAATTACCGAATTGGGATAAACCTGATACTTAAATAGAGATTATTTGTCTTCGCGCATGCGTGTAAAGGTCCACACATCGGAGATCAAATATGGCCGCCGAACATTAACAGAATTCTCGTGTAATTTAATTTCAACGGTTTCTGCAATTAATAGTCGCATATAATTACGTTGAACATTAAGTATTTTGGCTTCGTTAAATAAAAAAGTATGTTTTTCGTTAATGGCATGAAAGGCTAATTCTGACGCTGCTGAACGAGAAGCACGAACTGAGGCTTCATGTTGATTTACACGAATATTAAGAGAAAAACGGGTCGAACCCTGATAAGACGAGTCGCAATCACCGCAAGAAATGTACACCAGGTCATTAATTTGTGTTGCGAACGCGGAAAGAACCGAGCGATTGTTCAGTATAGTGTGTAATTTCCATATTGGCCTGGCCACAATTTTAAATTCGGTATCTTTAAAGAATCTATTAAGCTGTTTGTGCCACTGTTCAACATATGGGACGGAAGTAAAGTATTTTTATATATTACTATTGTTGGTTGGTGTAGTATTTTGCATCCTATCCTTAGCCTGTACCCTAATTCGGTTTATTGTGGCAAGAACCTGCTTATTGCTTAACAACCTGTTAGTTAATATTTGTATTTCTGAGCCCAAAGCAGATTCCGTCGTTGAATATTTATAGACATTTAGAAATTGATTAAAGATAATCGATCTTTTGTAAGTGAACGGATGATAGCTATTATAATGTAAAAGCATACCGGTGTTTGTAGGTTTTTGCTAGATGCTAAATTGGATCTTATTTGAGTCCCGAGTAAGCATGAAATTTAGAAAGTTTAATGACTTTGTATCCATATCCTCCCTTTAAAATGTAAATTTGAGTCTAGAATGAATATTATTAAACGAATGTAAAATGCCTTGGATAGTACTACTATCAGTAATAACTAGAACATCATCTAAATACCTCCCATAATATGTGATATCGGGTCGAAAAGGTGTCAAATGTACATGCTCAATCATTGAGAGATAGATCTCTAACATTAAGCTGCTCAGGCTCAAACCCATTGGTAATCCAAAAATTTGTTTGTACACCTTGTCTCGAAAGGTTGGCAACTAACAGTTTAATTAAGTGAAAAATTTCCTTAATAGGTAGCTTTGTATAATTAATCGGTATTGAGTTATTATTTAACATATCCCAAATAACATCTAATGTGTATTCAACGTTCACATTCGTATATAACGAGGTAACATCTAGTGAGAATGAATTGTCATTGTTGCCAAGTCTACAGTCTTTAAGATTATTAAATAATGTATCGTAGTTCTTAATCCCAAATTGTATTACCTGTCTAAAGGGTTTTATAATGCTATATACATGTGTGGTTAAGGATGAAAATGCCGAGTTCCTGTAGGAAACTCGAATTGGAAATCCAGTCTTGTGCAATTTTACCTGACCAAAAAGTGCAGGAATATTGTTATGTTCTGGCCTTCAATTCCTTTAACTGAGCCATAGTAATGTAGTCGTTTTTTCGATATGTGGTTAACGTTTTATTGTATTGATTGATCAAATTGGTAAACAGTGCCAGGTCTACTTCAAGATAAGTGGAGGTATCTGAAACAACCGAATCTAACTTATTAATATAATCAGGTTTATCTAGTATTACCATTGTATCTCCTTTATCTGCCCTCTGTATAATAATGTCTTTATTTTCTTGAAGTTCTCGTAAAGCTGAACTGTCATGTTTATTCAATTTAGGAAGTCGCGTTTCTTTTATGTTATTCACTACTTGGTTAACATGTTGAATAAATAAATCTTTTTGTGGAACATTACGAAGTCCAAATTCAATATCAATTATGCATTGTTTTTTAGATAGTTTTTGAGGTGATAAATTATAATTTAATCCTTTGGATAAAAGTGAAATCTGGTCCTGCGATAGCATACACGAGGAAAGATTTGTAACCTGTTGGTATGTCGGTTAGTTGAATACTGGGTGAGGGGGTGTTCGTGAACTAGCTGACGTATTCTGTGGTAGTACGTTGTGTGTCATTGTGGGGGGGGGGGTTGTTACCCAACTAGTATGTACTCAGTTGCAAGCCCGCGACAATGTGTTAGAATTCGCATGAACGTGTCTTGACCTTTCCGATAATGTTTGCAATTTATTAACATGTCTGTTTTTTATTCCTGAGGCCTGTGCTTCCCGTCGCAAATCTATGGAGGTCTTCAATACAGACCAATCATTCAGATGTAGATAATTTTTTAATTTATCGCAAAGCTTCCTAACCTGGGAGAAGTATTTTTGTTTATTCGAATATCGAGATTTTAAGGCAAGCTTAACGATATCACGCGATGTGGCCAGTGTTAGTTGTTTTATGCCCGAAATTTTTTGATTTAAATTAACCCTGCAAACTTCGGAACGATGTTTTGAAGGCAATACTTTAGAAAAGAAATATGGTAACTTTCGGCCAAGTATCTTAGTGTTGATTTAATGCAATTTTGCACCAAGCCATTCAAAAAAATCCATCATAATTGTGTGTATCGATAAGTTACCCCTGGGGAGACAGGAAGTGAATTAAATAGTCAATAAGAGTTTAAAAAATGAATTAGATAGTATGAATCAAAGCTGTAATGCTAAATACGTTCTACATTGATATTAATATTTGTAAAATAATAAGAGGAGTTTAACTCAATATAGTACATAGAACACTTCCGTATGATACTCTCCAGAAATTAAAACGAAAAAATTGAAAAACTTATATTAGAGTAAAAAATAATTAAACCAATTTAGCGCAATTAAAAATATTAAAACGAATCTAACGAAAATAATCAAAACGATTTTTCTTCCTGAAGCTGACAATGCTTTTCGACCATATGTCGCGATCACAGGAATGAAAATTATCGAATAGGGTTGAACATGAAACTTAAATAGTGATTATTTGTCTTTGAGCTTGCACATAAAGGTCCACGCATCGGAGATCAAATATGGCCGACAAATATTAACAGAATTCTTGTGTAATTTAATTTATACGGTTTCTGCAATTAATAGCCACGTATAATTACATTGGACATAAGTATTTTGGCCTCATTAAGTAAAAAAGTATGTTTTTCGTTAATGGCATGAAAGGCTAATTCTGACGCTGCTGAACGAGAAGCACAAACTGAGGCTTCATGTTGATTTACACGAATATTCAGAGAAAAACATGTCGAACCTTGATAAGATGAGTCGCAATCACCGCAAGAAATGTTCTTTCCGCATTCGCAACACAAATTAATGACCTGGTATACAATATTTCTTGTGGCGATTGCGACTCGTCTTACCAAGGTTCGACGCATTTTTCTCTGAATATTCATGTAGATCAACATGGAGCCTCAGTTTGAGCTTCTCATTCAGCAGCGTCTGAATTAGCCTTTCATGCCATTAACGAAAAACATACTTTTTTATTTAACGAGGCCAAAATACTTAATGTCCAACATAATTATACGCAACTATTAATTGCAGAAACCGTAGAAATTAAATTACACAAGAATTCTGTTAATGTTCGTCAGTCATATTTGATCTCCGATGAGTGGACCTTTACATGCATGCGTGAAGACAAATAATCACTATTTAAGTTTCATGTTCAACCCTATTCGGTAATTTTCATTCCTGTGATCATGATATATGGTTGAAAAGTGTTGTCAGCTTCAGGAAGAAAAATCGTTTTGATTATTTTTGTTAGATTCTTTTTAATATTTTTAATTGCGTTAAATTGATTTTTAATTGTGTTAAATTGATTTAATTGTGTTAAATTGGTTTAATTATTTTTTACTTTAATGTAAGTTTTTAGATTTTTTCGTTTTAATTTCTGGAGAGTATCATACGGAAGTGTTCTATGTACTATATTGAGGTAAACTCCTCTTATTATTTTACAGAGATGAAAAGTACTGAAGCCTACAACAGCTATATGTTGATCTGTAAAAGTACTACATATTGGGTTTTCTTCCTCTTGAATACCAAGAGGAAGAAAACAAATCAGATTGGAACCTTGGGTACTGGGTGTGGGAAAGTCTTAGATAACCCACCTGATGTCGGTGATGAACTAAATAAGTACATCACATCAGTCTTTACTAATGAAAGACCCAGCTTGCTGAGAAGTTGTGCAACTGAGGCTGAGCCATATGAAATTAGTAATTTCGAAATTACAGTTGACTATTTATTAAAAAAAACTTTTGAGTCTAAAGGCAAATAAGGCTCCTGGAATTGATGGCATTTATCCAGTAACTTTGAGGGAGGAAGCCAAAGAGTGGCATGAACCATTGAGAAACGGTTCAAGTTAGTGGCTTAATAAAGTGGTTCAAGCCTCAGTATAAGGGTGAAGTTGGTAATCGCAGACTGGTTAATCTGACTTCAGTGGTAGGGAAAATCATTGAGGTAGTGATTAAGATTAAGAGTGCAATTCAGGGACATTTAGATAGATATGAAGTTCTGAAGGACACACAACATGGCTTTGTTAAGGGATAAATAAGGCTTAAATAACTTAGTGGGCTATTTTGACATAGTTACTCATGAGCTGGATTTAGGAAACAATTTTGACATAGTTTATTTCAGCAAAGTACTTGACTCAAATCATTGGATCTCATGAGAGGTTATAGCATAAGCAGGAACATGGGATTACTGGAAAGATTCTAAGACGGATTGCAGGGTAGCTACAAGGCAGACAGCAGAGGGTTGTGATCAATGGATATTCTTCGGATTGGTGCAATGTCAGAAGTGGGGTCCCCCAAGATTGGTTCTTGCAGCACTGTTGTTTATGATTTTCATAAACAACATCAATGAAGGGATAAATGATGTTATATCAAAATTTTAAGGTAAGTTAAAGAATGGAAGACTTGTTAGTGATCAGCTTGTTGTTTGTTTGTTATTTGGTTTTTAGGAGCATTAGCAACTAAGGCCATATTGCTCCAGGAATATGCGGTGGTCATTCCCTGACCTTTCCGCATCCTCCGTATTTGGTGGTGACGGGCTCGAACCCCGGTCTAATCAAGAAGCGTGTGCTACGCACTGCTGCTCCTTCCCACCTGGCTACGGAGGCGCCCTAGTGATCAGCACCAAGCAGCACAACTTCAGGATGACTTGAACAGACTTCAAGAATGGTCAGAAAAGTAGAAGCTATGTTTTAATGCAGAAAAAAATGTTTATAATTTTGAGAACGGCAACTCCAAAATAGCTTATATACTAGGTGGAGTTGAATTAAAAACAGAAGGAAAAAAATAGATTTAGAAGTTATGATACATGCAGATATGAAATTTTCTGAGCAGTATAAACAGGCAGCCAGGAAAGCTCATACGGGAAATATACTGTGCAAAAAGAATAGGTGGAATATGACCAGGGTATGTCTGTCAGGTGGCAAAAGTTGATGATGTTGTAGAACAGATATCATCTCTTGAGAGCACAAAAGGTGATACTGTTGTACACATTGGCACTAGTGACATTAAGAGTATGAGATCTGTAGACTCGGGCGCCTCCGTAGCCAGGTGGGAAGGAGCAGCAGTGCGTAGGACACGCTTCTTGATTAAACCGGGGTTCGAGCCCGTCACCACCAAATACGGAGGATGCGGAAAGGTCAGGGAATGACCACCGCATATTCCTGGAGCAATATGGCCTTATTTGCTAATGCTCCTAAAAACCAAATAACAAACAACAACCTGTAGACTTACTTAACAAATACATGGCAATGTTGAAAAAGTCGCAAGTTAGGGTTATATTTGAAAGTGTCTCCAATTCTGTCAGACACGATAGGAGGGAGTATATGATGAGAGCCTTATCAATTATATTTGGCACTGGAGAGACCATGTAAAGCTCATGGGATAGAATTTTTCCTAGCATGGCCTGTGCATGTTAACAGGAAAGAATATTTCTACATGGATGGAATACACTTAAAATGAAAGGGTGCAAAAATATTTGCTGATGCTATCAAGACAGTGTTAGGTAGGTCACAAAATGTCTAGGTAGGGGGGGATTACACAGACTAATAGATTAACAATAGCCATAGGCAGAGGTAAACGTGATTCTTGCATTTCTTCTACTAGAATGAGCAGCAGCTTTCAAAGTAAGGTGCTGGGGATTTCAAGGACTGCTGGGAGTCATCATGAAACAAGTAAATACGTGGGTTGTGTTAGGGTAACTAAAAATAAGAACTGGTAAACTTGCATGTACACCAATGCTAGGAGTACAGTAAATAAATTTGATGAATTTGAAGTGCTGGCCAAGACATCAAATACAGACATTGTTGGGGACATCAGAGATGTGATATCACTGAGGTATAAGGATACAGAATTTGAATATGGAGAATATAATGTGTACAAAAAGGAGAAACAGGATAGGAGGGTGGGGTTATGGTCTTAGTTAAGAAGCACATAAAATCTAAGGCATTGCATCAAGTTGACATGGCAGCAAATGCAATGTTCAGTCAGTTTGGTGTGACTGACTCAACACTGGGAAAGCAAATATGAGAGAACGAGCATGTTATAGGCCTAATGACTCTGATGAGTACAACAGCTGTACAGAGAAACAGAGTGGGCCAGTATATCATAATGTCTTATAATGGGGAATTTTAACTTTTCAGATATTGACTGGAATTAGTGGGTTAGACTAGTAAGACTTTTGTGGATTTATTGGATGACTTTTTTTTCAGCAACATGTTAGAGAGGCAACAAGAGGGAATAATACTCTTGATCTGATTATCAGCAGTGATTATTCATGCATTAAGAATCTGCAGATAAAAGAACCAGTAGGTGGCAGTGATCACAATGTATTGATTTGGGATTTATTTAAAGAAGTAACTACCATCGAGGGTAAAGGAGGGGTTTTTGCTTTTGTAAAGGTGACTATGTTGGCCTCAGACAGTTTTTAAATTCTATATAGTGGGACCAACTGATGATGATACAATCAGCAAGTTCTAAAGGGGAAGTATTCAAAGAATTAATCATAAAAGCTCCTAGGTTTTTTGTACCCACAAAGAAATACTCTTAAAGTTGATAGATCTAAATATATATCAGATGAACTGATGAAACTCATTCCACAGAAGAAAAATCCATGGGATGCATATAAATTACTGGGTTACACAGAAGCCTATGGTAGATAAAGAGTATTCTGTAATCAAATCACAAAGGAGGACAGGCAAGTGAAGGCAGATTATGATAAATCTTTGGCAAAGGATGCAAAGAAAAACAGTAATGATTTCTTTATTTAAGTAAACACTAAAAGGAAGGGGGGATGAATTAAATTGGTCCATTCAATATTAATGCATTATGAATCTGCAGATACTGTCTGTTGATGGATGATCCTGCTCAGGTTTCTGACAAACTGAATGAGTATTCTCCATCTACATTCACATATGAGGAATTCTCCTGGGAAGGGGATGCTGAGAGGAAAGTTATTACAAAGAAATTGTTGATGTTAAACATAAGAAAGGCACCTCGGATGGATGGGATATATCCAATTATATTAAAGGAGGTAGCAAAGGAAATAAGCAAACCCATAGCCATAATTATAAGCACATCCTTTGATTCAGGGGAGGTCCCCGCAGACTGGAGATGTGTGAATGAATTCCCCATTCATAAAGGGAACAAAGGTGATGCAAATAATTACAGACCTGTTAGTTTAACTTCTTTTAATGGGAAAATAATGGAGCCACTGGTAAAGGAAGTAATGCAGGATCATCTAGACAAGACTGCAATTATGCTTCAGACATAGCATGGGTTTGTTTGACCAATTTAATTGGATACTATGTGGTCACTAAAGAACTGGATACAAAAAACAATTTTGATATCTTATACTTGTATTTCATGAAAACTTTTCATACTGATGCATATAAAAGACTGCCATACAAACTGGAGCAATGTGGCATTAAGGGCAGGTTGTTAGGATGGTTGAGTGGGAGAAGACAGAGTGGTAATCAATGGACATTGGACATTGCCCTTCGTAAAATGTTATTAGTGACCCAGAGTTCGGTGTTGGGCTATTGTTGTTTTCTATATTTATCAACGATATTGATGAGGCATAGCAGGCTTAATGTCCAAGTTTGCAGATGATACAAAGATTGGCAAGGTGGTTAATGTCAATAATGACAGTATGCAACTGCAACAGGATCTAGAAAAGTTAGGTTGATGGGGTTGAGAAATGGCAATTGAAGTTTAATATTTATAAATGCAAAGCACTGCATATGGATAGCAGTAACCTCAGATTAACATACCAAGTCTGTGGTAGTACACTAAGGGTAGTGGACTACCACAGAGTTAGTAGTACACTCGGGGTAGTGGAAAATGATGGCATTTGATTATGGGGGTAATTGTGCAGTCAGATATGAAGTTCTCTGAGCAATGCAGGCAGGTTGCCAGGAAAGCTCATGAGGTTTTGTCAATGATATACAGAAATTTTGCTAGCAGGGATAGGATGGTGATCAGAGAGGCGTAGCTAGGTTTCTGGCACCCTTGGCAAATTCGTGGCTACGGGCATTTTTCAATAATTGGTAAAATCATAATAAATAATAAGTACAGTTGGACCTCTGTTTAACAAACTTCTTTATAGCGAATTTTTCTATTTAGAGATAAATGTTTTCTTTTTACCGAATATTTTTAGAATTCACTAAATAGAATTTTATTCTTTACCGAATTTTTTTATTTCTTCGTTTTATGGAAACGAAAATTTCCATATAACGACTGCATTACGCGACTTAACTGGGTACACATTGCTTGCACCCGTGGCCTTCAAGCAAGCAATAGTGCTGTTGTTACGCCCGAATTATAAGATAAAAAGATTACCATCTGCAACTCAGTGGGACCCGTAAAACCTATCCAACTACCTGTCCCACATACCGACAAGTTGAGCTGGTCAACTACTTTCTGTGTATCCATAGCCAGTGGGCAGACCAAGGCTCTGGTCAACCTTCTATTGTAAGTACCCTGTTAGAGATTTAGAAGAGAGTGGTTTTCCTTTATCCTGAGAAGCGGTCATCTGTTGTTTCGTAGAAGTGAAACAGCACTGTTTCAAAGCTATTGGCCTATCATCGAGCACAATATGAAATACAGAAGAAATGATGCCTCCCACGCTGCTACTATCGTAGTTTTTCCTTAAGTTATCTATGGTGTATCCACACCAATATTATATAGATATAAACTTCTTACTCTTAACATATTATGCCTTGTTGCATTTAGTTATTTTAAATTATTTCACTTCGTACTTTCGTTGCTAACAAATTAATAAATTCATTCTGAATTTCTGGAGATAAATAATTAGAGTGGTGTTTAATATGCGATTCCAGAGCATTTTTCATACCAAAGTCAAATTGGCTGACAAATTTTATCAAGTTTAAAAATACACCACAATTTTTTTTCTTCGGTATCGATATTACTAGCATGTCCACGAAATGCCAAATTATTTTCAGCACAGAACAATATACATTTCAATATTATTTTCAATATATGATGCCATTTCGAAATTTGGCTTTTAGTGCTGCTTGTGCAGTGCCATCAATTAGTCCACATTTTGAAGACCCTTTTCTAATAATTTCCATTTTGTGAAATTGTTTGTGTTGTAATGAATTCTCATGAAAAAGAACGTGAAGAAAAAGAAGATAATGAAGATATTAATAAAGGTATATCAGGCTTAATGTCCAAATTTGAAGATAATTCAAAGGTTAGCAGAGTTGTTAATAACAGTAATGGCAGTGTGCTACTTCAACAGGATCTAGAAAAGTTGAGTAGATAAGCTGAAAAGCGTCAACTGAAGTTTCATATTTTCAAATGCAAAGTACTGTATATTAGTAGAAGTAAACCCAGAGAAATGCACCAAAAAGGGACTCACATCTGGTGAGTATGGGCTATTTGTTATTTGTTATTTTGGTTTTTAGGAGCATTAGCAACTAAGGCCATATTGCTCCAGGAATATGCGGTGGTCATTCCCTGACCTTTCCGCATCCTCCGTATTTGGTGGTGACGGGCTCGAACCCCGGTCTAATCAAGAAGCGTGTCCTACGCACTGCTGCTCCTTCCCACCTGGCTACGGAGGTGCCCCGGTGAGTATGGGCTTGGCACACCCAGGGTTCTGAGCTGAATATCATCATTCTTCTCTTTCTTGGTGATTCCTTTCTACTTTTGACTCTCGCTCTCTCTCACACACAGGGTAACTCGGGAATATATATTTTTTGGCTGGTGCAGAATAAGCCTCAGGCTTCCTTGCACCATATGGCTAATAATAATAACATTTGGGTTTAGATGTTTTCAATCCTTAAATCCATCTGAGCTGCAAAATGTAACATTATTTGTGCCAGATACAAATAAGAGGCACGGAAAACTATATATTGCATCTTTGTTTTTGCAATAAAATAACCATTTCCTCTCTCTCTTTTTTTTTTTTTTTTTTCCCCCAAGGCCTTCATTTTTGTATTTCCACGAATTATTGAAACATCGGCCATTAGTGAGAGGATACATATTTAAGACTATATGTTCGGGACCCTGTTGCACCATAAAAGATCTGTTTTTGTGGGTATTAAAGTTCCATGTGGTCAGATCATTAAAATTCGGACTTACATGTTCCATGTTAATATCATTGTTGCCATCATTTTCTTCTGCCAACTATTGTTGATTATTGTCCACACTTTCTAATTCTTTTAAAAGAACTTCAACTGTTTGAGCTTTTTCTTGGACTTCCATTTCAGTAGCATCATCATTTATTTCATCTTCATTCGAATCATGTTCGCTTTCTTTGTCACTTTCAGGTTTGGAGTGGCTTATTGTAATCCAGTTTTGTAAACTAGCGGAATGTTTTTTCTAATTTCCTCTTTATGCAGTCTTTCTACACGGTACTGATGTCCACTTTTTTTCTTTGGTAGCATGTCTAAAATTAATTTGGCCTTTATTGTTTTATTTAAATTATAAATCACAATATTCACGATTACCTGTTTATACAGCAATCACAAAAACATTATAACTTATTCAGTTTGTACACAATGCGTGAATTGCAAATTACTATGCATTCGAGCATGCGCTGATGAAGCGATCACCTGATTGGTCCCTTCAAAGTTACATTCTGGACAGCAAATAGATCTATGATGCTATGCAGTATGTACCCAGATGTAAGGATGCATGCAGGCTTGAATCACCGTGTGAAAATTAATTTTCACCCTCTCTCTGTGCTGTCATTTTGATTCGACATCATCGAGGGGCGCCATTTTGTCAGATAGCCTCGGGTGTCAAAATAGCTTGGCACTGATATGGCCTGTCAGTGGTGCCCTTCTCCTGTCGGCACCCTTGGCACCTGCCCCAATGCCAAGGCGTTCCTACACCACTGATGGTGATTATCATATTGTATAAGGCAATGGTCAGGCCACATATTGAGTATTGCATACAGGCCTGGGGGCCTTATTTTAGGAAGGATGTGGAGCTGCTGGAATAAGTAGAGAGAAGGGCAACAAGATTGGTGGGGGAAAAAGAGGAGTGCTCTTACCAAGAAAGGCTTCAGCTCTGCAAATTACAGCTTCTGGAGACTAGGCACCTAGTGGATTGCACAAGCTCAATGCTGATGGGATTCTTCCTCTTGCTCAGACCACGCACATGAGGGGACAGAAATTCAAACTAAGGAAGGACAGTTGCAGAATAGATGTGCAGAAGTTGCCTTTAGCCAGTGTGTGGTTGATTGCTGGAGCAAACTTCCATCTGTTGTTATGGAAGTTGATAGCTTTAATAAATTCAAAGAAGAACTAGACAGAACTATTGGAGAGAATGAATAGTTGAAATGGGAGATTTTTTTTTTTTTTTGGCTGATGCTGTTATAAGCTTGCTTTCTTGCATCATTTGCCCCACTGCTAATGCTAATATGCAATAGAGATAGGGAGGTCATAATCCCACTGTATATGGCAATTGTAAGACTGCATTTGCAATACTGTGTCCAAATATGGAGATTTCACATAAAAAAAAAGATTGAGCTTCTTGAAAGGGTCCAAAAACGGGCAACTCACATGGTGAGATCGGCAAAAGGGCGTTTGTACGAAGAAAGCCTTTGATTATGTGGGTTACAGAGCTTGGCACTTCAGAGGTGACCTGATTGAGGTTTACAAGGCTCTGAGAGGGGTTAGTAAAAAGAACAAAGATGGAATGAAGGCATTATAGAGAATTCCAGAACTTGGCATAAATTCAAATTACAGGGGAAGAAGTTTAACTGTTTAACTAACAGTTGAAGTTTAACTTCAACTGTTATTTTTCTTTTGGTTAAATAACATGCTAAGAGTTGATTGATTCTTCCCCTTATAGCATATTTCAGTAATTTTTGTTGCAATATTGGGATATCAATTAAGTCATATGCTTTGGTCAAATCTATAAATAAAATCATTATTAAGTTACTGTTGTTTAAATGTAAGTTAAAAGAGTCTACTAAATTTTTTAATAATGTTTGTGTGCTCTTGCCCTTCTGATATGAGAATAGAGAGTTGTTTAACAGTCCATATTGATGTAAATATTTGCTTATATGGGAAAAAATATAATTTTCTATTATCTTATTTATAACTGACTGTTTTGTTATTGGTCTTTAATTGCAAAGTCATCTGGTGATTCCTTTTTATATATAGGAATTACCTTAAATGAAAGTAAATTTGTAGGATAGCTTCTCGACTCTAACATCCATGCTATGAGCTCCACCAAGAGAACAGAGAACTGTTCTTTATTTCTCTTTACTTCGGTTACTGTAATACAGTCCAATCCGTAAGATTTCTTGTTCTTTAACTGTTCTATAATCTTAAGAATCTCAGTATATTGTGGAGTTAAGACTACACAAGAGTTCACTATCTGAGGAAGACTATCTTGTTGATTAAAGGAATTTTGACAATAATGAATATAATATCTTTTGAGATCTAATACAGCTTTGGAAAATCTATTTGCAGCCTCATATTGTTTGTTTGTACCAGAAATCTGTTCTAATAGTGTTTTAATTTGATTTCCCCTTGATAATTTCTTCCTTGTACTTAACAGGTTATTTATAATGTTCCATTTATCCTTTTGAGTTATCTGCTTATCCATAAAAAGTTGATTGTAATAAGTGTTTTTTTGTTTTCTAATCATACCTGTCAATTTATTTCTGAGTGTTTTATAATTGTGATAATGTTCTATCTTTGATGGACAATTTCTATACTGCCAGAAGTATTTATCCCTTTGTACCATTAATTCTTCTATTTCGTTAGTCATCCAAGGTTTCTTAAGCTTAATCTTGCTACTCCTAGAATTTATGTTGCAAGCTGAGTGATTTACTTTTCTCTCTGTATTAAACCTCGAATTGTTTATCATTTGTATTATCTTATTTGAAAAGACATTTACATTTGTTGTGTAAGATACTTGCTCTTGTATTAACATGTTATCTATGTTCTGTTTCAGTTTACCTGTTGATAAATAATTTCTCTTTGTAGTAGTAGTAGTAGTAGTGGCATGTGATGCAAGAAAGCAAATGTATGAGCTTATGCAGCATCAGCCAAAAAAAAAAAAAAAATCACACCATTCCCTCCAAATGCCTGTCCAGTTCCTCCTTAAATTTATTCAAGCTATCAACTTCCACAACGACAGATGGAAGTTTGTTCCAGCAATTAACCACCCGCTGGCTAAAGGCAAATTTCCGCACATCTATTCTACATTCATTGTAACATTTGTTAATTTTATATCTTCACATGGATGTTGTTTTGAGTTGACAGAGCAGTTTTCACAAGACTGAGTTAAGTGATAAACCTGTATTGCCTTAAAGCATATTCTATAGTATATTATTATTCTTCCACCCCTTCTCAAATCTCTCAACATTGTCATAGCGTTGTATGTTATAATTAGAAATTTCATCACTTTTCATGTTAACCTCTGTCAAAACTATACATGAAATAAATTCTTTCATTGCATTTATATATTGCAAGATTATAATAATTATTATAATAATAATAATTATTATTTCTTTCTTTTTGACTGGTGCAAAAGTCTATGGCTTCTTTTGCTTACTCTAAGTCTACAGCTTACTCTGTTTGGGCTAAATAATAAAACTATATGGAGGAAAACAGTGAATGGAAACTCAGTCCAAAGGATTGGTTTGTATACTAACATAATAACATGTATACCCTCTGGGTATAACAGATTTCAATGATAATGATTCATAAATTTTTATTTTTGGAAGATATCTGCAGTCTAATGTTATCTAATTAATTAAAACTTGATAAAGAAAATGAAACATTATCTAAACCAAAAAAAAAATAAAGCAATAAAGAAATATGCATACTACCTGTGATTGAAATATCTGTATGAACATAATTTCTTTTATCTGTAAGACCAGGTCCTTGAATAACAGAATTTTTTTTCCCTGTTAATGAAAATCCTTTATACTCTTGGGGTGGTAAGGCATGAATCACTTTTCTTGCAAGAGGAATTTTTGCTTGTAAATTATCACTGCCTTCATCACATGAAGAATTTCCTACTGGTTCTAAAACTTTTTCATTTTCAGATAAGTTACTATCTGGTTTAGAGCTCACACTTTCAGAGGACACAGAAAGGTTCCACGAAGATTCCTTTTCCACAGGAGATGGTTTCTTCTGAATTTCTGTATCAATAGATATTGTTACAGGTTTGGGCTCGGAATCAAGAGAACTACTCACGCTACTAGAAGAACTACTTAATTTATTAGATTTTAATGGTGTTTGTTTCGTTATATTTTGATTATTCCTTGTCCACTTGATATCAATTGGTTTCCAGAATAAATCTTGCTCTTTTCTTTCCTTTTGTCTCTCCACTACTTCTTTCAGCCTCTGTAGACCATCTATTTCAATTAAATTATATAAAAAAATAATTATTTTAATTATTTAATTGCACTAAATCATTCATTTGAACATAATACTTGTACATTCATTTTTATATCAGTGTTTCAGATGTGCTGATCTTTAGATCAGTGTCAGGCCAGCTATGCCATATTGTTTACTTGTTCACAGCAGTGTGAACAAGTGATGATCAATGCAGTGGCACTTCTCTTGTGTGAAGAAAGCAGAAGTTGAGACTAACTGATAAAAGTTCAACAGTTCAGGAAAAAATAAAATAGCCAGACATTAGTTTCTTATTGTTCACTCAGAATAATATCTCCTGCTTCACTTTAATTTATCTGATCTTTGACTTCAGAATGAAAATCAGCATACATCATTATGCTAATTTACTAAATTTAAGCTGTTTTCAGTCTCAGAATCAGGTCAAAAAGTCTTTCCTGATATTCTCTTGTGAAATGTCTCGCCATGTCTGGGTTAACTAGTCCCTTAAAACTTTCATTATTTGCCAGTTGAAGTATGGTTACAAGTTGCTGTGGCATCATGTCCAAAACGTAAGCAAGATGAGACAAATCAAAGGACATTACAGATCATAGTAGAATGCCATGGTCTGTAATGTCTGCAACACTGCAAAGAAACTGTCTTAAGAATATTAGCAGTATAGAGTTGGGCACTGTCCTGTTGGAATAAAAGGTTATGCACTTGTTGCAGAAATGGCAAGGACTGGTATAGCATCAGCAAGGGCACGTGATGCAAGAAAGCAAGCTTATATAGCATCAGTCAAAAAAAAAAAAAAAACGCACCCCCTTCTCATTTCACCCATTCACTTGCTCCAAATGTTTGTCAAGTTCTGCCTTGAATCTGTTTAAGCCATCAACTCCTACGACAGATGGAAGTTTGTTCCAGCAATCAACCACCCACTGGCTAAAGGCAAACTTCCGCACATCCATCCTACAACTGTCTTTCCCCAATTTGAATTTATGCTCTCTCAGGCGATTATTCTGAGCAAGAGGAAGAATCCCATCAGCATGAGCATGCTCAAACCATTCAAGGCTTTATACACTTCAATCAGATCACCCCGCAGGTGCCTAGTCTCCAGATACTGTAATTTGCAAAACTTAAGTGTTTCTTCGTAAGAGCAACCCTTTGTTCCATTCACTAATCTTGCTGCCCTTTTCTGATGTAGAGCTGTTGTCATTCCAACAGCCTTCTTCTCTACATCCTTCTTAAAATGAGGCCTCCAGACCTGTATACAGCACTGATCTGACCATTGCCTTATAAATACAATTTTCAATAATATCAACCTACAAGACACCCAGCAGTGAAAGCTATCATAAGAAAAGGCACCTCCAATGATTCCTGGTGTTAATGACATGCTCTTGTTGGATACACACATGAACACTTCTTTCATCCCATCATCATCATAGACTATTTCTGCTTATTCCAGCTGGCTCAATCTCTCCACCACTGAAGTTGCCGTACAAGATGAAACATGACGAGGGGGGGGGATATTGGCACAATGCACATCATGAATGTAATCATGCCTCTCCGCAAGAATTTAAAATAACGTGCTTCTTGATACCAATTAAATATCTCTAATGAGAGAGAGAGAGAGAGAGAGAGAGAGAGAGAGAGATTTCAGTTTGAAATGCATGATGTTTTATACATTTCGATATGAAATGTATGAGACATCAACTGATGTGCTTGTGTAGATGTAGTATTTTTTGTAGCTTTTTTAAGGCTTTAATATGAACACCCAAAAGCAGTCCGTGTTCATTAGGGGTGCCGGATTTGGGATATTCAAAAATATTTGAAGCTAACCCATGCTTCTTTTTTCTGCTGTGATCATTGTTCCTTTAAAACTGCTCATTAAAGTTAACTTTCTTATCTTTTTTTTTCCCAATGAAAATGCCTTCTTTGAGTGTCATATCAGATAAACTTGGAAATTGATTGAAAAGATACAGAGCAATTACATCCCTTGTCTAGAGCCTTTAAAGATTGCTTCATTAACCTTAATAGAGTCTGGAGGTAACAGTTTGGCTGGAACTAACATTCGTTCTGTATTCAATACTTTTTTGAACCTGTTAACAGTGACTTTTTACTTTACGCGTTTACTTATTTTACTTTTTTACTTATCAGATAAACTTGGAAATTGATTGAAAAGATACAGAGCAATTACATTCCTTGTCTAGAGCCTTTAAAGATTGCTTCATTAACCTTAATAGAGTCTGGAGGTAACAGTTTTGGCTGGAACTAACATTCGTTCTGTATTCAATACTTTTTTGAACCTGTTAACAGTGACTTTTTTACTTTACGCGTATTTAAATTATGTGAATTTAAAATAACGTGCAGCAACCATATTTATGGAAAGTGCCATGGGAGAGGGAGTACATAGCCAAACAGATATTCAACCTCGACGAAACAGGTTTATATTTGAAAAAAATGCCTGATCACACTTACATTTCCAGTGCTGAAAAAACTGCGGCTGGCTTTAAGGCTGCAAAAGATAGGCTAACGCTTCTGTTTGGTGGGTCATAATCTGGTCTAATAAGCTGATCTAATATGAAGAGTGGTCATAAACTGAAATCTGAGTGCATTTACTACTATCAAAACCCTTGTGCCCTTAAAGTTACAACAGGTCGCACATGTCTGTGTATTGTTACTCAACCCTAAAGGGTAGATGGCTGCTGTTATTTTCAGAAATTATCTTGGATCTAGTTACGACAAGAATTGGAAGCGTATTGCAAGGCAGAAGGAATTCCTTTCAACGTCTTACTTATTTTTGATAATGCCACACACCATCACCCAGTATTGTTGGTGTCTGTTCCAATATCAAGATTGTTTTTTTCCCCCAGAAAATACAACCTCAGTACTCCAGCCTATGGACCAACATGTGATTAAATCTCTTAAGGCTCAGTATTAAAAGCCCATTCTGGCTGATCTAATTGACAAGACCAAACACGAACAGATGAGTATGCAGTTATATTGGCAACCATTCAATATAAAAGATGCTTTAAAATTCATTGATGCTGCATGGCATGAAGTTCCACATAACTGTATTCAAATTTCGTATTCGACATAACTGTATTCAAATTTCGTATTCGACATAACTGTATTCAAAGTTATGTCCAGATCTTAGCAACTCCTTCAAAGGCTCTGATACCAATGAAGATTATGCGCAAACTAAAGACAAATGCATGAAACTCGCTAAAAAGATAGGGTTCACTGAAGGAAGCAACTGATGTTGATAATTTAATTGATTCGCTTCATCAAGAATTACCAAATAAACATCTGTTTGCACTGGAGCAGCATCACATTCAAGAGGAGGCGGCAGCAGCGAGTGAAAGGAATATCAAAAGTATTAAATCTTATAGATGAAGGCCTAACTCTGTTAGCTGATGAAGACCTAATCCTTAACAAAGCTCCAAAGTGCAACATAAAGTTACGCTAGAAATTAGTTGCTATTATGAGTTGTTGTGCGAAAAGAGGCAAAGTGCAAAGCAACTAGCTCTGAATTCCTTTTTCACACACTCAAGGGAGCAGTCAAGTGAACCCTCCACCTCCTGGGTTAGCGTAAACACCCCCATCCCCACCTATCTCCGAATCTGATCACGATGATCCCTCTCATCAATCTGCCTAAGGCCACCCTTCACCCCAATCTCTCTCTCAATTGTTGTTTGCGTTGTACTGTATACGTTGGGTATAGTGAACATACTGTTACCTACTGTACAAAAAAAATAAAAAAATAAATAAATAAGTAAACCAATAAAGATGAATGAATCTCTGTGGTTGCTCATCATTTTCTTTAGTGCCAGGTCTTCTAACCAAAGAAAACGAATAGCATGTACCGGTAGGGGTAACTTAGCTAGATGCGAGAGTTACTCTTATAGGCCTATCATCACATTTTTTTGTGATTGCATGAATTTAAATTGCGCATGAATTTTTTTTTTGCATGAATTTAAATTGTGAAAGACGTTCTGGAATGTAACCCTCACATAAATTAAGAAGTCACTGTACAAGGCTTTCTCTATATGGGCATTGCTTCCTTGTCCAATGCTAACTTCATGTATAATAATGTAAACATGAAAAATTACATTTACACTATTGGTACTTTGTGTATAGCAGATTACAGTATGTCTGTTCGTAGAACAGAAATTGACATAATAGAGGCTGACATTGATACACTTCTTACAGCACCAAATGTGAGTTTTCTTTAAAACATATTTCTTTAAATACCCATGGCAAATATTTTGCCAAAACTGTTTCTGAGAAGTAAAGATTAACATTGGAGTAATCTCTCCCTCAGCTCCCTTTGCTGCTAACTAAGGTGTCAGTGGAATGGACTTGGGTAATAAAATGACTGAAAATGCAATTTGATAATTGCATTTTTTACATGTGTAATTATATTATCCTTTAAAAAAATTATAATTATTGGACAAAAATTCCAGGACCTGGAAACGTACATAAAGTTGTCCATGAGCAAAAATGCCAACTTTGTTGAACGTTTGACCCTGAGATTTGTTGATTGTGATGACAAAAGCTAAGAAATTGTCTTCTCTTCAAAGTAAATGCCAAAAGTTTCACTGGGAGCTGAATCAATTCTCAGGATTTGAAAGTCAGTTGGAAAACTTTTTTGGATTTTGTTTTTAATTTCATTTTTTACTGCTAAATGAAACCTGTAACAAACAATATCAATACAAACCAGAATCAATGTGTAAAGTCATCAGAGAACTATTATGATTCTTTGTAGAGTAGCAATAATCAAGTTAGCAGCAGTAGCTTGAAAATCTTTTCAACAAGTTATTTCACCACAAGGGACTTTCTTTTCGAATTACTGAAATGTGTGAAGATATTCAATGCACAACATTACAGATGCTAACCATTTGCATAAGCCTATCCATAAAGTGCAGGGGTTATGAACTTTAGTTTTTTTAGATTTCTGAATTAATACCATATGGGACTTGGCAATCCCAAGCTCCATATAACACTAATATATCCATTTCCAAGACAGTGCATCCAGTGGGCTGTTCCTAATCTATCACTGAGTGTGTACTAAGGTTGGTAGGCAAGGGCCAAAACAACCAGTTTGCACAAAACCTGTGACATATTCAATTGGGAGGTGGTGTTGGAATATCAATTTAAATAAAAGATCAAAAGTCTGTCATACTTTTAGGACGACAGACTTTTAGAAATCCAAACCCATGAAGAAAACTCAACCTGAAGAGAAAAAAAAATAATAATAATTAACTCAAACTGAATACCTTCACCATAGGATAATTAAAAATGAACTACAACAATACGTGTGTGTATGTGTATTAAATTGAAAAAATGCAATGGAGATAAGTGTTAGCATGTAATAAGATGGTAAACTATCAAACAGATAAGCAGAATGAAGATCAAAGAATTAAGAAATTAGTCAGATTATAGTATTATGATGCACAGAATTAATACACCATCATAATACTGTGATAATTTGACATTATATTACATAATATCTATAATTTGCTTGTCCCTCTGTCCATGATGCTCTTTGAACTTGAATAACTCAAACAACAGACTTTTCACTTGATTCTTTTTGAAAGTTTTATTTAGCAGTAAAATTGAAATAAAAAAAAATTACAAAAACATTTTCCGACCAATTTTCAAATTCCGAGAATTGATTTAGTTCTCAGTGAAACTAATTTGCCATTTACTTTGAAGAGAAGACAATTTCTTTGAGCTTTTGTCATCACAATCAACAAATCTCAAGGTTAGACTTCAACAAAACTGCCATTTTTGCTCATGGACAACTTTACATTGCTTCCAGATCTTGATAATTGACACCTCCGTAGCCAGGTGGGCAGGAACAGCAGCGTGTAGCACATGCTTCTTGATTAGACTGGGGTTCGAACCCATGACCACCAAATACAGAGGATACAGAAAGGTCAGGGAATGACCACCGCATATCTCTGGAGCAATATGGCCCTTAGTTGCTAATGCTCCTAAAAAAAACCAAATAACAATAAATGTAATCTTGATAATTTTTGTGCAATAATTGTATACATGTAAAAAATTATCAAATTGCATTTTTAATCATTTTATTAACCAACTCCATCCCAGTGACACCTAAGCTAGCAGCAAAGGGAGTCTAGGGAAAGGTTACTTTGATATTAATCTTTACTTCTCCTCAGAAACAGGTTTTGGCAAAATATTTGTGATGGTATATAATTTGCTTGTGACCTCTGTCTGTGATACTTTTTTTGAACTTGAATAATCTAAAGACTAAACAAGCTTTTGACCTGATTCCTTTTGCAGCAGGTTTTATTTAGCAGTAAAATTAAAAGAAAAAAATTGCAAAAAATTTTTCCCAAAAAATAAAAATCTAAAAAATTTTCTGGCAACAGGTTTTATTTAACAGTAAAAAATGAAATTAAAAACAAAATCCAAAAAAAGTTTTCCAGCTGACTTTCAAATTCTGAGAATTGATTCAGCTCCCAGTGAAACTTTTGGCATTTACTTTGAAGAGAAGACAATTTCTTAGCTTTTGTCATCACAATCAACAAATCTCAGGGTCAAACGTTCAACAAAGTTGGCATTTTTGCTCATGGACAACTTTATGACCAGTTTACAGGTCCTGTAGTTTTTGTCCAATAATTATAATTTTTTTACTTAATAGTGTGAATAGCAGTAAAGCTTAATATATAATTTTTATATTATATAATTATATAATTTTTTTAAAGGATAATATAGTTACACACGTAAAAAATTATCAAATTGCATTTTTAGTCATTTTATTACCCAAGTTCATTCCACTGACACCTTAGTTAACAGCAAAGGGAGCTGAGGGAGAGATTACTTCAATATTAATCTTTACTTCTCAGAAATAGTTTTGGCAAAATATTTGCCATGGGTATTCTAGTATTATAATATTTATTTATAATATATTATACTCAAATATAATAATCAATTTATTATCAAATTATTAAAGTATTTTAAAATATATAATTAATTTGCATCTTGGTGTTCAACCAGTTAGAGGTTGAAAGTGAGTGGGCTCCTCTCGTGTTGAAGATGTGGCTATGGCTGTCGTGGATTTATCAAGTCAATCTTCATGTGGTAGCGCAAGTGTGCCAGCTGATTCTCACGAAGTGGACATGCCATATTCCACTGTAAGGCTAGTAATGCATCAGGTGTTGAGGTACTATCCTTACAAGGTGCACATGCTACAGCAGCTAAAGCATGGTGATGCAGATATTCGTTTCACATACGCACTTCAGTTTCTGGCACGAATGGCAGTGGATATCACTTGGCAATGGAACATCCTTTGGAGTGATGAAGCTCACTTCTGCTTAAATGGACAAGTGAATACGCACAACTGTTGCATTTTGGGCAACATAAAACCCTCGAGTTCTCCAAGAGGTCCAGTTGCATTCTCCAAAAGTGATAGTGTGGTGTAGATTTACGGCCACATTCATGATTGGGCCATATCTTGTTGAACAGGTAACACCGACGACCCCACACCTGTTCTGTCACTGGACAGCGATATTATAAAATGTTGGCAAATTTCGCAATACCAGAGCTACAACAGCGTGGATGCCTTTAGGACACCATATTCATGCAAGACAGTGTGCCACGCCACATCCACCGTCATTTCCAAAGATTGCTAAGACAACACTTTACAGACGAACGGGTCATCACCTGTTGTTTCCAGACATCTTGGCAACCCTGATCACTGGACCTCACCCCATGCGACTTCTGGTTGTGGTGTTTTTTGAATCAGGTGTATCGGGAAGGATGTCAAACTCTGGCAGATCTGAAGGACAGCGTTAGACGTCATGTGCTGGCTATTCAGTTGACATGTTACATTCTACTGTAGAAAATGCTGTTCTTAGAATGGAAACTGTTGTTGTTGTTGTTATTTGGTTTTTAGGAGCATTAGCAACTAAGACCATATTGCTCCGGGGATATGAGGTGGTCATTCCCTGACCTTTCCGCATCCTCCGTATTTGGTGGTCACGGGCTCGAACCCCGGTCTAATCAAGGAGCATGTGCTACGCACTGCTGCTCCTGCCCACCTGGCTACGGAGGCGCCAGGAAACTGTTAACCAAAATGGGAGGACATATGAACAATTTTAGCGCTGTTCTAGTGATTTGTATTGCCACAGCGCCATATAGTGACAAAGTTTGTAACTAATTTTTCTTTCCCAATAAATGGCAAGGGCATTCTTTATTGTACCTGTTGTCCAAATTTCTCTTCAGTACAAGCCTTAGAACTTGCTCCAGAGCCCTCTACATAGGGATACTTTAATTTTAACAGCCCTGTGTATATATATATATATATACACAGGGTGTCTCAAAAATACACGGCATAACTTCAGGAATGAGTTCCTCATATGTAGACAATAAAAATATTTTATATCAACATAGTTCCGGAAATGCTTGGTTCCCGAGTTATTAACCAGAATGACTTATCTCCCACAGGTGATTTCCTTCATCACAAGGTACTGACAGAATATGGTGGTTTTCCATTCCGACCATGTACTCGAATCAAGATCAATCGGTGGATAGGTTGAGGTGGACCAACTGCCTGGCCCCCATGCTCACTGATTTAAACCCACTAGATTTCTTCTTGTGCGCCATTTAAAGTCATTGGTGTATTCGACTCGGGTAGCTGATGTGAAAACTCACCGCAAACGAATTGTGTCAGGTTGTGAGACAACACGAAACATGCCAGGAATTTGGCATAGTCTTCGCAAGTCCGTGAGACATCGATGTGAGGCCTGTATTCAGGCAAAAGGTGGACATTTTGAACAATTACTATAAGGTGATGTGAACAGTTAAGTGTCATAGACAGACCTTCAAAACTCGGAAACCAAGCATTTCCGGAACTATGTTGATATAAAATATTTTTATTGTCTACATACGAAGAACTCATTCCTGAAGTCATGCCGTGTATTTCTGAGACACCCTATATATATATACACACACTGGTGTTCAAAGAAAGTGCATTACCCCTTAAAATTGTAATTGTCATCCAAATAACGTAAGTATATGGCAATATTTCTTACAGATTGCATCAGATAAGATTGACACGCATAGGTGATGATGTAATATTGTAATATTACTTTCAGCTAAATAAGCATACTCTAGTTGCAGTCATTCTTTGCTTTTGTCAGGATGACGAGTTACGTGCAGTTGATGCCACGAAGAAAGAGTACTATCGTTGCTTTACGTGAGGAAGGATGTTCTTCCCGTCATATTGCTTATAGAGTGTCTTGCAATCAGTCGACAGCGAATAGCTTTCTTTCCAAACTCAAGAATACTGGTTCTGCTGATAGGAAAAAAGGAACCGGATGCAATCGAGTCTCTACACCAAAACAGGACCACATTTTGAAGCGCTTATGCCTTAAACTGTAAAGCTTCTTCATCTGAGCTGAAAAGAGAATAGGAAGAACATATGGCAGTGGTAGCAAGTGCAGTAATAGTCAGAAGATGCCTCTTCAAAAATGGACTTGTAGCCTATCGTCCTAAGAAGAAGCCCCCCACACACAAAAAATGAAAAAGGCCCAATTAATTTGGTGTAAGGAGCATGTCAATGAAGCCCCGAGCAGTGGAAGTCAGTTATTTTCTCAGATGAGAAGAAATTCAACCTGCATGGCTCTGATGGGAGACAAATGATTCGTCATAGATGTGGTGAAGAATACCATCCAGACTGTATGGTGTCTACAGTGAAATTCCATACCAACCAAATGATACTGGGGTGCATTTTGTATCATGGAGTAAGCCACATGCAGTTTATAAAAGGTTCTATAAATGCCAATGGATACCTGGCTATATTGGAAGGCAAATTGCTGCCAACCATTAGAGACCATTTCAACCTGCCAAGTAACTGCATCTTTCAGGACGACTCTGCTCCTTGTCATCGGGCAAAAAGTGTAAGCAGGCACTTCTGTAGTTACTTTAGCTTCATTTCTGCATTAGAGGTTCGACAGTAATGTGTTTACATTTGTTACAGGTGAAAAAATGGTTGGAAGAATGGTCCATTACAACTCTTAGCTGGCCAGGAAACAGCCCTGACCCGAATTCTATAAAGAACTGTTGGTATTGCCAGAAAGAAACCAAAGACCCTTCGTGAACTCCAGGAAGCCATAATTCATGTTTGAAAGCACGAACTATCAGTTGATTATCTTCAGAAATTGATCTTGTCAATGCCTCGACGGTGTGCTGCTGTCATCAGGGTCAGAGGCGGTTCAACTAAATACAAAGGGTACTAGGAAAGTTTTGCAATACAGCTTTGTTTATTTAATTTTTTCAAAGTAATTTCCTCTACATTCAATACACCTCTCCATCCTCCGAAACCAATCTTTAAACCAGTTCTGCCAAGTTTCACTAGGGAGTAAAGCACACTCATTGTCCCAAGCCCGTAGAAGGTCCTCATCACTGGAAAACCGCCTCCCTTTTAGCTTCATTTTCACATGCAGGAACAGTGCAAAGTCGCAGGGAGCAAGGTCTGGACTGTAGGGAGGGTGCTCGAGAAGTTTCAGTCCTGTCGTGGTCAAATATTCGGTGCAGGCTTTGGCGCGGTTAGCTGGAGCATTATCGTGATGGAGGTACCAGGTGTCCATTCTTGACTTTGGCCGCAGGTTCTTCATAGATCCAATGACTTTAGGCAGGCATTGTTCAGTATACCACTTAGCTGTGACTGTCTTCTGCGTGTCCAAAACGACACGTTCCACAATTCCACTCGATTTGAAAAATACAGCTATCATTTTCTTCTTTACAGATCGGGATTTTCTGACAATTACGGGTGTGTCGTCATCATCAAAGACCCAAACTTTGTTTTGAGCCTTGGTCGGCAGATCGTAATAGTACAGCCAAGTCTCGTCACCTGTCACGATGTTGTTCACATACCGAGATTGTCCCTTATCAAACTTTTTTTAACATCTCCCGGCACCAAGTCACACGTCGTGTCATCTGCTCTTCAGTCAGTTGATGCGGCACCCAGAGAGAACAAAGTTTCTTCACGTGCAAATGATCTTGCAGAATCGAATGAATTGCTGGTGCATTTAGGCCCAAAGTATCCTCTATCTGTTGGTAGGTCACTCGCCTGTTTTCGTCAAGCATTTTCCTCACAGCAGTAACGTTTTCCTCCGTAACTGACGTTCGTGGCCTTCCCGGCCTCTCAGAATCCTCCAGAGTGAAATTTCCCCTTTGGAATTCTCTATACCACCTGAATATCGTTGTACGATGTGGACAATCATCATCTAGTGCAAGAGTCGTTTCTTCTAAGCACTGGTCTATGGTTAAACCACGCACGAAATTATACCGCAAAACTGTCCTTATCTCATTTCGTGACCACGATGCCATCGCAAGCGCTTTACACTCTCACTACTAATGAATAACTGAGCCCATCGACTTGGCGCGGCGGCTACTATGCACGTATGAACATGTCTCAACATGCAGCAACAAGCAGCTTCCTGTGATTCATTGTTACGTCATATTGCAAAACTTTCCTAGTACCCTTTGTATTAGTTTGCATCTGGTGAACTTTTAATTTTGTTTTCCATTTAAAATGATAAACTGAAGCAAACTGAGGACTTCTGATAACATTTCAGCCATAATTGTCGTGTTTACCAAAACTGTTGTATAAAGGTTGCAAATGCTCATTTTGGAATATTTTGAGAGCACCTGTCAAATATTACTTAGCTTTGCCTTAACTTTACCTTAATAAACATCTTTTGTTTATATTTCTATTTGTGATGCTAGTCATTAATGCAACATACCATCATGAAAACGGGTTAGAAATGTGAAATTCCTAGGTGATGCACTTTTTGTGAACATCAGTATGTGTGTGTGTATATATATATATATATATATATTTTTTTTTTTTTATAATGAATACTCTGACCATGCAGTCTACCATTTTGGTATTTGAATAATTCATTTACTAAAAGACACAGCCTCACAGCAAAATCCACTGACTTCAATAAAAGGCAGTATGACTACTAAAATACTGAAATATGGATAATACATGTTCTTAACCTATGTAGTATATTTTGTGTTGATTCATATCATTATTTACAAATAGTTTAATATTAAATCCTCTATGAAAAACATATTCTTTAAAGATACTAAGTTCTGACAAGATCACCTTTAATAGAAGCTGGATCTTTCTGTATTTCACATGGCTTCACTTTTGAGCTTTTCTCTGGCACAGAAGTATGGACAGGATCATTTAAACATTGAACTTTAGTTTTTTCTTCATCTTGAAGGTCACTCACAATGCTTGAATCACATATATCAGAGAGTTCTTTTTGAAGAAATTCCTTTTCCCATTTTGTAAATGTAATTTTTGAACCTTGCTTGGGTGAAGATGAATAACCAGTTCTTCTTAAGAAATCCACATTATTTAAGTCCACTTCTTTAATTTGGATGGAATCCTTGTAAGGTGATTTAACTACAGGTTTTATAGTATCTGTTGAAGTCTGTGATGATTTCCTTTGTGACAATTTAGCATTTGTTGGTTCTTGCATATCAATCCAGGCTACCTTTAGAAATTTTCGGTTTACTTCACCTGATTTTATATCATTTGGATTTGCTAGAAATAAATTATAAATAATTAAAAATAAAATAACAAATATTCAAAGAATAAATAGACATGGAGTGTTTTTCAAGAGCTGTAAAAAAAAGGGTCATTCAACTGAAAGACAGTATAACCTCTATTAACCTTGAGAGAGAATTATTATTTATTAATCTTACTTGTAATATGAAGAGAATGCCATCTAAAATTAACGTAAGAAAGAATAAATGCACAAATATACAATTCAACTTTAAGGTGAAAATTACTCAATAAACCAGCATTATCACTGGCTATTTATTCTGTTCAGATACTTCCACAAAATGCATAATAAAAATGAATGAACAGCAACAGACTATTGTAATTTAAGGAGTAAATTACACCTCTTGAAAAACTAAGAGAAATATTGAAGATTTAGTATTTTAATTTATATTTTTGTTAATTTATACACGTAAGACATTATTTTCTGTTCAAATTAAATCCAATCCTCTGCTTCTGGGAAGATTACAAACACTTCTCTGTCCCCTTAAAATGTTTAGTTATTTGAAAGCATGGTTTGAGAGTAATCAGAATATTTAGTCCATTATCTTTGGATGATCACTGCACTTGAATGTCTGTAATTAAATAAACAACATCACAGTGCCCAATTAATGTACAAGTAAAGAGAGACTGAATTAGCATGATTTGGTATAGTGACCAGATTACAATAACAGTGTTCAATTATGCACATTTATTATAAAATGTAATTTGTATATTTAAATTTGCAATTTGAAAATTTAAATTTACAGTTATAATAACTAAAGATAATATAAAGCGAAAGATAGTATAACTGTAAATACTCTCTGCATTTACAGTTAGCCCTTAAGTAAGGCATGCACTAGTTACACGTCACCATTTTCATACTATTCAGTGGAGATTTCATTCCATATGTTTACTTAAGGGTTAATTCGTATTTACTTTTACAATAAATTTACAATTAGAAAAAAACATTTAAATTATAAATGTAAATTTACAATTAATTTGAAAGTTACATTTAGTTTCATGTAGAATACAATAACAAAGAAAGTTAAATTGTATTATAGCATAATTTAACTTTCCTATGTTAAATGTTTATAGTACTGTACAAGTGATAATACATTAATATAGAATCAACATGAAGGGATAGCTTCAGGAAGCAATGTGGTGAGCACACCCTTGATTTCTATGTGAAATTTTTTATTTTTCCACAGAAAAAAAAAAAAAAGTCCACTTTAAGGTGGACTTTTTTTTTAAGCTTTAAATAAAAAGCTTAACCATTTCTAAGCTTGATCTTGAGAAGCAGAAGGTGCACCCATTTGCCTTTTCCTTACAACTGGTAACATGAAAATCAAGTTTCTGTAACAGTTTAGGAAGAAAATATGGTACAGGAGTTTGTGGTCCACTTAATTCCCAAACAACCACTCAATTTCCTAATGACAAGCCAAAGCTCTTATTTTATATAGACATATCAAGAAGTTTCCAGGAAACAATGTTATCATGATAATGATACAACATTGAAAACTTCTCATGTGGAAGGTGTATTACAGATAAGACAATCTTAATTTCAGCATTACACATCAACCAGTTGAGATACATAGGACATGACATGACATGCTACCCTGTTTGCTGTTATGAATGTTATGGAAAATTTGAAAAATGCAGAGGTCGAATACTAGAAGTGCTGGGCAGCATGTGCAAAGTTATCTTCAAGAAATCTGCTTTGTATAACTGGTATAAATGTTTTCTGACAGGAGAGGAAATTACTGGAGAAGAATGATGAACTGTGGTTGATGCAAATGAAGAAATACAATGCACTACTTGAACTGGTATAGAATGTTACAAGTTATACAAAGACTGGTTAGGAATTTTCTATGGTCTGATTCATTTGGATGGGAAGAGAAATTTATCATAGGACTTATAGCTATGGATACCTATGCAATTTAATAACATGGCAAATAACAATGAGAGAAAATACTGAGAAGAAAAGCAATGGCAGCACTAAGGAAACTGTCCAAATATGACTCTAGATCTCTAGAATATCAAAAATAATGTACAAGTTATTGGGTTTAGGTGCATCAGGGACTTACACTATATTGCATTGCTGAATATTATGTCTGACCAAATGTGTGTTTATGGACTGATTTGCATGTCATAGTGGGAAACCTACTCTTTCTGCTTGGCTAGCTCACTGGCTAACTACAGCCTTAATTGAGGAGACTTTAGAAATTCTTCCAGTCATCAACAGAAATCAAAATGAGACCACTACCAAACTGGTGACAACTGGCAAAACCATTATACTGTCATGAAGGACAATGTGAAACAGCATCATCACTTGACTATGTTGAAGGTGTTCACATCATATTGAAACATTCAAATACACTCTTTAACAAAAATTCATTCTGTATACATTCTAAAAATTGAAATGTTACAGACATTAGCTGCATTCCAATGAAGATAGTCTTTCTATGAAGTAAAAACTAAAGCACAAATGACAAAAAAAAAAAAATCATTCAGGTATTAGTAATGGCCACATGGTGCAAGGAAGCCCATGGCTTATGCTGCACCAGCCAAAAAATAATAAATTAGATAGTATGAATCAGAGCTGTACTACTCAATATGTTCTACGTTGATAATAATATTAGTAAACTAATAAGAGGAGTTTACCTCAATATAGTGCGTAGAACACTTCCATATGATACCCTCCAGAAATTAAAACGGAAAAAACGAAAAAATCGACAACTTACCGGTACATTTGAGTAAAATATAAATAATTAAAAAAATCAATTTAACACAATTCAAATCAATTTAAAACAATTAAAAATCAAATTAACGCAATTAAAAGAATCTAACGAAAATATTCAAAACGATTTTCCTTCCTGAAGCTGACAACGCTTTTCGACCATATGTCATGATCACAGGAATGAAAATTACCGAATCGGGATAAACCTGATACTTAAATAGAGATTATTTGTCTTCGCACATGCGCGTAAAGGTCCATGCATCGGAGATCAAATATGGCCGCCGAACATTAACAGAATTCTCGTGTAATTTAATTTCAACGGTTTCTGCAATTAATAGTTGCGTATAATTACGTTGAACATTAAGTATTTTGGCTTCGTTAAATAAAAAAGTATGTTTTTCGTTAATGGCACGAAAGGCTAATTCTGACACTGCTGAACGAGAAGCACGAACTGAGGCTTCATGTTGATTTACATGAATATTAAGAGAAAAACGGGTCGAACCCTGATAAGACGAGTCGCAATCACCGCAAGAAATGTTGTATACCAGATCATTAATTTGTGTTGCGAACGCTGAAAGAACCGAGCGATTGTTCAGTATAGTGTGTAACTTCCGTATTGGCCTAGATACAATTTTAAATTCGGTATCTTTAAAGAATCTGTAAAGCTGTTTGTGCCACTGTTCAACATATGGGACAGAAATAAAGTATTTTTTGATATTACTATTGTTGATTGGTGTAGTATTTTGTATCCTATCCTTAGCTTGTACCCCAATTCGGTTTATTGTGGTAATGGAATAACCCCTGTTTAAGAATCTGCTAGTCAATATTTGTATTTCTGAGTCCAAAGCAGATTCCGTCGTTGAATATTTATAGGCATTAAGAAATTGATTAAAGATAATCGATCTTTTGTAGGTGAACGGGTGATAGCTATTATAATGTAGAAGCATACCGGTGTTTGTAGGTTTTCGATAGATGCTAAATTTTATTTTATTCGAGTCCCGGGTAAGCGTGAAATTCAGAAAGTTTAATGACTTAGTATCCGTATCCTCACTTTCCAATGTAAATTTGAGTCTAGAATGAATATTATTAAACGAATGTAAGATGTCTCGGATAGTATTACTATCGGTAATAACTAGAACATCATCTAAATACCTCCCATAGTATGTGATACGGGTTCGAAAAGGTGTTAAATGTATCTGTTCAATCATTGAGAGATAGATCTCTGACATTAAGCCACTCAGGCTCAAACCCATTGGTAATCCAAAAATTTGTTTGTATACCTTGTCTCGAAAGGTGATGTAGATAGCTTCAACTAACAGTTTAATTAAGTGAAAAATTTCCTTAATAGGTAGCTTCGTATAATTAATCGGTGTCGAGTTTTTATTTAACATATCCCAAATAATAACTAATGTGTATTCAACATTTACATTCGTATATAATGAGGTAACATCTAGTGAGAATAAATTGTCATTGTCGCCGAGTCTACAGTCTTTAAGCTTATTAAATAATGTATCGTAGTTCTTAATCCCAAATTGTATTACCTGTCTAAAGAGTTTTATAATGTTATATACATGTGTGGCTAAGGATGAAAATGCAGAGTTCCTGTAGGAAACAATAGGTCGAATAGGAAACCCAGTCTTGTGTAATTTTACCTGACCGAAAAGTGCAGGAATACTGTATGTTCTGGACTTCGATTCCTTTAACTGAACCATAGTAATGTAGTGGTTTTTCGATATGTGGTTAACGTTTTATTGTATTGATTGACCAAATTGGTAAACAGTGCCGGGTCTACTTCACGATAAGTGGAGGTATCTGATACAACTGAATCTAACTTATTAATATAATCATGTTTATCTAGTATTACCACTGTATCTCCTTTATCTGCCCTCTGTATAATAATGTCCTTATTTCCCCGAAGTTCTCGTAAAGCTGAACTGTCATGTGTATTCAATTTAGGAAGTCGCGTTTCTTTTATGTTATTCACTACTTGGTTAACTTGTTGAATAAATACATCTTTTTGAGGAACATTACAAAGTCCAAATTCAATATCAATTACGCATTGTTTTTTAGGCGGTTTTTGAGGTGGTAAATTATAATTTAGTCCTTTGGATAAAAGTGAAATCTGGTCCTGTGATAGTGTACACGAGGAAAGATTTGTAACCTGTTGATATGTCGGTTCGGTGGACAATTGGTTAGCTAGTTCGTGAACTAGCTAACATATTCTGTGGTAACACGTTGTGTGTCTGTGGGGGGGGGGATGTCACCCAACTCGTATGAACTTGGTCGCAAGCCCGTGACAATGTGTTAGAATTCGTATGAACGTGTCTTGACCTATCCGATAATGTTTGCAACTTATTAACGTGTCTGTTTTTTATTTCTGAGGCCTGTGCTTCCCGTCGCAAATCTATGGAGGTCTTCAATACAGACCAATCGTTCGGATGTAGGATGTAATTTTTTAATTTATCGCGAAGCTTCCTAACCTGAGAAAGGTATTTTTGTTTATTCGAATATCGAGATTTTAAGGCAAGCATAACAATATTACGCGATGTCAATATTACGGATGTAGATAATTTTTTAATTTATCGCGAAGCTTCCTAACCTGAGAAAGGTATTTTTGTTTATTCGAATATCGAGATTTTAAGGCAAGCATAACAATATTACGCGATGTCAATATTACGGATGTAGATAATTTTTTAATTTATCGCGAAGCTTCCTAACCTGAGAAAGGTATTTTTGTTTATTCGAATATCGAGATTTTAAGGCAAGCATAACAATATTACGCGATGTCAATATTACGGATGTAGATAATTTTTTAATTTATCGCGAAGCTTCCTAACCTGAGAAAGGTATTTTTGTTTATTCGAATATCGAGATTTTAAGGCAAGCATAACAATATTACGCGATGTCAATATTACGGATGTAGATAATTTTTTAATTTATCGCGAAGCTTCCTAACCTGAGAAAGGTATTTTTGTTTATTCGAATATCGAGATTTTAAGGCAAGCATAACAATATTACGCGATGTCGCCAGTGTTAGTTGTTTTATGCCTGAAATTTTTTGATTTAAATTCACCCTGGTAAACTTCGGAACAATGTTGTTTTGAAGGCAATATTTTAGAAAATATGGTAACTTTGGGCCGAGTACCTTAGTGTAGATTTAATGTAATTTTGTACTAAGCCATTCAAAAAATATCCCATAGTTGTGTGTATCGTTATTGATATTGAGGTAAACTCCTCTTATTAGTTTACTAAAAAAGAATAAAATAATAATAAGAAGAAAATTTAAAAACATAAATAATTAATAAAAGAAAAGGAAACAGACAACTTATGCACTTCCCTCCTCCCATAGGTAATCCAGCTGACCTACATTTAAATTTCCCCAAACTGTCAGCCTCTACCACCCATGTAGCTAACTTATTCCAGTAATTTATAACTCACTGGCTAAAATAAAACTTCCTGCAATCCAGTGTAAACATCTCCCCCATAACATGGATTTATGGCCCCTAGTTCTAGAATCATTTATAACCATGAAAATTTCATCCTTTCTGTTTCCAAGACACCAGATGGAAATTTGTTACAACAATCAACTACAAGTTGGCTTAGGCAAATTTCTGCACATCTATCCTACAACCATTATTCCTCAATTTAAATTTATGTCCCCTTGTGTGGTGTCTGAGCAAGAGAACGGATGCTATCAGCATTTAGCTTAAAACATTCAAAGCCTTAAACACCTCAATCAGATCTCCTCACAGGGGCCTGGTTTTCAGATGCTGCAATTTGTAGTATTGAAGTCTTTCTTGCTAAGAGTACCATTTTCTTCCCTTCACTAATCTCACTGCAGTTCTCTGCATCCATTCCAACAGACCACCATCCTTCCCAAAATGAGGCTTCCGGACCTGCATGCAGTCCATTGTGGCCTATCCATTACTTTATTTAACAGTATAATCACCTCCTTTATCCCTGCTAGCAAAATTCCTGTATATCATTGACAAAATCCCACAAGCTGTCTTAGCAGCCTGTCTGCACTGGTCAGAGAATGTCGTATCTCACCACAATTATACCAGGTCTTTTTCGTTCTCCACTATCCTGAGCATAGTACTACATAGTTGGTATGTTATTCTGTGATTACTGCTACCTACATGCAGTACATTGCATTTGCCAATATTAAACTTCCATTGTTACTTCTCAGCCCATATAGCTACAATTTCTAGCTCTTGTTGCAGTAGCATTCAATAATTACTGTCATTAACCACCCTTCCAGCCTTCTTACCATCTGCAAACTTAGGCATTAAGCCTGATATGCTTTCATTAATAACATTAATAAATACTGAAAACAATGGGTTGAAATGGGGAGCAATATTTTTATTAATAAGTAAATTTCTGCTAATACTCTGGATGAGCAAGCCAAAAATATTTATAACTTCACACTGTTTCATTACAGCTCATTTTTCAGTTAAGGAGCTAAAAACGGGTCATGAACTTCTAGTGATAGTATAAATTCTCAATCATCTGATGGTTGAATTTACATGATGTTACTCTAGGACCACAACCAACCAAATGAGTAACAATGACCAAGAAAGGTTTTAGTGAATGTTTCATGAGTCAGAACAATATTATTAGTAGTAGTAGTAGTGATAGTAGTGGCATATGATGCAAGAAAGCAAGCTTATACAGAGTCAGCAAAAAAAAAAAAAAAAAAACCTCTCACATCACCTGACCATTCCCTCCAATAATTTGTCTAAGTATGATACTATACAGGAAGTATTAGATTAACATTAGATTGAACAGGTACTATGAACTGATATTTACATATGAAAGACCCTTCACAGTGAGAAGAAACTGAATGGGTGAAGCTTGGTGGCACTGAAGTTGGCAATACTGAAATTTCAGATTATTTATTAGAAAAACATTTTAGTCTAAAGGAAAGAAAGGTTCCTGGAGTTGATGGCAAATCTGAGTAATTTTGAGGGAGGCAACAAGATAGTGCATTGAGCCATTCGGATTAATAATGAAGGCATTACTGGATTCAACAGTAATTCTGGATTCAACATTACTGGATTCAACAGAGATTCCTTGGATTGGAAAAGTACCAATATACTGATAATACATGAAGATAGTTCTAAGAGCACAAGTTTGTTGTTTGTTTGTTATTTGGTTTTTAGGAGCATTAGCAACTAAGGCCATACTGCTCCGTGGATATGCGGTGGTCATTCCCTGACCTTTCCACACCCTCCGTATTTGGTGGTGACGGGCTCGAACCCCGGTCTAATCAAGAAGAGTGTGCTACCCACTGCTGCTCCTTCCCACCTGGCTACAGAGGCGGCGCTAAGAGCACAAGTAACTAACAACTAGTCAGTCTGACTTCAGCGGTAGGGATGATCATGGAGGTATAATGATGTCTGACTTCAGTGGTAAGGATGATCGTGGAGGTACAATGTTTAACCAACCTGGTTAGTTATTTTGACAGTCACCTGTGAGCTGAATGTAAAATAATTTGGATTTCAGCAAATCATTTGACTCAGTCACACATGAGAGGATCATGCTAAAATCAGAGGAAAATCCTTAGACAGACTGCAGGACAGCTGTAAGACAGAGGGTTGTCATTAATGGTTGCTCTTCAGATTGGGCTAACATATTTCTAATTTTTATCAATGTTACTGATGACAGTATCCAAGGGAAGCTGTCAAAGTTTGCTGATGATCTGAAGTGGAGAGGGTGGTTGTTAACAATTTGAGCCAGCCAGGTTTCTTTAAAAACACTTGGATTGACAAAATGTAGGTCCAAAAAATGAGAACTTAAGTTTAACGAGTCTAAATGTAAGGTTGGGGAACAGAGATTCTAGAGCCAAATATAAGCTAGGGGGAGAAGTTTCAGATGAAAAAGACTTAGCTGTTATGATTCAATCTGATAAGTAACTTTCAATGCAACGTAAACAGGTGGCTAGGTATTCACACAGTATCTGTCCGTGATTTATAGGCCCTTTTCCAAAAAAGAGAAGGATTTCATCATCCTTCTATACAAGATGATAGTTAGAACACATTTGGAATATTGTATCTAAGTCTGAAGACTGTACCTAAAAAAAAAACCAGAATTTCTGGAGTATTCAAAGAAGGGTAACCAAATTAGTGATGGTGCAAATCAATGCACACATGGAGAATGGCTTAGAAGGTGTGGACTGCAAAGTCTGACACTAGAAATCTGAGGGAAGATTTGACTGAGGTGTATAAGGTATTGAAGGGACTGAGTAAAATGAATGAGGACAGTCTGTTTGTCCTTGTAGGCGAGAGATGATGGGGAAGATTTTAATTTTCCAGATATTGACTGAAACTTGTCACTTGCACACTAGCAAGACTTTTGTGGATTTATTGGATGACTATTTTCTACAGGAATATGTTCGAGAGGCAACCAGAGGGAGCAATACTCTGGATCTGATTACCAGAAGTGATTATTCATGCATTAAGAATTTGCAGATAAAAGAACCACTCGGTGAGAGTGATCACAGTGCACTGATTGGAATTACTTAAAGATGTAACTACCATCAAGGGTAAAGGGAAGGGCTTTTGCTTTCGTAAAAGTGACTATAGTGGTCTCAGACAGTTTTTAAATTCTATACAGTGGGATCAACTGATGATGTGACCAATGGTGAAATCTAAATGGGAAGACTTCAAGGACTTAATTTTGGAGGCTACTAGGCTTTTCATTCCAACTAAGAAATACTGTTCAAGGTTCAGGCCTAAATGGATGTCAGATGAATTAATGAGGCTCATGAGAGAGAAGAAAAATGTATGGGATGCATATAAATTATCAGGTGACACAGAAGCCTATGGCAGATATAAGCTTGTCTGTAATCAAGTCACATAGGGAGTTAGGCAGGCGAAGGCAGATTACGAGAAATCTTTAGCAAAGGATGCAAAGAATTCTTTACTTATGTAAACTCTAGAAGGAAAGGGATGAATCAGATCGGTCCACTTAACATAGATGGTTTGACTATTGATGATCATGCTCAGGTAGCTGATAAACTGAATGAGTATTTTGCATCTACATTCACACATGAGGAGTTATTCAAGGAGGGGAATGCCAGAAGTTTACCAAATTCTAACAGGGAACTAGGTGATTTTGTAATAACTGAGAGCAAAGTGGAGGAGAAATTGTTGTAGTGTAACATAAGGAAAGCACCTGGGGTGGATATAAAAAGGAGGCAGCAAAGGAAGAAAGCAAACCCTTAGCCATAATTATGAGAGCTTTCTTGGATTCAAGGAAGGTCCCCATGGACTGGAGGTGTGCAAATATTTGCACACCTCCAGTCCATGGGGACCAGAATTCACAAAAGGGGCTCAAAAGGTGACACAAGTAACTATAGACCTGTTTATTTAACTTGTGTTCCAGGGAAAATAATGGAGTCACTGGTAAAATAAGCATTGCAGTATCATCTAAACAAGACTGCAGTAATAGTTAAGACACAGCATGGGTTTGTTAAAGAGAGGTCTTGTCTGACCAATTTGATTGGATACTACGATATGGTCACAAAGGAACGGAATGCAAAAAATAATTTTGATATCATATACACGGGTTTCAGAAAAGCTTTTGACACTGTTGAACACGGAAGACTACTGCACACATTGGAGCAGTATTATTAAGGGTAAGTTGCTACAATGCATAAAAGGGTGGTTGAGTGGGAGAAGGCAGAGAGTGATAATCAATGGATGCTGCTCTTCAGTGTTGGGCCCACTGTTGCTTTGTATATTTATCAGTGATATTGATGAAGGTATATCAGGCTTAATGTCAATGTTTGGAGATGATACAAAGGTTGGCAGGATTGTTAATGGCAGTGTGCTACTGCAACAGGATCTAGAAAATTTGGGTAGATGGGTTGAGAAATGGCAACTGAAGTTTTAACATTGACAAATGCAAAGTACTGCATATGGGTAGAAGTAACCCAAGAGAAACGTACCAACTGTTTGGTACTAAACTTAGTACCAAAATGAAAAAGACCTGGGAGTAATTGTGCAGTCAGATATGAAGTTTTCTGAGCAATGCAGACAGGCTGCCAGAGCAGCTCATGGGATACTGTCAATGATATACAGGAATTTTGCTAATATGGAAAAGGAAGTGATTATCCCTTTGTAGAAGACAATGGTCAGGTCACACCTTGAGTACTGCGTACAGGTCTGGAGGCCTCATTTTAAGAAGATGTTGAGTTGCTTAAGCATGTGCAGAGAAGGGCAACAAGATGGGTGAGGGAAACAAAAGGGTGCTCTTACCAAGAAAGGCTTAAGTTATGCAAAAATTGCAGTGCCTGGAGACTAGGCGCATGCCAGGTGATCTAATTGAGGTGTATAAGGCTTTGAACAGGTTGAGCAAGCTCAATGTTGATGGGATTCTTCCTCTTGCTCAGATTAAGAACCTGAGGGGACATAGATTCAAATTGAGGAAAGACAGTTGTAGAATAGATGTGCGGAAATTTGCCTTTAACCAGCGGGTATTGATTGCTGGAACAGACTTCCATCTCTTGTTGTGAAAGTTGATAGCTTAAAAATTTAAGGCTGAACTGGACAGGCATTTGGAGTGAATGAATGGGTGAAATGGGAGTTTTTTTTGGCTGAGGCTGCATAAGTTTGCTTTCTTTCATCGTATGCCTCAACTAATGCTAATGAGAACCAGGAAGCACAAATATAAAATACCAAAGAATAATAGAAAATTTGGATCTCAATGAAGTTTACTTATATGGACAATGGGCTGTCAAATACTGGAATAAATTACCTCCCAATGTGGCAGAAGCAGGTGACTAAATTCAGAGAAGAGTCAGATAGTTACCTTCTAGGAATGTGAATAGTATCTATTTTCTGTTTTATTTTATTGTTTTTTCAGTTGATACAGGAAAAGTCCACTTCCTTGCACCATTTGGCCTTACTACTACTATTGCTATTCAGTTATTACTAGAGTGGTCATGATAACTTTACAATGCTCAGGTCTGTGTACAAATCTTTTTGTACACAGACCTGAGCATTGTAAAGTGTACAAAAATATTGTACACAGACCTGAGTGTTGTACAATATTTTTTGATTTTGATCAATATTTTTTGATTCAACATATTGATATTAAACTAATTGCTCAATAAAGCAATCAGACCAAAACAGGCTGTCAAATTTTATAAATTTGATAATCTGCTAAATTTTCTGAGACTTATCCATCTGTGAGATGTGCTGTTCAACATGTAAGAAACATGGAATAACAGTCATTGCCAAGCATGCCTGCTCAAAAACAATAACAGAATGCTCAAAAAATGGACAATACCAGAATTAACCCAAGTTTTCCAGCAAAAGCAAAATTTTTACATAAAGCCAATAAAAAATCAACTGCTTGATTTTTATGAAATAAATGTTAATAAAAAAAACAAAAGTCATGAAAGAAATAAGACATGAAATAAATGTTATTGGTTAAAAATAATGAATAGCCTGAATATATATTAAAAATTATATTAATAACACATTTAAAACAAATAAATACCACATAAAGTAGTGAAGAAAATCAAGTACAATCACCAAATCCAAATGACAGGTTAAGGTATATTAAAGATATCACAACAATGAAATTATCTATACCAGAAACAAAGTGTGTATAAACTTTGATAACTCACTGTTCATTTTTGATAGTTCAGATTTTGCTATTTGTATAAATAGCAAAATCTGAACTATCAAAAGCTACCATTAACTACAGGTAAAAAAAAAAAAAAAAAAAAAAAAAATCACAAGATCCAACCTAATATAATGATCCAAATTAATAAAAAAATAGATTTAGATCCATTTTTAGGATAATATCACTTTGGTCAACTTTTCATTCACTATGATTTTTGAATTAAATTTGAATATTCTGCTATTGCATACAAAGGGCTTTTGAAAAGTTTGTAGCCTGACTATGAAGGGTTTATGAGGAGTTTGGTAACATGTTTAGTCTCCAGAGCAAAGTTTCCAGCAACTCCTTCCCCACCCTTATTTCCTTCAACCCATGCACGGTACTACTAGTACTAACATTAATACTATCCAGTACCACTACTAATAACTAATATAATATAACACTAATAATATAATAGTAATGCTTATGCTTACTAGTACTAATACAAACATAATTCATTCTGTAGTGGTTCCACCACTACAGAATGAATAGATAATTTGGGCAGATGGGCTAAGAAGTGGCAACTGAAGTTTAACCTTGACAAATGCAAAGTACTGCATATGGGTAGAAGCAACCCCAGAGAAACGTACCAACTGTGTGGTACTACACTTAAGGTGGTAGAAAATGAAAAAGACCTGGGAGTAATTGTGCAGGCAGATATGAAGTTTTCTGAGCAATGCAGTTTTCTGAGCCACGCCTTGAGTACTGCGTACAGGTCTGGAGGCCTCATTTTAGGAAGGATGTAGATTTACTTGAGCGTGTACAGAGAAGGGCAACAAGATTGGTGAGGGGAATGAAGGGATCCTCTTATCAAGAGAGGCTTAAGTTCTGCAAATTGCAGTGGCTGGAGACTAGGCACCTGCGCGGTGATCTGATTGAGGTGTATAAGGCCTTGAATGGGTTCAAGGCCTTATACACCTCAATCAAGGCCTTGAATGGGTTCAGCATGCTGAATTCTGATGGGATCCTTCCACTTGTTCAGATTACGAACCTAAGGGGGCATAAATTCAAATTAAGAAAAGACAGATGTAGAATAGATGTGCGGAAATTTGCCTTTAGCCAGCGGGTGGTTAATTGCTGGAACAAACTTCCATCTGTCGTTGTGGAAGTTGACAGGTTAAATAAATTTAAGGAGGAACTGGACAGGCATTTGGAGGGAATGGTGTGATTTTTTTTTTTTTTTTTTGGCTGATGCTGCATAAGCTCATACATTTGCTTTCTTGCATCACATGCCACTACTACTACTACTAGGTGGTAGATGGCTCTCGTCAACTGGTGCAATACCACCACTTTGTTTATTGGAGGCTTCAAGTGGTGGAACCCATGTTTATTCTCCAGAATAAACATGGGTTCCACCACTACAGAATAAACATGAATTCCAACAGGTGGGCCCAACCAAATCTCCTTCAACCCATGCACGGCACCAAGTACTATATATATATAGGTACTATATATAGGTTTCGATACCTCTCTTGTTTGGGGTTTTCATAAAAAAAAATAATAGCAATCTATCTAACAAAACAAGTGTATGTATTTATGTACCACAGACATGCTATTAAATATACAGTAGAGCCTGGATAAGAAATTCCCACATAAGAAGTTTTCCCTTGTACTAGGTTTGGTTTCTTAATTCCCAATTTCAACTCTCTATATTGTAATCTATATATTGTAATGTTTTATTTTCTCGCGTAAGAAGTTTCCCGGGTAAAAAGTTTTCCTGCATAAAAAGTTCATGATAAAGAATACACAGTGTATTATTAGAATGACATTTTCCTACTTACTGTGTTTTTTAAATATAGAAATTCTGCTTACAAGTTAGTGCAAAGGCATCAGATCTGTTTGCAGCTAACTACTAAATAGTTATAAGATTGGCATCATTATGTATATCTCATATTGTGAATACCTTCATAACGAGTCGCCATGATATTGCACTACCTCAAATAAGTAACTCTTCACCATAGGAGAAGACTATTGTTACTTATTCTCAGCAGGTGCCACTACCCAGACAGCACTGTTTCGGAGCTGATTGGCTCCTGTTTGCTGGGTGGGCAGGCACCCAGGTGTTGCAATGATGGCAAGGCAGTTGTGAAAATGCAATGTAATATAGAAATTCTTTATTTTTATGTTAAAAAATGTTAAACAATATAAACATTTTGGTAATCGAACATTGACAAAACCCCATGACCTGCCCTGGTTGACTTGACAAGATAGTGCAAAGCATCATTTTAGTTTGTAGTAAATCACCGAAGTAAGTGAAATGGCATTGTTTTTGTTACATCCCATATTGTGAATGGAATGGCTTCACAAGTTGCCCTGATACCGCACTACCTCGAATAAGCAATGCTTCGCCAGTAGACAGTGCTGGATTAAGGTATAGGCTGGCAGAGCCCTTGCCCGGGATGCATTCTTTAAGGGGCACCAAATTTTACAAATCATGAAAAAAATAAGGGGGTACTGAAAAATCTTTCTGCCCGTGGCGTGAAAATACCTTGGTCCGGCACTGGCAGTGGAGAAGACTAATGAATCCACCGGCGAAGCGTTACTTATTCAAGAATCCAGTGTTGAAGTGATACTGAAATATCTTATTTGAGGTAATTCAATATCATTGAAACTCATTTTGAAGGCATTCACAATATGAGATTTAACAGAAACACTGCCATTTCACCTACTTCAGTCAGTGATTTACTAGGAACTAAAATGATGCCTGGCACCAACTTGTTTGATTAGTGAATTTTCTGTAGTTTGAGGCTTTCAGCGCTAAAACCTTTTTAGTATAAACATTTTAATATAATGGGGGTGACATATTGCAATTGTTTTCATCGATACCCATAATTGGATAGCATCGATCACATGAAGCACGGTGAAGCATTTGGCACTAAGTTCTGATGGTTGTGAACAGTTCTTACTGAATTGTTGCTCTGTCTTATTGTAATTGTGACCTTTTAAAGTATGTTGAAACTCCAAAAGAGCTCATTCTTCCAAATTGATAATGAGTTTAATGAACAGAATGTTAAGCAATTAGAAATCCTCAGTTTAAAAATGTTTCCCAAATTACAAAGTAAAATAGTTATAAATTCTGAAAAAGTATTTAAAATGATCTTTAATTTATGTATGTGTATCTTTTAATATTTATTTGTGTAGTTAATATTTCATACCCTTAGGTCATTTTCCCTTCTAAGAAGTTTTCCATCGTAAGAAGTTCTAAACCTCCAGTCCCTTGGAAAACTTCTTATCCAGGTTCTACTGTATTTACCAACTGCCTCTGTATAAGTGCCAGATTCTTCATAAAAATCTCAAAATCTTTTATTTTTATAAGGAATCAAAAAGTATGAATATACTTTTTGATTCCTAATAAAATATAAAAATAAAAGTTTCTATTGAAAAAATCTCTAGATTACAGATGGTCTTACCTGTCAACATAATGCAAAGTAGATTTGATGCCTCATTATATCATTTTTAGTTAATTATGTGTGTAATTTTTAATAACTCTTTATGTATGAGTAACTACTATAATCTGGGAAGAAAGAACCATAATAAACACCACTGATGACAAATTTTTTGCCTGTTTACCTTTGCATTATGCCAATAGAGAGCAACAATTTTCTGTGGATATATAATATATGATTAAGCACTATGACAGTTTACAAAAATAAACAAATAAATTGGATGTATTCAAAGTGAAATAGGATTATACATACTAATTGTTTTAACTGGTCTCACAGGTCTTCTACTTTCCCTTTTGGCCATCTTTACTGCAGTGTGCTAAAAAAAAATAATTATTTTAATATAACGATACAGAGACAAATATTCATTATTGTCACGTGTTTATAACAATCAGCTGGAAATAAGAAACAAAACTTTCAGGTGGTAGATGGCTTTTGAAATACCACCACTTTGCTTATTGGAGGCTTGAAGTGGTGAAACCCATGTTTAGTCTCTAGAGCAAAGTTTCCGGCATCCCCCTCCCCCCCATACTTCTCCTTCAACCCTAACCCAAACACGGTACTAAGTACTATAGGTTCTAATACCTCTCGTGTTTGGGGTTCACATAAAAAAAAAAAAAAAAAACAGAAGGTGACTGTTTTATTCAAGAACCTTGGAAACCATTTACATTTTGTGTACAAACAAATCTAAAAGTGTATAAGTTAAGTTAATAACTGAATATGTTTGTAGTCTAGAAAGTAGTACCATATACCTCTGGCAGAAAATAGCCGAAATATATATGGTTTCGTACTGCTTAACTAAAAAGCACATACAGGCAGGAAAACTCATACTAATAGATTTCTGTATATGTTGATTACAACTAGAATGCAACTTTATTTTATTTAAAGTATATTTTTATCAAGTTGTAGTCAACATTGTAACCATACTAATAAACTTCAGTGCAAACAGCAATTTATCTGTATGATGTAATATTTCAATACACAAAGCATATTTTATGCACATACATAAGAACATTTGTTATTACAGTTTTAAAGTAAAAAAGATTCCTATAGAAGCCTTCTGCTTGTAAACTGAATCATTTAACATTGATTTAATCAGTCAAGGAATGTATTCCTGTCTATTAAATTAGATATATTAACCCTTTCACAAATAAGTTTCCTGAATATGTGTGTTTCATGCAGTGAGTTTTTGACAGGGTTGGGCTCTGTGAAACAAGTTTCATTATGAAATTTTGTAAAATGATAACTTTGTACATAAATGCTTTTGAATATTAATTTCTTATATTGATCTGCCCATCATTAAAGTAAAATTAATGTCAAAAATGAAATCAGATTTTTTTTTTTTTTTTTTTTTTTAAATTTATAAAGTGTTTGTTTGTTTTGTTATTTGGTTTTTAGGAGCATTAGCAACTAAGGCCATATTGCTCCGAGATATGCGGTGGTCATTCCCTGACCTTTCCGCATCCTCCGTATTTGGTGGTGACGGGCTCGAACCCCTGTCTAATCAAGAAGCATGTGCTATGCACTGCTGCTCCTTCCCATCTGGCTACGGAGGCGCCTTTATAAAGTGTAAAAAAACCAACAATATTCTTTACATCTTTTTATCATGTAATTTTATTTCATCAACTTCTGGATCTGAATTCCAGAAAATTTCAGCTTTGGTAAGCCAAAATTGGAAAGGATGACTGATAGGTGTGATGTCCTCTTTCAATCTTCAAAGTTATTTTTTTGCTGCCTCTATTAAAACCATGTCTACTATTAGATGGATATGAAGATATGGCAGCATCTACTGGAAAAATGTAAATGAACACTATTTCTTAGTGTATCATAAATGCAAACACTTTTTTGAACCTGGTACATTACATATATATTATGACATATTTTAGAAATATAGTACTCTGTAAAATCCTGCACTCTAAAATCCAGCACATTTTATGAAACAAACATTTCATAATACAGAAATATTGACAGCAATAAGGCACTCGTATCAATGATTACATTTCTCTTTAGAAATCCACACACAAAAAAGAGTGCCATTCCTTTCTTTATAAGATGTATAGAGGGCTATCTTGTCCTTTAATGTTTTCAGGACCAGAATGATTTAAGCTGCACAAATAATGCAATGGTCTTAATTCTGACAGCAGAACAAACTTGCATTTACAATGAGTTGGACTGGTGTTAAACTACTTTAAAATAGTTGAACTTGATAAAAGGTTACCTGGCTATTTGTTTTAAAAGATGAGACTATTATGACAGCCCATTTCAGGACTCACTGGTTCCTCATCAGATAGCAGGTGGTCTCTAGTGCTAACATGCAGACAAATATGTAAAGAATTATTCCAAGTTTTGCCTGTTTACAAAATCAGTTTTCAGAGATGTAATACATCTAAATACAGTTAAACTACCTGTTGAAAGTAATGCAATACAAGGAATCTTATTAAAAAGGCAAGTTTGTTCTGCTGTGAGAATTAAGACTACCATATTATTCATGTAGTTTAAATCTTGTTGCCTGCAAAGACAAATGAAAGGACATACTAATCATTATAAATGTCTACATATGTAAATAAGTTCAGTTGTTTGTTTGTGCTTAATATTTACTGAAATATGCTCCTCTAAAACTCAACACCTCTCAATTCCCAAGGGTGCCATATTTTAAAGAGCTTACTGTATAAATTGATTATGTTACCTTTGAATATGGAAAGCCTGCTGTAGAGACATGTTTGCTTGCATCAGACTTTCCTTTAGATACTATTGAAGGGGTTCTAGGGGATAAAGTGATCTCAAAAGGCAGCTGCTTCCATTTCTGGCTAAACATTAATTTGGCTGTTTTGTTTAGCTTCTCATCTGTCTTATTTATCTATAAGTTAAAAAAATATATAAAATATAGAATATATATTTCCTTGAAAAATAAGCATTAAAAATTAATAATTATGTAATTTTAATAAATTAAAGAGAAATGTCACATATCTACAGAACTGAAAGTTTATATTCTGTGAATTCTCATCTTTTTTTTTTTTTTTTACTTTTATGCAGTTAGCATTATTTCTTTAAAAAAAAAAAAAAAAAGTAATAATGCTAACTGCATTTAGTTTACACAACCATAAAAGTGGCATTCCAGAAAACAAAGCATTGAAACCTAGAAGCATCAGTACTATATAGGTGGGCAGAGAAGCAGCCAGAAGAAACTTTTTAACACTAGACTTGTATTTCTGAAGGTTGTAATATTCAGGAAATACACATGAAGAGAGGCTGCTCAAATGAAGAATAAAATTTAGCTTCACAAGTTTAGAGTCGAACTGAAAATTAATGCTGGCTGATTGGCATATGTTTGTATTGATTTACCTCCTTTTGGACTCCTCTTTTCATAAGTAGCCCACCAGACTGATGTTACCCAAAGTAGCCCAGTTATATAATTAACTACAGAGAGGCTTAGAACACATGTTGCTATACCAATTTGCTACAATTATTGTTATACATATATCTTGCCGTTACAAGAATAATTACAATCCATTAATCCAGGATGCACAGGGCCCTGTGCATCTTGGATTAATGATTGCAATTATTCAGTTAAGGGAATGTACAGGTTCCAGTTAAGGGAATGTACAGGTTTAAATTAACTTTCTGGGTGAGCCTAATGTAAGAGTTTGGATTATATCAAGTTTGTTACTAAGTTTTAATGTTGTTCTTCTTTTCTTCTCTGTATGAGGTTTATTAACTTTAGGAGCCACAATGAGGTGTTTTTAATTTAAAATAAATGTAAAACAGCAGTATAATCCGTGATATCAGTACAGAATTCACATTACTTACCGCTTTCTTTTTTCGGCACTGCAAGACATCTACGCTGTTGGACAGACTAGCGGGTCTCAACTACTCAAGTTGTCTGTCCAACTGTCTAATAAAGTTTCGAGACTTTGACACCTCCACATATTTTTTTACTCTATGAGATCTACACTGTATGTCAACATCCAATCTCAATGTGCCGTTAACTCAAATGTTCCATTATTTGGGGTGCCGTTATTTTAACAGTCTACTGTACATATAATAAAAAAATGAATTGTTTTAATTATATGAAGTACGGGCAACCCCCGTATAACACGGTACTTCTACAACACAGTTTCGCTCTAACACGAATGATAAATTGCAGCAATTCTCACACAACACAGTACTTATATAATGCGGTTAGAGAATTTTGGTAAACCTCACGTAACAGGATATTTTTGAGCTTTTGTGGGGAGGGGGACCCTGCTATTATGTTGGATGTAATTTTTAATGTTTCGACTCTTTTTGAATCCCTGCTGTGGACTCACTAGTCAAAAAAAAAATTATTGAGAAATCCATGTATTTAACTTTGTTGGGAAATTCCCGTGTTATGTTCTGTGCTACTGAACTTGTGGAAAAATCTAGATTTCAAATGTGGGAACATGTGGGAAGAATAGCACACCAGGCCATCCAAAAGATTTAAGTCATCCGAACGTTGAAGTTATGTTCCTACCGCCACAATTGTGCTGGGTTAATACAACTTCTTTCATTCAGCTGTTAGATCAAGGCATTATATCCATTCCATTTGCATGTAAAGACTCTCGTCATATTCTTCACAATCTTCTGGTCTATAGATTACTCCCACTCTCATTATACCTTTGCTTCCAAATAACGGCGCCTCCGTAGCCAGGTGGGAAGGAGCAGCAGTGCGTAGCACACGCTTCTTGATTAGACCGGGGTTCGAGCCCGTCACCACTAAATACAGAGGATGCGGAAAGGTCAGAGAATGACCACCGCATATCCCGGAGCAATATGGCCTTAGTTGCTAATGCTCCTAAAAACCAAATAACAAACAAACAAACAAGCTTCCAAATAACTCACACCACACAGGTTCTCAGCTGGCAGAAGTAATTTCAGACTCAGCAAAACCTCTTTTTGTGCTCAGGTTGCTTTTGATAAGAAGCAAGCATGACACCACCACCACTCCTATCCTCTCTATTTTTCCTAAATACATCATACATACCACAGTGGAACTTTTAATCTGCAATTTCTGGGTGACACCATATTTCTGTTAGCCCTATTATGTCAGCATTAGTTGTCCTAACCAGGAGTTCAGATTCAACCATTTTATTGTAAGTGCGAGCATTACTTTGACCCTTATCATCAGATAAACATGGATCTATATTACCCTTCTCCCCCTTCCAACTAGCAGTTTCCCTGACCCTTAAGGTCTCAACGATACTGGCAAAAATCCTTGCACCGCATCTGTTCAAATGAATACCATCTCTACAAAATAGATTTCTTCCACCTACAAGTGCAGGCCATGCTGATAAAAATTCTTCCCCCTAGAGTCTTGCAGATTCCCTCAAGTCTTGAATTAATCCAAAAGGCTTTCAGCATATAATCCCTCCTGTCATGTGTGTGAAGAATTACAGACACCCTCCTATCACATGTGGGAAGAATTGCAGACACATACATGTTCTGAACTAACTCGCGGCATTTTTTCAGCATGGTCCTATATTTATCCAACAAATGGTCAGGTCAAGTTCTTTTAATATCTTTAGTCTCCACATGAATAATAATGCTCTCTTTACCACCCCCTTATTATGACATATTTTAGAAAGATAGTACTCTGTAAAATCCTGCACTCTAAAATCCAGCACATTTTATGAAACAAACATTTCATAATACAGAAATATTGACAGCAATAAGGCACTCGTATCAATGATTACATTTCTCTTTAGGAATCCACACACAAAAAAGAGTGCCATTCCTTTCTTTATAAGATGTATAGAGGGCTATCTTGTCCTTTAATGTTTTCAGGACAATTTGTTGGTAACATCATCAACTGTTGCTCCTGGCAAACATACCCTGGTCCATCTATCTTTATTACAAAAAAATGACCTCTTTCCCTGAAAATAGAGTCTCCCAATAAAACCAGATCACCTTCAACCAGAGCAGTATACACTTGACTATTCTTATCTGTACCCAAATTGGGGACACATCAATTGACAGGTCACCAGAAACTTGGGTCCCTGATGAGCTCCGAGTTACATTTGTTTCTAGGACAAGCACTCATTTCTTCAGTGACTCGAATTCTTCTCATAATGCACAAAGTTCTAATTTGAGATGGGTACGCTCCTTACATCGGGTGCAAAGAAAATAACTGTCAGTTGAGTTAGGTTTGGAGAGGCACTCTGGTCGGGGAAGAGAACAGTCGGTGGATTTTTGGTTGCTTTAAAGGGATAAGTATTTTTGATAGTTTTAACGTATTCTTTATTAACATACTACATTGTGGTTTACAAATATATTAAACAGGTTTAGTTTCATTATCGTTCATTAGCTTCTTATTTTGAATTTAACTAGTGATTTTTGAAATTTACAACTCCCAGGTTTGGCGCCAATATTGTTGAACTAGCCGCCATATTGTAATCGATAAGAAATAGCATAATGCATATATCTCGAACTGATTGCATAAGGTATAACGTAATATACGAAGCACAGTATTAGGAATCTGTTAGCTTAGTATAGTATAGTATTATCAATTAATCAAAAATATTTAAAGATTTATTAATCTTATTCAAATTCCTTGTTAAATTAAACTGTATTTAAATAGAAATAATGACACAGACTAGAGCTGCGAAGCAAAGATCACAAACTAGCGAGAGTGGTGACTCGGAGGAGAAACGAAGGTGGCGATTCTCCAACACATCACAGTCTCAAAAAATGTACGAAATGTTTGCTGAACTTTCTAAAACAGACATGATCTAGCCAAGGAAAATGTCTTTGTGTGTGCTAGATGCACAGAGTGTCGAGAAATTAGGCACCAACTCAGCGTTCTAATGGGCATCTAAGAGCTTGAAGTGTAGGGTAAATGACCTTGAAGAAATTAATATGAGGCACCCCATCAAGTCTCAGCTGCCCAGCTCAACAGCAGAGCTCACTCCTGTGCATCAGGCAACAGAGAAGCAATCTCCAAGGCAGAATGCACTAGTCCCACAGGAACTAGTTATTGTTGGTGACTCTACTGTCAAGGAGATGGGGAATATACTATGCAAGAAGGATAAGTGGAACACGAGTAGGGTATATCTGCTTGGGGCAAAAGTTGATGACGTTGTAGAGCAGATATCATCTTTTAAGGGCGCAAAAGGTGATATTGTTGTACATATTGGAAATAATGACATTAAGAGTAAAAGATCTGCAGATTTACTCAACAAGTGCAGGTCAATGTTGAAAAAAAAGTCGCAAGTTACGGTTGAATGTGAAAGTGTCTGCAATTCTCCCCAGACACAATAGGAGGGAGTATATGATGAGAGCCTTGTCAATCGATTTAACCCTGGAGAGATTATGCAAGGCTCAAGGGGTAGAATTTTTTGCAGCCTGGTGTGTGCTTCTACAGGGATGGAGTACACTTAAATAGAAAGGGTGCAAGAATATTTGCTGATGCTATCGAGGCAGTGTTAGATGGGTTGGAAAACTGCTAGCTTGGGGGGGAGGAGGGATACACAGACTAAAAGGTTAATAGAGGCCACAGGCAGAGGCAAAAGTGATTCTTGCACTGCTTCTATTAGAATGAGTAGCAGCATGGAAAGCAAGGCAATGGAGATCTCCAGGACTGTTGGGAGCCATAGTGGAACAAATAAATACATGGGCTGTGTTAGGGTAACTAAGAGTAGAAATAGGTGCATGTATACTTGTATGTACACCAATGCTAGGAGTACAGTTAATAAATTTGATGAGCTTGAAGTGCTAATCAAGATATTAAAGGCAGATATTATCAGAGACGTGGTGTCACACAGATATAAGCAGTGCAGAATTGGAATTTGGGGAGTATAATTTGTACAGAAAGGATAGACAGGACAGGAAGGGAGGAGGAGGGGTTATGCTGTTAGTTAAGAAACATAAAAATCTAAGAAAGTACATCCAATTGATGTTTTTTTTTTTTTTTATGAAACCCCCAAACACGAGAGGTATTAGAACCTATACTACATGCCTCGGCTGGGGATTGAGAATACAAAAGAAGATATTTGTTGACATTAGACTTGAACTTCTGAAGACTGTAATTTTCAGGAAATACGTATGAAGGAAGGTTGTTCCAGAAAACGGCAGTTGAATGAATAAACGAGGAAGATGAAAAGTTGGTTCTGTGAGTTTGAAGTTGGACAGTAAATGGATGTTGGCTGGTGGCAGTACATGTTCGGACTGTTTTGAAAGAGAGAGCAGGAATTATAGAAGCCAATTCAGAAGAACAGTGCCATGGAAGTATCTGTAGAAAAGACATGCAGCAGAAACAACACATCTATGATACAGAGAGTGGAGAGACTCTATTAGAGAGGAGTCATTAATTAACCTAACTGCCCTCTTCTGAATGGAATCTAGAAGCCTGAGAGAGGTTTTGGGGGCACCATCCCAGATGTGGGAACAATATTCCACGGTAGGGCGGATTTGCGATTTGTACAGAGTGAACAGCTGTTTGGAAGAAAAGTAATGCCAAGAGCAAAAGAGAAAACCAAGTTTTTCAGATGCAGAGGAAGCAATATTTGTAATGTGCTTGTGCCAAGAGAGAGATTAGAAGTCAGGTTAATCCCCAAAGAGATATATCATTTTGCTTAAAAATTGCAGTGTCACCAAAGATAAGCATAGGAGCAGAAGAATCCTTTTTGCGAGATATAAGACAAGACTGAATTTTAGAAGGATTGAAATCAACTAAGTTGTCTGTGCCCCACTGGAGAATTACCTGGAGATCGGCATTTAAGGAATTGGTAGCGGATATTCGAGAAGTTGAAGCTGATTGAGCAGGGCAAGGTTTCTCAAAATGGAAAGTAGAATGCAAGGTGCTATCATCGGCAAAACTATGGATAGGATTTCCAGTCAATGGAAGGTCATTAATATACAAGAGGAAAAGAACTGAACCTTGGGGGACACTAGCATTAGTGGAGAAGTTAGAAGACAGAGAGCCATCTACCATCACCCTCAGTGAGCGATCAGAGAGAAAACTGGATAACCAATTACAAAAAACAGTTGGAAAACCATAAGATGGAAGCTTGTTTAGAAGACCTTTATGCCAAACACAATCAAAAGCTTTTGAGATGTCAAGAGCAATTGCTCGTGTTTCACCAAACTTTTCAATTGAATTTGTCCATAAATGGGTAGCATAAGCCAAAAGATCGACACTGACGGAATCTATACTGACGATCATTGATCAGACGGAAGGTTTCTAGGTAGTTTAAGAGTTGACGGTAAATTGATTTCTCTATTACTTTAGAAAGAGTAGAAGTAATTGTAATGGGACGATAATGGGACGACAAAAAACAGTTTGAAAACCTAAGATGGAAGCTTGTTTAGAAGACCTTTATGCCAAACACAATCGAAAGTCTTTGAGATGTCAACAGCAATTGCTCATGTTTCACCAAACTTTTCCGTTGAATTTGTCCATAAATGGGTAGCATAAGCCAAAATATCACCAGTGGATCGACACTGACGGAATCCATACTGACGATCATTGATCAGACGGAAGGTTTCTAGGTAGTTTAAGAGTTGACGGTAAATTGATTTCTCTAAGCTAAAATTAAGCTAAGTTATACATACGATCTAGTGATTGATTTCTCTATTACTTTAGAAAGAGTAGAAGTAATTGTAATGGGACGATAATTGGATGGGAGGGACTTGTCACCCTTTTTAGGAACTGGGCTGCTAACAGGTCGGCTTTATCCTTGGCTGAAGTGACAACAGAACCATCTGGTTTTGAAGAGGTGGGAGCAGAGATGGGTAAAAGTTGCGGCCAATAGCTTTGGCAAGACACCAGAATGCTCGGCTACCATTAGGGCAAGAAGAAAGTTTTCTACTTTTAGCCTGTTCGAAATCTAGTTTGGACTGATTAATGACTGCTTTACAATTGTTGCAAGCTTTGGCATAGGCAGAAAATGAAACTGAAGAATTCGAAACAAGCCAATTACGATATGCAACATTCTTCTCTTGAACAGCCTTAGCACATTTATTGGAAAAACAAGGTTTAGATAAAGGACGAGATTTTAAAGTGGAGTGTGGAATAAAGGATTCCATTCCTATAAGAAAAATTTCAGTGACACGATCTAAGCAAACGTTGACATCAGAAGTTTTGAAACAGTAGTCCGACCAAGGAAAAGAAGAAGAGAAATCTTGCAGGTCATCCCATTTTGCATTCTTGTAATGGCAAACGATAAGAGGTTAGGAATAGCCATGAGATAAAGGCTCCATCTGAGCTACCTAAAGGACCACTCACTGCGACCGTGTACTTAAAAGTGTTGTTTGTGAGAAAAAGATCAAGTGTGTTGGCTGTATGGTTAGGATTGTCCAGTATTCGTGCAGGTAAATGAACAATCTGTGCAAGGTCATTAAAAATTGCAAAAGCCTCAGCATCTCGACCAACTGGGTCAGTGTGACTAGAAAACGGAAGCCAGCTGGAGTTGTGAACATTAAAATCACCAAGGAAAATTATCTCACTGTTAGGAAAGTTGGACTGGAGAAAGTCAAGTTGCAAAGAGAGGAAGTCAAAGAGCGGATATGGCGTACACATGGTGATTAGTGGAGTTGAGAGAACGATAGAGGCAGCAGATGAATTTGACACAATGGGGTAGAGAGATTTTTAAGCCAGAGAAGATCGAAGAGAGGAGATTCCAAATTAGCAATTCTCTGAAAAAGAATACTGGAAACGGATGTATGCACAAGTACTATCTTTGAGGTGAAAGGAATCATACAGTGAACAATTTGGGCAACTGAGATGAGCAGTAGTTGAATTATTCGATAACTGAGATTTTGTCAGAAAAAGTACATGGGGTTTGGCAGACTGCAAGTGGAAATGGACATCATTGAGATTAGAACTGAGACCACGTATATTTGTGAAATGAACTAGGAAGTGTTTGGGAGGTTTAGATCTTTTTGCAGATAAGCTTACTCTATTTGTTTGACAATTCATGGTGTATTCAATAGTAAGAAAAGGTGTGGGGGGGGGGGGACATGCTATATAAAGTAATGAAATTTTTGGATATGGCGTACACATGGTAAGAATATACCCAGATCCTTCACATAACGTGGTCTCGACAATCCCCTCCCCCCGCATACACACTACTCGGACTCCCTCCAGTCACTATCTGGCAGAGTAGAAGTAGCAAGATTATACACTAGCTGATCTGAAAGCCTCCTAAAGAGCTACCAATAGGTTCAGTCTGGTGTACTAACTAGCAGCCTGCCTGCAAACACCGTTTTAGAGTTGTTTTAGATCTCGCCACAATGTTCATCATAATCTCAAAAGTCATCAGTCGTACTGCATGATGGAACAGATGGAGAAGGGTTGACCGGAACTTAGCTCTGGAGACTAAACATGGGTTCCACCACTTCAAGCCACCAATAAGCAAAGTGGTGGTATTGCACTGGTTGATGAGAGTCATCTACCACCTAGTAACACAGAGGGTATTCCTCCATGTGGTGTAGGCACCACGCCCTGGCCCCTGCTTAAGTTGGTTCATACCTGGGTGGTCACCCACAGTATGCTTGTGCATGGAGGTTATACCAGGGATTACTAACAATCCCGCCATTGTGAAGTTGCAAGCAGAGGATCTGGCTGTCACAGACCGTTCTGACTTTGCCGAAATTGGGTCTACTTGACTTGAACGTCAGTTCCATCAGAGTTTTAGACTCCCAGGTAGCCAGTACAGCTTGTCTGGCATATCTGAGAGAATCTGTGACATCCTCAAGTGAACAATGCAATGTTGAGTCTGTTTGGCGTGACATAAGCACTGGGAAGGGAAAAATGAGGGTAGGTGGGTGTCATAGGCCTAATGAATCTGATGAGTATAATGAGCAATTGTGCAGAGAAATGAGCAATTGTGCAGAGTGGGCCAGTAATTCAGAATGTCTTATAATGGGGGATTTTAACTTTCCAGATATTGACTGGAACTTGTGGGTTGGTCACTCAAACACTATCAAGACTTTTTTGGATTTATTAGATGACTGTTTTCTACAGCAACATGTTCGAGAGGCAACCAGAGGGAGTAATACTCTTGATAAGATTATCAGCAGTGATTATTCATGCATTAAGAATATGCAGATAAAGGAACCACTGGGTGATAGTGATCACAATGTACTGATATGGGAATTAATTAAAGATGTAACTACCATCAAGGCTAAAGGGAAAGGCTTTTGCTTTCATAAAGGTGACTACAGGGTTTCAGACAGTTTTTAAATTCTGTACAGTGGGATCAACTGATGATGTTACCAACGTTGAATTCTAAATGGGAAGCCTTCAGGGACTTAATCATGGCGGCTACTAGGTTTTTCATTCCAACTAAGAAATAATGTTCAAGGTTCAGGCCTAAATGGATGTTAGATAAATTAATGAGGCTCGTGTGAGAGAGAAGAAAAATGTATGGGATGCATATAAATTATCAGGTGACACAGAAGCTTACGGCAGATATAAGCTTGTCTGTATTCAAGTCACAAAGGAGGTTAGGCAGGCGAAGGCAGATTACGAGAAATCTTTGGCAAAGGATGCAAAGAAAAACAGCACAGAGTTCTTTACTTATGTAAACTCTAGAAGGAAAGGGATGAATCAGATTGGACCACTTAACATAGATGGGTTGACTATTGATGATCATGTTCAGGTAGCTGATAAACTGAATGAGTATTTTGCATCTACATTCACACATGAGGAGTTATTCAATGAGGGGAATGCCAGAAGTTTATCAAACTCTAATAGTGAGCTAAGTGATTTTGTAATAACTGAGAGCAAAGTGTAGGAGAAATTGTTGAAGTTAAACATAAGGAAGGCACCTGGGGTGGACAGGATCTATCCAGTTATATTAAAGGGGCCAGCAAAGGAAGTAAGAAAACTCTCAGCTGTAATTACAAGAGCTCCCCTGGACTTGGGGGAGTTCCCCATGGACTGCAAGTGTGCAAATGTATTACCAATTCACAAGGGGGGGTTCAAAAGGTGACACAAGTAACTATAGACTGTTCGTTTAATTTGTATTCCTGGGAAAATAATGGAGTCACTGGTTAAAGAAGCATTGCAGGATCATCTAGAAAAGACCGCAGTAATAGAGACACAGCATAGGTTTGTTAAAGGGAGGTCTTCTCTGACCAATTTGATTGGACACTATGATGTGGTCACAAAGGAATTGAATGTCAAAAATAATTTTGATATCATATACTTGGATTTCAGTAAAGCTTTTGATACTGTTGCACGTAGAAGACTGCTGAACAAATTGGAGAGGTATGGCATTAAGTTGCATAAGTTGCTACAATGGATAAAAGGATGGTTGAGTGGGAGACAACAGAGAGTGGTAATCAACGGACATTGCTATTCGTAGACAAATGTTATTAATTAAGTTTCACAGGGTTCGGTGCTGGGTCCATTGTTGTTTTGTGTATTCATCAATGATACTGATGAAGGTATATCAGGATTAATGTCCAAGTTTGCAGATGATACAAAGATTGGCAGGGTTGTTAACGACGGTAAAGACAACATGCTACATACAAATGCAGAGTACTGCATATGGGTAGCAATAACCCAAGAGAAATGTACCAACTGTGTGGTACTACACTCAGGGAAGTGGAAAGTGAAAAAGACCTGGGGGTAGTTGTGCATTCAAATATGAAGTTTGCTGAGCAGTGCAGATGGGCTGCCAGGGCAGGTCATGGAGTCTTGTCAATGATAAATAGGAATTTTGCTTGCAGGGACACGGAGGTGGCTATCACATTGTACAAGGCAATGTTCAGGTCACACCTAGAGTACTACAAGACTGGAGGCCTCATTTTAGGAAGCATGTAGATTTGCTAGAATGAGTACAAAGAAGGGCAACAAGATTAGTGAGGGAAATAAAGGGGTGCACTTACCAAGAAAGGCTTAAGTTCTGCAAATTGCAGTGCCTGGAGAGTAGGCACCTGCAAGGCGTTCTGATTGAGATGTATAAGGCCTTGAATGGGTTGAGTAAGCTGAATGCTGATGGGATTCTTCCTCTTGCTCAGGATCTGGAAAGGTTGAGCAGATGGGCTGAGAGGTGGCAAATGAAGTTTAACATTGACAAATGTAAAGTACCACACATGGGAAACAGCAACCCCAGAGCAACGTATCAACTCTGTGGTACTACACTGACAGTGGTAGAGAATGAAAGGGACTTGGGGGTGATTGTGCAGGCAGATATGAAGTTCTCTGAGCAGTGCAGACGGGCTGCAAGAGTAGCTCATGGAGTATTGTCAATGATATACAGGAATTTTTCCAGCAGGGATAAGGAGGTGATTATTCCATTGTATAAGGCAATGGTCAGGCCACACCTAGAGTACTGTATACAGGTCTGGAGGCCTCATTTCAAGAAGGATGTAGAGCTGCTGGAACGAGTACAGAGAAGGGCAACAAGATTAGTGAATGGAACAAAGGGGTGCTCTTACGAAGAAAGGCTTAAGTTTTGCAAATTACAGTGTCTGGAGACTAGGCACCAGCGAGGTGATCTGATAGAGGTGTATAAAGCCTTGAATGGTTTAAGCATGCTCAATGCTGATGGGATTCTTCCTCTAGCTCAGAAAAATCACCTGAGAGGGCATAAATTCAAATTGAGGAAAGACAGATGTAGGATAGACGTGCGGAAATTTGCCTTTAGCCAGCGGGTGGTTGGTTGGTGGAACAGACTGCCATCCCTTGTGGTGGAGGTTGATAGCCTAAATAAGTTTAAGGCTCAGCTGGACAGGTATTTTGAACGAACAGAGGGGTGAAGTGGAAGTGGGTTTTTTTTTTTTTTTTTGGCTGATGCTGCATAAGCTTGCTTTCTTGCATCAAATGCCTCTGCTAATGCTAATTAAGAACCTGAGGGGGACATAGATTCAAATTGAGGAAAGACAGTTGTAGAATAGATGTGCAGAAATTTACCTTTAGCCAGCAGGTGGTTGATTGGTGGAACAGACTTCTATTTTTTGTTGTGGAAGTTAATAGCCTAAATAAATGTAAGGCTGAGCTGGACAGTCATTTTGAACAAATGGAGTTTTTTTTTTTTTTTTTTCCTTTGGATGATGCTTCATAAGCTTGTTTTCTTGCATTGTATGCCTCTACTAATGCTAATTTTTGTCCACTAGACCCAAACTTAGAATACATGCCACAGGCAATACAAATGACCAACTCATGGAAATGCAAACAGGCATTCCCATCTGGGTCACAATATTCTTGGACTTTGTATTGTAAGTGGATCTTGTAGTCACCATTATTAAGGTAAAATTTGAACTTTAGAAAGATTACAAAATTTAAATCTACAATATATTACAGGATTTAAATTAAACTATTACAGAAATTAAACTGGTAACAAAAATTTAACCACTAGTGAAATTAAATTTAAGCTACTGAACAGAAGTTCAAGTTCCTACCAAAATATTAATAACAAAGTCAAACAAAGACAAAGGCATTATAAATATTAATCTGTAGCTTTATAAATACTTAACCAAATAGAAAATAAACTAACCTATGTGACTATAGGTTAGTTAATATATGGATTCAAACCATATATTAACTACAGTTTAATATATTAAATATAATCCTCAATTATTCCAAAAACTAGCCTGCTCTGAAGTTCCAAAATGCACGACCACTGTACCCAATCAAGTGCAGCAATGTGCTATATGTGTTCACTGGTTAATGACCACCATCGAATCTTTATCTCTCTTATCCCTCCCTTTTTAAGTTATCTTTATTTTATGCGAAATTTATGAATGCATGAATGATATCTGACATGTAATTTCTTTATGTGACAGTGATTTAATACGATCCTGTTTGGATGAACTCCCCTGGTGTGCCATCCACGGTGGATAGTACTGTATCTTGAATACTGAACCATAAACTGATTGCACAAAAGTGAAGGTGTAAGACAGAGAATTACCACAAAGACTCTGTTCACAGTTGGTGTTACTGATCCATCCATTCGTTACACATTTCAAAGATAACAGACTACAAGAGCGGGAGGTTTTTTTGTTTTTTTTTGTCCTGGAGGGTTCACTTTTGCTCATATACTTAATTTAGTCTAGCATGCAATAAACAAGTTAGCATCAAACTATATTCTCTCTCTTTCAAATAAATATATTTATATTAACATAAAAATATGTTTAATCAAAATTTACCTCTTCTTTAACTTCTGCTATGGCATTTCTTGTTTTTTCAATAGCTAAAAAGGGATGTTGCAAATTTTTAATAAAATATAATTTTGAATGCCTTCAATACTCTATAGCATACTTAATGTAAGAACACTGATCTATATTGTTTTGAGATAATTTATTCACTTTAATTAATAAGCAGGACAAGATACATGTACATTTTAAAGATATTCTCATCTTTCTTTACCTGTATAACAATATTATATTAAATACCTATATTTATGCAGTCAAATTCAATTGTATATAGAAAATAAGAAAAGAAATAACAGAGAAATAATTGATTTTAAATTCTTTTCTTGCTCACAATATAATGTATGGCTCACAATAAAAATGCAATATGTCTTATGATTTTCACAATTGGGAAACATTTCTCAATTACGATAACTATTACAGACAGTTATCGTTCACTGATTTTACTCATTTCTTTTTTTAATTCTTTTGCTTCTTCATAGATATTGAACATTTTGATTAGAATTATTTATCTTCATCTAAAAACAATATAGGCCAGTGTATTATTTTATCTCTTATATTAAAAAGTTTTATTACAATAAAAATATATAATAAAAACATAATACAAAATCATGACGGCTTTACTATTGCAAGGTATTTATTTAGTGTGGTTTAATTGTTAAACTAAATCAAACTAAATAATTCAGGAGTATGTGAAAACAAGCAAGAAAAAGTTACATATATCAATAAAAATGAAAAAAATTAGATAAAAAAAACACCACTTTTATAAAAGTTCAGATTACCATGGTGATATGTGTCTAAATACTTGGAGGTTTCTCATTTACAGTCAGCACATATTTGCTAACAGAACATATTTGCACATATTTGCTAACCTGTAACATGCAGCAGCCTGGAAAGTAAGGTGTCAGGGATTTCAAGCCCTGCTGTGGGTCATCATGAAACAAGTCAATATATGAGTTGTGTTAGAGTAACTAAAGATAAGAACAGGTGCATATATACTTACATGTACACTAATGCTAGGAGCATAGTAAATAAATTTGATGAATTTGAAATACTGATTAAGTCATCAAATAGAGACATTGCAGGGATATCAAAAACATGGTGTCCCACAGATATAAGGGACAGAGAATTTGAATGAGGAGCAAAATCTGTACAGAAAGGACAGACGGGACAGAAGGAAGGAGGAGTTATATGCTTAGTTAAGATGCAAGGCAGTGCACCCAGTCGACATGGGTGACCAGTGCAATGTTGAGTCAGTTTGGTGTGATATAAGCACTGGGAAAACAAAACTGAGAGTAGGTGTGTGTTATAAACCTAATGACTGTGATGAGCACATGAACTAAACAGAGAAATAAGAGTGGGCCAGTAAATCAGAATGTCATATAATGGGAGATTTTAACTGTCCAGATACTGACTAGAACTTGTGGGTTGATCACTCACACACCAGCAAAACTTTATGTATCCACTGGATGACAGCTTTCTACAGCATCCAATGGATGCTGTAGAAAACAGTCATCATGTTAGAGAAGCAACAATAGGAAGCAATACTCTTGATCTGATTATCAGCAGTGATTCATCATGCATTAAGAATCCATAGGTGTAGAAGATCCACTGGGTGGCAGGGTAATGATGTGGGATTTACTTAAAGACAACTTTTGTCAGGTGTACAGGGTAGGGCTTTTGCTTTCATAAGGGTGACTAGAGTCATCTCAGACATTTTTCAAATTCTATGCAGTGGGACCAACTGATGATGTTACCAACAGAAAATTCTGAATGGAAAGCAATTAGGGAAGTAATTGTATAAGCTACTAGCCTTTTAATACCAACTAAGAAATACTTTTCTTTTTTTTTTTTTTTTTGTTAGTTGTTGGCGCATCGGCTTCTGTGGCCATAATGCACCTCCCAAAGTTTTTGCATTTTTTTACTGTGATCCAAGCCTGAGACGGGATTCAAACCAGCGACCTTTGGGTTGCCAGGCAGGCACTTTACCCACCTGGCTAGCCCAGTCGGCCTAAGAAATACTGTTCAAAGCTTAGACCTAAATGGATGACAGATGAACTGATGAGATTTGTGGCAGAAAAGAAAATTGAGTATACTGAGTATATTTATACTATTGATAGTATAAATTATCATGTCATGCAGAAGCCTATGGTGGATAAAAACTACTCTGTAATCAAGTCATAAAAGAGTTCAAGCAAGTTAAGGCAAATTAAAAGAAGTCTCTGGCTGGCAAAGAATGCAAAGAAAAGCAGCAAAGACTTTTTTTTAATTATATTAACAGTAGCATGAAGGGGGTTGAATCACATTGGTCCATTTGATGTTGATGGCTTAACTGTTGATGATCCTGCTCAGGTTTCTGACAAACTGAATAGATATTTTGCATCTACATTCACAGGAAGGAATTCTTTAGGGAAAGGGATGCCAGGAGTTTATTAAACTCTAACGAGGAGCTAAATGATTCTGTGATAACTGAGAGGGAAGTGGAAGAGAAATTGTTGAAACTAAGCATAAAAATGGAAGGCAGCAAAAGAGGTAAGCAAACCCTTAGCCATAATTGTGAGAGCATCTTTGGATTCAAAGGTGGTCCCTGTGGACTGGAGATATGCAAATATGTCCCCAATTCAAAATGGGGATCAAAGGGCAACATGAGTAATTACAGACCTGTTAGAAAAATGGAGTCACTAGTAAAAGAAGTAATGCAGGACCATCTAGTGACTCCATGGTCCTGCAATCCTAGTGACCAACTAAGAATGCAATTATACTGCAGTCATAGCATGGATTTGTCAATGGGAAATCTTGTTTGACCAATCTGATTAGCTACTATGATGCAGTAACAAAGGAATTGGATGCAAAAAAATAATTTTGATATTATATACTTTGATTTCAGGAAAGCTTTTGTTACTGTCACACATAAAAGACTGCTGTAGAAATTAGAGCAGCGTGGCATTAAGGGCAAGTTATCGCTATGGATAAAGGGTTGGTTGAGTAGAAGACAGAGTGATTATTAATGGATACTGCCCTTTGTGAACCAATGTTATTAGTTTTTTGTTTTCTATATTTATTAGGCACTTCCATAGCCAGGTGGGAAGGAGCAGCAGTGCATAGCACACGCTTCTTGATTAGACCAGGATTCGAGCCCGTCACCACCAAATACGGAGGATGCGGAAAGGTCAGGGAATGACCACTGCATATTCAAGGAGCAATATGGCCTTAGTTGCTAATGCTCCTAAAAACCAAAAAACAAACAAACAATCTATATTTATTAATGATATTGAAAATGATATTCCATATTGATGAAGGTATATCAGGCCTACTGTCTTAAGTTAGCAAATGATACAAAGGTTGGCAGGATGGTTAATGATGGTAATCAAATAAGATCTACAAAAATTAGGCAGATGGATTGAGAAATGACAGCTGAAATTTAACATTCACAATATGGGTAGCAGCAATCCCAGATTAATGTACCAGGACAGCAAAAAGCAAAGGACTCAGATTCAAGTTAGTGGGACTGCAATGGCTCGGGGGAGAACTGGGGTAGGAGAGTTGTCCTCTGAATCATGGTCTTATGAAATACACTGCTTATTTGATGCTTGCAGTTCTATCTGGAACAGGACATATTGCCAATGGGGATCTTTGTGTGTGTTTGATGTAAGAAGTATGAGGATATTAGGCGCCAAATCAGCATTGTTATGGACCTTTATGAGAGCTTGATGAACAGGATGGATGTCATCGAAGGATTTAAACTGAGGGCCCATCAAGCTCTCAGCTGCCCATATCAATGCCAGAGCATGCATTTGATCATCAGGCAACATGGTGGCAACCCGCAGAGCAGAATGCACTAGTCCTAAAGGAGCTAGTTGTTAGTGACTCTTCTGTCAGGGAAAAGGGAAATATATTGTGCAAAAAGGGTGGATGGAATAGGACCAGGGTATGTCTGCCAGGGGCAAAAGTTGATAAAATTTGAAAACAGATATCATCTTTTAAGGATACAAAAGGTGATACTGTTCTACACATTGGCACTAATGACATTAAAAATAGGACATCTGGAGACTTAATTAACAAGTACAGGGCAAGGTTAAGTTGTGAGTTAGGTTTAAATTTGAAACACAAAGTTGTGAGTTAGGTTTAAATTTGAAAGTTTCTGCAATTCTGTCCAGATGCAATAGGAAGGAGTATATGATGAGAGCTATGTTATGTTATGTTATGTGGTTTTTAGGAGCATTAGCAACTAAGGCCATATTGCTCCGGGATATGCGGTGGTCATTCCCTGACCTTTTCCGCATCCTCCGTATTTGGTGGTGACGGGCTCGAACCCCGGTCTAATCAAGAAGCGTGTGCTACGCACTGCTGCTCCTTCCCACCTGGCTACGGAGGCGCCTATGATGAGAGCCTTGTCAACCAAGTCAGCCCTGGAGAGATTGTGCAAGGCTCGTGGGGAAGAATTTTTCTCAGCATGGTGCTTCTTGTTAACAGGAGAGACTGCTTCAACGGAAATGGGTGCTTCTACAGTGCAAGAATAAATGATGATGCTATCAAGACAGTGTTAGATGGGTTGGAAAATTGATAGCTTTGGTTGGGGGGGGGGGAATGCATAGACTAATAGATTAACAATAGCTGCAGACAGAGGTGAAAGTGATTTTGCATCGCTTCTATTGGAACAAGCAGCAGTATGGAAAGTGCTGGGGATTTCAACTACTGCTAGGAGTTATCATGGAACAAGAAAATACACTGGCTGCATTAGGGTAATGAAGAGCAAGAACAGGCATGCATTTACGTGCATGTACACCAATTCTAGGAGTATAGTAAATAAATTTGATGAATTTGAAGTGCTGGTCAAGACATCAAATGCTGGCATACTTGGGATATCACAGACGTGGTGTCACTTAGATATAAGGGATGCAGAATTTGCATACGGAGAGTACAATGTTGTTGTTTTTGATTTTTAGGAGCATTAGCAACTAAGGCCATATTGCTCTGGGATATGCGATGGTCATTCCCTGACCTTTCCGCATCCTCCGTATTTGGTGGTGACGGGCTCGAACCCCGGTCTAATCAAGAAGCGTGTGCTACGCACTGCTGCTCCTTCCCACCTAGCTATGGAGGCGCCGAGTACAATGTGTACAGAAAGGAGAGACAGATAGGAGAGGGGAGGGGAGGTTATGTTCTTAGTTAAGAAGCACATAAAATCTAAAGCAGTCCATCCAGTTGACATGGGTGGCCAGTGCAATGCTGAGTCAGTTTGGTGTGACATAAGCACTGGGAAAGAAAAAATGAGAGAGGTGTGTGTGTTATAGGCCTAATGATTTGAGTACAATGGACAATCGTAGAGAAATAGAATGCACCATTAAATCAGAATATCTTATAATGGATTATTTGAACTTTTCAGATATTGAATGGAACTTGTGGGTTGGTCATTCCACACACTAGGAAGTTTTGTGGATTTATTGGATGACTTTTTTGCAGCAGCAGCAGCATGTTAGAGAAGCAACAAGAGGGAGTAATACTCTTGATCTGATTATCAGCAGTGATTAATCATGCATTAAGAATGTGCCAAAAAAAGCAGCACTAGGTGGCAGTGATCACAGTGTATTGATGTGGGATTTACTTAGAGATGTAACTACCAATCAAGGGTAAAGGGAAGGGTTTTGTTTTTGTCACGAAAGTTTTTGCTTTCATGAAGGTGACTACAGTGGTCTCTGTTTTTAAATTCTATACAGTGGGACCAACTGATGATTACCATCAGCAAATTATAAATGGAAAACATTTAAGAAACTAATCATAGAACCTACTAGGCTTTTCGTACCAACTAAGAAATACTCTTCAAGAAACAGACCTAAATGGATGTCAGATGAAGTGAGACTCATGGTAGAGAAGAAAAATGCATGGGCTGCATATAAATTATCAGGCACTACAAAAAATCTATGGTAGATATAAAATAGTCTGTTATCAAGTCACAAAGCAGGTTAGGCAAGCAAAGGCAGATTACAAGAAATCTTTGGCAAAGAATGAAAAGGAAAAACAGCAAAGACTTCTTTACTTATGTAAACACTGGAAGGCAGGGGATGAATCAGATTAGTCCACTTTATTTTGATGGTTCGACTGTTGATGATCCTACTCAAGTTGTTGACAAACTGAATGAGTATTTTGCATCTAGTATTACTCCTTCTTGTCGTTTCTCTAACATGCTGCCAGAAAAAAAAAAAAAAAAAGTCATCCAATAAATCCAAAACTCTTCCAAGTGTGTGAATGACCAACTCACAAGTTCCAGTCAATATCTAAAAAGTTCAAATCTCCATTATAAGATATTCTGATTTACTGACCCACTCTATTTCCCTAAGTTGTCCATTGTACTCAAGTCATTAGGCCAATAACACACTCTCATTTTTGCTTTCCCAGTGCAGGAGGAATTCTTTAGGGAAGTGGATGAGAGAAGTTTATCAAACTCTAATAGGAGCTAAATTATTTTGTAATAACTGAGAGGTAAGTGGAAGAGTGAAATTATTGAATTTAAAAATAATGAAAGGCATTTGGGGAGGATGGGATCTATCGAATTATATTAAGGGAGTTAGCAAAAGAAGTAAGCAAACCCTTAGACTGTATCCTTGGATTCAGAAGAGGTCCACACTGACTGGAGATGTGCAACTATATCCCCAAATTAAAAAAAGGGGATCAAAGGGTGACATGAGTAATTACAGACCTGTTAGTTTAACTTCTGTTCCAGGGAAAATAATGGAATAACCAGTTAAAGAAGCATTCAGGATCATCTAGACAAGACCGGAGTTATAGTTCAGACACAGCACAGGTTTGTTAAGAGGAAGTCTTGTCTGACAAATTTGATTGGATACTATGAAGTGGTCACAAGGAACTGGATGCAAAAAATAATTTTATCATATACTAGGATTTCAGAGAAGGTTTTGATACTGTTGCACATAAAAGAATGCTGTACAAATTGGAGCAATCTATCATTAAGGGGAGGTTGCTGCTATAGATAAAGGGATGGTGAATGGGAAAAGAATGGGAATATATGATGTGGTTACAAAGGAACTGGATTCAAAAAATAATTTTGTTATCATATACTTGGATTTCAGGAAAGTTTTTGACACTGTTGTGCATGGAAGACTACTGTACAAATTGGAGCAGATTGGTATTAAGGGTAAACTGCTACAATAGATAAAAGGGTAGTTGAGTAGGAGAAGACAGAGAGTGGTAATCAATGGACACTACTCTTCGTGGACTAATGTTATTAGTGGAGTCCCACAGGGTTTGGTGTTGGGCCCACTGTTGTTTTGTATATTTATCAATGATATTGATGAAGGTATATCAGGTTTAATGTCATAGTTTGCAGATGATACAAAGGTTGGCAGGGTTGTTAATGACAGTAGCGGCAGCAGTGTGCTACTGCAACAGGATCTAGAAAATTTGGGCAGATGGGCTGAGAAGTGGCAACTGAAGTTTAACATTGACAAATGCAAAGTACTGCATATGGGTAGAAGTAACCCCAGAGAAATATACCATATCTGTGACACTACACTTAAAATTAAAAAGATCTGGGAGTAATTGTGCAGTCAGATATGAAGTTTTCTGAGCAATGCAGACAGGCAGTCAGAGCAGGTCGTAGGGTTTGTCAATGATATAAAAGAATTTTGCTAGCAGGGAAAAGGAGGTGATTATCCCTTTGTATAAGGCAATGGTCAGGCCACACCTTGATTACTGTGCACAGGTCTGGAGGCCTCGTAGATTTACTTGAGCGTGTACAGAGAAGGGCAACAAAATTGGTGAGGGGAATGAAGGGATCCTCTTACCAAGAGAGGCTTAAGTTCTGCAAATTGCAGTGGCTGGAAACTAGGCACCTGAAAGGTGATCTGTTTGAGGTGCATAAGACCTTGAGTGGGTTGAGCATGCTGAATTCTGATGGGATTCTTCTGCTTGCTCAGATTATGAACCTAAGAGGGCATAAATTCAATTGAGGAAAGACAGCTGTAGAACAGATGTGCGGAAATTTGGCAATAGCTAATGGGTGGTTAATTGCTGGAACAAACTTCCATCTGTCGTTGTGGAAGTTGATAGCTTAAATAAATTCAAGGAGGAACTGGACAAATTTTTAGAGGGAATGTTTGTGTGAATTTTTTTTTTTTTTTTTTTTTTTGGCTGGTACTACATAAGCTCATATGCTTGCTTTCTTGCATAACATGCTTCTGTTACTATTACCATAAGACAGAATATTAATCAATGGAAACAGCTCTTCTTGGCTAATATTATTAGTAGAGTCATCTAGGTTTTGTTGTTGGGCCCATTGTTGTTTTCTATATTTATCAATGATACTGATGAAGGTTGGTTAGTTTGGATTTTATTGGCGCATTATATTGATGAAGGTATATCAGACTTAATGTTTTAAGTTTGCAGATGATACAAAGGTTGACAGGGTGATTAATGGCAGTAACAATGGTGTCCTACTGCAATAGGATCTAGAAAGGTTAGGCAGATGGGCTGAGAAGTGGCAATTGAACTTTTAACTTTGACAAATGCAAAGTAATTTGAGCAGCAGCAACCCCTGTGTGTATAGTACCAACTGTGTGATACTACACTCTGGGTAGTGGAAAATGAAAAAAACCTGGCAGTGATTGTGCAGCCAGATATGAAGTTCTCTGAGCATTGCAGACAAGCTGCCAGGACAGCTCATTGGGTTATCTTAACAATATATAGGAATTTTGCTAGCAAGGATAAGAAGGTGATTATCTCATTGTATAGGCAATGGTCAGGTCACATCTTGAATACTTCATACAGGTCTGGAGACCTCATTTTAGGATGTAGAGCTACTGGAATAAGTACAGAGAACAAGACTGGTGAGGGGGACAAAGAGGTGCTCTTACCAAGAAAGACTTCAGCTCTGCAAATTGGATCATCTGGAACCTAGACACTTGTGTGGTGATCTGATTGAGATGTTTAAGGCTTTGAATAGATTGAGCAAGGCCAATGCTGATGGGATTTCTTCTCTTTCTCAGACCACACATAAGGGGGCACAAATTCAAATTGAGAAGGGTTGATTGCAGAACAGATGTGTAAAAATTTGCCTTTAGTCAGTACATGGTTGATTGCTGGAACAAACTTCTATCTGTTGTTGTTGTTGTTGTTATTATTATTGTGGAAGTTGACAGTTTAAAATAAATTCAAGGAAGAACTAAACAAACTATTGGAGGGAATGAATAGGTGAAATGGGAGGTGTATTTTTTTTTTTCTTTTTTTTTTTTTTTTTTGTCAATGCTGTATAAGCTTGCTTTCTTGCATTGCATTATTTGCCACTATTAAGGTTAATGCTAGAAATCTGGTTGCCTGATTTTAGGAAGGATGTGGATCTGCTGGGTGCAGTGAAGGGCAACCAGATTGACGAAGGGAAGAAAAGTGTTGTCTTACCAAGAAAGGTTTTAGTACTCAAACTGTAGCATCTAAGAAACTAGGCACCTTTCAGCAAGCTCAATGCTAATGGCACTCTTCCTCCTGCAGAGAGAGAGAGAGAGAGAGAGAGAGAGAGAGAGAGAGAGAGAGAGAGAGAGAGAGAGAGAGAGAGAGAGAGAGAGAGAGAGAGAGAGAGAGAGAGGATGGCTTCAGGTTTGATGTTCAGAATAAAACAATGTCTTTACAATCAGCCACCATGGTTGTTGGAACAAACTTCCATCTGTTATGGAAGCAGTTAGTTTGAGTAAATTCAAAGAACTAGATAAATTATTGGAGGGGATGGACGAGTGATGTGGGAAGAGGTTTTTTTGGTTTTTTTTTGGCTGATGCTTTATAAGCTTGCTTTCATACATCATTTGCCACTACTAATACCATTGTAATACATCTCAAAGACTGAAATTTAAAACAGATATGCACAGTTTTCAAATTAAAGCGAGATAATTATGAAATAAGGTTCATAAGTGAATAATAGCATAAAATGATGGACATAAATGTAGAAGAACAGCTCTGTTTATTTCACTAAAACAAGTTTTTCATCTAGTAAATTTTTGTACATCATGATACATGCAATAAATATTTTTATATGGTATCTCACTAGTAACTCACTGATAAGTAACTCACTATTTTTCTGATCTAACTTCTAAACAAAAGAGATAACAACAGTGCTGCCAATGATGTCAAATTCATTAATTGCTATTTTGTTATTTGTCCAGTAAAGAATGGCAATCTGCTTAAACATTCAGGAGTATACACAAATGAAAGCAGCAAGATACAAAGTATGATGATCTCTTATCAAAGTGGGTAGGCAAGATACAAGTGAAGTCATGCAGTATTGGATCGAAAGAATATTAAGATTTTTGATGCAAAGTTGATGACCATAGGTTCAGTCAAAGATGAAAAGAAATGTGAGAATCCTTCAACATAGTGAACGGAAGACAATGCCACGGCTGTTCTAACCAAATTTTAGAATTTTTATTTTTATTTTTTTTTTTTTATGTGAACCCCAAACACGAGAGGAATTAGAACCTATAGTACTAGGTACCGTGCTTGGGTTGGAGGTTGAGATGACGAAAGAAGATATTTATTGACATTAGACTTGAACTTCTGTAGATTTTAATTTTCAGGAAATACGTATGAAGGAAGGTTTTTCCAGAAAACGGCAGTTGAATGAATAAATGAGGAAGATGAAAAGTTGGTTCTGTGGGTTTGAAGTTGGACAGTAAATGGATGTTGGCGGCACGTGTTCGGACTGTTTTGAAAGAGAGAGCGGGAATTATAGAAGCCAATTCAGAACAGTGCCCATGGAAGTATCTGTAGAAGAGGCATGCAGCAGAAACAGTATGTCTATGAGAAAGCGAGTGGAGAGACTCTGTTAGAGATGAATCATTAATTAACCTAACTGCCTTGTTCTGAATGGAATCAAGAAGCCTGAGAGAGGTTTTGGGGGCACCACCCCAGATGTGGGAACAATATTCCATGGCAGGGCGGATTTGCGATTTATACAGAGTGAGCAGCTGTTTGGAAGAAAAGTAACGCCAAGAGCAAAAGAGAAAACCAAGTTTTTTAGATGCAGAGGAAGCAATATTTGTAATGTGCTTGTGCCAACAGAGATTAGAAGTCAGGGTAATCCCCAAAAGAGATATATCATTTTGCCTAGAAATCGGAGTGTCACTAAAGATAAGCATAGAAGCAGAACAATCCTTTTTATGAGATATAAGACAAGACTGAGTTTTAGATGGGTTGAAATCAACTAAGTTGTCTTTGCCCCACTGGAGAATTACCTGAAGATCGGCATTTAAGGATTTGGTAGCAGATTTTCGAGAAGTTGAAGCTGATTGAGCAGGACAAGGTTTCTCAAAATGGAAAGTTGAATGCACTGTGTGATCGGCGGCAAAACTATGATTAGGATTTCCAGTCAATGGAAAAAGGTCATTAATAAACAAGAGGAAAAGAGTGGGGGAAAGAACTGAACCTTGGGGGACACCAGAATTAGTGGAGAAGTTAGAAGACAGAGAGCCATCTACCATCACCCTCAGTGAGCGATCAGAGAGAAAACTGGATAACCAATTACTAAAAACAGTTGGCAAACCATAAGATGGAAGCTTGTTTAGAAGACCTTTATGCCAAACACGATCAAAAGCCTATGAGATGTCAAGAGCAGCTACTTGTGTTTCACCGAGCCTTTCCAATGAATTAGTCCATAAATGGGTAACATAAGCCAGAATATCACCAATGGATCGACACTGACGGAATCCATACTGGCGATCGTTGATCAGACAGAAGGTTTCTAGGTAGTTTAAGAGTTGGTGGTTAATTGATTTCTCCATTACTTTAGAAAGAGTAGAAGTAATTGCAATGGGACGATAATTGGATGGGAGGGATTTGTCACCCTTTTTAGGAACTGGCTGGATATGAGCAAATTTCCAAGCAGAAGGAAAAACACTTTTGGAATAAGAAAGTGAAAAAAGGCGGCAAAGAATATGAGTAAGTTCAGGAGCACAGGTTTTGAGAACAAGTGGAGAAATACCATCAGGACCTGGAGCTTTCTTAGCATCAAGATCCATCAAAATCCTTCTGATATCCTTTTGACAGAAGACCATTGGAGGCATTGAATGGAGCGTGTTGAGAATGGTGGGAGGTGTTTTACCAAGATCATTAATACATGAGCTGGAAGAAAAATGGGATTCTAGCAGGTCAGCTTTATCTTTGGCTGAAGTAACAACAGAACCATCTGGTTTGGACAGAGGTGGGAGCAGAGATAGGCAAAAGTTGCAGCCAATAGCTTTGGCAAGAGACCAGAATGCTCGGCTACCATTAGGGCAAGAAGCAAGTTTTCTACTTTTAGCCTGTTCAAACTCTAGTTTGGACTGATTAATAACTGCTTTACAATTGTTGCGAGCTTTGGTGTAGGCAGAAAATGAAACTGAAGAATTAGAAACAAGCCAATTACGATATGCAACATTCTTCTCTTGAACAGCCTTAACACATTTATTGGAAAACCAAGGTTCAGATAAAGGACGAGATTTTAAAGTGGAGTGTGGGATAAAGGATTCCATTCCTGCAAGAATAATTTCACTGACATGATCAGTGCGAACATTGACATCAGAAGTTTTGAAACAGTAATCCGACCAAGGAAAAGAAGAAAAGAAGTCTCGCAGGTCATCCCATTTTGCATTCTTGTAATGCCAAACAACCCGAGGTTGGGAATAGCCATGAGATAAAGGTTCCATTGGAGAAGAGACAATCACCAAGTTGTGATCTGAAGTGCCTAAAGGCCCTCTCACTTCGACCGTGTACTTAGAAGGGTTGTTTGTGAGAAAAAGATCAAGCGTATAGGCTGTATGATTAGGATTGTCTGGTATTCTTGTAGGTAAATGAACAATCTGTGCTAGGTCATTAGTAATTGCAAAAGCCTCAGCATCTCGACCTGCTGGGTCGGCGTGACTAGAAAACGGAAGACAGCTGGAGTTGTGAACATTAAAATCACCAAGGAAAATTATCTCACTGTTAGGAAAGTTGGACTGGAGAAAGTCAAGTTGCAAAGAGAGGAAGTCAAAGAGCTCCAAGTGATTAGTGAAGTTGGGAGAATGGTAGAGACAACAGATGAAATTGACACAATGAGGTAGAGAGATTTTAAGCCAGAGAAGATCAAAGAGAGGAGATTCCAAATTGCCAAGTCTCTGACAGGGAATATCAGAACGGACATATGCACAAGTACAACCTTTGAGGCGAAAGGAATCATACAGCGAATAATTTGGGCATCTGAGATGAGCAGTAGTTGAATCAACCGATAACTGAGATTCTGTCAGAAAAAGTACACGGAGTTTGGCAGATTGCAAGTGGAAATGGACATCGTTTAGATTAGAATTGAGACCACGTATATTTAAGAAATGAATTAGGAAGTGCTTGAGAGGTTTAGTTCTTTTCACAGATAAGCTTGCTCTATTAGTTTGACAATTCATGGTGCATTCAATAGTAAGAAAAAGTGGGTAGGACATGCTGTATGAAGTAATGAAATTTTTGGATAGGGCGTACACGTGTTAAGAATATACCCAGATCCTTGACATAACGTGGCCTCGACAATGCTCCCCGCATACACACTACTCGGACTCCCTCCAGTCACTATCTGGCAGAGTAGAGGTAGCAAGATTATACAGTAGCTGATCCGGAAGCCTCCTAGAGAGTTACCAATAGGTTCGGTCCGGTGTACTAACTAGCGGCAGGCCTGTAAACACCGTTTTAGAGCTGTACCCTCGAAATGTAAGGAATATTGGATCTCGCCACGACGTTCATCATAACCTCAAAAGTCATCAATCATACTGCATGATGGAAGAGATAGGGAAGGGTTGACCGGAACTTAGCTCTAGAGACTAAACATGGGTTACACCACTTCAAACCTCCAATAAGCAAAGTGGTGGTATTTCACCGGTTGATGAGAGTCATCTACCACCTAGTACTGCCTGGTAACATAGAGGGGCGGCGTTCCTCCATGTGGTGTGGGCGCCACACCTCGACCCCTGCTTACGTTGGTTTACACCTGGGTGGTCACCCACCATGTACTTGTGCATGGAGGTTATACCCAGGATTACTAACAGTCCCACCATCGTGAAGGTGCAAGCAGAGGATTTGGCTGTCACAGACTGTCCAGACTTCGCCGAAATTGACTTGAGTGTCACCCAAATATCAGTTCCATCAGCGTTTTAGACTCCCAGGTAGCAAGTACAGCTTGTCTGGCATATCTGAGAGAATGTCTATGACAACCTCAAGGACCAAGTCTCACAGGTCATCCCATTTTGCATTCTTGTAATGCCAAACAACACGAGGTTGGGAATAGCCATGAGATAAAGGTTCCATTGGAGAAGAGACAATCACCAAGTTGTGATCTTAAGTGCTTAAAGGACCTCTCACTTCGACCATGTACTTAGAAGGGTTGTTTGTGAGAAAAAGATCAAGCATATTAGTATTAATGGAAAATGATGCATGTAAGAAAGCTTATACTGCATCATCCAAAAAAAAACTAACACTTCCTGCATCACCTGCATCCTCTCCAACAGTTTGTCTAGTCCTTCCTTGAATTTATTTGAACTACCTACTTCTACAACAACAGACGAAAAGTTTGTTATAACAATCAACTACCCACTGGCTGAAGGTAAACACATCTGTTCTGCAACCATCCTTCCTCAATCTGAATTTATGTCCACTCAGGTGCATAGTTTGGGCAAGAAGGTTTCCATTGGCATTGAGCTTACTCAATTCATTCAGAGCCTAAAACACCATCTCCTTGGTGTATAGTCTTGAGACACTACAATTTACAGAACTGAAGCCTTTACTGGTAAGAGCACCTTTTTGTTCCCCATTACTAATTTTATTGCTCTTCACTGCACCTGCTCCAACAGATCCACATTCTTCTGCAAATAAGGTTTTGGACCTGTATGCATTACTCAAGATGTGGCCTAACCATTGCCTTATACATAGGATAATCACCTCCTTATCCTTACTGGCAAAATTTGTGTATATAATCGACAAAAACCATTCTCTGAAAAGTTCTATAGGCAGTGCAGACATGAACTGTGTTGTTGTGGCAGCCTCTTTGCGCTGCTCAGAGAACAACCCCTTGGGCTCACATCTGGTGAGTATGGGCTTGGCACACCCAAGGTCCTGAGCCGGATATCATCATTCTTCTCTTTCTTAGTGATTCCTTTCTACTTCTTTCTTTCTTTCTTTCTCTCTCTCTCTCTCTCTCTCTCTCTCTCTCTCTCTCTCAGGGTAACTCAGGGAATTTTTTTTGGCTGGTGCAGCATAAGCCTCAGGCTTCCTTGCACCATATGGCTAATAATAATAATAATAAAAACTTTGTATCTGACTGCACAATTATCTCCAGATCTTTTTCACTCTCCACTATCCTGAGTGGGGTACTCCACAGTTAAACTGGGATTACAACTACCCATATGAAGTACCTTGCATTTGTCAATATTAAACTTCAATTGCCACTTCTCAGCCCATTTGCCTAATTTGTCTAGACCTTGTTGCAGCAGCATACCTTGATTACTGTGAGGCATAAATAAACTGCCACTCTAATTGTCAATAAATTGGAGCATAGATAAATTGCCTCCGTAGTTACTGTCTTATTTCAATGCGAAAATTTCACAGTCATTCAGTTTGGCCCCCCAAAGTACCATATACAACTCAGTCAGGTCCACCTTGGGATGTTTAGTTTCTGATCTCTGTAACCAATATCACTGTAACCTCTTCTCGCATGGATTCTCAGCAGGTGAGTCACCCATCTTTGAACTCTTTCAAGAAGTGATGCCTTTCTTCAAACACAGCATCCAGTCTCTTCTTCCAAATGTGATCTCACCACCAACTTGTATAAATGGACTATAGTCTCCTTCTCTTTAGACTGCATATAGTTAATAGGAGACTGGAAATAGCTGGAAAATTGCTTTTCTTAAGGTGGCAAATACCAACTGAATGGCCCTTTAGAGAATCAAGATCCAACAACTCGTGGATCTCAATTTCTCACCAAGACTTAGAGAAAATAAATAACCTTGTTAAAATGAACAAGTTAGTGCATAGCATCATGTTAGTTCATAGTAAATCACTGAAGTAGGTGAAATTGGAACATTTTTATTATATCACATTGTGAATGCTCTCAGAACGCGTTGCCCCGATATTACACTACCTTGAATAAGCAATGCTTCACCAGTGAAGAAGAAGACTACTGTTACTTATTCTCGGAGGATACCACCACCTAGACAGCACTGTTTCAAGGCTTTTTAGCCTCTCACTGGTGGGCGGGTAGGTACCCTAGTGTTACAATAAGTGACAACCCCCCCCACAATATGAGATGCCAGATGGTGTGCAACAGTATAGACAAAAAAGGTTTTAGGGCTAAAAGCCTCAGACTACGGAATATTCACTAAGTGAACAAGTTAGTGTAAGTAAGTTAGTAATATCATGTCAGAACAAGTTAGTAATATCATGTCAGTTTGTAGTAAATCACCGAAGTAGGTAAAATGGCATCATTTTTGTTATATCTCACATTGTGAATGCCCTCATGATGAGTTGTTTATTCGAGGTAGTGCAATATCAAGGCAACTCATTGTGAGGGCATCCACAATATGAGATATAACAAAAATGATGCCATTTCACCTACTTCAGTGATTTACTGCGAACATGATACAGGGGCTTAGAGGGGAACAGGCATTCTGTGTGTTATATCAGACACTTAAGTCTAAAACCCTGATGAATCCAATATCTTTCCATTTCAGAAGATTTAGAGGAAGTCCAGTTGGCCTGCCTCCCTAAAATCCACTCAAGCACACCTTCTCGATGGTAAGCCCTGTTACGTCACTTAGGTGGCAACAAATGTGGAATGGTTCTCTTCATGACACCTGGTCAGTGTGAAGAGGAAAAGACCAAACCCACCGGCACAACAAAACAAATGGCCCTCAGTCCCCAGCAGCTTTCACTACCCCTCTTATGGCAGCGAGAGGATCAGAGTGGAAGCAGAGGGTGCTAAGAATCTCTGGGTACGACCGGGCTGCCATGCACGAAAACTGAACTTGGCCTGTTACAGCGTAAGATCGCTGATCGGTGAAGACAGGGTATTAGAGCTGGAAAAGGGATTAGAAAATGTGAATTGAAATATCATCAGGTTGGCTGAAACAAGAAGAAGAAATGAATCACATAAGTTTATCAAGTGGAAATCTGCTGTACACCAATAAAAACAGTCAAAGGAGCAAAGGTGAAGTTGGCTTTCTGGTCCATAAAGATGTAAAAAACAACATTTTGGAATTCAAAAGTACATCATCAAGGGTGTCAAGACTACTACTCAGGATTTCTAAGAGGTACAAGCTAAAGGTTATAATGATTTATGCACCAACAGAGAGCCAAGATGATGAAGAGGTTGAAGAAATGTACACCGAAATTGAGTCTTCTAGATGAGCAGAAAACCCACTACACTATCATTATGGGGGACTTCAATGCTAAGGTTGGAAAGAGACAAAACAGCACAGAAAGGGGAACTATAGGAAATTTTGGAAGTGGTGAAAGACATGTGGAATTTGCAGAATCTCAAGGAATGTAGTAATGAACACTTTTTTCAAGAAAAGGGTGAACAGAAAGTGGACATGGAAGAGCCCAAATGGATTATAACTAATGAAATCGACTATATCCTCACTAACAGAAGATATTAGCATTAGCATTAGTAGAGGCATATGATGCAAGAAAGCAAGCTTATGCAGCATCAGCCAAAAAAAAAAAAAAAAAAACGCTCCCATTTCACCCCTATGTTCGTTCCAAAATATATCGTGAATGATGTTACCATCCTGAACAAGGTAAACGTTGGAAGTGATCACAGAATGGTAAGATGCACACTCGATATAGCATTAGCATTAGCATTAGTAGAGGCATTTGATGCAAGAAAGCAAGCTTATGCAGCATCAGCCAAAAAAAAAAAAAAAAAAAAAAAAAAGTAACATAAATAAATAAAAATAACCACTTCAACTTCACCCCTCTGTTCGTTCGAAATACCTGTCCAGCTGAGCCTTAAACTTATTTAGGCTATCAACTTCCACGACAAGGGATGGAAGTCTGTTCCACCCACCAACCACCCGCTGGCTAAAGGCAAATTTCCGCACATCTATCCTACATCTGTCTTTCCTCAATTTGAATTTATGCCCTCTCAGGTGATTTTTCTGAGCTAGAGGAAGAATCCCATCAGCATTGAGCATGCTCAAACCATTCAAGACTTTGTACACCTCTATCAGATCACCCCGCTGGTGCCTAGTTTCCAGACACTGTAATTTGCAAAACTTAAGCCTTTCTTCGTAAGAGAACCCCTTTGTCCCATTCACCAATCTAGTTGCCCTTCTCTGTACTCGTTCCAGCAGCTCTACATCCTTCCTGAAATGAGGCCTCCAGGCCTGTATACAGTACTCTAGGTGTGGCCTGACCATTGCCTTATATGTACTCTAGGTGTGGCCTGACCATTGCCCTATAGATGTAAGAAAAGAAAGGAAAAAACTGACTCAAATAAATAATATGAAGGTCTTTGAAATAACAGAAGAGGAGAAAAAGCAGTATGTACTGGAACTTAAGAACAAGTTTGAGCTTCTGCAGACTGCTCAGAACCAAGATATTGAAGAGGAATATTACAACTTTCTGAAAGTGATAAAGCCCAAGAAACCTATAGGTAAAAAGAAATCCAAAAAAGAAAAAATTAGTCAAGAAACACTTGTCATGATGAACCAAAGATGACAAATGAAGAGCAAGATAAACACTGACAAGGACAAAATTGAGTATACTGAGTTATGCAAAGCCATTAGAAAGAGACTCAAGAGAGGACATAAGAAGATTTAACACAAGAAAAGTAGAGCAAGCATTAAGGGGAAACAAAGGGCTTAAATCAGCAGCCATGAGCAGTAATACAGAAAGATAAATGATACTGAAGCTGAAGAATAGTGATGGTGTACTTATAAATAGCAGAAAAAGCATAATTCAAATAGCAGAAGACTACTATGGAGAATTATACAAGGAGCGAGGGAATGATGCCAGCAGTGGGGAAGATGGATCACAAATTAGTAACACATACAACATATCCGATATCCTTCCTGATGAGGTAGAGCATGCGTTAAAGAAAATGAAGAATCAGAAAGCACTGGGGGAAGATGAAGTTACTGTAGAGTTGTTAAAATTGGGAGGAAGAGACATGACACAAAAACTGGGAAGGCTCTTTACAAAATGAATTAGAAAAGGTGTGATGCCTAAGGAGTGGAATAATGCAATCATAGTTTTGTTGCATAAGAAAGGAGATAAATCAGAAATTAAAAATTATAGACCAATTAGCTTGTTATCCCACATCTACAAGTTGTTCACAAGGGTCATTACTAACAGATTAGAAAGAATACTTGATGAGAATCAACCAAAATAGCAAGCTGGCTTTAGAACAGGATTTAGAAGCAAATGAATATATAACACCATTACGCCTGGCATTTGCGGATTATGAAAAGGCATTTGACTCCATACAGTATAAGGCAATGTTTTGGGCACTGGAAAGACAACATAGACACCCCCATACATTATGATTTTGAAGAAAATATATGAGAATGCTACTTCCTTTATTAGACTAGACAAAGACAGTAGCAAATTTAAAATCGAGAAAGGAGTTCGACAAGGAGACAATATCTCCGAAGCTGTTTACTGCTGCCCTTGAGGAAGCTTTCAGAAGATTATACTGGTCGCAGAAAGGAGTGAATGTGAACCGAGAGTACCTAAACCATTTACGATTTTCAGCTGACATTGTGGTCATAAGCCATGATCCCAAAGAATTAGAGGAAAATTTTAATCAGTTATGCAGAGTTAGTAACGATTTTGGACTAAAGATGAATATGACTAAAACAAAAGTAATGATTGAATAAGTATACCATTGATTGAATAATTGAATAAGAAAGGGATATAGTGATTGAAGGAGCAGTAATTGAAAAGGTGGAGTCATATACTTATCTGGGACAAGTCATTAGCTGTAATAATGATAAATGGCTGGAAGTCAAGAGAAGAATAAATTTTGGATGGATAGCATTTAGGAAATATAGTCACATACTGAGGAGCAATATCCCAATTTGTCGGAAACGTAAAATAATGAACCAATGTATACTACCCACCATGACTTATGGAAGCGAAACTTGGGCACTCACCAAAAGAATGGAAGAGAAGCTGAGAACTACACAGCGAAGAATGGAACGAATTATATTGGAAATCAGACTGTTAGATAAAATGAGAAACACATGGATTAGGCAGAAAACTCAAGTAAAGGACATTCTTATCAAAACTAAAGAACTAAAATGGTCTTGAGCAGGACACATAGCAGAATGGTAGCCAAATGGAGCTAGAATAAAATCTGGAAGACAACGACGGAGATGGACAGATGAAATTCATGAGTTTGTGGGTAGTAAATGGATGGCCATTGGACAAAACAGAAGGAACTGGAAAGTTGCTGGAGAGGTCTTCATCCTGCAGTGGATTGAAAATGGCTGATGATGATGATGATGATGAAACTATGCACTAACTTGTTCAATTAGCGAATATTCCGTAGTCTGAGGCTTTTAGCCCTAAAACCTTTTTAGTCTACCTTGTTAAAACATTAGTTTTAACAAGGCTGTTAAAATTAATGTCTATTTTATATACAGCAAGCTTTTAAGTACACACCAGTCATTTCAGTTAAAGTAGAAAGAATATTTTGTCTCAATAAACATGTGTTTCTCATAAAAATTTTCATTATTCTAATAATTTTTGCATGAAAATTATTATTATTATTATAAGAAAGAAATGATAGCAATTACTGCTTTTGTTCATTAAGAATGTTGTAATAATATTATGTAAATCTAATAATATTTTTATGTTAAAATGACCAGTTTAAGATGAAGTCATAAATGCCTTCAATGGAGTTTTTAGGACCTAATCTAAGTTCTTATTTCGCCTATTTTTCTGTATTTTAATTTTTTTTTTTTTTTTTTTGTCGAGTGACTAAACATCCACACTTCAGTTATAACCATATATTCAGAACTCTCATCTCTTACTTTCCACAGTGTTTATTAGTAACAGCTTATGGATTACCATACAGCAGCTCCAGTACTTAATTCTGATTTCTATTACTATATCAGGATGGCAATGTTCCAGAGCTTGCAAGGGTAGGGAAGCAAACTGACATTTGCCATGGTCTAGAAATTCTGTCTCGATTAATGTACTGTCTCCTATCCCATTTACTAGAAAGCAGTTGAGATCAGCCTAAAAAAATGTGCAGCTTGTGAAATGTTTGCTGAACTATCTGGAATGGAACATGATATTGCCATGGGGGATGTCTTTGTGTGGGCGCGATGTAAGGAGTGTAAGGAAATCAGGCGACAACTCAGCATTGTTATGGGCCTATATGAGAGTTTGAAGGACAGGGTGGATGCCCTCGAAAGATCTAAATTGAGGGGCCCATCAGGCTCTCAGCTGCCCACATCAACGCCAGAGCTTGCACTTGGTCATCACGCAACACAGCAGCAACCCCCAAGGCAGAATGCGCTGGTCCCACAGGAACTAGTAGTTGTTGGTGACTCTATTGTCAGGGAAACGGGAAACATGCTTTGTAAAAAGGATGGGTGGAACAGGACCAGGGTATGTCTGCCAGGGGCAAAGGTTGATGACGTTGTAGAGCAGATATCATCTTTTAAGGGCACAAAAAGTGATATAGTTGTACACGTTGGCACTAATGATATCAAGAGTAGGAGACCGGCAGAATTACTTAACAAGTACAGGTCACTGATGAAAAAAAGTCGTGAATTAGGGTTGAATTTGAAAGTGTCTGCAATTCTACCCAGACACGATAGGAGGGAGTATATGATGAGAGCCTTGTCGATCAATTCGGCCCTGGAAAGATTGTGCAAGGCTCAAGGGATAGAATTTTTTTCAGCCTGGACTGTACTTGTAACAGGAGAGACTGCTTCTACAGGGATGGGATACACTTAAATAGAAAGGGTGCAAGAATATTTGCTGATGCTATAAAGGCAGTGTTGGGTGAGTAGGAAAACTGATAGCTTGGGGGGATACAAGGACTAATAGTTTAACAGTAGCCGTAGGCAGAGGTGAAGGTGATTCTTGCACAACTTCTATTAGAATAAGTAGCGACCTGGAGAGAGAGGGGTGTTGGGGGTTTCAGGGACAGATGGCAGTCATCGTGAAACAGGTGGGTATATGGGATGTGTTAGAGTAACTAAGAATAAGAATAGGTGCATGTATACTTGCATGTATACCAATGCTAGAAGTATAGTAAATAAATTTGATGAATCTGAAATGTTGGTCAAGACATCAAAGGCGGATATTGTTGGGATATCAGAGACGTGGTGTCACACAGATATAAGGAATGCCGAACTGGAATTTGGGGAGTACAATGTGTACAGAAAGGATAGACAGGTTAGGAAGGGAGGAGGTGTTATGCTGTTAATTAAGAAAAACATAAAATAAAAATAAGTGCATCCAGTTGATATAGATGAACAGTGCACTGTTGAGTCAGTTTGGTGTGACATAAGCACGGCGAAAGCAAAAATAAGAGTAGGAGTCTGTTATAGGCCTAATGACTTGAATGAGTACAATGAACAATTGTACAGAGAAATAGAGTGGCCTAGTAAATCGGAATGTCTTATAATGAGGGATTTTAACTTCCCAGATATTGACCGGAACTTGTGGAATGGGCACTCACACACTAGTCAGACTTTTGTGGATTTATTGGATGATTGTTTTCTGCAGCAGCATGTGCGAGAGGCAACAAGAGAAAGTAATACTCTTGATCTGGTTATCAGCAGTGATCATTCATGTATTAGGAATTTGCAGATAAAAGAACCACTAGGTATCAGTGTTCACAGTGTACTGACGTGGGATTTACTTAAAGATTTAATAACCATCAGAGGCAAAGGAAAGGGTTTTTGCTTCCGTAAAGGTGAGTACAGTGATCTCAGACAGTTTTTAAATTCTGTACAGTGGGATCAACTGACGTTACCAACAGTAAATTCTAAGTGGGAAGCATTCAAGGAATTAATCGTGGAAGCTACTAAAAGTTTCATTCCTATTAAGAAATATTGTTCAAGGTTTAGGCCTAAATGGTTGTCAAATGAACTAATGAGACTCGTAACAGAGAAGAAAAATGCATGGGATGCATATAAATTATCAAGCGACTCAGAAGCCTATGGCAGATATAAGTTAATCTGTAATCAGGTCACAAAAGAGGTTCGGCAGGCGAAGGCAGATTACGAGAAATCCTTGGCAAAAGATGCTAAGAAAAACAGCAAGGATTTCTTTACTTATATAAACTCTAAAAGGAAGGGGATGAATCTGATTGGTTCACTTGACATCGATGGTTCGACTGTTGATAATCCTGCTCAGATAGCAAACAAACTGAATGAGTATTTTGCATCTACATTCACACGTGAGGAATTATTAAGGTTTGAAAATGGCAGAAGGTTATCAAATTGTACCAGGATACTTAATGATTTTGTAATAACTGAGAGCAAAGTGGAAGAGAAACTGTTGAAGTTAAATGTAAGAAAAGCACCTGGGGGTGGATGGGATCTATCCAGTTATATTAAAGGAGGCAGCAAAGCAACTAAGCAAACCCTTAGCCATAATTATGAGAGCATCCTTGGACTCAGCGGAGGTTCACACGGACTGGAGATGTGCAAATGTATCCCCAATTCAGAAAGGAGGATCGAAGAGTGACACGAGTAATTACAGACCAGTTAGTTTAACTTCTGTTCCGGGTAAAATATAATGGAGTTGCTGGTTAAAGATGCATTGCAGGATCATCTAGACAAGACTGCAGCAATAATTCAGACACAGCATGGGTTTGTAGTAGTAGTAGTAGTAGTGGCATGTGATGCAAGAAAGCAAATGTATGAGCTTATGCAGCATCAGCCAAGAAAAAAAAAAAAAAAAAATCACACCATTCCCTCCAAATGCCTGTCCAGTTCCTCCTTAAATTTATTCAACCTATCAACTTCCACAACGACAGATGGAAGTTTGTTCCAGCAATTAACCACCCGCTGGCTAAAGGCAAATTTCCGCACATCTATTCTACATCTGTCCTTTCGTAATTTGAATTTATGCCCCCTTAGGCTCGTAATCTGAACAAGTGGAAGGATCCCATCAGAATTCAGCGTGCTCAACCCATTCAAGGACTTATACACCTCAATCAGATCACCGCGCAGGTGCCTAGTCTCCAGGCACTGCAATTTGCAGAACTTAAGCCTCGCTTCATAAGAGGATCCCTTCATTCCCCTCACCAATCTTGTTGCCCTTCTCTGTACACGCTCAAGTATATCTACATCCTTCCTAAAATGAGGCCTCCAGACCTGTACGCAGTACTCAAGGCGTGGCCTGACCATTGCCTTATACAGAGGGATAATCACCTCCTTTTCCCTGCTAGCAAAATTCCTATATATCATTGACAAAACCCCATGACCTGCCCTGGCAGCCTGTCTGCACTGCTCAGAAAACTTCATATCTGCCTGCACAATTACTCCCAGGTCTTTTTCATTTTTTACCACCTTAAGTGTAGTACCACACAGTTGGTATGTTCTTCTGGGGTTACTTCTACCCATATGCAGTACTTTGCATTTCTCAAGGTTAAACTTCAGTTGCGACTTCTTAGCCCATCTGCCCAAATTATCTAGATCCTGTTGCAGTAGCACACTGCCATTACTGTCATTAACAACCCTGCCAACCTTCGTATCATCTGCAAACTTTGACATTAAGCCTGATATACCTTCATCAATATCATTGATAAATATACAAAACAACAGTGGACCTAACACCTAACCCTGTGGGGACTCCACTAATAACATTAGTCCAAGAAGAGCAGCACCCATTGATTACCACCCTCTGTCTTCTCGCACTTAACCATCCTTTTATCCATTGTAGCAACTTGCCCTTAATACCATTCTGCTCCAATTTCTACAATAGTCTTCCATGCGCAACAGTGTCAAAAGCTTTCCTGAAATCCAAATACATGATATCAAAATTATTTTTTGCATCCAGTTCCTTTGTAACCACATCATAATATCCTATCAAATTTGTCAGACAAGACTTTCCCTTAACAAACCCATGCTGTGTCTGAATTATTGCTGCAGTCCTGTCTAGATGATCCTGCAATGCATCTTTAACCAGCGACTCCATTATTTTACCCGGAACAGAAGTTAAACTAACTGGTCTGTAATTACTCGTGTCACCATTCGATCCCCCTTTGTGAATTGGGGACACATTTGCACATCTCCAGTCCGTGGGAACCTCCCCTGAGTCCAAGGATGCTCTCATAATTATGGCTAAGGGTTTGCTTAGTTGCTTTGCCGCCTCCTTTAATATAACTGGATAGATCCCATCCACCCCAGGTGCTTTTCTTACGTTTAACTTCAACAATTTCTCTTCCACTTTGCTCTCAGTTATTACAAAATCATTAAGTATCCTGCTACAATTTGATAACCCTCTGCCATTTTCAAACCTTAATAATTCCTCACGTGTGAATGTAGAGGCAAAATACTCATTCAGTTTGTTTGCTATCTGAGCAGGATCATCAACAGTCGAACCATCGATGTCAAGTGGACCAATCAGATTCATCCCCTTCCTTTTAGAGTTTATATAAGTAAAGAAATCCTTGCTGTTTTTCTTAGCATCTTTTGCCAAGGATTTCTCGTAATCTGCCTTCGCCTGCCGAACCTCCTTTGTGACCTGATTAGAGATTAACTTATATCTGCCATAGGCCTCTGAGTCGCTTGATAATTTATATGCATCCCATGCATTTTTCTTCTCTGTTACGAGTCTCATTAGTTCATTTGACAACCATTTAGGCCTAAACCTTGAACAATATTTCTTAATAGGTATGAAAATTTTAGTAGCTTCCACGATTAATTCCTTGAATGCTTCCCACTTAGAATTTACTGTTGGTAACATCGTCAGTTGATCCCACTGTACAGAATTTAAAAACTGTCGGAGACCACTGTACTCGCCTTTACGGAAGCAAAAACCCTTTCCTTTACCCCTGATGGTAATTAAATCTTTAAGTAAATCCCACGTCAGTACACTGTGATCAACGCCGCCTAGTGGTTCTTTTATCTGCAAATTCCTAATACATGTTAAGGGAAAGTCTTGTCTGACAAATTTGATAGGATATTATGATGTGGTTACAAAGGAACTGGATGCAAAAAATAATTTTGATATCATATATTTGGATTTCAGGAAAGCTTTTGACACTGTTGCGCATGGAAGACTATTGTACAAATTGGAGCAGAATGGTATTAAGGGTAAGTTGCTACAATGGATAAAAGGATGGTTAAGTGCGAGAAGACAGAGGGTGGTAATCAATGGGTGCTGCTCTTCTTGGACTAATGTTATTAGTGGAGTCCCACAGGGTTCGGTGTTGGGTCCACTGTTGTTTTGTATATTTATCAATGATATTGATGAAGGTATATCAGGCTTAATGTCGAAGTTTGCAGATGATACAAAGGTTGTCAGGGTTGTTAATGACAGTAATGGCAGTGTGCTACTGCAACAGGATCTAGATAATTTGGGCAGATGGGCTAAGAAGTGGCAACTGAAGTTTAACCTTGACAAATGCAAAGTACTGCATATGGGTAGAAGTAACCCCAGAGAAACGTACCAACTGTGTGGTCCTACACTTAAGGTGGTAGAAAATGAAAAAGATCTGGAAGTAATTGTGCAGGCAGATATGAAGTTTTCTGAGCAATGCAGACAGGCTGCCAGGGCAGGTCATGGGGTTTTGTCAATGATATATAGGAATTTTGCTAGCAGGGAAAAGGAGGTGATTATCCCTCTGTATAAGGCAATGGTCAGGCCACGCCTTGAGTACTGCGTACAGGTCTGGAGGCCTCATTTTAGGAAGGATGTAGATATACTTGAGCGTGTACAGAGAAGGGCAACAAGATTGGTGAGGGGAATGAAGGGATCCTCTTATGAAGCGAGGCTTAAGTTCTGCAAATTGCAGTGCCTGGAGACTAGGCACCTGCACGGTGATCTGATTGAGGTGTATAAGTCCTTGAATGGGTTCAGCACGCTGAATTCTGATGGGATCCTTCTACTTGTTCAGATTACGAACCTAAGGGGGCATAAATTCAAATTAAGAAAGGACAGATGTAGATTAGATGTGCGAAAATTTGCCTTTAGCCAGTGGGTGGTTAATTGCTGGAACAAACTTCCATCTGTCGTTGTGGAAGTTGATAGGTTGAATAAATTTAAGGAGGAACTGGACAGGCATTTGGAGGGAATGGTGTGATTTTTTTTTTTTTGGCTGATGCTGCATAAGCTCATACATTTGCTTTCTTGCATCACATGCCACTACTACTACTACTACTTTTAATTCTGAATATTCTTATATTTATCAAACATGAATACTGAAACAAACCTTGTCACTACTGACATAACATAAAAGTATAAAATAAAACTCTATTAAAAATAGTGTATGGAAACTTATTAAGAATAGAAATAAAAATATATTTAAATAGATAGTAAAATTAATAAAATATGACGTAGCTGAGTTGTCGGGAGTGTGAGTGCAATATCGCATGCTCTCCGAGTGGACCGGGGTTCAAGACCGTGACTACCAAATACAATTAATGAATGTATTAATGATTTATTGTAAACTCTACTGACCTGGTTGTCATGCCGGAGTATAAACAACAAGTTTTTTTTTTTTTAAAGTGATAAGAACAAAAACAAAACACACATTAACCTAAAGCTTTCAGATTGACATGCCCCTTATCAACTCAGAAGATAAGTAGAATGGCATGCATCAATATATTTTTGCAGAGGTACAAAATATACGCATCCGCTGCAACAAATCAATGCAGATCATGAATGGTGGGAAAAAGGGGGAGAAACAAACCATCAGCTGCAAAATATACATTTGCCACATTATACTTTTATCACTTTTGGCATTTATCTGTATACATTTTTATATCTATTTTTAATAAGGTTTCATTTTTAAGTTTTATTTTATATTTTTTATGTTTCACCAGTAGTGACAAGATTTGTTTCATTGAGCTTATTCCCAAAAAAAAAGCCTTTTTTGCTAATATGCAAGAATATTTCTTGCATTACACAAAACATCACAAACTGTTTGTAACTATCATGTTTCATTAATTAAATTAAAAGGAAACAGAAAGAAAAAACAGTACTGAAAAATAAATTTATTTCCTGTAATTAAAATGGAATGAAAATGAGTTTTAGCATCAAGAACATACTGAACCCACTTCATTTGAAGTCCTTCAAAGTTAAACTGTTGCAGTTTAGTACTCTCAAATATCTACTTCTGTAATATACACATTTTCTGGTTTATGCTATCAAAAATAAGTCAAATTCCCTTTGTAGCTAAACAAACCAATCATGCAATGAAAGAGACTAATGATGGCAAATCCAAATTAATCTCTGCACTCAGTGAATATTAAAATAATTTCCGTGATAAAATGTGGTTGAAAACTGAAGTAAATAAGATTTTATATAAATACTATAATTTTTCATACTTATAAAATAATCTCTTAATAACAATATTTAAATTTGATTCATACCTTCCCAAGCTAAAGCTTTATTCCTTTGATATTCCATTATAAAAATTTCTACTTATCTTTAGCCACACATGATGAGACTGTATATACATATAACAGGTACTGCTGCAACCTTATCCCCTTCATCGTAACAGGTTAGTATAAAAATATTTATAATTCTTTACCTATAATAAGAATAAACATGACTTATAATTACCAGTACAATGGCAAAACAAAAAAAAAAAAAAGCAAACTATTTTACAATCTATCCATAATATCAAAAACACCCCTATACAACACAGTAAAATGAAAATGATATTCCTAGTGCCAAAAATTAAATTACATGCCATTTATTGGAATACATTTACTGCATTTACTGTAACATATACTTACATTTATTGAAATTATTATTATTAGCTATATGGTGCAAGGAAGCCTGAGGCTTATGCTGCACCAGCCAAAAAAAAAAAAAAAAAAAAAAAAAAAGAAAAATTCCCGAGTTACCCTGTCAGAGAGAGAGAGAGAGAGAGAGAGAGAGAGAGAGAGAGGAGAGAGAGAGAGAGAGAGAGAGAGAGAGAGAATCATAGGGGAATCATCAAAAAGGAGAAGAATGATGATATCCAGCTCAGACCCTGGGTGTGCCAAGCCCATATTCACCAGATGTGAGCCCCTAAATATAGTACTAGTTGTACCCGGCATAACATACACCATCTTTCTGTTGTGGCGTAAATAGTTTAATCTAGATTCTTCAGTCTTCACCATTCTTGTTTAACAGTGATATAATTCTACAGCAGTCACCTGTGGGATATATGCATATGTCTGTATTTGCAGATGGTTCCCTGTCTTCTCCAACAAATATTGCAGCAACCTCTGTTTTGGATGTAGGTGCATTATATCATGTCTTATCTAAGGCCGGGTCTTCTAAAAGTGTCATGTGCACATTCATTGCTGGATTGGCCTGGGTTATTTGATGCATTTGTTTATATGCCTCAGCAAATGGGTTAACTTGTCGCAGTATCTCATCCAATTGTTGCATTACTTCGGCCGTCACCCTTGGTTTGATTGTTTTTCAAGCTGTTTTGTTGTTGCTTCAGCAGAATTGAAAATATAAAGTTGTCCATATCCTGGCTTATTTACCTCATTTGGATATAGCGGTGAGACCATCTGGCCGGGTATTCTAAAACAGTGAGGACCATTTGAAACCTTTCCATCATGACAGCATTTAGTGTATTTATTTGATGTGTTTAACTCATGTCCCCAATATCTTGCATTGCAATACTCACAGTTGTAACACATATTTCCTATGTCATGCTCTTCCACATTAATTACAGCTTGTTGATTATATGCATCCAGTACTTCTATTTGATTAGTCCTGTAGCATTTCACTTGTATCCTCATTTCCAATCTTGCTTCTCTTTCTTCAATGTTTTCTGTCCATCTTCGTAGTAGTCATAGAGTCTCATTTCAGTCTCTTAGTTTATCAGATCTCTCCTCTAATATTTCATTAAAGGAGAGATCTAATAGACTAAGCATTTCTTCTACGTTTTTTCAAAGTTCTCACACACTGTTCAGTCATTTTTACACTTCTTAAAATTTAGAATGGTTTATTAAAATTGAAGACAGATAATTTAAATTCAAATCGAGGAAAGACCGATGTAGGATAGATGTGCAGAAATTTGCCTTTAGCCAGTGGGTAGTTGGTTGGTGGAACAGACTTCCATCCCTTGTTGTGGAAGTTGATAGCCTAAATAAATTTAAGGCTCAGCTGGACAGGTATTTCGAATGAACGGAGGGGTGAAATGGGAGTGGTTTTGTTTTTTTTTTTTGGCTGATGCTGCATAAGTTTGCTTTCTTGCATCATATGCCTCTACTAATGCTAATGCTAATAAACACATCGATAGCTATCAGGCATAGGTTGCCTTTCTTCAGTCAAAAAACATCAGTACAAAAATTAATAAAAATGCCCGGTGTGGTGGTCATGCAAGGTGAACCGCATGAACGGGTGCTGGCAACAATTAGCAGTTAGAAAATTTAGGCAGCATACCTAAGCGTTTAATATATATAGATAGTATTGTTCGGAAGAGATCAGGTCGTGCAATGCTGTGAATTCTTATTGCTGATACATAGCAGCAAGTCTATCCATAGTAATGAATATTAACTATATCACAGCACAACATGATCCATCTTCTTACCACACAAAGTATTAGCAGAGGCAGATTAAGCGGTAAGCAGACTAAGTGGCCGTGTAGGGCCCGGAATACTAAGGGGATTCGAGGAAAATTATGTTTTTTTGTATCCAATCAACCGTCCTATAACGCGGTATTATTTAAGCGTTTGAAGGGAATTTGAGTTTTGGTTGGATTCTAACTTTTAACTGGACATTAGGGGATGAAACTAGTATAGCATAAATAGGCAAAAATTAAGTAAATATATATTTTTTTAATTATACAAAAAAATCGACCCCTCCCAAAATAATAATTTGATTTCAATTTAAATACGATTTATGATATGCGGAAAGAGGGCTACATATAAAATAAAAATTTGAGGTTTGTAATTTTTTTTAGTTTAAAAGCAAATTGCCCTGACAGGCCACTATTTTTCATAATGAAATTTTTTTTGTAAAAAAAAACGATCATAATTCGGAAAAGGGGCCCCGAAACTTTTACCGCTTGGGGCCCTCACTTGGCTTGATCCGCCTCTGAGTATTAGCAGTGGGAAATAATGCAAGAAAGCAAGCTTATAAATCATCAGCCAAAAAAAAAAAAAAAAATCTCAAATCACCTATCCATCAACTCCAATAATTTTTCTAGTTCTTCATTCAATTTATTAAACATACCCACTCCTCAACAACAGATGGAAGTTTGTTCCAATAATCAACCATGCATTGGCTGATGGCAAACTTCTGCACATCTCTCCTGCAAACACCCTTCTTCAATTTTTATTTCGGTCCCCTCGTGTGTAGTCTGAGCAAGTGGAAGAATGCCACCAGCATTGAGTTTGCTCATTAGCATTAGTAAAAGCATATGATGCAAGAAAGCAAGCTTATGCAGCATCAGCCAAAAAAAAAAAAACTTCCACTTCACCCCTCCACTCATTTGAAATACCTGTCCAGCTGAGCCTTAAATTTATTTAGGCTATCAACTTCCACAACAAGGGATGGAAAGTCTGTTCCACCAACCAACTACCCACTGGCTAAAGGCAAATTTCCACACATCTATCCTACATCTGTCTTTCCTCAATTTGAATTTATGCCCTCTCAGGTGATTATTCTGAGCAAGAGGCAGGATCCCATCAGCATTGAGGGGATCCTGCTCAAACCATTCAATGCTTTATACACCTCTATCAGATCACCTTGCCAGTGCCTAGTCTCCAGACACTGTAATTTGCAAAACTTAAGCCTTTCTTCGTAAGAGCAACCCTTTGTTCAATTAACTAATCTTGTTGCCCTTCTCTGTACTCGTTCCAGCAGCTCTACATCCTTCTTGATGTGAGGCCTCCAGACCTGTATACAGTACTCAAGGTGTGGCCTGACCATTGCCTTATACAAGGGAATAATCACCTCCTTATCCCTGCTAGAAAAATTCCTGTATATCATTGATAAGACACAATGAGCTACTCTTGCAGCCCGTCTGCACTGCTCAGCGAACTTCATATCTACATGCACAATTACCCCCAGGTCCTTTTCATTCTCTACCACTGTCAGTGTAGTACCACAGAGTTGATACGTTGCTCTGGGGTTGCTGTTTCCCATATGTAGTACTTTACATTTGTCAATGTTAAACTTCATTTGCAGCCATTCAGCCCATCTGCTCAACCTTTCCAGATCCTGTTGCAGCAGCATAGCATCAGTAGTGTCCTAAACAACCCTGCCAACCATTGTATCGTCTGCAAACTTGGACATTCAGTTTGATATACCATCATCAATATTATTTATAAATACAGAAAACAATAATGGACCCAACACTGAACCCTGAGGGACTCCACTAATAACATTCGTCCACGATGAGCAGTGTCCATTGATTACCACTCTGTCTTCTCCCCCAACCACAACTTTATTCATAGCAGCAATTTGCCTCCAATGCCACACTGCTCCAATTTGTGCAGCAGTCTTCCACGTGCAACAGTATCAAAAGCCTTTCTAAGATCCAAGTATATAATATCAAAGTTATTCCCTGCATCCAGTTCTTTTGTGACTGCATCATAATATCCAATCAAATTGGTCGGGCAAGACTTCCCCTTAACAAAACCATGCTGTGTCCGAGCTATAACTGAAGTCTTGTCTAGATGATCCTGCAGTGCTTCTTTAACCAGTGCCTCCATTAATTTTCCTGGAACAAAAGTTAAACTCATAGGTCTATAATTACTTGTGTCAGCCTTTGATCGTCCTTTGTGAATTGGGGTCACATTCACACATCTCCAGTCTATGGGTACCTCCCTTGAGTCCAAGGAAGCTCTCATAATTATGGCTAACGGTTTGCTTACTTCCTTTTCTGTCTCCTTTAATATAACTGGATAGATCCCATCCACCCCAGGTGCCTTTCTTGTGTTTATCTTCAACAATTTCTCCTCCACTTTACTCTCAGTTATTACAAGATTATCTAGCTTACTGCCAGAGTTGAATACACCTCTGGCATTCCCCTCGCTGAATAACACCTCATGTGTGAATGTCGATGCAAAATATTCATTTAGTTTGTTAGCTACCTGAGCAGAATTATCAACAGTTGACGCATCGATATCAAGTGGACCAATCTGATTCATCCCCTTCCTTCTAGAGTTTACATAAGTAAAGAACTCTTTGCTGTTTTTCTTTGCATCCCTTGCCAAAGATTTCTCGTAATCTGCCTTCGCCTGCCTAACCTCCTTCGTAACTTGGTTACAGATGAACTTATATCTATCATAGGCTTCTGTGTCACGTGTTAATTTATATGTATACCATGCATTTTTCTTCTCTGCCATATGTCTTATTAGTTCATCTGACATCCATTTAGGCCTAAACCTTGAACAATATTTCTTAGTTGGTATGTAAAGCCTAGTAGCTTCAAAGATAAGTTCTTTGAATGCTTCCCATTTTGAATTTGCTGTTGGTAACATCATCAGTTGGTCCCACTGTATAGAATTTAAATACTGTCTCAGACCATCGTAGTCGCCTTTATGAAAGCAATAGCCCTTCCCTTTACCCCTGATGGTAGTTACCTCTTTGAGTAAATCCCACTTCAGCACACTATGATCACTGCTACCTAGTGGCTCCTCTATCTGCAGATTCTTAATGCATGAAGAAACACTACTGATAATCAAATCAAGAGGAATATTATTCCCTCTAGTTGCCTCCCAAACATGCTGATGTAGAAAACAATCATCCAATAAATCCATAAAAGCCTTGCCAGTGTGTGAGAGACCAACCCACCAATTCCAGTCAATATCTGGGAAATTAAAATCCCCCATTATAAGACTCTCTGATTTACTGGCCCACTATTTCCCTGTACAGTTTCTTATTATACTCATCAGAGTTATTAGGCCTATAGCACACTCCTACTCTCAATTTTGATCTCCCAATGCATATGTCACACCAAACTGACTCGACACTGCACTGTCCAGCGATGTCAACTGGCTTCACTTTCTTGGATTTTATGTGTTTCTTAACTAATAGCATAACCCCTCCTCCCTTCCTATCCTGTCTATCTTTCTGTAGACGTTGTACTCCCCAAATTCCAGTTCTGCATTCCTTATATCTGTGTGACACCGCGTCTCTGATATCCCAACAATATCCGCCTTTGATGCTTTGAGCAATACTTCAAATTCATCAAATTTATTTACCAAACTCCTAGCATTGGTGTACACGCAAGTATACATGCACCTGTTTCTGTTCTTAGCTAACCTAACACAACCCATGTGTTTACTAGTACCGCAATGACTCCCAGCAGTCTCTGAAATATAACCTGCATCTTGTTTGCCAGGCTTCTGCTTGTTCCAATAGAAGCAGTGCAAGAATCACTTTCACCTCTGCCAGTGGCTACTGTTAATCTATTAGTCCTTGTATCCCCCCAAGCTAGCAGTTTTCCGACCCACCTAACACTGCCTCGATAGCATCAGCAAATATTCTTGCATCCTTTCTATTTAAGTGTATCCCCTCCCTGTAGAAGCAGTCCCTTCTGTTAACAAGTACAGGCCAAGCTGAAAAAAATTCTACCCCTTGAGCCTTGCACAATCTTTCCAGGGCCGAATTGATCGACAAGGCTCTCATCATATACTTCCCCCTATTGTGTCTGGGCAGAATTGCAGACACTTTCAAATTCAACCCTAATTCACGGCTTTTTTTCAACAGTGACCTGTACTTGTTAAGTAATTCTGCCAGTCTCCTACTCTTAATATCATTAGTGCCAACGTTTCATTCAAAGCCTTAAACATCTCAATTAGATCACCTTGCAAGTGCCTAATCTCTGCAAAAAAGGAGGAGACTAGCGTTAATCTTCCCCTCTCTTGGTAAGACTACCCTTTTGTTCCCTTCACCAATCTTGTTGCCCGTCTCTTCACCTGTTCCAGCAGATCGTACATCTGTTCTAAAATGAGGTCTTCAGACCTGTATGCAGTACTCAAGATGTGGCCTAACCATTGCCATGTACAATGGTATAATCATCTCCCTAACCTTGCTAACAAAGTTCCTGTATATCATTGACAAAACCTCATGAGCAGTCCTGGCAGCCTGTCTGCACTGGTCAGAGAACTTCATTCAGAGAAAGAGCCAGGCATCAACCATGGATCTGCCTATATCGCCATCCATCCCAGGCAACAATCAGTACTTGATCAACAGGTAACATCTATCTCTAATTTCTAACTGTCCCTCCTGCAAACAATGCACTTTTCATTCCCAGGTGGTGAGTGCAGGTTACCCTTTTGAAAAGGAAAGGGATTAAAGGAATATACAGGTGATTCAAGTGGAAAAACTGCCACTGCAGGGAGGTCCAAAGAATCAAGTGGGGCTTGATGATATGATTTGGTATGTTTGTTAAAAGGTGAAGGGGGAAAATTTGTAATTGCCTCTGCACAACACCCTTGAGATGTTACACATAAGGTAATTATACAGTCAGAGTGAAATTAAAGGAACTTAAAATGAGATTTTTAATCCTGCAACGATCCTTCCTCGATTTAAATTTATGCACCTCATGTGTGTTGTCTGAGCAAGAATAAGGAAGTCATCAACATTTAGCTTACTTTGCATACCGACTGCTTTTAGTGCTAAGTGCACACTAGTGCCTTCCCCTTCTTTTTTTTTTTTTCAGAGAAAATGTGTGATTAGCTTATAAATCATCAGCCAAAAATGTGCCTCAAGTCTAAAAGGCAAAAAATCAAAATGTATATATGGTGATAGCTCATTATTATAACTATGGCTTATAATGAGAAATCCAATATAATGAGCATTATTAATGCACTGACAGTTTAATAATGTTATGCACTATCAGTTTAATAATGTTAAATGAGAGGAAAAATGAACAGTTTGACTAGTAATAGATCTCTGTCTGATGGTGAAATTTGACACCTGCTGGAAGAATCCTTTCTAAATAATAATGGTGATAAAAGATTATCTTCTAATGCTAAATGTTCTGCTGATGAAGATCCTCAAATTGATATTATCATCACTCTTCTTCAGTGGAAGATAGTAGCAGCAAAGAAGAGATGCATACATTCCAGCTGCCCAATCCAACTACAAAGACACTCTTGAAAGTGATTGGAAAGTGCACAGAATCTGTACTTGATTCAAGGTCTTTGCAACAGATGCTATATTATGGTGCAATACAAATGTAAAAATAAAAGAATGAAAAACTGATACAAGACACCTTATCTTTTCTATACAAAAGGAACTGACATAACTGAACTGAAAGCAGTTATAAGTTTAATGTACTTCTCAGAAATCATGCAACCTGGTAGGGAAGATGTCCTAGTCTGTTCTGCTTCAGATGGCACATGAAAAAATATTTTTTATGTCGCGATAAGTGCTGAGATGTGAATATGTGTCTACTATAGTGCAGCATAGGCAATTAGTCAAATTTGAGAATTCATCACACACACAAACTACAGATCCCATAGGGATTTAAGTCTCGGTAGTTGTTTCAACCATATTTGTTTACTGCTTCTTTCTTTTCCTTTTCAGGGTTTTTTTCTTTCATATCATTCCAAACACTAAGTAATCAAGTTTGTTGTGATCAAACAAAATTTATGTGGAAGTTTTCAAACATTTTTCTAATTTTAACTTTACATCTACGTAGGTTTATCAAAATATTACAAAAATATGTTTTAAGATGATTTACATAAACTTGGCATAACATATGTATACTACACTCTACTGTTATGCCAAATATATAATTTATAAAATAAACTGTGTTTCTGATATACTACCTGGGGGGTCTGAGAGATACTACCTGCAAAATTAAAAGCCCCAGAGGACCAGATGACAGTGATGTGAAATCTGGCACTGTTTTGGCTGTACTATAAGATTAGTTTTATACCTAATACAGCACATTAGATTACATACAGATTTCTTCCCAGATATTCATCAGAGAGAGATTGACAGAGATGTGTTTTATTTTAGAATTCACGTGCAACCTGGGAAACAAGTTAACTATTAGTTGACTTGTTCCCCACACTGAGCACAAGATAAGCTGAACATCTGTAAGGTTATAAGAGATACTCAAAGGGCAAATACAGTGAGGCCTCTTTGAACAGGGAGAGCCTCTACCCATTCAAAGGGTGCCTGCCACATTTTTAAAATTCAGTCTTGCTATCTCAGAAACTGCATACCCACTCAGTGCTGGCTGCAACATTTGTTATTGACTTAGGCTAGCAAAACCTCACAATATTCACAGGGCATTATATAAAAAACACTGTTCGCTTTTTTTGACAGCCAATTGTTAGAAAAGGAAAAAAAACAAAAAAAACAAAAAACAAATAAGTAGAATACTGAGTAAGTCTAAACACAACCATCCACCTTATTAAAATGAAAACAAGGTGTCGAAGTTTATGGCTTCTAAAACTAAAGTGAAATAAGACAAAATATTTCACTTTAGCCTATTTTTTCAAAGTTATCATTAAAATATTCTTGACTTTACTGCTATCAGCTCATCTCCTTTCTATTATCCGCATCCCCCTCTCCACCACATACACACACATTTAACAAAAGGCTAACACCAGGTAAGGTGGTAGATGACTCTCATCAACCGGTGCAATACCACCACTTTGCTTATTGGAGGCTTGAAGTGGTGAAACCCATGTTTAGTCTCTAGAGCAAAGTTTCCGGCATATCCCCCCCCCCATACTTCTCCTTCAACCCATGCACGGTACTAAGTACTATAGGTTTTGATACCTTTCGTGCTTGGGGTTTTCATAAAAAAAAAAACCCCAGTTCTTGGAAAACAGAAAAAAATTATCATTAAACTACAGTTAGGCTTTATATTTACTTTGCACATTGGTTTCCATAAATGAACATGTCAAAAAAATATATATACTACATAATTTTCCTTTGAAATTTTAGTATATCAAGCAGCCAGATGTGCACAGGGAGAAGATGCATAAGCATAATTGTACCTAATTTTCTCTAGATCAAAAATTTTGTCTGGGTCAATGCACTGGCTCTGAATCCTCAGCCCTCACCAAAATCTCCCAGAAGAAAAATCTTAGGTATGTCCCTGCAAGCAGTTTTGTACAAACCTATAAAGAATTTACTATTATTTAATTAATATTATGTAGTTACCATCATTATTTTGTAAGAATTAATTTATTAATACTTATCTATATGTCTAGCTAAATTACCTACAACTGTTCAGCAGTCCACATTTTTTTTTTTTTTTTTAAATCGGTCACATGTTATCTCCTAAAAATTTTTGCAATCGTTAATTACTATACAATTAGCAGAGATTTAAATAAAATACCATTTTAGCGAATTGTTATTTGGGAGTACGTTCCATTTAAAATGATGAGAATATCTTGTTTGCACACTTATTTATTATAAAGCAAAAGGAAAAGGAACTGATGAAAGATCCAAAATTCAAATTCCAGCTATTTCATTTAGTCAAAAAGCGACATAGTCATCATAAGCATGTATTGTGCATTTAAATGAAAAAAGTTCATTTAAAAAACATTCAAGTCGAACCCAACATTAAAGCTACCAATAATATCGATCTGTGGTTGGTCAGCAGACAATCAACAGCAACTTTATATGCAAGCGGGCAATTTCTAAGCGCAATTTTTAAGAGTCCTACTGGTTATTACTTTTTTTCCCCTACTATTTTGCAATAGTAGGGGGAAAGTTGTATAAATATCAATGGTTAACATTTTATCTCATTCAAAAACAAATACAGTATACAGGGCATACGTTATTTTAAAAATGTAAATAGTAAAATTGGGCAATGAAATATAAGATTTTGAAAGAGAAGAGGGTAGGAAGGAAAGGGGGCAAGTCTCTACAGATTAAGCTACCGACAAGAATAAAGCAGCCTCCTAATGAAATTCCCAGGGAAAGCTTCAATCCTCTGCTCATTCCTTATCAAACGGTATCAAAACCGAAACTACATCTGTTTAACCTACAATAACCGTGGCAGAAATGGGACTATTTTAGCTTATTAAGGGAAACTGAAAAGTGGGATTTTAAGCAAAAATGAACATCTCCATTCCAACCACGGTGAGAAAGAATGATATTCCGATATTACTGCTGGGTGACTACATTTGTAAGATCAACATCTCTTCAGTGTATATTTAATCCTATTCTAAAACAAAACTAAGCAACATAAAAGCACATTTTTGGGTATTCCGATATCATACGTTCAGTTTTATTCGTTTTATGGCATAGAGTGAAATATTTCTTTACTCTGTAAAATGAGGAGCGATTCGCCGTTTACATAAACAACTGAACGTTGCGTGAAATAATCACATAGCTTCTAACCGTTCGTCAAAGAACAGTTAAAAAAAAACAAACAAAACACTTCAGCGACATGAAGACTAGAGGAAGAAGAGTTAAGTATTTTATGTAAACAAACCTAAATTCCAAGAACTCAAGCATCGTGACGCACGGATGTCAACACTGCACAAATATTCAAACTGACTCCACATTGACTGGGTTTCGGAAAAGGCGGAATGAGAAATTGAAATATTAATTAGAAATTGAAAATATTTGTACGTGCATTTGTTATCATTGAAGATATCTGCTAATTATATAATACGGCTAATTACATAAACTAAATTCGTTTTATCTAACCAGATTCGGAAATAATAAAAATAACAAATTTCGGTAAAATGGCATTATTTTCGTTAAGGAATGGTTCTAAAGTAAAATGTATTAGGAATGAAAATCTATGTGGGATTTTTTTTTTTTTTTCATAATATACTAATGTTCATTATATTGTTTGGTGTATTTTACGTTCTATACCTTCATTGCAGCCACAATGATGTAAAAATAATGTCAGTAAGTAAACGAATATTAGCTTCCTGGTCAGCTTTCCACATAGCAGCGAACTTTGGATTGTCTTATCATGACACCTCCCCTTTATTCACCACTGCCATGCAAGCGTTCAGTGTTTTTGAATTTATAATGGTAAGCATGTGCCACTATAAACTGTAAAATCCTTATAAACTGCTTACGATTAAAAAAAAAAACAAACAAACCCGAAAGTCCGTTTTTGCAAAAATCATACCAGTTTTTCCTAAGTCAGAATAAAGCGCCAATTTCGTAATAAGTCGTATTATTGCAATGCAATGATTACATAAACTCAGGGGCGTTCCTAGGGTATGTGGCATGGGTGCCAATTTAAATTTGGCGTTCCATTTAAAATTTTCTTCATATGTGTATGTAAGTTTCAGGTTTTCAGGTGCCCCTTGAACGTTGGTGACCGGATGCAGTGCACACCTTCACCCACGGGATGGCCCGCCCCTACATAAACTAACTATATTATTGCAATGGAATAATACAGTCTATATCGAAAAGTTCTCCATATTGTGCATATTAATGCACAATATGGAGAAAAGGTTAAATATGGGTAAATCTACAGTTATGATAAATGAAATGAACTACAGTATATGACGAAAAACAATCAACCACATAGTGTTAAAAAAAAAAAAGAAGAAAAAAAAAAAAGCAGCTAAATCAAAAACTCAATCAAGGCCACCTACGTCTGGAAATATTTTCTAATATGTTCCGATAAGAACCGGCCAAAATTCGCCTGCATTCATTCTACAGAGCAGCTGCCAGAGCTAGTTTGTTTTGGTGGTCCAATTCGTCCACAGGTTTTTAGTAGGATTTAGGTGGGGGCTCTAAGCCAGCCCATTTGACTATTGATGTATGAGCTAGAGCCAATGACAGAGGTTCGACTAGCCGCTTTGTCTTCAAACCAGTAGTAGTAGTGAAGGTTAAAGGCAATGGTAAACTGCAAGATGGAAGTCTCCTCAACAATTCATGTTGATGGAGACGGACCATAATCTGTCACGCTAGTCCAGTGCCAGTTGGCAGATCTACCGTATTTAGCAGTCAGGGGATTTAACTCAGGTAAAATTGAATTTGAAAGTGTCTGCAATTCTGCCCAGACACGGTAGGAGGGAGTATATGATGAGAGCCCTGACGATCAATTCAGCCCTGGAAATATTGTGCAAGGCTCAAGGGGTAGAATTTTTTTCTGGAAAATAAGATGCAGGATATTTCAGAGACTGCTAGGAATCATTGGGGTACAAGTAAACACATGGGTTGGGTTAGGGTAGCTAAGAAAAAGAACAGGTGCATATATACTTGCGTGTACAGAAAATGCCAGGAGTTCAGTAAATAAATGTGATGAATTTGAGGTATTGCTCAAAACATCAAAGGCAGATATTGTGGGGATTTCAGAGACGTGGTGTCACACAGATATAAGGAATGCAGAACTGGAATTTGGGGAGTACAATGTCTACAAAAAGGATAGACAGGATAGGAAGGGAGGAGGGGTTATGCTATTAGTTAAGAAATACATAAAATCCAAGGAAGTGAAGCCAGTCGACATTGCTGGACAGTGCAGTGTCGAGTCAGTTTGGTGTGACATAAGCACTGGGAGACCAAAATTGAGAGTAGGAGTGTGCTATAGGCCTAATGACTCTGATGAGTATAATAAGAAACTGTACAGGGAAATAGAGTGGGCCAGTAAATCAGAGAGTCTTATAATGCGGGATTTTAATTTCCCAGATATTGACTGGAAGTTGGGGGCTGGTCGCTCACACACTAGCAAGGCTTTTGTGGATTTATTGTATGATTGTTTTCTACATCAGCATGTTCAGAATCTGCAGACAACCACTAGGTGGCAGTGATCACAGTGTGCTGAAGTGGGGTTTACTCAAAGAGGTAACTACCATCAGGGGTAAAGGGAAGAGTTATTGCTTTCGTAAAGGCGACTATGATGGTCTGAGACAGTATTTAAATTCTATACAGTGGGACCAACTGAAGATGTTACCAACAGCAAATTCAAAATGGGAAGCATTCAAAGAACTTACCTTGGAAGCTACTAGGCTTTACATACCAACTAAGAAATATTGTTCAAGGTTTAGGCCTAAGTGGATGTCAGATGAACTAATGAGACATATGGCAGAGAAGAAAAATGCATGGGATACATACAAATTAACACGTGACACAGAAGCCTATGATAGATACAAGTTGATCTGTAACCAAGTTACAAAGGAGGTTAGGCAGGAAAAGGCTGATTATGAGAAATCTTTGGCAAGGGATGCAAAGAAAAACAGCAAAGAGTTCTTTACTTATGTAAACTCTAGAAGGAAGGGGATGAATCAGATTGGTCCACTTGATATCGATTGGTCAACTGTTGATGATCCTGCTCAGGTAGCTAACAAACTAAATGAATATTTTGCATCGACATTCACACATGAGGAGTTATTCAGCGAGGTGAATGCCAGAGGTGTATTAAACTCTGGCAGTAAGCTAGAGAATCTTGTAATAACTGAGAGTAAAGTGGAGGAGAAATTGTTGAAGATAAATAGAAGAAAGGCACCTGGGGTGGATGGGATCTATCCAGTTATCTTAAAGGAAGCAGCAAAGGAAGTAAGCAAACCCTTAGCCATAATTATGAGAGCTTCGTTGGACTCAGGGGAAGTACCCATGGACTGGAGATGTGCAAATGTGACCCCAATTCACAAAGGAGGATCAAAGTGCGACAAAAGTAATTATAGACCTGTTAGTTTAACTTCTGTTCCCGGATAATTAATGGAGGCACTGGTTAAAGAAGCTGTGGGGGGGGGAAAAGTTTTTGATTTTTGTGTATATATATTTTATATTTATATTATATATTATTTTATATTATTCGCATATATATCCCCCTTTTTTTTTATATATTATCCCCACTTGCAATCTGACTATACTTTACAGAAAATTTCCAAGTTCTAGGGGAAAATCTCCTTGAGGTGTTTAATTCCCTTTGGATAGGCTTTTTTTCTCAGAATAACAAAGAGACACACAAATGTTGTATAATAAAAATACAGTTTATTGGACACTTTTACATAGATATATCAAACAAAAGAAATTTATTAAACTCATGACCAAATAGATTTAATTTCATCTTCTTATAACAAAAATGTATATGAGCAATGTATTTTGCCTATTGAGTAAACTCAAGGAGGGCTATTTCCTTTACATAAATCATAATCAACTATCTCCTCTTTTTAACTAACAAAATGTTTCTATTTCCTTACTCCTGAGTTCAATTGTCTTTCAAAGAATCTATTAACATTCTCTTTTCATTACAAAACAATTCCTACTCCAAATTGATAAGCTCCGATACTCTTAATTTCAGTATAAATCATTACTCTGTTTTCTAACAGATTATAGCCTACAACCTTCTCTAATCTAGGTAATTATTACTATCAAATTTCTACAATTAACTACTTGCACATTCGGGGGTTACTGACATCCGTCTATCCCCTTCCAAAATTCATACTTAGTCATTCACTTATTTAACCAAATATTAACAAGTATCAATCACTTCAAAAATTTTATATCTATTCCCTTCCAAAATTTATTTATATATATTGACTTGCCCTGGGTAATGTCCTTCAGTTCATAACATTCACTAACTTATTCATTACAATATAGTACTACATATGTGTTCAATCAAAAGTTCTGATAAATTGGTTATCAAGTGTCTATAATCGATGTGATGGTGAGAATACTTAAACAAACTAATCACTTACTGACATAACTTGGCAGACTTCACGGTACATCCTTCTCTAAGCGAGTAGGGGATCCTTTCTATCTGGGTCTCATCTCACAATCACTGGGGGCGCGTTCGACATAAGATGCTGGATTCCTTCCTGGGTACCTTTGTATTTCTTTATGGACGCATTAATTTCATCTGATCAGAATGGCTGTACTCTTTTTGTCCGGCTTCGGATTTCATCAGCTCCAGCGTACTTGCTCTCAGAATATCAGGCAATCTCGTTCCTTCATAATGGAGTTGACTCCTTCTCATCTACTTTAAGGATTTTGAAAAATTTTCCCTCTTTTCTATGGCACGTGTTCATCTCTCACTTCGAAACTCAGTCTACTTTTGACTGACTGTCTGACCGACTTCTGCACCTCAACTTCATCTTTCCACTTACTCGACTGCCTCTCTCACTAACTTATTAGATTAACGACTTAACTGTTCACTTAAAGCTTATCTCCCCCTCATACTGACTACACATTAAAACTTAGCCACTTTTCTCCACCGGCTACTCTATCTAAAAGAACTCATTCCTTTCTTTTCTTCTCCAACTCTCATCTTACTGCCCCACTCACTGACACTGACCCACTCTCATCTTACTGCCCAACTCACTGACACTCTCTCACTCCTCTTTCTGTCCGTCTCCATCCACAATTTTTCTTCCGAGTTTGTCACGCCTTCCTACAGTGGTTCTACCAATCTCCTCCTTCCTATATTCATTTTTATCCTTTCATTTGTTGGCAGGTCAGCCAGCCCTGTGGCACGTGATTCACAATACCCCTCTCCTTTTTTATTTCCTACCTGTTAACATCCGTTGAGCTCTTTCATGTAGGCCGAATGTATCAAAACAACTCCTCCTGTGTCATCACAGCTTGTCTCAAAAGCACTTCAGACAAACCACAAATGTGTCACTGGAGACCATCGCGTCTATTTTTAGAGGCTTGTGTGTGCGTTTTGCCGAATGCGTTTCCGGTGTGTGACTCCCCATAACTATAAGTGGTTTGTTGCGCCGTACCTCCTGCTGGGCTTGCTATAGTATTTTCCGTCAGTTTTCTGTTTTAACGGATGTAAAGCTAATTTTCTGTTTTTCGTTCCTCCTACCTTTTAAGTTTTACAATCCTTACTGGATAAGTCTTGTTTATTGAAACTGACGCTATTAACATTTCTCCCAACGGCAAGAATCCAAAAAGGAAAACTAACTTCAGAAGTCAAAAAAAATATTTTATTTTTGTAAGATTTTCAGATCTTACAAAGCACTGCAGGATCATCCAGACAAGACTTCAGTTATAGCTCAGACACAGCATGGTTTTGTTAAAGGGAAGTCTTGCTTGACCAATTTGATTGGATACTATGATGCAGTCACAAAAGAACTGGATGCAGGGAATAACTTTGATATTATATACTTGGATATTAGAAAGGCTTTTGATACTGTTGCACATGGAAGACTGCTGCACAAATTGGAGCAGTGTGGTTGGAGGCAAATTGCTGCTATGGTTAAAGGGGTGGTTGAGGGGGGAAGAAGACAGAGAGTGGTAATCAATGGACACTGCTCATCATCGACTAATGTTATTAGTGGAGTCCCTCAGGGTTCAGTATTGGGTCCATTATTGTTTTCTGTATTTATAAATGATATTGATGATGGTATATCAAGCTTAATGTCCAAGTTTGCAGACGATACAAAGGTTGGCAGGGTTGTCAAGGACACTACTGACACTATGCTACTGCAATAGGATCTGGAAAGGTTGAGCAGATGGTCTGAGAGGTGGCAAATGAAGTTTAACATTGACAAATGTAAAGTACTACATATGGGAAACAGCAACCCCAGAGCAACGTATCAACTGTGTGGTAGTACACTGACAGTGGTAGAGAATGAAAGGGGCCTGGGGGTGGTTGTGCAGGCAGATATGAAGTTTTCTGAGCAGTGCAGACGGGCTGCAAGAATAGCTCATGGTGTATTGTCGATGATATATAGGAATTTTTCTAGCAGCGATAAGGAGGTGATTATTCCCTTGTATAAGGCAATGGTCAGGCCACACCTAGAGTACTGTATACAGGTCTGGAGGCCTCATTTCAAGAAGGATGTAGAGATGCTGGAACGAGTACAGAGAAGGGCAACAAGATTAGTGAATGGAACAAAGGGGTGCTCTTACGAAGAAAGGCTTAAGTTTTGCCAATTACAGTGTCTGGAGACTAGGCACCGGCGAGGTGATCTGATAGAGGTGTATAAAGCCTTGAATTGTTTGAGCATACTCAATGCTGATGGGATTCTTTCTCTTGCTCAGAATAATCACCTGAGAGGGCATAAATTCAAATTGAGGAAAGACGGATGTAGGATAGACGTGAGGAAATTTGCCTTTAGCCAGCGGGTGGTTGGTTGGTGGAACAGAATTCTATCCCTTGTCGTGGTAGTTGATAGCCTAAATAAATTTAAGGCTCAGCTGGACAGATATTTCGAACGAACAGAGGGGTGAAGTGGAAGTGGTTATTTTTTATTTATTTTATTTTATTTTATTTTATTTTTTTTTTTTTTTTGGCTGATGCTGCATAAGCTTGCTTTCTTGCATCAAATGCCTCTACTAATGCTAAAAGAGCGTGTGCTACTGCTTTCTCACTGCTGACCACTCGGCTACGGAGAGGCCAGCCTACAGAGTAGTAGTAGTAATGGCAAATGATGCCAGAAATCAGCTTATACAAGATGTTTCAAAAGTGTTGGTAAATAACTTAAAGGTGAACTGTACAGAATACAATATGCAAAAAAAGCCTAGTAAACATGGGTCCTTAAGTGGATCATTTTCGAGATATTGCACATTTCTAGTTGAGATCCACCACTGACTTGTTTGTTTAGGTTAGGTTATGATCATTCTCTCTCTCCCTGTCCCCTCTCTTAGTGCTCTGAGACGTAGCAGGCATACTAGTACTTGTCAAAGGATAGTCAATATGGAAAGAGGTTACAGCAACGAAGAGTATGCGGACATGCACTTCATGTATAGTAAAGCCAACGGCAGTGCACTCGAGGCTGCACGTTTGTACCAAGAAGCATTTCCCCGCTGAAGGCAGCTCAACAGGCGTACATTCATCAGGGTACATCAACGCCTTAGAGGACATGGGCGCTTCGCACATGGAGTACGAGCAGGTAGGCCCAGAAGCATAACATCTGAAGTTGAAGAAAGGGTGTTAGAAAGAACATCCTCTAACATGTAACATCTGTAAAATCCTGTGGTGTTGAAACCAAAAATTAAAAATGTATTATCTTATGTTTAATAAAACTACCCTTAGCCAAGGATTCACAGCTTTTTGCTAAACTGTGCTCCCATAGTCAGTGGCAGATCTTAAGAGAAAATGTGCATTGGCTCGAAAACAGTTCATTTGCGGCCATATGTACAAACTAAAATAAGAAAAAATGTTCACTGGAACATTTTTTCTTATTTTAGTTTGTACTTTTCACCAAGCTTAGATTTAAAATTAAGTCTAAAATTAAGAATAACTTTCACTGGGTCATTGAAACCCTGCCAACATTAGGAAAATTCTATTAAATACTGGTAATAGTGTATATATTGAATGGGCATCACATGGAGTAAAGGATTTTATTATAGCATCACGATGCTTTAAATGCCTCGGTTACGGGCACTCTGCACGTAATTGCCATCAACCTGAATATACTTGTGAGCATTGTGGCAATCAGGGGCACCAGATTGAGTCTTGTTCTGACAAGGCTTCTTTTCCAACTTGTCCCAACTGTAAAATACGCAAGAAGAAAGCAGATCATTCCGACCGTGACAACAGCTGTCCTGAGTATATTCGCGCGCAAGAGGTGACCAAGTCTCATACTAATTACATTTAGTCGAAATTATAAATCATAACATTAGCGAACCAATTAAAGTTTCACAATTGAACTGTCAAAGGTCGATCGCGGTCTCTTAATGACTGAACTAGAATAATCTCTGACTATGATATCCCAATCTTAGCCATTCAGGAAGTGTATTCATATAAAGGAGTTATAAAGGGATTACCATTATCATCAAAAATTGTACAATCTAATACTGAAACTACTGGAAGTGGCAGGAACGCTGTGGCCAGGGTTTGGGCAGCCGTGGTTATAGTTGATCCAGGCATAATTGTCACAAAGATAACAAGCTTGTGCTCCACACATTCTGCCTGTGCCTGTCTGGAGGGTACGTTTGGGCAGGTTTATTTTGTTTCATTGTATTTTCAATGCTCTCAACAACATCAACAAGCCTTACCTAAATTACGTAGAGGATATTCTCTACAGATTGGCGAGTAGAAGAATTATTATGTGTATGGATGCAAATGCTGCATCTACATTATGGAACAGTCATTTACAGATCAAAAAGGCGAGTTATGAGTTATTAGAGGAGTTAATCCTAACTAAGAACTCACATCTTTGGAACACTGTAGGGCCCCCCCCCTACTTTTGTTTCAGCATCTGGTCAATCTTTCATAGATATCACGGGGTCCAACTCTACATTTGGACAAAACATAAGAAACTGGCAAGTTAGAACTACATGGTCAGCAAGTGACCATAACCCTATAACGTTTGAAGTTGTTATGGATTCAGGCAAGAAGGAACTCATACGATTTTCCAAGGTACAGGACTCAGGGTGCAAACTGGGAAACTTTTGAGAACAGGCTGTGTGTAGAAGCCACAGCTGATAACATCGAGAGAATTGGGCAACTGCCGGCGATGGAGCAGGTGGAAGTCGTAAATGACCTAATAAGGTTGGTCTGTGATGCCTCTCTCTTACAAAGAAAAAGAGAAAACAGAATCATGTGCCCTGGTGGTCTCAGGATCTCACAAATCTGAGAAACGAATTGAAAACTGCTCGGCGTAACTACCAGCGTGCCAAGAGAAATAATAGGGCAAGGTTTGAGGTGGACCGTCTGGGTGACCTTTACAAGCTGGCCAGGTGGACCTACTTTAATCAAATTATAGAGAAAAGAAGAATGCATGGGAACAACTGGTTAAATCGACACTAAAGGATGAACTGTGGGGACTTGCTTACAAACTTGTACCCTGGTGAGATCATTTCGTCTATCTGACTGATGGGCAAGAGACTCTTTCCTGGACAGAGTCGATGAATGGAATATTGGATGGCATTATTTGCCAAGACATTTGTATACCAGAGAGTACGGAACAAACAAATTTAAGGATGGAGCACTTGATGTATTCTGGATTAACTGATGAGAACCTGTTTACTAATCTTGAAATCGGCACAGCTATTGATTCTTTGAAGGATAACAAATGTCCAGGCTTAGATTTACTTGAAGTTGCAATATTAAAAAGAATCTGGACAATCAAACCACAACTAATTGTTAATCTTCTTAATTCCTGTTTGGCTGATGGGCTTTTTCCAACTCCCTGGAAGCAAGCCAATCTTAAAATTCTGGTTAAAAATCCTAACAAACCCCTCCATGTTCCTACCACCTATCGTCCTATTGCATTACTACCAGTGCTAGGCAAGGTTTTAGAAAAGATTATTGTAACTAGATTTATGAAATATTATAAGGCTAAAAATTTACAAGTAAACACTCAATTTGGCTTTACAAAAGGCTCTTCAACTGTTGATGCTATAAAGTTTTTAATAGATTCGGTGTCAAATGCGAATTCCAAGTATGTCCACGGCCTGTTTGTGGACTTCAAAGGGGCCTTTGACACCTTATGGTGGCAAATCGTCCTTGCGAGGTTCCGGGAGGCCGAGTTGTCTGCTCCCCTTTATCGTCTAGTTTCTGATTATTTCCATGGTCGTAGCCTTGTGGTGTATTCTTGTGTCTGTTCGATTATTCGTGCTGTTACTCGGGGTTGCCCTCAGGGATCAGTCCTAGGACCGGTCGGCTGGAATGTGGTTCTTGATGGGTGGCTCGGGGTACAGCGCGACAAAATTTTGAATGCGGCATATACAGACGATTTGACCATATTGGTTTTTGGAGAGTCTCGTACGGAAATTGAAGAACATGCGAACGAAATCTTGGGAGACCTTGGTGGTTGGTGTAGATTTCTATTGACAAAACTAAACAAATGCTTTTGAAAGGTTATTTGAACCTGAGTAGACCCCCCCCCCCAATGTAAAAATTAATAATCAATCCATTAAAATTGTAAGAACTTATAAATATCTTGGAATAACGATGGACAATAGATTTAGTTTTGTAGCCCATGCAAAAAATGTGCTGAACAAAATAAAAGTCTTAACTGGTAAAATCATTAAAATAACTAAAAATGTCTGGGGAATTAAACCCGCAACTTTAAAGTTATACTACGAGTGTATTTTTATACCAATAATTTGTTATGCTGCAAGTGCATGGGGTTATCGTATTAACAACTGTTTAGTCTTGAAGTATTTGACTCAAGCACAACGTTTCTTTCTTCTTGCAATCACAAGAAATTGCAGAACAATGTCGACAATGGCACTCCAAGTATTGAGTGGAAAACTTCCTATTCAATATGAAGTTATGTACCACTACTTACAATATTATCGTCGGAAAGCTCTGCTTGAAAGGGTGAGTAACCAAGGATGATAATTGTAGAATTAGAAGAGAGTTTGTTAATAGTTGGCAATTAACTCGGTCCAATGCAGAAGTTGGTAGAGTTACTTTTAGTTACCTTCCTAACATATCAGAATTTACCAAGGAACGGTTGGCCTGGTTTTGCCTAGGTCTGAATGTATCTTTTCTTCTAACAGGGCATAGCAGCTTGAACTCCAAATTGTTCACTCTGGGGTTGGCTGCCTCTCCATTATGTAAGTGTGGTGCTCCTGAGACCATGGAGCATTTAATATTTAACTGCTATCTCTATATAGACTTAAGAAATAATCTACAGCTTCTTACAGAAGTGTACAACGAAGATGACCTACCATATTTCGTCAATGATAAAGAAAATTTCCTAACTTTTGTAATTTTGCAGATAAATTGTTTGCACGTAGGAAGACACTAATTGGAATTGATCTGTAAAGAGTAATGCCAAGTAATCCAGAGTTTGTGTTCAAAGTCAAGAAATATTATGCTTTTTTGTCCATTAACTATGTTTTCTGTAAATAAGTCCTTAGTTTTCTTTTCTTAAGTAAATATGTTGGTTCCACGATGGTAATGATGTTGTGTTTTGTAGATTATTTGTTATAAATATAAAATTGGATTTAGTAGAATTAACAGAGAGGTTGTCTGTTGGTTGTGTTAGTGGTTCTTGAGCCGAGTGTGGTTTTTGTCAAGATGTGACTTGTAAAGACTATCAGCATATTAATAGCGATTTTCTGTACAGAGGAAAATTTGGCTATGCATGTTGTAAATATGATATTGAATTGTAAAACGCTGACAGGGTGCTACCTATGTTTATACATGGATAGCGCCCTGCCATTTGCTTTCTGAGTTTAATGCTGAAATCTTGTAGTGTCGGATCAGATAATCATACCATCAGCAAAAAAAAAAAAAAGAAGTTATTAAGAGGCAAAGTGGTTGAGTCCTGTACAATGACTGAACAAGTGTGTCTGGTTGCTGTGGCCTAATAGTAATACTTTTGAAATGGTGTTAATTAATGTAATGAAGTGTTATTTATAGTTTTGGTTTTCTGATTAAGTCCCCCAGGAGTGGTGATCGTAATCACTTAGCTAATAGGAAACATTGTATGTGGGTACTTTTTTTTTTCATTATATTTTATTTTTTATTTATTATTTTTTACTATTTTATTATTATTATTATTATTATTTTATTTTATTTTTTCACTCTATACACCATTGTAAACTTTTCTCTTCTATTTCATGGGAGGCCTATCTCTTCCCCTTATCTTCTATCCAACCTCCCCATCCCTTCCAATCTCCATACTTCAATTCTTATCCCCACTTCCTTTCCCTAAACACCTTAGGACTCCCAGGCTTGTCTGATAGCCCCAGTAAGAGTCTCAGCTAGAAAGTGGACCCTGGCGCGCCTCCTCGTGGCCAAGGTTGGGAGTCAGGGGACAGGGGACCAGGTGTCCCCTGCTCCCTGGCTGAAAGTCGCCAGTGCCAGCACTCAACACTCAACATAACAAGACACATATTTACACACCTACATACATACAGTTGCCGGCCTTCACTTTTTCAGATGCTACAGCGGCATATAGTGGAAACCCTGGAGACCACAATTGAAACAAACACACTTTCACCTTGTACTTTTCACCTTTAAATTATTGACCATCATTTTTGAAACAACCTGTATGGCATCATCCAACAAAAAAAAAAAAAATCAGCCATTTGCATCCTCCGAGAATTTCTCTAGTTCTTCCTTGAATTCATTCACCCATCCACTCCACAACAGATGGAAGCCTGTTCCAGCAATCAATCACTCGCTGGCTGAAGGCAAACTGTCACACAGGTAGCTGTCAACCATCCTTCCTCAACTTGAATTTATGCCCCCTCATGTGCTTAGTCTCAGCAAGTGGAAGAATACCATTAACATTCAGATTATTCAATCCATTCAAGGCTTTAAATGCCTCAATCAGATCTCTCCGCTAGCGCCTAGTCTCGAGACAGTGCAATTTGCAGAACTGAAGCCTTTCTAGGTAAGGGCATCCTTTTGTTCCCTTCACCAATCTGATTGCCCTTCTCTACACCCATTCCAGAAATCTACATAATTCCTAAAGTGAGGCCTCCAGACCAAATCGCCTCCTTATCCCTGCAAGCAAAGTTTTTGTATATCATTGACAAAACAAAATGAGCTGCCTTGGCAGTATTTTCGCACTGCTCAGAGAATTTCATGTGTGATTGCACAATTATCCCCAGGTCTTTTTTCATTCTCCATTACCCTAAGTGTAGTAATACACAGTTGATAAGTTACTCTAGGGTTACTGTTACCCATGTGCTATACGTTGCATTTTTCAGTGTTAAACTTCAACTGCCATTTCTCGGTCCATTGACCCAATTTTCCTAGATCTTGTTGCAGTAGTTCACCCTGATGACTGTCATTAAGCACCCTACCAACCTTTGTGTCATCTACAAACCTGGAAATTAAACCTACAAACCTGATATACCTTTATTGATATCATTAATACACAAAACAACAATGGACCAAGTACCGAACCCTGCGGAACTCCGCTAATAACATTAGTCCACGAAGAGCAGTACCCATTGATAACTACTCTCTGTCTTCTTCCACTTAATCATTCCTTTATTCATATCAGTAACTTGCCCTTAATGTCACATTGCTCCGGTTTGTACAGTAGTCTTTTATGTGCAACAGTATTAAAGGCCTTTCTGAAATTCAAGTGTATGATGCCAAAATTATTTTTTGCATCCAGTTCCTTGGTCACTGCATCATAGCAACCTATCAAATTGGTTAGACAAGACTGTCCGTGATAGATCCATGCTGTGATTGCAGTATAATTGCATGCCTGTTCAAACGGTGCTGAATTACTGCTTTAACCTGTGATTCCCTTTTTTCCCCTTGCAAGAGACATCAAGCTAAGAGGTCTGTAATTACTCATGTTGCCTTTTGATCTCCCTTTATGAATTGGAGATATATTTGTACATATTTATGAATTGGAGATATATTTGTTCCTGCAGTGCTTTATGAATTGGAGATATATTTGTACATCTCCAGTCCATAGGGACCTACCCTGAATGCAAGGATGCTCTTATAATCATTGCAAAGAGTTTGCTTACCTTCTTTGCTGTCTCCATTAATATAATTTGATAGATTCCATTCGTCCCAGGTGCGTTTTTTATGTCTAGCCTCAACAATTTCTCCTTCACTTTCCTTTCAGCTAATGCAAAGTCATTTAGCTCCTCATTAGCCTTTGATTATCTTCTGGCATTCCCTTCCCTAAATAATTACTCATCTATGAATATAGATGCAAATTGCCTATTCAATTTGCCTGCAACGTGAGTAGGGTCATCAACAATTAACCCATAGTCATCAAGGCTCAATGTGATTCTACCCCTTCCTTCTACTATTAATACACTGTTGGGCACAATTTAAGGACCAGTCAGGTTTTCACTGTTACTTCTCATAGGAGTGGCCTGGATATGGGAAAAGCATACCAAAGGAAACTCGTGAGGTACAGAAATGATGAAGGAAACAACACCGACACAATAACGGAAACAAAACGGTACAGAGGGACTTTATTCAAAAATGGCAAAATAGCACTGGCTGCTATGATATAGATGCATCACTGCCAGAGATGTAAAAAAGGGAAGAGGTGGTCCTCAGTAGCAGATATGGCCACCCCTAATGTCGATGTAGGCTTTGCACCGCCTATCCATACTTAGAGCAATGTTGTTGATAAGTTTTTGCGGTAACGTCGTCCATTCCTCTGTCAGCGCCATCTTCAGCTGATGAACATATTCTGGTGGGTGTGGACGTGCCGCTAGGTGTTCCCCCAGAGCGTCCCATATGTGTTCGATGGGATTTAGATCGATGGAACGGGCAGGCCAATCCACACGAACAATGTCCTCATTTTCCGAAAGCATATCAACAGCTGCAGTGCGATGGGATGTGGAGTTATCATTCATAAACACGAACTCGGGGTCAATGTCACCTCGGAACAGATGCACATGGGGGAAGGATTACCTCAGTACAGTAGCGTGCACTGGTTACAGTACCGCTTTCCAGTATCTGGAGCTGTGTACGTCCATCCAAGATAACGCCTCCTCAGGCGAGAACACCTGGACTGTCATATCGATCCCTTTCAGTGATGTTAGTATGCCGTTTGATACCGTGTGCCAACCTCTCGCCAGATTAGCTGACGTCCAGAATCGCTGCTGAGACTAAATCTACTCTCATCAGTAAAGAGTACCTTAAGTAAAGATTTTGTGGTTGTAACCTTAGAAATAGTGTTGATCCTTAAGTTTTGCACACCAGTGTATAAGCATAGAAGTCTTTCCTTTGTTCTTTGCATTCTTTGCCACAGACTTATTGCAATTTGCCTTAGCTTGCCTGACCTCCTTTTTGATTTGACTACAGACTAATTTATATCTGCCACAGGCTTCTGTATCACCTGATAATTTCCACATATGCATCCCATGCACTTTTCTTCTCTGCCACGTGTCTCAATAGTTCATCTCACATCCATTTAGGCTAAGCCTTGAACAGTATTTCTTTGTTTGTATGGAAAGCCTAGTAGCTTCTTTAATTGCTTCTCTGAGTACTTCCCATTTAGAATTTGCCTTTGGCAACATCAATAGTTGGTCCCACTGCACACAATTTAAAAAAAACTGTCTGACACCTCTATAGTCAACCTCACGAAAGCAAAAGCCTTTCCTTTAACCTTGACAGTAATTATGTTTTTAGTTGAATTCCGCATTAGTACAATGTCATTTCTGCCACCCAGTGGATCTTTTAACTGCAAATTCTTAATGCATGAAACCTCACTGCTGATAACCAGATCAAGAGTATTGCTTCCTCTTGTTGCCTCTCTAATATACTGCTTAGACTATAATCATCCAAGAAATCTGCAAAAGTCTTGCTAGGCTTGAGTGACCAACCCACAAATCCAATAAAATAATTCAAAAATAACCTGCCACCTCTCCTGTCCTGTTCGTCCTTTCTGTATACATTGTTGTACTCTCCATATTCTGGTGAGTATGGGCTTGGCACACCCAGGGTCTTGAGCTGGACATCATCATCCTTCTCTTTCTTGGTGATTCCCTTCTACTTCTCTCTCTCTCTCTCTCTCTCTCTCTCTCTCTCTCTCTCTCTCTCTCTCTCTCTCTCTCTCCAGGATAATTCAGAAATTTTTTTTTTCGGCTGGTGCAGCATAAACCTCAGGCTTCCTTGCACCACATGGCTAATAACAATAATAATGCGAGGAAGTTTTATGCGTTTTTTTTTTTTTTTTTTTAAGATATGGCTAAGTTAATTGGTCTCAAGAGAGTGTTGCATGATTTTTTCTCACGGATACTCAGATTTTTCGCCAATCAATGAGGAAAACCGACCACATAATACAAGAAATTTATAGACACAATATACTTAGTTGCTTTGTGGAAAACTGTGATAGCTTTTGTCAACAGTAATCTTAATCAGTAAATATCGATGCAAAGTTACTTTGCATCGATATTTACAGAAGAAAAACCCTTTACGTCAATGAGACATTATAGGAGTGAAGTTGAAAAAAATGTAATTAATGATGTTGAAATTTCACATGTTTATTTAATGAAAAAACTTTCGAGCCTACAGGTCAGTAAGGCTCCTGAGGTTGATGTCATTTACCCGTTCATCTTAAGGAAGGCGGCAAGTGAGTGCACTGAACCATTTAGGCTAATTATAAGAGCATTACTGGACTCGGTAGTGATTCCGTTGGATTGGAAAAGTGCCAATGTATCTCTAATACATAAGGGCGGCTCTAAGAGTGAAGTGGGAAATTACCGGCCGGTTAGTCTAACTTCAGTAGTAGGGAAAATCATGGAGACTATGATCAAGGGTGGAATTCAGGATCACTTAGATAGAAATGGAATTCTGAAGGATACTCAGCATGGTTTTGTAAAGTGAAAATCATGTTTAACTAACGTGATTGGTTGGCTATTTTGACAACTTAAGAGCTGGACCTAGGGAATAATTTCGACGTTTTTTTGGATTTCAGCAAGGCATTTGACGCAGTCCCACATGAGCGGTTACTTTATAAGCTGGAATAGGTTGAAATCACAGGGAAAATCCTGAGATGGATAGCTGGATGGCTTCAGGGCATGAGGCAGAGGGTTGTGATAAATGGTTATTCCTCCTATTGGGTTGTTGTAAGAAGTGGGGTTCTGAAAGGATTAGTATTAGGACTACAGTTGTTTTTAATTTTCATAAATGACATCAATGAAGGGATATAGGGCGTGATGTCTAAATTTGCAGATGGTGTAAAGATTGGTAGAGTGGTTAATGATTGTCGTCAAGCAGAACGTCTTCAGAATGACCTAGATAGACTTCAGGGATGGTCAGAAAAAAATGGCAGCTGTGCTTTAATCCAGCAAAATGTAAGGTATTGCACCTGGGGAACAGTAATCTCAAAAAAACTTATACACATGGCGGAGTTGAACTGAAGCCGGTAGTGGAGGAAAGGGACTTGGGTATTACGATACGGTCAGATATGAAGTTCTCCGAGCAGCAAAGAGGGCCCATGGTGTCCTATCGATGATTTATCGAAAAATTACTAGTAGAGATAAGGACGTCATAATCCCATTATATAAGGCTATTGTTAGACCACACTTGGAATACTGTGTTCAAGTATGAAGACCGCACCTAAAGAAAGACATTGTGCTTCTTGAAAGGGTCCAAAGACGGGTAACTAGCCTGGTGAGATCGGCAAAAGGGCGTCCTTATGAAGAAAGACTTCGAATATGTGGGTTGCAGAGTTTGGAAACTAGACACCTTAGAAGAGATTTGATTGAGGTGTTTAAGGCTCTGAGAGGCATCAGTAAAATGAATAAGGACGAAATCTTCACGATTATAAATGATTCTAGAACAAGGGGCCATAATTTCAAGTCACGGGGGAGTTGTTTAGACTAGTTTGTAGGAAGTTTTATTTTAGCCAGCGAGTTATAAATTAATGGAATAAGTTACCTACAATGGTGGTAGGGGCTGACAGTTTGGGGCAATTCAAAAGTCTGCGTGATAATTACCTAAGGAAGGAGGGAAATGCATAGGTTGTCCATTCCCTTTTCTCTTATTAATTATTATTATTTTAAAATTTCTTCTTATTATTATTATTATTTTTTAATTTTCTTCTTATTATTATTAATTTTTTATTCTTTGTTATTTTATTTTATTTATTTTAATTTTTTTTGGCTTGTGCAGCATAAGCCATAGTCTTCCTTGCACCATGTGCCCATTACAAATACAGTACTAATACGAATAAACACACACACACTTTCTCTCTCTGGCCGCAGGTGGCCAGAGAGAGAGAGAGAGAGAGAGAGATAAATTGTGTTTTAAGTGTCAGTTACACACCATATCGTAGTAAGCCGACTGTGGCCAAATTGTTTATAATAGGAATCTGGTATTTTGGTCCATTCTTCCATCAACACATCAATCCACTCAGCTGCTGAATGTGGATGTGTTAACCAGGCCGATGCAATTGTTCCAGTTTATTATATCAAGTTTAATATCAGAGTTTTGATCTGGTCAATGAAACTTTTGCATGTCCATGTCTTCAAAAAAAAAAAAAAGCCAAAAACTGTGCAGTGTGATATGTGGCATTGTCATGGGGGGGGGGAATGACCTTCCCCATTCTGCTGCCACAGTCTAGATAGTGTGGAATTATCAGGAATGACATTGTGCTGCATGGAATCCATTGCTCCAGGAGCTGCCGATGGTTCAATCCCAAACTACGAGTAACAATCTCAGATGGTGCTAGCTCCCTTGTACATAATGTTCTCCAGGCAGCTGCAAGACCCAGACGCGACCGTCAGATTGAAAAACCATCTGAATTGTCAAAAAAAAACAACTTTTACCTAGTTCCAGCCACCAATTATCATGGACTGTACACTTAGAAAGTCGACGCTGTTCACTGCGTACTAACTATTTAAAACAATTTATTAGGGTCACCCGGAAAGTTATTTCATCTACCCACGTGTACTGTGTCTAAATTGCGTGTTTTCGCTGGTCTATTTGCCTGCTTTGCTGGACGAAAAACCTCGGATTCCGGGGGAAAACCTTGCTGTCTACGCCTGAAACCGACTAACTCAGCCACGTAGTAAAAAAAATCCATAAAAGTTCCTTGCGTCATCGACGAAATTCGAACGCGGATCTTTTCCACGCGGTTGTGGGGAGGATAGTGACGATACCACTGTGCTACTGCACAGACTGTACGGTGTGTACTGCGATGTTTGTTTTTTAAAAATATATGAGAAATACACAAACTGTTAAAAAAAAAAAAAAGACGAACCTTTGTTCAGTATCAAATCAGGTCGCCTTTATTTCGAATAACAGCAAATGTGCATCGATTCTATAAGGTGTTTCAGTGCGTTTTGGTCTAATTGTAGCCATTCTTTCAGCAAAATATCGTAGCTGCGAGAAATTTGAAGGAAAAGAACTCGTTCCCGATCAGCCCAGCATTCTCAATAGCATTGAGATCAGGTAAATGTGGGGAAAGAGAAGATGGTAGAAATCAGCGTTATATTCTGATGGGCTTCTTCCGCTTTCTCAGATTGCGATTACGAACCTGAGGGGGCATAAATTCAAATTGAGGAAAGACAGTTGTAGAATAAATGTGCGGAAATTTACCTTTAGCCAGCAGGTTGTTAATTGCTGGAACAAACTTTTATTTGTCGTTGTGGAAGTTGATAGCTTAAATAAATTCAAGGAGGAAGTGGACAAACTTTTAAAAGGAATGGGTGTGTGAAATTGTTTTTTTTTGGTGATGCTACATAAGCTCGTACGCTTGCTTAACTACTATTATTCTTTGAACCATTCTTCCACAATGCGCTGTTGGAATTGCCACCCATAAAGTGGCCATCGTCTTTTGGATAAAAGTGTAGGACAGTAGATCTGACGTAGTAGATCTAACGTAGCAGTGGGTGCAGTAGATCTAACGTAGCCGAGTGGTTAGGAACGAGGGTGCAGTAGCACGCGCTCTTTGAGTGGACTGGAGTTCAAGCCCGTGACTGCTAATACGATTAACGTTTGTATCGACGATTTATTGTAAATTCCATTGACCTAGTGGTCGTGCTGGAGTATAAACAAATATATATATACAGGGTGTCTATAAATGGTGGGAACACTTTCAATAATTTATTGCACATGGAGTAAGAGAGATACCATTTACTTATTTATACCATGTAAAAGAGAAAACATGAAAGTTTCCCGGTTGTTACTGCCGAGGCGTATAGTTTCATCATTCACCGCCAGTTGGCGTTACCTGTCGTACCTCTACCACACGCATAGCCTTGCTGCAAATGCCCCCGACAGTATGGAAGGTTCTTCGTAAAAAACTTTCTATGAAGCTGTATAAATTGCAGTTGGTGCATAAGTTAAAGGAAGACGACAAAGAGAAGCGTTTACAGTTTTGTTGTGAACTGCAAGGACTGACAGAAGAACATGACGACTTCTTTAATTCCCACATTGAATCGTTGTGAAGTGATATAATGTAAAAAAAGCATTGACATTTTCTGTTTCACAAGGTACGTATATGACACTGATAACTATCCTAGTCATTGTGCAATAAATCACTGAAAATGTTCCCACCATTTATAAACACCCTATATACAGGGTGATTCACTACCAGTGCGACAAACTTGCAGGAGGTGTAGGGAGCACAAAGACGAATCGGAATCACATAGCATTGGGACGTTGAACGGGAGGTCGCGTGAACAGCGATCCAGCTGGAAGTCAGCATTTGCGAACCGATTCCCGAGGCAGTAAGATGGACGAGTATTCAAACGTTGAACTGGCCGACATGCACCTCGCGTATGGAGCTGCGGACTGTAACGGGCGCGCCGCTCTGCGCTTGTACCAGGAACGTTTCCCGCACAGGCGTGTTCCTCATCATACGATTTTCGCACGTGTGCACAGAAGGTTACGTGAGACTGGTTGTTTCACGAGAGGTACCATGAATCGAGAGCGAACGACGAGGACGCCAGACAATGAGGAGGTCCTATGTAATCCGAATACGAGTATTCGAGCGATAGGTCAACGACTGGGTATTTCCCAATCCACTGTATGGAGGATACTGTCAACAAACCAAATGAGTTCATACCATCTGCAACGCGTCCAATCATTGGAGCCTGCGGATTATCCACTCCGGAGGACTTTTGCTACTTGGTTTCTTCAACAGAAACGGTTCGCAAATGCTGACTTCCAGCTGGATCGCTGTTCACGCGACCTCCCGTTCAACGTCCTCTACAGCATGACGAAGGCATTTCGGATCCTGCAGTGCTATGTGATTCCAATTCGTCTTTGTGCCCCCTACACCTCCTGCAAGTTTGTCGCACTGGTAGTGAATCACCCTGTATATCAACGGACCCAGTCTGTGCCAACAAAACATTCTCCATACCGCGATACCACCTCCAGATTCTTGGGTTGGACAGTGGAACAATGGAAGAAAGTCATGTTGTAAGACGAGTCACGACGCTGTGACTCGTCTTGGGTTGACTTAACAACACAAGCAGCAGGGTCAGATTCTCGCCACACTCTCTGACTGCTGTCAGTAGAAAACAGCGTCGTGACTCGTCTTACAACATGACTTTCTTCCATTGTTCCACTGTCCAATCACGACGTTTCCGGCACCACAGCAATCGGATTTTTCTCTTTTTCTCTGAAACAAGTGGATTCCAAATAGACAGGTGACTGCCAGTACCTAATTTCTTCAATTCCCTGCTCATGGTAAAGTTTGAAATAGGGTAGTTCTGGGCTTGGATGAATTCAGATGTTATTTGCTGCACACTGGATGTTCTATTTTTCCGTACGGTCCTCCACGGCTTTGACTCATGAAGTATTGTTTTTCGGTCACACTTTTGCCTTTGAGATGTGGAAGAACCACTTGCTTTACAGTCATTGAAAACCTTTGAGATGGATGCTTTTGAGAAACCAGTTATTTCTTTCATTTCTTGAATCATGGCTCCTGATAAATGTGTACCCACGATAAGGCCTTTTTCAGTGTCTGATAGATCACTCGTTTTCCCCATTCTGGCTTCAGATTACTCCCTTCGAACAGACTATGCAGTCTTTGTACTAAGAATCAACACGTCATCACCCCACATATTACGGTTTTCTTTGCCTCTATTGCATTTTTCCTGTCTCTGGCTGTCTAGATACAAAGTTCGTATATTTTGGCCAGTGTGTGTATAAGAACCATATAAACAAATTGAACATTCTTTTATATAATTCTATAGGAGTATACTTAATGTTAATGTCAGAAGTGTTTTTATTAAGTCTATAAACTATACATTTATAACAATATGAACGCCATTTTATAACATAATTGTATAACAGCACACAGAGTTTGTTGTTGTTGCTATAGGGTTTTAGCTGCGTCAGCAACTGGTCCCCCACGGGTAGTATAGTTGGTATAATCACCATCCTCCTCACACTATATGGAAAAGGCCTGAGTTCGAATCCCGTGAATAACGCGAGGAATTGTTATAGGCCTTTTTCACAACGTGACTGAGTTAGTCGGTCTCAGGAAGGGGGGGAAGGATGGTTTTTCTCTAGGAAACCTGGGTTTCTCGTCTAACGGTGCAATGTCGCCTATGTTGCTAATGAGCCTAAAACGTCAGAATCAGTACCTTAGGCCATATTGTTTGAACACACAATTTACAGACATAATATGTCTGTAAATTGTGTGTTCTGTTGTCGATTTGCTGTTTGCTGGACAAAAAACCAAGTTTTAGGGAGTAAACTATACCACTCTCTCTCTCCTGGGACCGACTAACTCAGCCACAATGTGAAAATTCCCATAAAAAATTCTTTGCGTCATTGACGAGATTCGTACTCAGGTCTTTTTCACACAATGTGGAACAGATACAGAACATAATTTTATAAAGCGTAATATGTACTACTGTCACATAATCTGCGATTAGTGTAACATTATTATTTTATTTATGTGTTTCTTAGTTAAGTTATTTAGATATTTTATTATGAATTTAAAATCAGACTTCACACTAAAGCAGCAAAGCAAATAGCTCAAAGTGTTGTGAGTGCTTGGACTTGGAGGAAACTGCTGACGGCAGTTATTTTACGAATCCGGTTTTTATACTGTGCTTGCTGCATGTTTGCAAAGCAATCTGTAGAGGCTCATGCTACAGCCGAAGGGGATGCTTTTGTTTTAGATGCATAGAGTGTAAGGAGATTAAGCACAAATTCATCATTCAGATAGACGAATAGGAGAACTTTAAGAATAGGATTATTGCCCTCGAAGGAATTCAGTTGTGCAACTCAATGCTTGAGCCTAGACTCTTGAATCAGTAGAATTGTCTACAGCAGAAGCACTGCTGTAGACAATATAGGAAGTACAGGCAACCCTCGTATAACACGGTACTTCTACAACACGGTTTCCCTCTAATACGATTGATAAATTGCGGCAATCCTCGCACAACTCGATAGATCTACAACAAGGTTTCGCTCTAACAGGGTTTGAGAATTGCTGGAAATCTCGCATAACACGGTATTTTTGTACTGGGAAAACCCGGCTATTATGTTAGATGTAATTTTCAACGTTTCCATTTATTTTTGTGAATCCCTGCTGTTGACTCGCTAGTTGTTATCGCCTTCGTGATATTTTCAAAAGCACATTTCTGGAGGTCACTACCATAAAACAATTTGCAGTTTCCGGTTTATTGGTCTTTTCTGTTAGTGTAATCAAAAACGGGTAGTAAACTCGATCTTTTTTCATTTGCTATAGTACTGATAGCTGGAATTCTGTGAATTTTCACTTTATTATGGTGAAATGTGTTTCCCCTTCCAGGAAATACTGTATTCAATCATATAAAAAACATAAATAAATTTTCAGAAACTCATTACTTCGTATTGTGTTTGTTGCAACTTGTGGTGCCGTGTTCTATTTATTAACTGCTCATCACTTTTACTGTTTTAAATTTTACAACGTAAAATTTAAACGTTAAAAATTTAAAAGTTTACAACGTACAAGCGTAAATTTATTTTTATTTTGCTAACTGGAAAATATTCTTCCAATTTTCACGTATCATTGGGTCCACTGTATTTTGTTGGGAGATCTTGGGAGATTCTGTGCTATTAAACTTGTGCTTGTTTGAGACCATAAAAAATAATTGTGACTTCGAAGAGTGCAGTTCGTGACTTCGAGAGAGCAGAAGGAACACGAAATCCAGATGCTGCAGAAGAGATTGTGCTTAGCAGCGATGAAGAGGAAGAAAATTAAATGAACGTACATTATCTCACATATCAGTATCACAGTTTGTAAGGTAAGACGTTTGTTCAGTTATTACTATTTAAGTTACTACTATTATAAAAATAATAGTTAAAATATTAAGTTATTACTGCTATAAAAATGAAGTTTCCGATAATTATTAAAAAAAAAAAAAAAAATGGCGTATTTTTGTTAGCTTTTGGAACGTAATCCCCCTTTTTGTACTGGTTCTTAGTCCCGTATAACACGGTTTCGCAATACACGAGATTTTGTAGGAACCAAACTACCGTGTTATACGAGGGTTACCTGCATCTACTATTGGTGACTATCTTGTCAGAGAAACGAGTAATATTTTGTGAACAAAAGTACAGATGGAACTGGACTATTGCATGTCTTAGGGATTAAAGTTAATGATATTGCAGAACATCTTTTAAGGGTATAAATGGTGATATTGTTGTATGCATTGGTACTAATGATATTAAGAATAAGAGATCTGCAGATTTACTTAACAGGTATAAAGCAATATTGAGAAAAAGCTGAGAGTTTGGACTCAATTGGCCGTGGAGAGATTGTGCAAGGTTCATAGGTAGAATTTTCTTCAATACGTTGTGTACTTGCAGAAGGGACTGTTTTTACAAGGAAGGGATACATTTTACTTCTGCAAGTAAACAATTATGACCCCTTAGTGAAAATTCTTTTGTATGAACTTTTACTTTTTTTGTTAATGTATTTCTTATTAGTTTGGGTACTCAATGCATTAATTTTATGTGGATGCAAATTCCTGACAACGAATCGTTTTTATACATTGTTCATAGATTATGTGTCTAAAATTGATGCATTTTCGAGAAACATAGGATAGGTGATGGAATGATGTTTTAGATTTAGCATGTACCTAAATGTATATTTGCGAGAAACAGAGGATTGATTATCAATGAAAAGCTAGGATATCAAGAAGTGTCTTCACATAACTTTAATGGCTATTTATTACACTCCGTTAATTTTACAGAAATGTGCCCTCCTGTTCCAGCACTTTCCATCCTATACAGAGCAGCGCAAAGACCTCAGCATAAAAACTTGACTTGAGGAAAACGAAGCCCAGGCTCATCTGGCCAGCACAGAATCTGTTCTACCTTTTTCATAAACTGGAACGCCATATTAGGGCGCGGCGAATATCTCACTTTTATACAGCTGCACTGGTGATTGCACTGAAGGAAGAATGGACACAAATTAATGCTACCTGCTACAAGAGCTGGTAAAAAGTATTCTACGAGGGATTAATGGTACCGTTGTGGCCCAAGATTGTCCTTCATCTCATTAATCTGTTCATTAATAATCCAGGTTTATTTGTTATTATTTTTTTTTCTTTTTTACAAACGTGATGGTGTTAGAATAATTTTGGTTCGATATTATTCAGAGACAACTTAAGATATTTATGGAAAAAAATTTAAATGTCGAATTTTTATTTGTCTGATTTTAATGAAATTTTTGATGGCTTGATAAATCTTTTTAAAAGATCCAAATATAAATTTCAATAAAAATACCTTTATTGGATGTTACACATAAACAGACGGATGGACATGAAAAGTGATAGGCACTTTATGCATTTGCGAATTCTCGAAAAATGCTTCGTATTTTGGGTTTTACTGCCTTTTAAATCAAAACAAGTTTCTTTCTCATTAGTCATTTTCATTTTCGATGATTTGGATAATGCTTAAATTTTATAAATAGTTCCAAGTTAAATATAATTTTTATTATAGCTCGTTAGACTCCCAAGCTCACACACGTTATTAAAAACACAACACTATATACGATATTTTATCTTTATTATTCTGGCTCTATTAATGATTATAAAAACGTACAACCATACATGAAATTAATAACGAAATATATTTACAGAATGTGAAAATAATGTCATGAGTTGGACAGAGCCACCTCGCTCGCGCCACCTGGGAAAAAATAATTTGTTTCAATAACTGAAGAAGCCAAAAATATATTAGCTTTCTCAGACCTGAATGTGTGCGTTTGTTAAGATTTCTTTAACCAAGCAATAAAAATGCATGCTCATCACTTTATTAGGATATTAGTCTTACTTTATAAACATTTATTATATTCGTTTCCAAAAGTGAAGTTGTACATTAGTAGTTTAATGTATTTGATTCAGAGAGGTAACATAAAAATAGCCATTCGATAACATATATATGAAAATTGCATGAATAACAAGTAGCACAAAAGTTTACTGAATTTATGGAAAAGTACAGTCGAAAATTTATGCAGAGAACGAGAGCAAATATATTTAATTTTTTTGATGAACTCAGCGTATTTAAGTGTTTTGATGTTTGTTGCTGAATAGGAATAGCTGTATTATGCTGTAAAAACAAATAATAAAAAATAAAGTTAAGCTTTTCCTGCCAATATCAAATTTAAAATTAGAAAGCTATATCATTCGCAAATGTACTAATGAATTTTAATTTTCGTTTTATTTCAGTTTTATGTTTTTTAATTCCAGTTGTTTCGACTGGTAACATAGAAGTCGAGAATTGAAGTGCATTCACAGATCGAAGTCTATACATACTTAATTATAATTATGGAACCTGTGAATTAATGCAAAGACAGCTTATCTATTATAAAAATGTAATCATCGTGGTAGTAGAATATAAAGTGGAAATTAGTAACTAATATACACAAAAAATGTGTGCTTTGTGGGGAAAATAAAACTAGATCAAAAGGGTCAACGAAATCTAACACCAGAAAGAAATAAAATAATAAAAAAAAAAACTCTTGAGAATAAAAGAGAACCTTTGTGGAGGAGGACTCTTGAGGGGAAAAAAGACGAGGAGAACAAATTAATGACTCCATTAATGAAAAAAAAAAAAAATTCAAACATTTGAGACGAAACCATGTAATACTACATAGTACATGCTATTTAAGCATCGTATTTTGTTCTAATTTGCTGAAACTTATGGAGATAAGTTTCAGGGAATTAGATATCCCCTATGGAAATTTTGTAACAAAGGTATTTTAATGCGAACAAAACAAAAAAAAAATATTATTGAATGCCGCAAGTAAGATTTAAATCTGTGGTATCAACTGGTGAAATACCACCACTTTGCTTGAAGTGGTGAAACCCATGTTTAGTCTCTAGAGCAAAGTTTCCGGCATCCCCTTCCCCTCCATACTTCTCCTTCAACCCATGCACGGTACTAAGTATTATAGGTTTTGATACCTTTCGTGTTTGGGGTTTTCATAAAAAAAAATAATAATTAAAAAAAAGCTTTAAAATGGTCATTTGGAAAACCATTATTTTTTGGTTAATCCTAAAGAATTTCTTTCCGTTGTGTAATTCATTTCTTTTCAAAAACTTGAAGTTTTCGTCATCCATACTTCATTTAGTCTTTCGTCTTGATCCCAAGGAGAATCGTAAACACACCAATAGTAGAAGCCAGTATTAACCGTTGAATCATTACCAATATCATTAAGTAGCATCTGTGCTTGGCGATCCCACTCCGACTCATCTCTTACATAGCCACTGAATTTTCTATAAATAAATAAAAGTAATTATATTAAAATCTGGTAATATAGCAAATACTATTCTAAAACCTATGTGAATCACAAATCATCATTATTTGGGTACTTTAATTCATATTAATTAAAGTAATCAAAAAGATATATATGTATACAAATACTACTCACTCTACAATGGTAGAGAAAGAACTATTCCAGGTAACAGGAGGCGAGCTGAGCCACAACCTGGTACAATTACCAGGCCCGTCACCACCAAATACGGAGGATGCGGAAAGGTCAGGGAATGACCACCGCATATCCCGGAGCAATATGGCCTTAGTTGCTAATGCTCCTAAAAACCAAAATAACAAAATAACAAATAACAATTACCAGTTCCCAAATGACATATAGGTTTGTATTTACGTACAAACTTATATGCCATTTGGGAACTGGTAATTGTACCAGGTGGATATGTGCCTTTCTGACATCGAAACAATGAATCAGTGGGCTACTCCAGATACATTTTGGAAAGATACAGAAGGACTAGTAAATTGAAGTGAAACTGGGCAATAACAAAAGATTTGTAATAATAACATTAAAAACTTCCTTTCCTTTGAAACAGGTGTATAGAAACTTTCCGAACACCCCGTAATTCTGAGACGAATATTGGAATAAACAAAATAATTGAAATTACCTTATTTGTTATCTGCGTCTTTTTAGTTGCATATATTTTATCGTTTGTAACAATCAATGCTTATCTCATAATGAATTCCTTTTTTATGTCAAATAAAATATCAATTTGAAAGGAGAACTTGCTTTACCTACCTTACAACATATCGAGTTGGTGGCTCCTTCTGAAGAAAAACTTCAGAATCAGAAGGTTTTGGTGGATGAGTAGTGTGAGGAATAAGAATTGATAAGGTGTAATTATTAATCCCATTTTCCTTAATCTTTCTTGTTCTAACAGGAACCATCATGCTAATTTGCCTATCTGTAAAAGAAGGAAACAGTTTAGGCACATATATATATATATATATATATATATATATTTTTTTTTTTTTTTTTCGCAGGCTTATGTAATGTTCAATTATTTCTGATGGCATTAGTCTGTCTGTCCTGAATTTGTCGTTATTATTTGGATATTAGTGTTAATTCTGCTAATTAACATATATATATATATTCAATATTTCAAATTAAATAAAATAAAACATAAGCCAGTAGTATGGCAAAAACTGTAGATGGTACCCCCCCCCCCCCGAGAGGTACCAGTTCCGAAAGACGTGAAATATCACCAAAAGAGGGTTAAAGGAACTACCAAACGATAACAAAATCAAAATAAATTAAAATAATATTTAATTAAATTAATATTTAATTTGAAATATTGGATGTATTTCAGCTTCATATGGAGGAATTGCATGTTGCTGCCTCTAATGAAAGCTTAATTATTTATTTATTTTTTTATTTCATTATAATATAACTTTATTTAATATAATTCAATGATAGCATATATATATATATATATATATATATATATATATATATATATATATATATATATAAGTAAAAGTAGTAGAGATGAGAATTAAGTAAATAAAAGTTGTAGAGATAAAAGTAATAAGTGAAAAGTAAGAAGAAAGAAAAGGTAGAAGAAGAAAAAGTAAAAGAAAAAGAAAGAAAAAGAAAAAGTAAGGGTAGGGGAAAAATAACAATAATGCATATATAAAAATAAGTCAATATTATTATACACGATATGTACATGATTATATTGTCGTATATTCCACAATCCTAGTGTCGTTTTCAAGTATCAACCACCAGAATTGTTCCACAAGACAATAATATAATGTCCTTTGTCTCTAACATAAATGTCCCAACAGAGAACTCCCCCAGAACACTGAATGACCACCACCACCAACCTGGAACACGAACTCATGCAATTTTCTCCAAAGAAGATCCTTGCCGTCGGAGTGATGCAGTAGAAAACGACACTCATCTCACCATCAAACTTTTATCCAGTCGTTTACATCTCATGTCGGATTCTTTGCATTATACCAGTCACAAGGCGCCTCCGTAGCCAGGTGGGAAGGAGCAGCAGTGCGTAGCACACGCTTCTTGATTAGACCCGGGTTCAAGCCCGTCACCACCAAATACGGAGGATGCGGAAAGGTCAGGGAATGACCGCCGCATATCCCGGAGCAATATGGCCTTAGTTGCTAATGCTCCTAAAAACCAAATAACAAACATACCAGTCACAGTTGTTGGTGCGGGAGAAGTGAGGAAAACGTGTCGAAAGGATCGTTGTACTGGTCCGCTAATGTCCGTAGTTCGAATGCTGCACCGTTGTTCTTATTCTAATATGTCACTACCTTACTTTCATGATCACAGCTCGAAAACAGCTCACAAAACGCACTTCTCCATTCCGTTCCAATATGAAGTTTCCTACTCTACGTGCACCAACAATCTTTCCACTTTGAAAATCAATCAAATTACCCCTACCCATATTTCACGAAAACAATTAACCATTCAAGTTGCACAAATGTGTTGTTGAACAAAAGCCGTGAATTAGGGTTAAAATTGAAAGTGTCTGCAATTCTGCCCAGACACGATAGGAGGGAGTATATGATGAGAGCCTTGTCGACCAATTCGGCCCTGGAGGAATTGTGCAAGGCTCAAGGGATAGAATTTTTTTCAGCCTGGTCTGTACTTGTTAACAGAAGGGACTGCTTCTACAGGGATGGATACACTTAAATAGAAAGGGTGCAAGAATATTCGCTGATGCTATCGATGTAGTGTTAGGTGGGTCGGAAAACTGCTAGCTTGGGGAGATACAAAGACTAATAGATTAACAGTAGCCACTGGCAGAGGTGAAAGTGATTCTTGCACCGCTTCTATTGGAATGAGCAGAAGCCTGAAAAACAAGATGCAGAATATTTCAGAGACTGCTGGGAGTCATTGCGGTACTAGTAAACACATGGGTTGTGTTAGGTTAGCTAAGAACAGAAACAGGTGCATGTATACTTGCGTGTACACCAGTGCTAGGAATTTGGTAAATAAATTTGATGAATTTGAGGTATTGCTCAAAGCATCAAAGGCGGATATTGTTGGGATATCAGATACGTGGTGTCATACAGATATAAGGAATGCAGAACTGGAATTTCGGAAGTACAACGTCTACAGAAAAAAAAAAAAAATATATATATATATATATTATTATTTTAGGGTTGCCCGTAATTAAATACATTAACCCGTATTTGTATCTGTAAATTGCGTATGTTCTATGGTTGATTTGCCTGTTTTGCTGGATGAAAAAAGCCCAGCTACTGGGGAGGAAAAACCTTGCTATCTACGCCTGAGACCAACTAACTCAGCCACGGAGTGAAAAAAGCCCATTAAAGTTCCTCGCGTCATCAACGGGATTCGAACCCAGGCCTTTTCCACCCGGTGTGGGGAGGCGGTGACGATACCACTGTGCTACACGCGCAGACACGTCTACAGAAAGGATAGACAGGATAGGAAGGGAGGAGGGGTTATGCTATTAGTTAAGAAACACATAAAATCCAAGGCAGTGAAGCGAATCGACATCGCTGGATAGTGCAGTATCGAGTCAGTTTGGTGTGACATAAGCATTGGGAGATCAAAATTGAGAGTAGGAGTGTGCTATAGGCCTAATGACTCTGATGAGTATAATAAGAAACTGTACAGGGAAAGAGAGTAGGCCAGTAAATCAGACAGTCTTGTAATGGGGGATTTTAATTTCCCAGATATTGACTGGAATTTGTGGGTTGGTCACTCACACACTAGCAAGGCTTTTGTGGATTTATTGGATGATTGTTTTCTACATCAGCATGTTCGGGAGGCAACTAGAGGGAGTAACACTGTTGATCTGATTATCAGTAGTGATTCTTCATGCATTAAGAATCAGTATTAGTATTAGTATTAGTAACGGCCGTATGGTGCAAGAAAGCCTATGGCTTATGCTGCACCAGCCAAAAAAAAAAAAAAATCCGAACAAAACAATGATAAAAACAAAAATTAAATAAATAAATAATAATAATTAATAAATAAATAAAAATAATAAAATGAAATTAAAAATTAAATAAAAAGGAAATTAATCCTATCATCCTATGCGCTTCCCTTACCCGAAAGTACTATCCAGATGACCTTTGAATTTCCCCAAACTGTCGGCCTCTACCACCCATGAAGGCAACTTATTCCAGTAATTTATAACTCGCTGGCTAAAATAAAACTTCCTGCAGTCCAATCTAAACATTTCCCCGCGTAACTTGAATTTATGTCCCCTAGTTCTAGCATCATTTATAATCTTGAAAATTTTGTCCTCATTCATTTTACTGATGCCTCTCAGAGCCTTAAACACCTCAATCAAATCTCCTCTAAGGTGTCTAGTTTCCAAACTCTGCAACCCACATATTCGAAGTCTTTCTTCATAAGGACGCCTTTTGCCGATCTCACCAGGCGAGTTACCCTTCTTTGCACCCTTTCAAGAAGCTCGATGTCTTTCTTTAGGTGCGGTCTCCATACTTGAACACAGTATTCCAAGTGTGGTCTAACATAGGCCTTATATAATGGGATTATCACGTCCCTATCTCTACTTGCAAAAGTTCGATAGATCATCGATAGGACACCATGGGCCTTCCTTGCAACCTGTTTACAATGCTCAGAGAATTTCATGTCTGACCGTATCGTAACACCCAAGTCCCTTTCCTCCAATACTGGGTTTAGTTGAACTCCACCAAGTGAATAAGTTATTTTGGGATTACTGTTTCCCAGGTGTAATACCTTACACTTTGTTGGATTAAAACACAGCTGCCATTTTTCTGACCATTCTTGAAGTCTATCTAGGTCTCTCTGAAGAAGCTCAGCTTGACAGTGATCATTAACTACTCTACCAATTTTAACATCATCTGCAAATTTAGACATCACGCCCTCTATCCCTTCATCAATGTCGTTTATGAAAATTAAAAACAACAGTGGTCCTAATACTGATCCTTGGGGAACCCCACTTCTTACATCAACCCAATCTGAGGAATAGCCATTTATCACAACCCTCTGCCTCCTGCCCTGAAGCCATCCTTCTATCCATCTAAGGATTTTCCCAGTGATTCCAACCTGTTCCAGCTTATAAAGCAACCGCTCATGTGGGGACTGAGTCAAAAGCTTTGCTGAAATCTAAATAAACAATGTCGAAATTATTCCCTAAATCCAGCTCGTGAGTGACCCTTTCGAAATAGCGAACCAGATTTGTTAAACATGATTTTCCCTTTACAAAACCATCTGCAGGTAATCTGAAGGTATCTGAATCTGCAGATAAAGGAACCACTAGGTGGCAGTGATCACAGTGTGCTGAAGTGGGATTTACTCTCAGAGAGGTAACTACCATTAGGGGTAAAAGTAGTGGTTATTGCTTTCGTAAATGCGACTGCGATGGTCAGAGACAATATTTAAATTCTATACAGTGGGACCATCTGATGATGTTATCAACAGCAAATTCAAAATGGAAAGCATTCAAAGAGTTATCATGGAAGCTACAAGGCTTTACATACCAACTAAGAAATATTGTTCAAGGTTTAGGCTAAATGGATGTCAGATGAACTAATGAGACATATGGCAGAGAAGAAAAATGCATGGGATACATACAAATTAACACGTGATACAGAAGCCTATGATAGATACAAGTTGATCTGTAACCAAGTTACAAAGGAGGTTAGGCAAGCGAAGGCAGATTACGAAGGGGATGAATCAGATTGGTCCACTTGATATCGATGGGTCAACTGTTGATGATCCTGCTCAGGTAGTTAACAAACTAAATGAATATTTTGCATTGACATTCACACATGAGGAGTTATTCAGCGAGGGGAATGCCAGAGGTGTATTCAACTCTGGCAGTAAGCCAGAGAATCTTGTAATAACTGAGAGTAAAGTGAAGGAGAAATTGTTGAAGATAAACACAAGAAAGGCACCTGGGGTGGATGGGATCTATCCAGTTATATTAAAGGAGGCAGCAAAGAAAGTAAGCAAACACCTAGCCATAATTATGAGAGCTTCCTTGTACTCAGAGGAGGTACCCATAGACTGGAAATGTGCAAATGTGACCCGAATTCACAAAGGAGGATCAAAGGCTGACACAAGTAATTATAGACCTGTGAGTTTAACTTCTGTTCCAGGAAAATTAATGGAGGCACTGGTTAAAGAAGCACTACCGGATCATCTAGACAAGACTTCAGTTATAGCTCGGACACAGCATGGTTTTGTTAAGGGGAAGTCTTGCTTGACCAATCTGGTTGAATTCTATGATGCAGTCACAAAAGAATTGGATGCAGGGAATAACTTTGATATTATATACTTGGATCTTAGAAAGGCGTTTGATACTGTTGCATATGGAAGACTGCTGCACAAATTGGAGCAGTGTGGCATTGGAGGCAAATTGCTGCTATGGATAAAGGGGTGGTTGAGGGAGAGAAGGCAGAGAGTGGTAATCAATGGACACTGCTCATCGTGGACTAATGTTATTAGTGGAGTCCCTCAGGGTTCAGTGTTGGGTCCATTATTGTTTTCTGTGTTTATAAATGATATTGATGATGTTATATCAAGCTTAATGTCCAAGTTTGCAGACGATACGAAGGTTGGCAGGGTTGTTAGGGACACTAATGAGACTATGCTGCTGCAACAGGATCAGGAAAAGTTGAGCAGATGGGCTGAGAGGTGACAAATGAAGTTTAACATTGACAAATGTAAAGTACTACATATGGTAAATAGCAACCCCAGAGCAACGTATCAACTCTGTGGTACTACACTGACAGTGGTAGAGAATGAAAAGGACCTGGGGGTAATTGTGCAAGCAGATATGAAGTTCTCTGAACAGTGCATACGGGCTACAAGAGAAGCTCATGGTGTATTGTCAATGATATACAGGAATTTTTATAGCAGGGATAAGGAGGTGATTATTCCCTTGTATAAGGCAATGGTCAGGCCAAACCTAGAGTACTGTATACAGGTCTGGAGGCCTCATTTCAAAAAGGATGTAGAGCTGCTGGAACGAGTACAGAGAAGGGCAACAAGATTAGTGAATGGAACAAAGGGTTGCTCTTACGAAGAAAGGCTTATGTTTTGCAAATTACGAAGTCTGGAGACTAGGCACCAGTGAGGTGATCTGATAGAGGTGTATAAAGCCTTGAATGGTTTGAGCATGCTCAATGCTGATGGGATTCTTTCTCTTGCTGAGAATAATCACCTGAGAGGGCATAAATTCAAATTGAGGAAAGACGGATGTAGGATAGACGTACGGAAATTTGCCTTTAGCCAGTGGGTAGTTGGTTGGCGGAGCAGATTTCCATCCCTTGTTGTGGAAGTTGATAGCCTAAATAAATTTAAGGTTCAGCTGGACAGGTATTTGGAACGAACAGAGGGGTGAAGCGGAAGTGGGTTTTTTTTTCTTGCATCATATGCCTCTACTAATGCTAAATGCTAATGCTAAATCCCAAAAGTTGGAAGGCTGGCATCTGGCACACATAGATCGGTTTTAATTCACTCGCGCAACCTACGAGTTTACCCACTTACAGGGTAGTCATAATCCACTGACTACACGGCGTGTATACACATACAATCCTACCAAATGTCATAGACACTTTTAGTTTTTAGCAAAACATGCATTTATTCGAAGAAATTATACCCTGTACCATATAGTGTATTGGCCCGTCTTTGGCAGGATTGACTACTTCAGAGCGCCGTTGAAAACTTTCTACTCGAGACATTTGTAATTTCGCTAACGGTATTATGATCTACTTTAAAGCATTTTTAAGATTCGTGTTCACGTCTTGAACTTTCCCTAATTCCACGTTCCAATTCAAAGCTACGCGTTCACAATCCTAGCTTTGTGACATAGATCGTTGTCATACTGGAAGAGATAAGGGTCACTTCTCTTTCATTTCCACAATGCAAAGCTGGTTAGACATCAATGTAGGATGCAGCATTAGTGGTTCCATGCTTTTCAGCCAATAGATCCAGGCCATTCGAGAAACACCTACAGACCATGACACCTTCTCCTCCTTCCGCACAGTTGGGGCAAACACTTTCAGACAGTAAGCGTTCTCTAGCCATCCTCCATAATCAATGACTACCATCAGAATAGAAGAGTGTAAATAGACCAGGAGTATATATCGCTCGAGAGGATTGATTTACATTAACTGACAGATCAACTTCGATGTGTCTCACGCTATGCCAATCGCCAGTTTGCATTAGTTTTTGTTATCAACTGCTTGTAGGCTGTAGTTCTTTGAAAACTCATAACATGCAGATCTCTGCATGTCGCGAAAACACTTATCGCCTCTGGCCGCTCACAACTCCAAACACTCATTACGGTATAATCTTGAGATTAAGTAACCTCATTGCACGACGGCAATGTCAGTATCAGTCAGTATCTTAACTATCTGGTCGTTTAATTGTCTTGGGCTGGGTCTCGCCTCTAGGTTTCTTTAGCAGGTGTCAGCTGTTGACTTAGGAATATTTAATTCTTGAGCTATAAACTATAAACGTAAAAACATTTTTCCCATGATATCCAACTATCATTTCCTCCTGAAATTCTGTTAGCTATCTTCCCTTACAGTCATTGTTTGGCGTATACGTTTGAAATGAATTCCGGGCTAATCGCTGATCAAAATATCTGCATTACAGAATGGCACACAATTTCCTGCAATCAAAATGTTGTCCAATGATTTTTGCTAGGATATTGTAAACAATTTTTAAAAGATAATTTTATTTCAATGGCTTACATATTTTTTAATGAAGTAAAAGTTTTGATTCAATTATAATAAAGATAAAGGTAAAACTCACTTTCGTCATTTTTACCGCCAAGATAGCCGTACATCTTTTCAATTAAATTCCTAATTACTCTATCTCGCGACGGAGCTTTGATGGTACTACTTATCCATGTTAAAGTAGGGTATGCTCGTTCTTCATAATTCTAGGAATAAAAAGTAAATGAAATTAGTGTGTTAATTGAAAAAAAAAATATATATATAGTTATTATTTTGCCATATAATTTATATAGCTTGTTAGCATCTGAGGCTATAATGTCTCATGTGACAGCCTGAATTCCACCAATAGGGTGGAATTGGGTTGGAAAACTAAGGAACAGGGAACTCCTGCAGTGGGTGGTGTATCTGTGAACATGGCATAGTCAAATGAAACATTGCTTCATCAGAAAAAATATTAGCCACAGGGACTACATGTTTAGTGCCCGAAGCAGCTTAGCTATGAGGCGTCATAGCTAGTATATATATTGTATGTATAATTCCATATATTCTTTGGTCAGTTTGCTGGGCTTAAAATCTGGGTTTCCAGGAGATAAAAACACTCAGCCCACGCTGGAGAACGATTAACTCGGTTGTGAAAAAGTCCACGAAAAATTCCTTGCGTTATTCCTCTTCCATACTGTGTGAGAGGACAGTGATTATAACCACTGTACTACTGCAACTACATATTTACTAATGAGGTATCATCTTCATTTAGTGAGTAGACATGGAAAACTTGAACAGACGTCATATCTCATTTTTTGAAAGATGCAATGTGCAATTCGTTTTCAAATTCCAATTTGCCCCAACTTTGCTGTACGGCTTTCTGATCCTCTCATTTATGGCAAGGATCACCACCTGTTTGAGGTATCCCACTTTCATCTCCTCTTATCTTCTAATCTTCCTGTTTTCTTTCTCCATGTTTGAAGTGTTTTGTGCGTATTTACGGCGATTAGATTCACCTAAAATTGTTACACCACTTTCAATTTCTTTAAACGTAATGGTACGGGCTACTGTTTTTAGATTTATTCCTTTTTGAACTCCGTACATTATAATAAAATTCAGATTTAATCCGATTCAAAAGAACTGAATGATATAGAATAATTTAGATATAAACTTAAAGATAATGCGTAATACTAAGATCAACTTACTTTCAAATACTTCCCAAACGAGACACAACCACGGTACAGTATATGTAAAACTCTGTTTGGTGCTCCTCGCTTGGTGACATTACAGAACCGATGTTTCAATATTGTAAGTGCTTAAATTTAATTCTATGAAGAATTATTTAATAAACATTTGTTACCTGGAAAGTGTCGATGACAGAATACACCGGGCAAGAAACACCTCTCCGTTGGCATCTTTGCTCTGCATTTGCTTTCCATATTACCTATAAAAATAAATTCCACTTTAAACAAACAATTTAATTACTTTCTTTTTTCCTGCGAGATTTGTGTAAAATATTTAATACAAACAGTCCAATGCGGTTTCAGATGTGGAAATAAAATTATTTGAAAGCTTAGTTGCTATTTTAAAAATTAAAGTACTGCTATAAAATAAACGCATATTTTAAAATAACTTGCAAATTAATGAATTTTGGAGCTATTCCAAAAAATTAAAAATTTTAAAACATGATTCCAAGACTATTAAATACTTATATGTTCGAATAAAAATAAATTACAAAATTTCCACATTTCGGAAACCGATGTGGTTTAAATTACAACAGCATTTAATCCTTTGGAACTGAAGTATCTTTATTCCCATTTACCTAAGATAATCCCAACTCTTCTGTACATTCTAATTTATTAATATTAGATTATTATTATTATATTAGATTTAGAAATACAGTACAGTATTGTAATTTTAATTAGATACCTGATCAGTACATGATTAAGATATTGGCATAGATCCAGGATGATCATAATGCCTATTCTTCTTAGAATTAAGTAAGAATTCTCCATAGAACTAAGTTTAATTATTTGTTATCTAGTGGTGTACTGTGTAAATTAATTTACTTAGGAAGAAGTTTTGGGGAAAAAAAAAATAAGTGGAAGATAATGTACTTGTACAAGTAAATAAAGAGCATAATACGCTTTGTTCTAGCATTTTGTAAAGAACTGTGCCCTGTTGGGAAGCCCTACAAAGCGCATTCAGTTAACTTAAAAACAATGAACTTTTAAAGACTTAAAGAAAATCAGTCATAACAATAACGCAGAAAATCTCTCTATTTTCCTTCTCAGTTTGCAATTAAGCCTAACGCTAATAGTAATCACTACGCACTAGCTTAGTTAGCGCAGTAAATTATTTCGTGTTCCATCACAAGTGCTTCACATATTAGGATTTTGAAAAAATACTTTAGAGAGAGAGAGAGAGAGAGAGAGATATTCATTGTACTATTACGAGTTCCCGTGTCGACGTCAAGGTGCGCCTAAATGGTAATCTATTTTCTACGTATTTTGATTTATATGCATATTTTAATTTATATTTATATTCTAATGAATTTAGTCAAACATATACAGAGCTAAAAAATAACAATAAAACTTGGAAAATTTAGTGTAGTGAAAATATGCGCACTAATTCAACATGTAATACAAAATGTAGTTCAGAAACTCAGAAAGATATTCATTTGTTTGATAATTCGTTTTTGTGGCATAAGTGTTTTGTGTGTTCTCATTTCACGAAAAACAACACGCTAATGTCAATATCGGATGAAATTTAAGGCTCTTCGAGCAGGAAACTCGAATTTAGGAATTACGTACAAGGGTAGGAGAACTGGTTGGAGCCAAGGTAGTGGTGAGTTCTAGATGTGTTCGGGAGGCCTTTGTGAGATATCCACGTAAGATGATATAAAAATCTATATCTTGCAGAGTCAAATGTACTGCAACACACGGTATGGAAAATCTTTTGCAAGCATCTATAAAAGTCCCCCCCCCACAAAGTTTGTATTTAGTGACGGCTATCATTTATACCCGTGGCAAAATAAATCATCACAATGTCGGAATGTGGGGGCCTAAAGAATCCTAAGAGATATTACTACTAAACATATCACAGACAACCCAAAAGTTCGCATTCTTGATACGTTGGAATAATGGTTACACTTTGAAGAGGACTTTCGTAAATACTTTTTCTTTCGCATGGCGAAGCCCCATTATCACATTCCCTGGACTAACAACTGAATGAACAATGGACTAGATAGGATAGCTCCACACGATGATCCTTTGCTCTAGTAAACCATGTTTTGTGGGGTTGCGCAAGGAAGGCAGTGTAGTGTGTGTGTGTGTATGTGTTTTACCTTTACGAAGATGTAGATAATCTCAAGAACCGCAAATGCCACTCCACTGAACCTTTTGACAAATACATTATCCAAAGTGTGGCAAGAATTCGAACCACAGCGTGGATGCCTTACAAATATCATGGACTCGTATATTTTATGAGGTCACGATACTTGATTACGTATAAAATGTGGCTAAGCACAATGAGTAGTACCAATTTCATCATTCAAGGTTATCATTATTAGCAATCTTAAAAAAATATATAACGTTTCATTGATTTCGTAAATAAGAACGTATTTCATTATTTGTATAAATAGTCATCATTTATGGCTATCAAAATTAATGCAGCAGTTGAAGTTTGCACCCTGTGCTATATCAGATATAATAAATATGAGTGACCATAAACAATTCAAAAGACGGGTATTCCCTCCCATGTGAAGAAATCTGTAAAAATAAACATTTATAATTAAATTTCAAAGCATGTATGTATTATTTTATGAAAGTTCTTATCTACTAGGTGGAGCTTTATACACGTCCATATTTTAGTCGTCCCGAAGATCACGTCTGCGATAAACGACATCAAAATAACGTTATTTAATTTCTCAAAACACAAATAGAAAAGAAGTGAATAAATACAGGTAATTATAATTATACCCGTGCATTTCTCAGTTGAAGATCATAGTGTACACTAAATAGAGTATGCTTAAATTCAGCACTCAAAGGCTTAAATTCAGCACTCAAAGGTATTTAAAAATGTTATTAAAAATTATGATTTGATTTCACATAATGTGGAACTTAATAAAATAAATGCAAAAAAAATGAGCAAACGACAGGAATCGAAAAAGGTAATTAACTAATAGCTCATTGTATTAATTATCTTAATATATTTGAATTATATTATTGTAATTAATTAGATTAATTAGATAAGCTTATCAGGCTTCGATATTTGCAACATAGCTTTTTTACATCTGTCTGGACTAGGCGTTCTTGCAATTCATTGTATCAGGTGTTAGCCTGGAAAAGAGTTAAAAATGATTTCGATATTTCGAAATTCAGTTACGAAGCTTCGATTGAGTTCACCATGCTTTTATATTTTTTTTGAAAAATATATTTTCTAATAATTCTAAAATATATTATCTAATAACAAAATAAGGTGGTTTATTCTACCACCTTATTTTGTTCTATTATTTGTAATGCTGGACTTAAATCTACAAAGCCTTAGTTATCGACAATATTATTTAAATAAATAAAAATAAATAATTTGTTATTGTAACTGTAAGCATACCGTCACGGCAAGTTGCTACGGATTAACGTAAATAATGGCCAAACCGTTATAATTTTGTTGCTATTTATACGTTAAAAATAAAATAAAATAAAGAATTTAAAAAAATAAGAAACAAGACACAGGTATAGTTCAAGCAAGGTCTGCTAACCACACAGATATGACTTGCGAAATTCATGCTTCTAAATTTAATATTTTCCGCCCAATTAAGCTAATTGGGGGCTAAAACATCCCAAGAACGTGGCCTTATATTATGCAATTGTAAGGTCACGCAATTGTAAAGTTTACGCTTCTAAATGCTCCTAATGTAGAACACACGAGCCCACCCAAATAGGTGTACAATTAGCCTATCTCAGGGTAAGGGAGAAGGGTTTTCCTGTGAATTATTCTGAGTTTTACAGCCCGCATAACATGCAAATTGGCCTGCCAATAACACCTCACCAGACTTAATATAGCAGAACAGTTTGGCCCAAGATGATGTAAAAACAACATCAACAACTGATAAACAAGCCATAAAAATTTAAAACTAAGGATTAGTAGAAGTAGGTCTGTTATCAGTTAATTTCTTATGGAAGTCTCTGTCTTTATTATATTTTTGCTTCCGTTGTTTAATGAATTTATTTTAATTAAAAGTATATTTGGTTTGTCAAAGCCGAAGCTATAGAAATAACCTAAATCTTTTATTTATAAAGAATCTATATGTATTTATTATACTTATATTTTATTATAATAGTTTAGACATTTAGATTATAGCTGAGTTTCTAACGAACCTGTTTTTCTCCAGTGCAGAATTTGACAATTTTACTATGGTGTCCAAACAATCCTTGATTGGTATTACTATTTATAAGAAAAAGCCTATGCAGAAAAAAATTACACAAATAAAAAAATTACTTAACGTAACTCATTATTTCTAAAATGAAATGGGATTAATACTGAAAAGCAGCTTCTCTAATTCATAGAGACCATTTATTGCATTCGTTACATTTAAATTACGTTTTAGGCGCGATAGCAAATGCGTAAAGCTTCTATAGTCTGTTCAATGTCAATCCGTCTGTCTGTCTGTCCGTCCGTTCGCATGTGAAAAGTGAACTCTTACTGGACGGATTTTCACGAAATATTATATTTGGGTCCTTTAGAAAGATTTTACCAGTTATCCCAAATTTCACTGAAATAGGATCAGTAGAAATTCGGATTTTTTTTTTTTTTTTTTTTCTTCTTTGTAAAATTTCGAGTTATCTCTGTACATATATGGAAGTATGTTTCGAATGGTTGGACTTTTTTATGCCCATCTGACTTTTCCTTAGATAGACACGTTAGATAGACACCAGCTTTTCAGTATGTAGTAGTGCCTGGGAAGGCTTCAGGATCAATTTCTATCCGACAGCTCTTCCCCCGTCTCCCCTTACAGATATCTATATTAGTTTCGGACGTTTCACGAAAGGAAAGGTCAGATAAAGACATGTTGTTTAGTCCCCGTGAAGTTTTTCAACTATAATTGGTTGAAAAACTTCACAGGGACTAACGAAACGCCCAATATTTCTCCTATGCATACCCAGAAATCTGTATATTAATCTGTATGTAAAAATCTATATGTAGTAATGTTTCGGGCATTATTCTGGAAAGAAAAGTCTATCAGCACCAGTGCTGCAAATTTATCACAGCAGCGATGTGATATTTGTAACAGCAGCTATGAACCTTTCAAAATATCAGTATCTATTCAGAAAAAGAAAACCAAATTCAATATTGATAGATTAATCCGTATCCCCAGTGTACCTAGACAAGGGACATTCCTTAACTTCTTTTATCTGCTGCCTGAAAATAATCAAAATGGCCCTTAGATATATACTTAAACGTTGTATCTAAATGTATATGTAAAGAACTTACCATTAAGAACCACACGAGTCCAAGAAGTTTCATATCGTCACGTTTATTTCCAAGGAGTCGCACTTGCATGTGAGGATGCGCGTAAATTTTACGATACTGTTTATTCTAAGCTCTCCGATATGTATGGATTGGATTAATGAAGAGCGAATGAGACAGATAATCAAGGGCACACACACACATTTGTTTTACCGAATCACTGAATAATGCCACACATTTCAAAGTTCACTCTCAGAGAAGCTGTTGATTGATAATATAGTAGGTCATCAAAGGTCGTCCAGCCCTACACTAACATCGTTCACAAATGTTCGTGGAAAGACGAGCGAAGATAACATCATGAATCACGTCATTTTCCTTCGAATTAAATGTTTACACTGTCGAGAATTGCTATGTATTTTTTAATTAAAATTTCGATTAAAATGTACCAAAATGGAGAGGAAGATGGTATTAAAATTAGGAGAACACTCTAGAATTGATTAATTAATCACGAAATGCTTATGAAATATTTTGATACCATGCAGCTCGACTGAACGATGAATACTATTTTTTGTGATAAAATAATTTTAATAATTATTTATTTTAGGAATACGAAAATTTCATTTAATCGTCATTATACACTGAGTGATCACTGAATTATGACCACCCCTATGAAAACTGAATGCGACCCGTTGACCACGCGAGGTACGAAAGTGCGGAGTTAGTCGACCTACGTAGCATAGATAAGGTGTCAGTGGTTCAGTAGGTAGTAAAATTCCGAGCGTGATGGGTAAAAGGAAGGATTTATCGGACGTTGATAAGGGATATATTGTGGGTGCTCGACGAGCTGGTGTCTCGATTTCCCAAACGGCTGAACTGGTGAGGCGTTCGAGAGCCGCAGTAGTTAAAGTGTACCAGGACTGGTGTCAAAATGGTCAAACAACGACCCGACGGCAAAACTGCAAAGGTCAGCGAAAGGTTGATGTTAGAGATGAGCGCCGGGTCCGACGACTCGTACAGGCGAACAGGCGCAGCACTGTTCAAGAGTTGACTACCCAATATAACATGGGCAAATGGACAATATCTGGCATTACCATGCGTTGCGCGCTCGCACGTATGGGCTATACCAGTAGACGACCCCTATGGCATCCTCTCCTAACCAAGGTTCATCGGCGTAAAAGACTCGCCTGGTGCAAAGAGCATGCAAGTTGGACGTAAGAAGACTGGAAGAAGGTGTGCTGGTCGGATGAGTCACGTTATTTACTCCACACCGTGGATGGTCGTGTACGGATTTGTCGTCAACAACATGAGGCTCTTGACCCATCATGCATGGTATCAAAAGTGCAGGCCGGTGGAGGCGGTTGTATGGTGTGGGGTATGTTTCACTGGCAGGAACTTAGATTCCTGGTGCATGTGGAACAAAGTATCACTGGTCTCCGCTGCTATCTTCAACTGCTTGCTGACTGTGCACACCCCGCTGTTACACTTTTTCCCGAATGGCGATGGTGTCTTCCAAGGTGACAATGCGCCGAGCAATCGGGCACTTGTGCATGAATGGTTTGAGGAACACAGTTCTGACTTCCAGCATATCGATTGGCTTCCGAACTCCCTCGATATCAATCCCATAGAGCACCTAATATGCCTTTCTATAGTGTCCCCACATGTAGGACACTGTAGAAAGGCATATCAGGCGTCTGGATACACCAATCACCTCCATACCTGCGTTGCTGACCGCATTACACACAGCTTGGTTGACCATACCTCCCGAACTCTTTCGACATCTTGTTGAATCAATGCCACGTCGGGTAGCTGCTTTACTGAGGACAAAAGGAGGACCTACGAAGTATTAGGTAGGTGTTCATAATTCAGTAATCACTCAGTGTATATTCCGTTCCAATTGTCATTATATATTCCATTCCAATTGTCATTATATATTCTGTTCCAATCTCTATCTGTCCTTTCCCCTATCTGTCTCCTTCAACCCACGAGCCCCTTTCAAACTATCCAACATCTCCCCTCCCCCGTACATATCCAATCCAATTTTCCTTTCTTTTTCTTATAACTTTTATCATACTTCTGTTTCTCATATCCACTTCAATGTTTTATTATTGCCAACTCTCTCAGTTAAATAGGCAAATCTCGAGTTTCGGTCCAGTTAATCTCCTTCCATGCTCATACCGAAGCCCAATAAAGCATGACACTCCGTACAAATACATTTAAATAACTTCTTCTTTACCATAATATCTATTCTCCCTCTAAATATTTGCCTTCTTTTTTAACGTTCTTACCTATTACAGTTATAATTTCTGACCATCTCCCCATTTATTTCTTACTAGACCGCTAAGATATCTCTTTATCAAAAGTTATTCTCATCTTGCGTTTTTCACAACTTTCCTTAACCCTTCCTAAGAAAATCTCTAACCCCTCTCCTGTATCAGATAGCGCCATATCATCTTCAAATTTCACCTGCCAAATTTTATCCCTTATTTGTATACTCTCCATTTCCATCTCTCCTTCTATCCAACCCCTAGTGGGTAGCACAGTGGATTTAATCACCATACTCTTCACCGCCTCGAAGGCTGGAAGTCGAATCCCGTCTACGAAACGAGAAATTTTTGTAGACTTATTTTCACAACTTGGCTGAGTTAGTTGGTCTCAGGCGAGAATCGCATGACTTTTGGCACGAAAACTCGGGATTTTCGTTAGCCAACAGCAAGCCGACTAAAGGACATACGTAGTTACAGGTATGATATACTGACGCCCCATAGCCATAGTTTCTTTGGCGATTAAGAGACATCTAACTAAACCTAACAACTGCGCGTGCCTTCTATCCCCTTTATCTCTCTCTTACTATATCCTCTATTTATACTGAGTCGCCACTTTATTTGATTTGGTACACTTGCCCTCTTCTTTAGATAGAGAGCTCCGTAATAGTAAATCAGCAGGTGGGAAGTCAGCAGGGATGCTGTAGGTGGGCAATATAGTGCTAGAATGGGCGAGATGAAAGATTTAAGTAACTTTGAACGTATGATACTCGCCATGCAGTGGTATGAGTATTTCGGAAATTGCTGGGGTATACAACTGTATATCCCAGCAATTTCCCAGCAAGTGGATCAATCTCAATACACCGGAGATACAACTGTATCTCCGGTGTATTGAGATTGGTCCACTAGCCAGTTTAATCCCTTCACTACCTCTAATCCTCCAAATCGCTCAGAAAAACTGAAGTCATATTTTGACTGCCCAAATTATCATGGTATCGGGCAGAATTAATACATCAAAATCTATAACTTTTCCACAGGAAATGAGAAATGTCTTATTGCCAACCAAGACATTTGCTGTATTACCAAGATTTCTCACAAAATCCTTCACCACATTTCAGGTGCTTATAGTCTCCGTATAACACAGGCCTAATCCTTCTTGGAGATATTTTTCTTAGCAATCTCTACTACATCTCTGATATCATCTTCTGAAGAATTTGCTTCCTATGTTCCCTGAAGATTTCCTGATAACTATTGCCAACTGCCTTTAAAGTGATGTTATCTTTTCCACTCGAACCGCCTGGATCCTTGGTGACATGGATTCAGTGAGGTATCGAAAACATGTCACAATGATGCTAGCCAACGTTGAGTCAATTGCTTTCAACAATCGTTGTAAATTGGTCAAAATAGTACATCCACTTCGAATCTACGAAGTGAGATACTACTTTCGCAGTCTACCTTATAAACACCTGTATCTCTATGTAACTGTCTCTGAGTATAATCAATATATTTATTTATTTATACACTGAACAATGTTGGAGAAAGAGAGCACCCTCGTTTCACCTGTCTGCTTATCTTCATGTTCCCCGTATTGCAGCCATTCTCAATATTACTCTTTACCCCACTGCAGTTTCTCTATTAATCTGATGTCTGTCTTTAATCAGTTCCATATCCTTCAGTACGGTGGCGTACAAAAAAAAACTGCATCACCTTAAAAAATGTAACGTTTGTAGTGAAACGTATAAGATATTGTTTGATTACAGTCATTTTTTTTTGTCGCAAAGCAAAGGTATTGCGTCAGGTAACGCTTCTATTGCATCCGGCAGTAACTGAAAGGTATTGCATCAGCCGTTTCTATAAATACGGCGTTGGAAGAGTATACACGATCATTAGTATCTTGTTTTGCGGAGACGTAAGCATGGCTCCATATGTTCAGTTGATACCAAGGAAAAAAAAAAAAAAAGTGCAGCTGTTGCTCTGTCCCAGGAAGGGTTTTCTACGCGTGCTATCGCTGACAAAATAGGCTTCCACCAGTCAACAGCATCTCGGGTGCTGAAATTAAAGCGTGAAACCGGTGATGTGAAAAGAAGACTTGGATCAGGCCGTAAGAGAGTGACTACGCCTTCCCAAGATCAATATTTGAAACGGCTATGCCTTCGTAATCGCCATGCTAGTGCTCCTGATCTAAAACTGGACTTTGAGATGGCCTCTGGTGTTGAAACAAGTGCACCAACTATCCAAAGACGGCTTTCGGAATGTGGTCTGCATTCATATCGGCCCAAGAAGCTTTTGTTGACCCAACGAATGAGGAAGAAGCGACTTGCATGTGCTAAAACGCATGTTTCATGGACAAAAGAGCAATGGGACACCGTTATCTTTTCTGGCGAATCGAAATTCAACCTGCATGGCTCGGATGCGAAGCGATATGTCAGAAGACGAAAATCAGGGGCATACCATCCTGACTGCATAACACCGACTGTAAAATTCCCTGTCGTTCAGATGGTCTAGGGATGCATAACAAGCAAAGGGGTGGGACGAATTAAGTTTATTAGCTGAACGGTGAATGCAGAAACTTGCACTGCTATCTTGGAGGAATGCCCGAAACCCGATATTAGGGATCACCACGCAGACGTTCAAAACTATATTTTTCAACAGGACTCAGCACCTTGCCACACAGCAATGGTAAGTTTTATGCTATTTAGATTTAATGATGAGTTTGTCTTCTTGTCCCACAAGGCTTAAAACATATTTACACCAATGTTTTTCTCCTTTAAGGTGCAATCATACCTCAGAAATATTGGCATTACAGTGTTGGACTGGCCCTGCCAAAGAACGGTCCAGATTTGAACCCTATTGAAAACTAATCCATAAAACATGTACATAATGTCGTCTAAAATTGCTCAGAAGAAGCCAACAAGTAAGATTCATCTGCAAGAGAGCATTGTAAGGGTGTGGTACCACGAAATTGGACAACCGTATATTAAGAAGTTGATTAATTCTATGCCAGATCGTTGCAAGGCTGTAATTGCAGCTCGAGGAGGAAGAACAAAATATTGAGGACTTATTTTGCTGATTTACAGTATATCATACTATTATTAACTTGTCATTTCAGTTTGTACACGTAAATGCAATGAAATGTATGTTTGGTTGTCATGATTGCCATTTGCATGATTTCTCATATTTCCATTAATTACGCATTTTACCCTTTGGGTAGATATTTATGGCAATTAGGTATATCAGGTGGAGTCTTTTTATTGGATTTCATTCGCAGAGATATATATCCTATCTGACAAATTCATTTCGAACATTTCTGCAGCCCACAATGCAGCGTAAAACACATTATTTGCAAAATTCATAAGTGATGCAGCTTTTTTTGTCCGCCATTGTATATCCATAAACAATTAGTTTATCCTGTAAAATGCTTTTCTAAATACATGCATTGTTATTCATTTATATGTTTATATTCATGAATATTCTTCATTCCTATGGCATCTTTGTTCTTCTCTTTTCGTAACCTGTATTGTTCCTCTCTTATCATTTCCATAATTTTTTCCACTGTTTATTTTGTTCATTAAACTCAACGTTACTTTTATTGCATGGGGTGCCAAACTAATCGTCCAGATATCTTTACATTTGACTGCATTCTTTTTTTTCTCTATTGGGATCGTAATTTCAGTCATAAAATACTCTGGCTATTTCTCTTCTCATATATCTTTCCAAATATTTTTTTAGTTACCTTATCCTTGCATTTCCCATTGCTTCAAGTATTTCCATTTGTATCCTTTCGATTCTAACTGTCTTTCCTCTCTTCATCTTCTCGTTATGGCTGTAACCTCTCTTTCAATTATTGTTGGACATAACTTAATCTCATTAATCTTGTCTTATCCTCTCATTTAACTCTCTCATATAAATCCTCCATAATTCAATCCATCTGTTGGGTATAGTATGCTTATCTTTTAATAATTCCCCAACTCTGTCCTCAATTTCATTCTTTTTTGTACCAGTCTTAAATTTATTACTTTAAAACTCCACCCTTTCAAGCGTCAAATCATACCTTCTTTTTCATTTTTATACTCTTTTTTTCCCCTTTCTTTTTCTCGACACTGCTTCCTTAGCCATTCCTCTCTCTCTCCTCAAAATCTTCTTAACTTGTTTTTATATCGTGTTTCTCTTTTCCCTCCACTGTATTCACATTCTTCCATTGTCTTTTTTACATCCATTTCTCCAATCACTTCCTCCGTTATCCACCCTCTCTCTCTCTCTCTCTCTCTCTCTCTCTCTCTCTCTCTCTCTCTCTCCTATTCAATTATTTTTTCACCGACCTTAATAACCACATTCCTTATTTCAGTCCAGTTCTTATCCACATCTTCACTTTTGACCTTACTTGTCAGTTTCCTAGTCTTTCTTCCAAAATCTTCGTTAGCTATTATTCTCCTCACATCCTTTTCATATCTAATTTGTTTTTCTTCGTTTTCTCAGTTCTTCCGAACTTTACCGATACATCCATAATCACTATATTTTTATCTCATCAATATGCATGCGAATTTTTCACACTACTACATACTTTTTTTTTTAAATTTTATTCTGTCTTTTAGTTGATTTCATCCTAAACCCCCTGGAATTGTCCATGTATTACGTCTCCTTTTAAATTACTTTCAACTTCCTGAAGAGAAACATGTTCTTCTGTTTTATCAGTATATATCAGGAAATTGAAACGTCCTTAAGGTGAATTTAAATGTACAGTCTCAAGTATACACTAGTTTTAAACCATTTTGAAAACCGGAGTGAAGGAGATTTTTCAAAAAGGTTGATAGTGCTTGACTTAGAAGGAGGCCCATTAGCTTAATTTATGTCTCCTGATTTATTTTCTTTATTTAAATCTCCTAATAACGATTACTTCAAAAACTCACTCGAATTATTTTAATTTAAAAAGAAATAGATTCCACCCTGTAATTCTAAAATAAAAGGTAAGTAAGCAGCTTATAATGTGAAATGTAATTACAAGGAGCATGACCCGTCTCTCTAATTTTATTCTAGGCTACCAAAAAGAAACATATGTTGAAAATAGTCTTTCATTCATTCAAATTTTCATTCAGTTAAAATATAAATCCATAGAGAAATCTATAGATTTATATTCTAACCTGTGGGGTGAAAAAGCTTCACCTGTTGCTCGTCTATGTTTAATTTTGGAATTGCTGATTTTCCAGATCACATGGTATTTTTCAAAAAAAACTACTTTATTTTTCAATTGTTTTGTTGATTTGTACTACCTGGAATGTGCTTCTACTTTATATATTATTTTTCAGTTGTTATTTTAGGATAAAGTATGATATGAGAGATTTCATAATGCTTTTTTATCTTATCAACTATTTTGTCAGTTTGTGCACCCCGTGTCTAACCGCTTCCTGATGTGTTGGAACTAACAGGAAGTAACACCAGAACAGCTGTCAGGATCCACACATTTTAAATAATAACAAAATACTTGTCTTTTCAAAACAGCTGTTTATTTGAAAGAAGTACAATACCAGGGAAACTTATCGGGGAAATTTTTGTTTAGAATTTCGTTTTATTAGTACTGTATATCATGTTTGCGAATTGCTTATATCCTACGTGAAAGTATATTGGTTTCGCCACTTTTCAATCTTTTGGAAAGTTCTGGATTCGATTTCCGTTGTAGACTGGAGGAATTGAAGGACTTGAATCCATGCTTTTCCACATTATGTAGAAAGAACAGGGTTCGTTCGCACTGTAGTATCCTTTTATGGTCGGTTATTCGTTTTGCAAGATGAAAAAATGAAAAATAAAATATTTCAGGAAGAAAATGCCATGCAGTTCTCTCCGACACCGACTAAGCTAATGTGATGAAAACACACATCAATTGTAATAAAAGAAAAAACAAGATAAAACACGGAAACATGTTTACAAAATAACTTCGTGTTGGTGCACGGCGAGTGGAACATCAGATGATAAAAAAATAGTAATGATAGAAAAAAAAAACTATGAAGACGAGAAAAGTGGTAAAGCAACAGGAAATTTGCTCATATCAAGCCAGTTCTTAAAAAGGGTGACAAATCTCTCCCAAATCTCTCCAATTATTGTCTCATTACAATTCGGATGGAGAAATCGATTAACCGCCAACTCTTAAATTATATTGGAACCTTCCATCTGATCAATGATCGCCTGCGTGGATTCTGTCAGTGTCGATCCACTGGTGATATTCTGGCTTATATTACTCATCTGTGGTCATATTCAATCGAAAAGTGTGGCAAAACTCAAGCAGTTGCTCTTGACGTTTCAGAGGCTTTTGATCGTGTTTGGCATAAAGGTCTTCTAAATAAGCTTCCATCTTACTAAATGGTTTGCTAACTGTTTTTTGTAATTGGGTATCCAGTTTTCTTTTTGACCGCTCACTGCGGGTGATGGCAGATGGCTCTCTCTTCTAACTTCTCCACTAATGTTGGTGTTCTCCAAGGTTCAATTCTTTCTCCCACTCTTTTCCTCTTGTTTATTAATGACTTTCTTCCATTGACCGGAAATCCTATCCATAGTTATGCTGATGATAGCACATTGCGTTCCACCTTCCAGTTTGAGAAACCTTGCCCTGCACAAACAGCTTCAACTTCTGATCTTCCAGGTAATTCTGGAAGATCAGAATTGAAATCAACTAAGTTATCTTAGTTGAATTGAAATCAACTAAGATAACTTAGTTGATTTCAATCCTTCTAAAACTAAGTCCTGTGTTACATCGCTCCAAAAGAATTCTTCTGCTCCCATGCTTATCTTCGATTACACTCCGATTACCGTGATGTATAATCTCTCTTTTGGCATAAGCACATACATTTCAAATACCGCATCCTCTGCATCTAAAAAACTGGGTCTTCTCTTTCGCCCGGCGTTACTTTTCTTCCAAACAAGTCACTGCACAAGTTTCAAATCCGCCCTACCATTTTCCCAGATTTGGAGCGGTATTCCCAGAACTACTCTCAGGCTTCTAGATTCCATTCAAAAGAGGGCAATTAGGTTAATTAATGACTCATCTCTAACAGAGTCTCTTCACTCTCTGTCTCATAAATGTTCTGTTTTTGCTGCATGCCCTTTTTATAGATAATTCCGTGGGCACTTTTTTTCTGAATTGGCTTCTATAATTTCCGCTCTCTCTTCCAAATCAGTCCGAATACGTGCCACAGCTAGCCAACGTACTTTTACTGTCCAACTTCAAACTCACAGAATCAACTTTTTTTCTTCCTCATTTATTAATTTAACCTTCCTTCATCCGCATTTCCTGAAAATTACAATCTTCAGAAATTCAAGTTAAATGTCAACAAGTATCTTCTTTTATCTTCTCAACCTTCAGCCCGTGCACGGTACTAAGTACTATAAGTTCTAATATCTCTCGTGCTTGGGCTCACATAATAATAATAATAATTATAATAACTAGGGGCTTCATCCCCTGCTCGCTTTGCTCCTGCACTTCCGCGCACGCTTTTCTACGTAAAATGTAGAGGTATACCGAGTAAGTCAAATTTTTTCTACGTAAAAGACACACCTGTCGAAACGCACTGGTCAATATCTAATCAGAAAATGACCCATATAATTATTTTCCTGTGCATTTGTAGTGGGGCGAATAAATATAAAGGTAAACTCCAGAATTGTGTACACCCTCCAACGTGGCGGCAAGCAAAACAGTGGGAAAGCAGTGATCGACAAGTTATGACTCCCATATTTCCACAAACGGACAGGAACAAAGCAGTGATTGGCAGATTCCACTGCTTTCCCCGTCCACTGTCCTCCTAGGTTGATATGCCTAGGGTTTTTCCCCACATGTGCCACTGTTTTTCAATCGGAAACTTGTTTTCTCATTTTGAAACAGCGGGATGGAGGGATAAGCACCTTACCTAAGCTAAGCACCCTCCTCGACGACACAAAACAATCAGAAAAAGGGAGGTGCCTTCACTTGTCAATTATCGTCGTCTTCCTCGCTTTCATTTTATTTTAATGTTAAAATGAAATGAAAGCGAGGAAGACGACTTTCGTTATTTTAAATATTTGTATAGTTTGTAAAATATTTAACTAAAATATTTACAAACTATACAAATATTTAAAATATTTACAAAATACTAAACTACAGTATTTACAAATATACAATATTCATTAATATACAAAAAAAGTTACAATGGAACATCAAATGGAACATCATTGTCCACCTTAGTGCAACTTTCCGCACATAACGCCATTTTGAATTGTGCTGCTTCAGGACATAACTATGAAAACATGATACGCTCATGCATGCCAACTAACGAAAAATAACTCCCTTTATCGTTACATGAAATGTATAATGACTAACTGTTGCAATTTTCATTTTGAAAAATTCTCTCATGGTTATAATTGCACATTTTCACTGATTTATCCCCAATTAAAAAATAAATTATTTTGGACAAAATTCCTAAATTTATAGATATCTTCTAGTAAACAACTAATTTTTAATTGTCATTACGGTTTATATATGAACCGAAGGGGCCTTTTCAAATTAAACGCTTTACTTCAAAGCAACATTTAACATCTATATTAAATTTAATGCTGGTACTATTTCCTGATTTATTATGGTAAGCTTTTTTTTTTTTTTTTTTTCCCCTTTTAATCTCATGTGGAGAGTTTGCCAACTCAGTCTCGATGATGTAAACATCTAAAAGGTGATGAAAGGTAAGTGTACTAGTCCCTGGCCTTGAAAACGTAAGCATCGTCCGTCATGAAATTAGGTGTCGGCCATATATGTAAGATATCGAATTGAACAATGACAAATCATAAATATGAAAAATAATCGGAGTGAAGAAATACAACACTATTCTTAGAATTTTTAATCCAAGGTTCGCAGGCTTTCATCACTGAATATGAATGATCGGCAATTATATGCCGGGTCTTTCTTCACGTTTTTATTCCTGACGAATGCAGTTAGAGAGAAAGAGAAATAAACACACATAGTTTAGTTACTGCATTATTGGTTTAAAATATGTGATAAAAAGTAGTGTTACACTAGTGTTCAAAGAAAGTGCATCACCTAGGAATTTCACATTTCTAACCCTTTTTCGCGATGGTATGTTACATTAATGACTAGCATCACAAATAGAAATATAAACAAAAGATATTTATTAATAGTTAAGGCAAAGCTAAGTAATATTTGACTTGTGTTCCTAAAATATTCTAAAATGAGCAACCTTTGCAACCTTGATAAAACATTGCAACCTTTATACAACAGTTACGGTAAACACGACAATTATGGCTGAAATGTTATCAGAAGCCCTCAGTTTGCTGGAGTTTATCATTTAAAATAGAAAACAAAATAAAAAGTTCACCAGGTGCAAACTAATATTTAGTTGAACCGCCTCTGGCCCTGATGGCATTGACAAGATCAATTTCTGAAAACAATCAACTGATAGTTCGTTGTTCCAAACACGAATTATGGCTTCCTGAAGTTCACGAAGGGTCTTTGGTTTCTTTCTGGCAACTGCAGATTCCACATGATGCCAACAGTTCTCTATAGGATTCAGGTCCGGGCTGTTTCCTGTCCAGCTAAGAGTTGTAATGGACCGTTTTTCCAACCATTATTTCACCTGTAACAAATGTAAACACATTACTGTCGAACCTCGCAGAAATGAAGCTAAAGTAACTACAAAAGTGCCTACTTGCACTTTTCGCCCGATGACAAGGAGCAGAGTCGTCCTGAAAGATGCAGTTACTTGGCAGGTTGAAATGGTCTCTAATGGTTGGCAGCAATTTGCCTTCCAATATAGCCAGGTATCCATTGGCATTTACGGAACCTTTTATAAACTGCAGGCGACCTACTCCGCGATCGAAATGCTCCCCCATATCAGTTGGCTGGTATGGAATTTCACTGTAGACACCATACAGTCTGGATGATATTCTTCACCACGTCTATGGCGAATCGTTTGTCTTCCAACCGAGCCATGCAGGTTGAATTTCTTCTCATCCGAGAAAATAACTGACTTCCAGTGCTCGGGAGTTCATTTGACATCCTCCTTACTCCAAATTAATCGGTCGTTTTTCATTTTTTGTGTGATGAGGAGCTTCTTCTTAGGACGATGGGCTACAAGTCCATTTTTGAAGAGGCGTCTTCTGATGTTACTGCACTTGCTACCACTCCTGTGTGTTCTTCTCATTCTCTTTTCAGCTCAGATGAAGAAGCTTTACGGTTTTTAAGGTATAAGCGCTTCAAAACGTTTTTTTTTTTTTTTTTTTTTATCGTAGAGCCTCGTTTGCGACCGGTTCCTTTTTTTTTCTATCAGCAGAACCAGTATTCCTGAGTTTGGAAAGAAATCTACTCACTGTCGACTGATTACAGGACACTCTATAAGCAATATGATGGGAAGAACATCCTTCCTCACGTAAAGCAACGCTAGCACTCTTTCTTCGTGTCGTCAACTGCACGTAACTCGCCATCCTAACACAAGCAAGGAATGACTGCAACTCTTGCAGAACGTACTTATATAGCTGAAAGTAACAGCTGATGCAATATTATGTCATTAATCTTATCTGATGCAATCTGTAAGAAATATTGCCATATATTTATATTATTCGGACTACAATTGCAATTTTAAGGGGTGATGCACTTTCTTTGAACACCAGTGTATGTTCCGATACGGTATATCTAGGCCTAAACAATATCGTGAAGCTTTATCAATTTTTTCATGTAATCATTCCTGAATCTTTACTGTTTTCTGTAGATATGGAACGGCTAACTGATATAGCATTTTATAATAATATTCTAATTCCGGTCATGAAGCATCGTATCAGAATTCTTAATTATTATTAGGTTAATATTCTGAATAAAATATAAATATAAAATAAATATATATTTTTTAAACTATGCATCAAAAGTTGCATTATTTAAAAAATGCCACCAAGTAAAGATATTTTCCAGTGAATCTTAAGATCACTAAACCGACTAAGAGGCGATATTTGCCATTGAATATTGGATCTTAAGATGGCTAAATCGACTAAGAGGGATATCATATATCGTCATATTAGGCCTCCCGAATATTAATGTTTTGTTGTCGATTTGCCAGCGTAGATAGTAAGGTAAAACCTTACTATCTACGCTGAGACCGACTAACATAGTCACAGAGCAAAAAAAAAAAAAAAAAAAAAAAAAGAAGCCCATAAAAGTTGCTCGCGTCATTGATGGAATCGAACCCCGGCCTTTTCCATCCAGTGTATGGAGGACGGTGACGATACCACTGTGCTACAGCTCATATCGACTAAGAGGAGGACGTTCACTATATCCCTAACGATGTTACACGCTAATATCCTTGGCAGTTTTCCTTGTTCTAGGAAAAAATATCGCCACCCTGTTGAAATTAGTGACCAAAAGAATTGATGATCCTAACATAATGATATTGTAACAAATCCTGTCACAGGAGCACCCAGAAGCCTCCTCCTTCCCTTAATGATGAAAGTGAACAACTGTACCTGCCTGAACAATATGTTTGCAGCGAACACCATAAAATATTTCAATGAACTTCAAAATAGACAATTACAAGCTAACTGAAAATAAGCCATACAAAAAACAATCCAGTAGAATCTGTATCGCGGCTTTACTTGAGTCATGCTTAAACCCTTAAGAGGATACCTAATAAAGAACCAACTGTAAAGTCTCACTTAATCCAAGGAAGCAGTGATGCTCGCTTTGTATAACCACAATACTACACTTTAGTAACCTATTTTAAATTTACGCAGATTTCTAGAAAACTTCTTTCTAGAGTCTCAACTGTTCATTTTTGCTTATATTTTAACTTCATTGCATTTATGTACACTGCCCTACCATTAATATCCGGACACCCCTTCATGGATGGGGAAACAGGTCCTATGCAGGCAACACAGAATCTGCTATAAATATACACACTGGGCTTCGAACAGACAATTGCAAAAGTGGGAATGCAAGATGACACGTTCAACAGAATTACCTCAAGACGTTCGACAGAATTGATCACCTAAACAAATACTAGACGCCGATTAACATGGTGTAAAGAGCGCGAATCCTTGATTGTAGAGCAGTGGAAAACAGTCCTATGGACAGACGACTTCGCACTCTACCAGTCTGATGACCGTTCTTGGGTGTGGCGAATGCCAGGGAACAGTTCCTTCCTGATTGTATCCTCCCAACAATGAAGTTTGGTGGAGGCAGTGTCACTCTATGGGCTCCTTTCATGGTTTGGCCTGGGCCCATTAGTCGTTATCGACAAAACCATGAATGCTGTGCAATACCAGGACACCCTGGACAATTATGCACTTTCAAGATTATGGCAATACTTCGGGGAAGGCCCATACCTGTATCAGCAAGACAACGCGCCATGCCATACTGCTCGGGCGTAACAGAGTAGTTTGAGGAGTGGTGTGTGTAAAAAAGTTGGATTGGTCAGCCCAGAGTGCTGATCTGAACCCTATCGAGCATCTTTAGGATGTGTTGGATCGTCGGGTACGTGCACGTCAGATCGCCCAAAGAAGAAGGCCGAACTGGTGGCTGCGTTAAAGGCCGAGTGGAGTAACATATCACCTGACATTTATAAAAAGCTGGTTGAGAGTATGCCGCGAAGATTGAAGGCCGTAATAAAAGCAAAAGGTTTCAGCACGAAATATTAGACACAATGAAAACTCTTTTTTTTTTTTTTGTCTAAAAGCAGGAGTCCGGATATTGATTGTAGGGCAGTGTATATGTGAAATAGGCAATTGTAAATCAATATTGTATATTGTAAATATTATTGTAACTATACAAATAATCTCGTATGTAACTATCTTATTTTCACCCCTCTAGCTTACATGCTGTGCAGGAATAAATGAAAAAAAAAAAAAAAACCGGCAAAATGAATAAATAAATAGTCCATGACCAATAACTCGCCCACTGTGTAGAAAAGCCCATAAAAGTTCCTCCGTTCTCAACCGAATTTAAACCCAAACCTTTTCCATATGGAATGGGGATGAGTGATTGTAATCACCGTGCTACAAGCGAGAGCCGTTTTCACAATACGAAAATACTCATAAGTACAATTCGGTATTTCTCTAAATTAGTTTGATGGCACTTTGGGATGTGTTTGGGCCTAGGATGCCCGATGTCCTCTTACATTAAGCTATATAGAATTAATTATTTATTTCGTATGATGTGATCAATACACGAAGGAACCAGTTTTTTCTTGCTTCCTTCGTGTATCGTGGCCGGAATATGCAACCAACCGGTTGGTTCGGCACCATCGTGATATCCAGCCCGAGGCGGGAATCGAACCCGCGATCTTTGGGTTGCCAGGAAGGCACTTTACCTACCTGGCTAGCCCGGTCGGCTATAGAATTAATAATGTCACTTGTGGAGGTATCAATAAACTGATACCTCCACCAGGACAATGTAAACAAAATATATTTACTAAATGTTTTGTCGAATGTAGTGTCGGAATGAACAGTAAATGAAATGAAAATTGTAATAATTTATTTTCACTTTAATTATTATGATTTCCCTCGTCATTTTATGACAAATGATATGTGCTAGTTAAAAAAATAAATAAAAATTGAACACATGTTGATAACATTAATATTTATTTGATTTCTTTTAATTAAGATAGACGTATAAAACCTTTCACAGGAGTCTTGTAATAATCGTTAATGCAGTCAAACAAGGAAATTGATTGTTTTCCTGCACGTGTAGTTTAAAAAAAAATACATAATTAAGTACTTGTTAATTAATCTCCCTCCACTGTAAAGTTTAACATAACCAGTGTATATTTTTGTATATAAATGAATATACCTACATAAATGTACAATGGTTAGATAAGGTTAGATTTATGTTAGATTTACTTGAGATTTACACTGGCAGGACCATACTTAACTAGTACCGAAAATCACTTTGAGTTATAAGCAAATCATGCATATTCTATTCATAATCTATGGCTTTCGAAATTATTTATGGTTAAAACATCAAAAGAGACAATCGTAATCTCTTATGTGCTATGCTTGAAATCTGTATGAGTATTTACAGTTCAAGCAAAGCATATGTGCGATGTTGAGACTCTAGAGTCTCAACTGTCCATTTCTGCTTATATTTTAACTCCATTGCATTTATGTATATGTGAAATAGGCAATTGGAAATCAATACTGTATATTGTAAATATTATTGTAACTAGACAAATAATCTCGTATATTAATAATCCTATTTTCACCCCTCTAGCTTAATTGGCACTTTAATGGTTTTGCCATAGAGGAGCTTATAATATGCAAGGAGACAGCATGATTCATCATTATCGTCGCTATGGGACGTCACTATTGTCAAATTTGTGGCAGAGGCGAGACATGCGACTTAAGCAGATGCAAGGAATTGGATAATGAATTATTATTTCGGTGTTTATGAATGATATTGATGATGGGATATCAAGTTTAATGTCTAAGTTTGCAGATGATACAAAGGTTGGCAGGGTCATTAAGGACACTACTGACGCTATGCTGCTGCAACAGGATCTGGAAAGGTTGAACAGATGGGCTGAGAGGTGGCAAATGAAGTTTAACATTGACAAATGTAAAGTACTACATATGGGTAACAGTAACCCCAGAGCAATGTATCAACTCTGCGGTACTACACTGACAGTGGTGGAGAATGAAAAGGACCTGGGGGTAATTGTGCAGGCAGATATGAAGTTCTCTGAGCAGTGCAGACGAGCTGCAAGAGTAGCTCATGGTGTCTTGTCAATGATATACAGGAATTTTTCTAGCAGGGATAAGGAGGTGATTATTCCCTTGTATAAGGCAATGGTTAGGCCACATCTTGAGTACTGTATACAGGTCTGGAGGCCTCATTTCAAGAAGGATGTAGAGCTGCTGGAACAGGTGCAGAGAAGGGCAACAAGATTAGTAAATGGAACAAAGGGTTGCTCTTACGAAGAAAGGCTTAAGTTTTGCAAATTACAGAGTCTGGAGACTAGGCACCGGCGAGGTGATCTGATAGAGGTGTATAAGGCTTTGAATGGTTTGAGCATGCTCAATGCCAATGGGATTCTTCATCTTTCTCAGAATAATCACCTCAGAGGGCATAAATTCAAATTGAGGAAGGACGGATGTCGGATAGATGTGCGGAAATTTGCCTTTGGCCAGCGGGTGGTTGGTTGGTGGAACCGACTTCCATCACTTGTTGTTGAAGTTGATAGCCTAAACAAATTTAAAGCTCAACTGGACAGGTATTTCGAACGAACGGAGGGGTGAAATGGGAGAGGGTTTTTTTTTTTGGCTGATGCTGAATAAGCTTGCTTTCTTGCATCATATGCCTCTACTAATGCTAATGCTAATGCTAATTATAACCATAACTGTCTCCTTGTTTAATATACCCTCCCTGACTGTACTCTTAAAAATATGAGTAAACTATTAATGTTAATTAGAGAAACTCAAATAATATTCATAATAAGGAATGTCTTTTTGCATATTTGATCAGCAGAAGAATTATATTTTGTTTTTTATTATTTGTGGCAGCTTTAATAATTTGTTTTATATTTCCAAAATAATAATAATAACGAAGGATATACAAGAGATAAGAGAGTGGGAGATTCGAGAAGAAGAAGAAAAACAGTCGATCAGGAACACCCACAACTGGCGAACCCCAGGAATTGATAATATCCACAACTACTGGTACAAGAAGCTCACCTGCACACACAAGCACCTAGCAGAACAGTTAACTCGAATGATAAGGCACCCGGAGACAATCCCGAAGTTTCTCACCGAAGGAGTCACATATCTGAAGCATAAAGACGAAGATACAAGAAACCCGGCGAAATACAGGCCAATCACCTGCCTCCCAACAATGTACAAGAGTCTGACTAGCTGCATAACCAAGAAGATATCAGACCACTTAGAGAGAGTCAGAACGTAATGGCCGAACAGCAGAAAGAATGCAAGCGGAGGAGCAAAGGATGCAAGGAGCAATTAACCATAGATTCCGCAGTTATGAAGCAAGCACCGCAACCTATATACGGCCTACATCGATTACCACAAGGCCTTCGACTCCGTACCTCATAGCTGGCTAATGAAGATCTGCAAGGTCAATCCGATAGTGACAAACTTCCTAGGAGAAACAATGACGAAATGGAGTACCGCCATTAAGGTCGAGAACATCACAACCAGGCCAATCCCCATTAGAAGAGGAATCTTTCAGGGAGATGCTCTGAGCGCACTATGGTTCTGTCTAGCACTCAACTTAACGGCAGCAAGTATGGATATAACCTCAAAGAAGGAAGAAAGAAAAAGAAGGAAGAAAGAACCTGTACACCCTCACCCACCTGATGTACATGGATGACATCAAGCTTTACGCGACAACCGAGAAGCAACCTCAGAAACTACTCCGGATCACCGAAGAATTCAGCAAGGACATCAGGATGGAATTTGGTCTAGAAAAATGCAAGACCCACACACTGCACCATGGAAAATTAGTTGGCTGAAACTACCAGCTGCTGACTGGTAAAGAGATCGAAGCTATGAAAGAAGGAGAGAGACTTATAAATATCTAGAGATGATGCAGGCTGAGCAGTTGGAACACAAGGAAATCAAGAAGTGCCTGACCGAAAAATATCATCAGAGACTCAGAGGCCTGCTGAAATCAAAATTGAACGGAGGGAACACAGTTAAAGCCATAAACAGCTATGCAGCTCCAGTAATAATATACACATTCGGGGTCATAGATTGGACTAACACCGAGCTAGAAGATATCATGAGAAAGACAAGGACAATGATGACAAAGAGTCGCCAACACCACCACCACCCGATGTCAGCAGTGGAGAGAATAACAATACCTCGGAAAGAGGGAGGAAGGGACCTGATAGACCTGACAGAACAACAAAAAAACAGCGATAGTTAACCTGAAGGATTATTTCGAGAACAACACAGCACCACTCACCCTAAGCGAGGAAACCGCTCCCGCCCAAACGGTACAAGAAACGAAGATAGAAAGATGGGCAAAGAAGACACTCCATGGCAGACCCTACAATGACCTCCATCAAGATCACATCGATAGCAATGTCCAGACTGAGTACACTCATAGACACGACCAGGTAACCAGGATAATACATCAGAAGCTAGCGAGGAAATACCAGTTGACCAAAGAAAGTGTACCATAGTAGAAGTACGAACCCCCCCCCCCGGCAGTACTAGAGACCCTAACCCACAAGCTGTACTGGGACCGCGCCACAATAATGGATAAGACCATCCCGCACAACAGACCGGACATAACCCTTGTGGACAAGATGGAAAAGGCTACCTACCTGATTGACATAGCGGTGCCGAACACTAGCAATGTCCAGAAAACCCATGAGGAAAAAATTAGGAAGTACACGAACCTGAGACATGAGATCAAGGAGATGTGGCATATGCAAGAAGTATCAACCATCCCAATCATATGGTACCAAAGACTCTGCATAGCAGCCTAGGAGCAATATGTCTCCCAGAGAACATCTACAAGGAACTCCAGAAAGTCGCAATCCTGAACACCTGTAGGATAGTCAGAGATTTCCTCGACCGAAAGTAACACCAGACATTACAACCACCCTGTGTACTTGGAAGCAATACCCGTCACGGAGTGGAATCCCCCAATCAGGGAGAAATAATATAGAGCAATAATAATAATAATAAACATGAGAAAGACAAGGACAATGATGACCAAGAGCCACCAACACCACCCGATAGCTGCCGTGGAGAGACTGACAATTGCCCGGGAAGAAGGAGGAAGGGCCTGATAGACCTCATTGAGCAACAGAAGACAGCAATAGTTAACCTGAAGGATTACTTCCAGAAACACACAGCAGCACTCCACCAGGCCATAAGGAAGATAGACAAGCGGTATACCCCACTCAACCTAAGCGAGGAGTCCCTCCCAACCAGGAGGTACAAACGAAGCTAGAAAGATGGGCAGAGAAGACACTCCATGGCAGACACTACAATGATCTCCATCAGGGTCACATAGATAAAATTGCTTCCAATACATGACTCAAGAGCGGGACACTCTTCCCCGAGACTGAAGGATTTATGCTCGCCATCCAAGACCAGGTAATCAACACCAGGAACTATAGAAAATACATCGCCAAGGAGCCCGGAGTGTTAGATGACACATGTCGACGATGCCACCTGGCCTCAGAAACGATCCACACATCACCGCGGGATGCAAGGTGATCACCCAGACTGAGTACACTCATAGATACGACCAGGTAGCCAGGATAATACATCAAAAGCTAGCAAGGAAATACCAGTTGATCGAAGAAAGTGTACCGTACTATAAGTACGAACATCAGACAGACAACCCACACGCTGTACTGGGACCGCGCCACAATAACGGACAATCCCGCACAACAGACTGGATATAACCCTTGTGGACAAGAAGGAAAAGGCTACCTATCTGATTGACATAGTGGTACCCAACACTGGCAACCTGCAGAAAACCGATGGGGAAAAATCAGGAAGTACACGAACCTAAGACCAAAGAGATGTGGCATACGCAACAAGTAACGACCATCGCGATCATCGCAAAATTTCATTTGCGATATGTAGCATTTGAAACTTAAACTCAATATGTATTCAGTTTATTTATTTTTTTATTTTATTTGAACAGAAGGAAAACTACATAAAAACTCTTATTTTTATTAAATTTGTATTTTCCTATTTGAATAAGGAATTTTATAAATCTGTAGTAAAATCTTTCCATTTCCAAAATATGCCAAGTACACTCTTTATGCCGAAATTCCATCTACATACTACAGGCCTTTGTAAGGAGTTACCCTGATATTGCACTACTTTCAGCAGATAGCTTTAGCTGTAATAAAACTTTGAAAACTCATTTCGTGTACCGCATTGCAGCTGACATCGAACTACCTCTTTACAGTATAACTGTTTTGTCTGCGTGTTGTCACTTGAGATCACCTGCTGTCTAATGAGGAACCAGGTAGTCCTGAAACAGGCTGTCATAGCGGTCTCATCTTTTAAACAAATGATCAATTAACCTTTTAAAGAGGCCATCTGTTAAATATTGCAATACCAGGGCAGATTGCTGCAAAGACAAGTTTGTTCTTACATGAGACCATTTCATTATCAACTTAAATCCTCTTGGCTGCCAAAATATATTATTAAAAAACAAAGACAGTCCTGCGAGCATTTTTTAAAGAAAGAAATGTCATTCTTTTCTTTCTTAATATTTACGTATTGTAAACATGTTGATATATATTTTTTTTTTTTTGTAAAATGTTCCGGATTTTAAAGAATTCCGGATAAATGTCACTCTTTTTTTTTTGCATGAATTCCTAAAGAAAAATCTTTGATGCGACTGCCGGATTCCTTTCTTAATATTTACAGATTGTAAAATATTGATTTTTATTTATTTATTTATTATTTATTTTTTTTTATAAAATGTTCCGGATTTTACAAAGTTTAGTGTGGTAAAGAAATAGTATACAGTTTACGTAAGGTTTATTATTCACAATATCAAAATGCTTTGTAGTTAAACAAAAAATAGTTCAGCAGCTGTATTTCAAACACAGGAGAAATAAATTCTTAAAATTAACACAAGTATTCATTGTGTTCTGCTATTGTCATATGATAAAACATTTTCCTTTAATGCACTATAAGGCCATTTTAGAGGCTCAGTTATGAAAATAAACTTTTTTTTATATTTAAAACATTCCAAAAAATTCTTTCTTTCTTTCTTTGTTGTCATCATCACTGACTGCTATAAATCGATAATGGACGAGTCTGGAATTGGAACTGGAATTCATGGCACAAAGTCCATCTAAATATTGAGGATTTTACTGGTGATGACGAGGAATCACTTCACCATGCAGACTCTTTTTGCAGTCATGGTTTGCTTCCTACCTGCAGCAATGCTGTTTATACTTACATTTTTTTAGCTGGCCTTCTTCCTCACACCCATCATCTGATCGATATCGATGTTCCAGTGCTCCTTCAGTCTAGCTCTCTATAGAAAAAGGGTTCGTTATGTCATTATATGAAAATATATTATATGAAACTGGAAGATCACAGACAGTGCTATAGTATGCTGTAGCAAGTGTTCAGATAAGCACCTGTGGAGTTATATTAAGAAGAAAGGTGAAGCCAAAAATGAATTCCTGCTTGCTCTTGCTTAGTGTGTGTGTGTGTGCTGCTAGAATGTTTATCTAAGGCATCTAAGCATGTGCCAGCCATTGAAAATAGGAGCTTTTTTGCCTTTTTGGAAAAAAATAATTAATGTAAACTCCTCTGACCTAGTGGTCGTGCCGGTATAGCTTTGTGATGTGTGCAGGTACAGTTCATTCATTTATATCTTCTGAGTTAACGAGATAGAAAAGTGTGAGTGCATTGCGAATATAAATGTAGAGTTTTTAATCAGTATTATTTTATTATTATTAACATACAAGTGCAGTTATAAGACCGAAATGTATAATGAAACGAGAAATAATTTAACTGTATTTGCATTAAGACAATTTAAATTGCGTATGAAACATAGTTATCCATATTTAAATAGAATTTTCACTAATTTAGTAATAATTTAGTATATGCACTCCTATACAAAAATATTAGAGAATACAAGTGATAGAAGCTGGTTGCCTTTTAGGGGTTACGATAACTTTAATATTCCTCGGCATTGATTTCTCTAGAAATCAATATCAAAGATTTGGTAGCGCACAGGTCTCGTTATGTTAACCCATTCCCCTAAGAATATGTTCTTTAGATTTCTCATATTCGTTGGCAGCTGTTGTTACTCCCTACTGAGACTTTTCAAATGATCCAATATGTTATTGATAGGAATCAAATTCGGGGACTGTATGGCTGCATATATTCACAGCTCTTGAACAAAGTTTTCTCCCTGCATAATCTTGTCCTGTGCATTGTGGCATAGTTAACAGTCACCAATGCGAAAAGAATCCAGTCGCGATAGTCACTAATTATAAACCCTTGACAGAGTCTGCGCTGATAAGCGAGTCACCTCCACTATTAGTAATGCTCACATGGTAAAGCATTAATCATGAAATTAATAATCACTATCATTTATATGCTTATGATCTCATTTCCATACATTACCAAATGATGAGATATTCCATTTAGATATTCGACAGGAAGCGCTCAAATCTCATGATGTGATTTCAGGGTGTATTCTCTAATACTTTGATAAGTAGTGTATTTTATTTTAAAAAAAATTGCTTTTTGTGTTTTTGGCATCTGAACCCAAACATAATTTTATCTCTACAGAGTCAGTTCTTTTACGATTTTCTACAGCGTTGGGGATTTTCGGATATATTTTTTAATGATTGAAGAAATCCAAAAATACAATACTGTTAAAGTCATCTGCCACTTGCCTATGGGCCCACCCATTATGCCCACATCATAAGCGCTTGTTTATTTTGTGGACGTAATGGCTGGATCCGTAGAAATGTCGATTCCAGTACTCAAATAAAGCCTGTACTGATTACCTGTACAGGTTAAAAAAATTTTTTTGAGCTGGTACAGCTGGTAAAAATATGTTGGATAAAACGTTCAGCTTTAAACAGAACTTTTTAAATACACTTTTAAAATGTATTTTTATTATTAACATTGACAATGTTATTATTATTATTGAACCCTAAGTTGTTTTTTCTTATTTATATTGCTATCAAAAAATTAAAAATGTCCATTCGAGTGCAAGATTATTATGAGGCTATATCGAAAAAAAAAAAGTGGTAGCGTACAGGTAAGAATAAAAATAGTACTTTTAGCACCAGTCGAGTCGAGCTGTTGATTCAACATTTTCAGACTTGTGATCTTGTTTGGCATAAAGATCTTAGCAGGCTCCCATATTACATCCTATCTCCCGACTTTAAAGACTGGGTAGCCAGTTTCCACTTTCTCCGTCGCTCATTGTGTCGGATGGTTGAGTCCCTCTGACTTCTCAACTAATGCTAGAGTTCCACAAGGTTCTCTTCTTTCATCCATTGTTTTCCTCCAGTTTATTAATGACCTCCCGTTGACTAGAAATCGTATACAGTACATAGTTTTACTGACTGTGTTGCGTTCCACTCGCCCGTACGACAAACCCTTCTCTGAGCAAACAGACACAATCTCTCGTATATCCACTACAATATCATTTTCTTAACACTGATATTGCTGATCTCAAGTAATATCTGAATGGGAAGAAGAAAACTTAGTTAACTTCTGTCATTCTAAATTATAACCCAATTCTGTTTTAGTTTTGGCAAAAAAGAGTTCGCTGCTGCTATTATCGTCTTCAAAAACATATAAATTTTTCCGACAAGATCACTTATCTGGAGGAGAACGTTACTGGAGGAGAAGGGAGGGTAATTCTGACTAACCTTTCTTGTCATATGCATATCAGAAATATCTTTTGCGCCCTCGGCGTTGTTTCTTTTCTAAAGAGATGCTAACTCTACAACTCTCTGATTTGTCCCACTTTTGGCTGGTGCCTCCAAACCTCCCTTAAACACTAGGACTTTATCTAAAAGAGAAAAGCTAGGAAAATTAATGATCCCGCTCTTACAAATTCACTTTGCTATAAAAGAGACATTCAGTTTCTGCCGAATGCCCTTATTGTATTAAAATGTGCGGCTAAAGAGAAACAAGAAATATTTTTAAAATCATTTATTATTTTAAATACAACAATTTCAATATTTATCCCCTTCAAAGTACTCTCCAGCCGCGCCTATGCAGTGCCCCATTCGCTATTTCCAGTATCTAAAACAGCAGAGGAAATCCTCGGAAGATATCGCCTTTAATTGCTGCCTTGTGTTCTTCTGAATGTCTGCTAAGTCCTCAAATCGTTTTCCTTTGAGGTGGATTTTAATTTTCGGGAACAGAAAAAAGTCTGACGGCACCTGAGCTGAAGGAAAAGGCGGGTGCTCCAATGTTGTGATCTTGTTTTTCGTTAAAAACTCACTCACTGCGGTTGAGGAATGACACCATGCATTGTCGTGATGAAAATCCATTTGTCCGGCCATAAATTGGGCATGTTTTTCGAATTTCTTCACATAGTGTCTGAATGTAAAATGTCTGATTTGGCGGGACAAATTCATGATGAACGACACCACGACAATCAAAGAAAATGACAAACATGGTCTTGATGTTCTATCGAGACATTCTTGCTTTCTTTAAACGGGGAGAAGAGGGAATTTGCCACTGCACGCTTTGACGCTTGGTTTGTCGATCATGCTTAAAGACCCAAGGTTCATCTGTTGTTATCACAATCTAAAAATTTAATAACAATTCTTTGCTCTAAATTACGATTACTCATTTTTCCGAAGGGTTACGATTACTCAATTTTCCGATTCAGTTAAAGAAGAGTTCAATCAAAACTTAACCGATTGCATCGAAACAAAAACCGATCGGTACAGAAAAAAAAAGCAAGCTACAGCACGATATAACAAAAATGAAGACAAAGAATGAAATTACACTGAAAATTAACGGGACCGTTGTTGAAAAGGTAAACTCTCACACTTATTTGGGGTTGAAGTGGGATTACAGACTAACCTTCAAAGACCACCTCAATATGGCCAGGCAGAAAACGCTTGCTGCTCTTTGGGCAATCCAAAAGGAGCTGGTCGGTCTTAGGCCTCGAGAGTTCATCTGGGATTACGTCCAAAGAAATTTGATCCCTGTACTGTTCTATGCATCTGTGCTTTGGTCTGGGCCTTTCCTGCTCACCTCAAGAGATTCCTTGGGACAGAGTATTGGCTCCTGAGATGGTTAAACAGGGTGATAGCACCCTTTTACCATCTCTCGGAGCGTGCTCTATGCAAACCTCGGCCTGAAACCATGGGAAACCATCATCAAGGAGAGGAACCTGCACACATATTGGCTCAACTCCTTTGTGGCTGAATGGATTCACCCGACATCTGGGAAGTGACGACAAACTCTCGGACTATCCAACGAACCCGGTGCAGTGCAACACCTTGTCTACGATCTTCACTAAAAAACCTGCAATACCTGGAATCAGTGTTTCCGGCAAATACGGTCGGACCATATAACTCCCTCGGAATCGATGCCTCAGCTTTCTGCAGCTCGAAGCGTTACAGACAGCCCTGAAAGAACTGTACAAAGTAGAACTATTGACTGTACCACTTTCACAGTTTTGAAACTTCAGTGTTATATTATGTTAGCTTACTTGTAAATACAATGTGTGTTCATATATTTTTAAACTCAATATAATCGCCTTGAATATTTATTATGTACACCCCTCTAGCTGAACCAGGCTGTTACGGGGGTTATAATATTATTATCTTTTTATTTCCACTGATGTGGAAATAAAAAGATAATAATAATAATATGAATGTTGTTGACATGCGCAGTAGGAAGGTGTTGGTAAGCCACGATTTCCGTTTCATTTTAGCCACACCTTGTGTTTCTATGGGCACTGTTCTTCTGAATTATGATTCCGAATGTATTCTTCTGAATGTATGATTCCGTCTGTCTCTTTCTACAAATCCAATATATGCACCTGCTAATCATTATCCATTCATGATTAAGTTCTAAGCTCGCCAAATTAACTTTTCTTTTCTTCATATATCCCTTCTACTTCCGTTCTGTTAATGTCTGATGAAATCTGGGTAAAGACACAGATAGATTTTCATCTAATGCAAAAATGTAACTGCCATTATAATATGTCTTATTAACTATAAAGTATTATGGGAGAAAATTTTCATTTTATAATCAGAATGAATATGTATTTTACTTTGACTGGCACAACGGGTTTAGATTGTTTGGTGAACACAATTCTTCCATCAAGAAATGGAGGAACAATATTATTAACTAACAGATGAACCCGTGCTTCATTGCCTTCCTCAAAATCTTCATCTCGGTTCTCTGCACAACACCTTGTCATCATTCGATTAGTTTCCCATTTTTCATTATCTTTGTTTATCTGTCTCTGCTGTGCTGACATTCTCTCCCCTTTTTTTTTTTTGTTCTAAGGCTTCTTCCTTTTTTGTGTGTGTATTCAGAAGACATATTTGAAAATGGATTATTGGCTTCATCATAACCTAAAGAGGAATAACCTTCTCATCATGCGTTCCCTAATAATTACAATTTACTGTACAGTACTTCAAGACCAGAATCAACAAGTCTCTTCTGTCTTCTTAACTCATTCATGGTACTAGAGTGTTATATGTTCCTATTACCTTTCATTTTTAGATTAATCGATCAAAAACATTCAAACAAGCTGCCATTTTACAACGAAAACTTGAAACTTGCCTTTCGTTTCAGACTTTTCGGAAACCTTGGATATAACATTAAAGCAGTTTTTTTAAAGTATTACAGTGAAATAAAACAAATTTATACATTTTGACCTTTTATCGTTGAATAAATCATATTATTTCAACAGAATAATAGAATCTGTGAAAATTATAAAATATAATTCAAGATTGTCACCTTGAATTGTTATTTGTACAAATAACAATTTAGAATATTCCTGATATCATAAAAATCTAATTAATTATCCAGGCGCCATCAAAATTGCATTTGACGTCCTTGATAAAAGTTAAATTCTCTAATTATAACTTCAGTTCAAAACTAAAGTCGAAGCAATGTGGGCTAATGCATCGTAATAAGCAACCGTCTATTTTAAATAAACAAAATAAAATAATAAGACTTAAAATTCTAATAAGACTAAAAATTGGTAGTTTTAATAAATTTATTTGCTTTGGATACATAAATAACATTTAAAAGGCACTTTCGCAATTACCTAAACAGGTAATCAGTTTATTTTCTTTTTCTTTTCTGTTTTGGAGGACTTGTCCAACAACTTACCACTGCTGTTGGGGGTCTTCGGGATTTAAGGATTTCCATCTCTGTTGGAGGTCTATAGCAGGCAGCTTTGGGGGCTGTAAAAAGTGGTTCTTTTCCTGGTCCCATCCAAATCCCGCTATCGTACGAATATTTGCCGGATTCTGCAGTGGTACGACCAGTAGCCATCAACGAATACTCATAAGGAACCTTTTTGTAAGACGGAAGCTTGTTTTTTAGCTGGAATGAAATGAAAATTAAGATAGTTTCAATTTGATGGTTTATTCTTGAGAAATTACAGAATTTTGTGTCAAACAACGTTAACTACAAAATTGAATTTTTTTTTTTTTTTGGAGATAACTTTAGTTTCACTTTGTACAAATAACAATGCAGATCATGTCATAGAACTGTATCTCTCTAGTACTTGACAAATTAGCTTGAGCTGTAAGTACATTGCGGTACACCAAGAAAATATCAAATAAATTTTTCTTGGTTAATTACAAAAACGTTGATTACAAAATGAGTTTGTGCTAAACGTTGTTTGACACTAAACCCTCGAATTAACATGAGATTCCATACATGTTAACATAACAAAGACAGAATCTAATTCGTAACTAATTTAGAAATAGTAGTAGTAGTAGTAGTGGCATGTGATGCAAGAAAGCATGTGTATGAGCTTATGCAGCATCAGCCAAAAAAAAAAAAAAAAAAAAAATTACACCATTCCCTCCAAATGCCTGTCCAGTTCCTCCTTAAATTTATTCAACCTATCAACTTCCACGACAGATGGAAGTTTGTTCCAGCAATTAACAACCCGCTGGCTAAAGGCAAATTTCCGCAAATCTATTCTACATCTGTCTTTTCTTAATTTGAATTTATGCCCCCTTAGGTTCGTAATCTGAACAAGTGGAAGGATCCCATCAGAATTCAGCGTGCTCAACCCATTCAAGGCCTTATACACCTCAATCAGATCACCGCGCAGGTGCCTAGTTTCCAGCCACTGCAATTTGGAACTTAAGTCTCTCTTGGTAAGAGGATCCCTTCATTCCCCTCACCAATCTTGTTGCCCTTCTCTGTACACGCTCAAGTAAATCTACATCCTTCCTAAAATGAGGCCTCCAGACCTGTACGCAGTACTCAAGGCGTGGCCTGACCACGCCTTGACCAGCCCTGGCAGTCTCATGGGGTTTTGTCTAAATAAAGCTATATAAGCAACTATGCATCCATTTCAATTCGCCATTTTACCCCATCTCATTGAAGCGAGATAAAAATCCTAGATGGTGTTTTACGCTATTGAATTAAAATTTAAAACCTATGATTTATCATTAAAATTCAAATGATGTATTTTTAAATAAACATATTAAGCAGAAAATGTAACAATCAGGCTTACCTCTTCTAATGGAGAAATTTTGCTAGATTTGTTCATGCACTTCATAATGATTACTGTTGTTATGACCACTATAATAGTTAATACCAACACTCCGATTACTACTGCAATTATTATGGTCTTAAGATCTCCTTTGTTTTCTGGTAAAACATTAATAAAAAATAAACATGAGCTACAAGCATTAATAAAATAATATGAGAGACATTATATTAGTTATTTTTTAAATTAAAGTTTTATCACTAGTCAAATTGTAAGGTTACATTTATTCTAATAGAACAAAATGTCAACTGCAGATTTCCTAATTTTGATTATGATATTTATTTTATTTATCAATATTATATTTTTTGATTATGATGTTTTGATTGATTGATGTTTATTTCATATTCAGATCCAAGGTCTCCCACATTGCATTGCAAACCTCTTATGTACAAAATTGCGAACGACTTGAATTAATATACAATTTTTTAAAGAAATTTTATCTGTAACTATATTTTATTATAATTTTTTCCTTTCTTTTTCAGATAACTGAAACAGATGTTGAAAAACACATTTATGTTCAGATGAACGAGTTCGAAGAGTTCAGGTAAATTTGATCAGTTACATCAACTTAATTGAAATTAATTTAATTGAAAAAGGCGGTGGTATTTCTAACCATATTGTAGTTCAAAAGCTCGACTGATCCAAAGACATTAGCAATTTTTAAAAAATCTGAACTTGCTGTATATGTTAAAAAGAAACGGTTAATAATAGCCTACCATTCTTACCTGATGGTGGAGCTTCGTAAGGTATTATCTTGAGTTGCTTTCCATCTAGATCCGTTAAAGATATCTTATTTTCATTTACGTTTCTTTTAAAATCATTAACAGCTTCTTCAAGTACTTTTTTGTCCACTTTGTAATCCTTAGCTTCTGAAGGAACAAGCTCAAAGGACACATCCACGCTTCCTAAGGAATATCAGATATAATCACATTATTTTTAAAATTAAAAAAATGTCAAGTTACACACAAGCATATTCATTGAACTTTGGAACCATTTCACACACGGCTTAGATACTCTGCTTTACTTTGATAAATGGACTCATATGAAAAACACAAAATTAAGCTATCAGAGTTAAATAATTAAAATAAATTTATTACATTAATGTGGGCCTGTGTGGATCTGTCTATACTTGTAAGCGATACCGTCTAATTTTTTAAAGAGGCTTATATAATGAAATTGCATTATAATCTTATGTAAAATACCTTTTTTAATGTTGAAGTTCCTGAAAGATTCTAAGGGAAGTCTCATTGCAGTTGACAGCTGTTTCTTTATGTGTTTTTGGAATTTAGCTTTGCGAATTCCAGTCCCTACAACTTTGTCGTAATCAGCATCAATAACAAAGTGCACAGGAATGGGAGAATCTGTTGAAATTTCAGTAGAAGCCTCATCCTTACCACTCTGCGTTTCTGGAGAATCCTGGTCTTGCGCATTGATTACTGATGTTGTTAGAGAAACTATTTCGGTTGTGGTTTTTATAGGAGACATTGTTGTTTTAATTTTTGTTGTTTCAATTACAGCATTTATGGACTCTGTAGTTGGAAGTGGAATCTGAACCGTGTTTTCTACAGCATCTTTAGAAATAGTGTCAGTTGTAAAGGGGGTTGGACTGTTCGTCGTTTTAGGAATATCACTGAGAGTGGTGTAGCTGGATGTAGCTGAAACAACCTGTGCTGGTTCTTCTCTGCTTCTCCTAGAATAACTCTGGGGAGAAGCTGATGTTACTGTAGAAGTAAGTGTAGAGGTAAATCTCTCTGTAGTATCACCTACTGGAAATGGGACACTTGTTGTATCTTTCAAATAATTAATTGGAGAAGTAACCGGAAGTGATGACATAGCCTCGGAAAGAGATTTAGATGTAATTTCCAGTGACTTCGATATCGACGGTGCACTCTCATCGTGAACTGCTGTGCTTGATACGGTGATCTCGGTTTGGCGTAGAGTATTTGGTTCACTTTGGAGTGTAGAAGTTATCTGCTTAGTGAATTGTTTGTAATCCAAAGTATTTTCAGGTGGTGTAGTTGAAGAAAATTCTTTTGTCATCTCTGTAACACTCGCAGGACTAACGTTTTTAGTAAATTCAAGTGTATATTTTGTAGGATTCATATTATTAGTTCCTGCAGTAGTTTTTAGAACTTGGGTTACCTTCTCAGAGGAACTTTCTTGAACATCGTATAGCGTAGTTGAAGTAACTTGCGTTGTCTTCTTAGTCGAACTGCTTGTGTAATCCTGAAGAGAAGTTTGCGAAATCATATTTTCAGTGGCACTCATGCTCATAGTTTGTTGATAAGTAAATAGGATTTCGTTTGTCTCTCTGGAACTTGCAGCGTTGCCTTGTTCAGTAACTGATGAACTGTGCGTTGTTTTTTCGACTGAATTCTTTATAGAACTTTGCTGGATTGTGGATGGAGTCTCGGTTGTTTTCTCACTGGAACTCGTAATTCCATGAATTGAAGTTGATGGTATTTCTGTTACACTTTCTGTGTATTTTTGTGTAGTATATTGTTGGGAGGCTGTTGATATTTGCTTTATTCTTTCAGTGGAGCCGATAGAGGATTGCTCTGTGGCTGAAGAAATCTGTGTTGTTTCATTGGCAGAAGTCACAGGTTCATCTGTGACTTCTGTGAAATTGTTAAGACCTTGCGAAATTGGTAAGCCCACCGTTGTCGTCTCTGCAAAATTGGATATAGTTGCTTGCTTGACTGTAGATGGAATTAGTGTTGTGCTTACAGAATTACTGTCTGTGTCAATTTGTCCTATTATTGTAGTAAGATTACTTACTGTGGGGCTTTTCTGTGTCGATAAAATTTCCGACAAATCTTCTTTGGAACTGACTGATGCACTTTGTTGGGAAGACGATGTGATAGTCGTTTTCTCTTCAGAGCTTGGTGTGATTTCTTGCTCTACAGTTGAAGTCGATGCGATAATTGTTTTCTCTTCAGAGCTTGGTGTGGTTTCTTGTTCTGCAGTTGAAGTCGATGCGACAACTGTTTTCTCTTCAGAGCTTGGTGTGGTTTCTTGCTCTACAGTTGAAGTCGATGCGATAGTCGTTTTCTCTTCAGAGCTTGCTGTGGTTTCTTGCTCTACAGTTGAAGTTGAAGCGCCAATTGTTTTCTCTTCAGACCTTGGTGTTGTTTTCTGTTCTACAGTTGAAATCGCTGCGACAATTGTTTTCTCTTCAGAGCTTGGTGTGGTTTCTTCCTTTACAGTTGAAGTTGAAGCGACAATTGTTTTCTCTTCAGAGCTTGGTGTGGTTTCTTGCTCTACAGTTGAAGTCGATGCGACAATTGTTTTCTCTTCAGAGCTTGGTGTGGTTTCTTGTTCTGCAGTTGAAGTCGATGCGACAACTGTTTTCTCTTCAGAGCTTGGTGTGGTTTCTTGCTCTACAGTTGAAGTCGATGCGATAGTCGTTTTCTCTTCAGAGCTTGATGTGGTTTCTTGCTCTACAGTTGAAGTTGAAGAGCCAATTGTTTTCTCTTCAGACCTTGGTGTTGTTTTTTGTTCTACAGTTGAAGTTGAAGCGACAATTGTTTTCTCTTCAGAGCTTGGTGTGGTTTCTTCCTTTACAGTTGAAGTTGAAGCGCCAATTGTTTTCTCTTCAGACCTTGGTGTTGTTTTTTGTTCTACAGTTGAAGTTGAAGCGACAATTGTTTTCTCTTCAGAGCTTGGTGTGGTTTCTTCCTTTACAGTTGAAGTTGAAGCGCCAATTGTTTTCTCTTCAGACCTTGGTGTTGTTTTTTGTTCTACAGTTGAAGTTGAAGCGACAATTGTTTTCTCTTCAGAGCTTGGTGTGGTTTCTTCCTTTACAGTTGAAGTTGAAGCGACAATTGTTTTCTCTTCAGAGCTTGGTGTGGTTTCTTGCTCTACAGTTGAAGTTGTAGCGCCAATTGTTTTCTCTTGAGACCGTGGTGTGGTTTCTTGCTCTACAGTTGAAGTCAATGCGATAGTTGTTTTCTCTTCAGATCTTGGTGTGGTTTCTTCCTTTACAGTTGAAGTTGAAGCGACAATTGTTTTCTCTTCAGAGCTTGGTGTGGTTTCTTGCTCTACAGTTGAAGTTGTAGCGCCAATTGTTTTCTCTTGAGACCTTGGTGTGGTTTCTTGCTCTACAGTTGAAGTCAATGCGATAGTTGTTTTCTCTTCAGAGCTTGGTGTGGTTTCTTGCTCTACAGTTGAAGTTGAAGCAACAATTATTTTCTCTTCAGAGTTTGGTGTGGTTGCTTGCTCTCCAGTTGAAGTCAATGCGATAGTTGTTTTCTCTTCAGAGCTTGGTGTGGTTTCTTGCTCTACAGTAGAAGCGCCAATTGTTTTCTCTTGAGACCCTGATGTGGTTTCTTGCTGTACAGTTGAAGTCAATGCGATAGTTGTTTTCTCTTCAGATCTTGGTGTGGTTTCTTCCTTTACAGTTGAAGTTGAAGCGACAATTGTTTTCTCTTCAGAGCTTGGTGTGGTTTCTTGCTCTACAGTTGAAGTTGTAGCGCCAATTGTTTTCTCTTGAGACCTTGGTGTGGTTTCTTGCTCTACAGTTGAAGTCAATGCGATAGTTGTTTTCTCTTCAGAGCTTGGTGTGGTTTCTTGCTGTACAGTTGAAGTCGATGCGACAATTGTTTTCTCTTCAGAGCTTGGTGTGGTTTCTTGCTCTGCAGTTGAAGTCGATGCGACAATTGTTTTCTCTTCAGAGCTTGGTGTGGTTTCTTCCTTTACAGTTGAAGTTGAAGCGACAATTGTTTTCTCTTCAGAGCTGGGTGTGGTTTCTTGCTCTACAGTTGAAGTTGAAGCGCCAATTGTTTTCTCATGAGACCTTGGTGTAGTTTCTTGCTCTACAATTGAAGTCGATGTGACAATTGTTTTCTCTTCAGAGCTTGGTGTGGTTTCTTGCCCTGCAGTTGAAGTCGATGCAGTAATTGTTTTCTCTTCAGAGCTTGGTGTGCTTTTTTTCTCTACTGTTGATGCAGTTGCTAATGATGTTTTAGTGAAAAATAACGTGGTACCATGATTTGTAGCTGATCTAATTTCTGCGGTGCTTACAGTAGACTCATCTCTTTTATCATCTTGGGAGGTTGAAGGAACTTTTGTTACTTTTTCAATAGAGCTTTCTGAATAACTCTGCTCAGTCGACATTGTGACCATTATCTTAGTAGGATCCTCTTGTATTGTTGATGGAATTTTTGTTATGCTTTCAATGGTTGATTGGGCTGCTGTTGTCTTCTGTAGAGAATTAGGTATGGTTTCTTTATTGACTAACGTTGGAATTTCTGTCGTGCTTGCAGAGTAACTTTCTGTAGCACTCGTAATTGAAAGGGACTCTGTTGTCCTTTTAATGGTACTGGCCTCGGAATTTTCCTCAGTCGACAGAATTTGCACTTCTTCAATAGAACTAATTGGCACATTTTGTTGGGACGAAGATGCGGTGGGTGTTGTTTGCTCTAAGGAGTTTGGTGTTGTTTCTATAATTTCGACAGTGGAACTCTCACTTTTATCTTCTTCTGACGATATTTGTATTGATTCTTCGGTAGAACCTATTGTGAAGTCTTGATTTGTAATTAATGAAGTTTCTGTTATTTCCCTAGTGGAATGTTCTGTGGTAATGTCTTTGAGTGATGATAGAACTTGTAGCGACTTTTCTGTAAAACTCTCCGTACTGTTTTGCTGTAAAGTTGCTATTTCTGTTGCATTATTGATGGAAGTTGCACTGGGATCTGAAGTAACTGTTGAAATCTTTGTGGTTTTTTCAAAGGAACTCAGTGTGGATTCTTTCGTAGGCAACGACGCAACGTCTGATGTACTTTCAGAAGGAACTATTGTAGAATCCGTTTGTCCTGGTAACGTAGTTTTCACAGAAGCATCACTAACACTTTGTGCGTCTACTTGACTTACAATTGTTAAATCGGTACTTACAGTAGTAAATTTTTGTGAAGTAGATAAAATTTCTGCTGTATTTTCATTATAACTGGGACTAGTCACGTAGTCGTGAGAATTCGTTGGGATGTTGGTTGTCTCTGTAATGAAATCTGATGTTTGTGATATCTCTGGAATAGAATCCGTTGTTATTTGTGTTGTGCTTGGAATGGAATCCGCTGTTGGTGTTATTTTCTCAACCGACTTTGCTGTATTATCTTCGTAAGTAGCAGTTGAAATTGTTATCTCTTCAGTGGACTTTAGGGTGACATCTTGTAGAGAAGTTAATGAAATTATTGTTTCCTGTGCTGCTGACACAGTTATAGTATCTTGTTCTGTACTCGGTGGTGTCTGTATTCCGTCTTCAGTAGAACTGGTTCTTACATCTTGCTGAGAGGCTGACATAACTTGAGTTTTCTCAGTAGAACTCGCTGTAGGAACTTGGGAAGTCGATGGAACCTCCGTTGTGATATCTTGATAGGATACTGACAAAACTTCTGGTATCTTCTGGGAAGGGTTTACTTCAGAAACTTGTGAAGTTAATGGAATTTGAGTTGTCTTGTCAGAAGAATTCTCTATGTCATGGTGATGAGATACTGACTGAATTTCTGTTATGGCCTCTCGATTCGTTGTGGTACTTCTTTGCGTGGTTAGAGTTTCTGTTGTATTTTCAATGAAATTCAGAGTAGTATAGCGTGATGTTGCTGGAACTTCTGTCATTTGAGGAGTACTTCCTCTGATTTGTGATTGTGCAGTTGGTGGAGTCTGGATAACGTTGTCAGTAAAACTTATTACATTATCTTGAAGAGATGTTGATGAAACTTCTGTTAATATGGTAACTTTTGGCATTGTTGTAGTTTCGGTTGTCTTTTTGGTGACTTCTGTAGCTGTAGCTTGTATTATCTTTTCTGTTGGACCCACGGTGGTCTCTTGGTGGAAAGTTGATAAAATATTTCCTTGTGAAATGCCTGTTTTCTTGTCAGTGAATAAATCTTCTGTGTTACCCACTGAAATCTGTGTTGTTCTTTCAACAGAATTTACAGCTGAAACTTGATCTGAAGTCGATATAATATTTATCTGTTGAGAAGAGCCTTCGGGAGGATATGTTTCTGCGCTGTCTCTCGTTCTTTCAGTAGCACCATTAGATACTCCTTCTGTAAATAATATAATGTCAGTAGTCGTTTCAGTATAACTTTCGGTAAAACTTTCTGAGATACTTAATGGATTGTTTTCCGTTCTCTCATTCTCTTTTTGCAACGTTGATGGAGTTTCTGTTGTGTTGTTGATGAATGTTGCTGTAGAGCTGCCCTTTTTAACTGGTGGAAATGGGGTTATCATATCACTGGAGTTTCTTGGACTATTTTCTTTCGGATATGATAGACTTGGCGTTATCGCTTCAGTATAAACTATGGAAATATCGTGTTGTTTAGCTGATGGAATATTCGTTATCTCCGCGATGAAACCTGCGGTAATTTCACCTGCTCTGTTTAAAGTTACAGGAATTGTCTTTTGAGTTGCATCTGAAAAACAAAATAAAATATTGCTTAAAAATGCGAGAGCAGGAAATAATTGAGTCATCCTATCACTTAAATTATTCATCAAATAACAGAATTATTGGACTCTAATTATATAATTAGAGCGTAGAACATCTAGACTATAATTACGGTCCAAGAAGTTGTATTTTCCAGTTTTTCTAGTTTTAATGACTTTTACCTATTTATTTTTTGAGAAAAAATAAATAAATAAAAGTTTTGATAGAAAACGTTTCCATTCTAATTGTTACATTATCATCGAAGCCAAACCATCCTTATTTGAATTTCTTCAGCGCCCGCTATTACTTATGAAATATTTCAAACGAAAATAAGTAAAACATCTGTCCTCATAAAAAAAAAATTATTAAATCAGAAAAATTTAAATCGCAATTAACTCTTTTACACCAAAATTAACTCACCTATAGAAACTGGGACGGTTACATCCTCACGCAGTAATGGGAGAACATTTCCTTCTAAATCTGTTAGGCTGAACTTCTCAAGACGTATATTTTCCGTTAATTTATCTACAGCTGATTCGAGTTTCCTTTTATCTACTTTGTGGTCTTTAATTTCGGAAGGAATAAGTTCATAGGACACTTTCACACTGCCTGAAAATATCAAAGTTAACACCATCATGAGACCGCTTTATTGAAATGGTTATATTTAATATAGAAGAAAATTTTAAATTTACAGTTATCTTTCTCCCTTATACAACTATCTTGTTTTTCTGGTGATCGAGAACTTGAGTTGGTTGTAGTAGTGTTTTAGGCGGATCAGCAACTTAGGCCATATTGCACCTATATAATCAGGGGCGGCTCGTTGGTAGGCACTACGGAACTGCAGCACCCTCAGCTTTTTAAATTTAAATATACAGCCAACGGAGTTATATGAAATTTTGTGAAGAACAATGCAACGCAATGAATATTTTTATTAACAGGTTCCCTCATATAGTATACTCATCCTCTATTTCCAATAATCATTTCAATAATAAACGAATAAAAACACGAAATCGTTTTCAACTTTGAAGTTTAACCGTAGGTGGAACTGTGTGCTACACAGTTCCACATTTTGGGCCCAGTGGCTGGGTCAATGCCTAATTGGCAGATTGCTAATACGCATTTTTTAGAGGTGATAAAACGTGTCAAAGCAACTGCGGAGCAAGCACTGCCGATTTTAACAGTGAACCAAACTTGAATGAATAACAAAAATTTATTAATCTATTTTCAACAAATAAAAACAAAAGAATGGATTTTATTTTTAAATATAATTTCGAGATTACCCAAGTCTGTTAATAGTAAGTGTCCAGTTAATGTTTTTGTAGTATTTTTAACTTGCTTATTATTATTACCATCTATGTCTACATGTCTTATAACCAAGGCAATTTAATGTAACTTAAAGAAGCAGCACACCCATACATCAGAGTCACGAACCGCCACTATATATAATACAGTATATCTGTAAATTGCGTGTGTTCTGAGGTCGATTTTCTGTTTGCTGGACGAAAAACCGTTTCCGGGAGAAAGAAAAACAATTATCCATTCTCGGTCCTGAGACAGAGAATGGATAATTGTTTAATGGATAATAACTCAGCTAAGTTATGAAAAATACCCACAAAAATTAAAAAAAAAAAAAAATGAATAAAAAACTGACGGGATTCGAACATGGGTCATTTTTACACTCTGTTGGGGGGTGTTGAGATGGTGATTATACCAGCTGAACAACCGACGAAGGCAGGGGACTTTAAATATAAATCAAGGATTATAAGAGTAGTTGTAACTGTTGTTTTACGGTTTTATGTATTTTGTTGGGGTTTAGGAGCATCAGCGACTAAGGCCACAATGTTCCGTGTATATTAACTGTAAATTGCATGTGTTCTGAGGTCGATTTTCTGTTTTGTTGCACGAAAAACCGAGTTTCCGGAAGAAAAAACCATGCTACCCTCGCCTGAGACCGACTAACTCAGCCACGTTGTGAAAAAGGCTCATAAAAATACCTCACGTCATCGACGAGACTCGAACTCAGTCTTTTCCATCGGGAGTGGGGAGGACAGCGATTCTACCAGCTGTGCTACCCACGAGGACTTATACCATATTGCACCATATATATATATACACAGACATAATATATTATTTTTGTAAATTGCGTGTGTTCTGTGGTTCATTTGCCTGTTTGCTGGACGAAAAACACGAGTTTCCCGGAGGGGGGGGGAAAACATACAACCGTTGCCTGAGACCAATTAATTCAGCCACATTGTGTGTGGGGGGGGGGGAAACCCATCAAAATTTCTTACGTCATTAAAGGGATTCGAATCTTGTCGTTTTCCACCTAGTGTGGGGTAGTTGTAGCAATAAGTAGTATTGAACTTTATCGAAAATGCGTTTACACTACTGCCTTATGTAGAAGGTCACGGAACCAAAACCTACAAGTATAGGTCGTGACGCGACGTCGCTGTTATAGGATGTTGTTGTAGGATTTCAGGCGCATCAGTGCCGACCGGGATAGCCGGGTGGGTAAAGCGCCTGCCTGGCAACCCAATGGTCGCGGGTTCGAATCCCGCCTCGGGCTTGGATCAAAGTACTGCAAAAAACCTTGGGAGGTGCACTATGGCCACAGAAGCCGATGCGCCAATAACTACCAAACAAAAAAAAAAGGCGCATCAGCAACTTAGACCATATTACGCCGTATATAGTGTCTGTAAATTGCGTGTTCTGTGATTGATTTGCTGTTCTGCTGGACGAAAAACTCTAGTTTCCAGGAGAAAAAAAACTACACTACCCTCGCTGACTTATTTGGCCTCGCCTGAAACCAAATAAGTCAGCTCAGTTGTGAAAAAGACCCATAAAAATTCCTCATGACATTGACGGGGATTTGAACTCGGTCTTTTCCACGCGGTGTGGGAGAATGGTCATTTTACCAACCGTACTATCCGCGATAGCCGCTGTTACAGATGCTATATGCTGTATGTGCACATGGAAGGCTTTCTTTATGTGATAGCCATTTCTTGATGAATAGTGTATTGCACATTGGTGTCTCTGTAATCAGTGCCTTAATGTGGAAGCACGTTTCTATCAAAAGTGGCAATCTTGTAAAGTGTACTTTACGAGAATTCGAAAAGTAAACCCGAAAACATAACTCCTGCCGAATTCCATGAACTGTATTCGTCTGATGAAGAACAAATTTTTTGGGTTTAAAGTGAACAAACAAGTTTGTAAAAACACATGCATGTAAGTCGACCAAAATTGCGAATTATTTTTTAGTGCTTCAACGGTAAACTTTTACTGCGGAATATATTCCTTGAGTAAATTTACGAAAATTAACCTTAGAGAGATTAGGTGTAATTTTCTGCATATTAAAATGAATAATGGATAATAAATTTCTTGATATACCGAAAATTTAATACTAAAGGTGAAAGGAAATAATGGATAATAAATTTATTGGTATACTGAACATTTAATACTAAAGGTGAAAAGAAAACTTCATGATTATAAGATCTCTCCTCCTAGTGCGATTTTTGTATAATTTGTATAAAGTATTCAACTATTCAGAAAGATATGATAATTAAACTAAGAACTCATGTCATAAGTGTGTAAGAAGTAGATCTTACAAATTAAAATAGAAATATTTGTTTTGCTAAAATAAATCCAGGAAGGGCAATGGAAAGTAAGAATTAGCATTAATGCCCGAGTATCAATTTAAAGAGTAAATATTAAGATTGGATATTTAGTTTTAAATAAGGTTAAAGTTTCCAACAAATTTCCTTTTGAAGAAACACTGGATTTGGGGATGGGAAAGTTATAGACGTATATGTTAAATAGCGGCTAAATGGAAACCAGTAATTTCGAGTAATATAGAGAGCAAACAGCGGTCAGCACTAGAGAAGGGGTACCATTTGAGAACAGGCGTGAAGGGTTGCTGAGGGCAAGAACAATAGGGCCGTGAAACGGGATTTATGAAACGTCTCTTTTGATCTAAACTACCGTTAAGACTAAACAGGAAATTAGTGGACGTCCAGGGTTCGGGTCAAAAGAAAACAGCGTCAGGGTGACTGAATTTTGGATAAGTTCGATATATTTAGCAGAGGTGTGAACATGAATATGAGTGTTTTGGAGGTGACCTGGCAAACATGAAAAGGTCATACTGCCACATGAAAAAAAAAATAAGAAATTTCTAGGGAATTGTTGGTTTGTGCACTGAGGACATCTGGGGTGAGTTGTTTTAGCAAATATGAAGGAATGAAAAAAATTAAACAGTATGGGGATTGGTTGGAGTCCTTGGGGGAGGCGTTCTAAACTTGAGGGAAAGAGTAAAGTTCGGGGGGAGAATTTGAGAAAGTGTCCATTCTGTATCTGACTTCTCTGTGGTCGAAAGGGTCGTGAGTGTGCGGGTTGAAGTGGGAGGGAGTAGATTTTTTTGGTGGTCAGAGTTCACATCTCGTGGTAGCAAGATGAAAAAGAAAAAGAAAAAACGTGAGAAAAATGGGTAGTAAGGACGCGAGTAACTGCGAACTGAAAGTGATGATGGTTTTTTGGAGGTTTCTTAGACTATGTAACGGTCGAAGCAGGTCATACAGAGTGACGAGCCACGTTACACAGTAAATAAGTAAATAACAGTAAATAAGTCATCAGATCAGATGATGGAGTGTGCGTGTCTAGATTGTCGGTAGAACTCTGTCTACTGAAGTGTAATGTAATGCATTAGAAGTCATTCGGGGTTGAACCACAGTCACTCAAAACAATATACTTATGTGCCCTCTCTCCTGAGAACTGGGCTAGGGCGGCTAAATGGGCATAAGCTTCATTAATTTGTTCAATAAATATATTTTTTTTTCAAACGGAGCTGTTCGAATACTTTTGGAGAGTAACGTTGAGTCCTTTTGGAACATTGTGAAGTTTAAACGGAAGAAGAAAGGGAGTGCTGCAGCAGAGGTACATAGGGTGAAATAAGGGTATTCAAATTTGTCCAAGATAAGATCTTAATATATTTTCGAAATATGTAGCGCCCAACCCTACATGATGCATTTTTTTTTCAGGCAAAAAATGGCTACAGTGAATTTTGCTGGATGTGATGGAACACCCAAATAAATTATAGTTTTGAACAATTAGACTAGATACATACAGAGAGTTTTGACTTTCTTAATGGACATATTTCCTAGTATTATAATTTGAATACTCTTATTCAAAAACCTACAATTTTCTTGAACACCGAAGTCGCTTTGTAACAGTATGTAAAACTATGTATACTGTCCATGTTATATATACTGTTAACTATATAACCAATATTTCAAGTCTATAAAATGATTTGGAAAAACAGTTTACAAAAGAAAAAAAAAGTATGTAAAATGAATAAAGTACATCTACAGATGAAAACAGACAGGGAGATTAGGAAATCAAAAGGGCATCGGTAAAAAAGTAGATAATAAAAGCAAAAGAAAGAGCACGATTAAAAATTATAAATGCAGGCACTTTGAGCTCGAGTTGATATCTAAGCAAGACAGTCGGCACAATAATATAATAAACTTGAACAAAAGAAAAACTGTTCATTATTACAATTATAGAGAACTATATTAATGAACCTCGCCAATCAGAATAATCAAGCAGCACAGGTTTGTATATATCTGTATGAAAAAAATAATCAATGCGGCAAAGTTAGAAATGATCAGAGACAAAATCATTAAATACGTTAATGATATTTTAGAAATGCAACAGTCCGACAGAAAAACTCCATAAAATAGTTCTCACTTATATCAAAATGCAGCAAATTATAAATGATTTCAGATACCTCTTCTAACGTTCAAATTTTTGAAACAGGACGAAGGAAGGTTCATTGCAGTCACCAGCTGGTTCTTTATATGTTCCTCTAATTCGACCCTCCGATTATCGTTAAAAGTAACGTCGTCATATTCAGCAGCTAAAGTGAAGCATATATATATTGGAGCATCCTCTTCAGCAATTTCCGTGTACGTCACTATAGTTTCCCTGTTAGGATTATTGTATCTTGTAGTAGATATTGGAGTAGTCACTTCGTATGTGGATTTGGCAAATGATCTTGGTACTGTAATCTCTGTTTCACTAACAGGATTCATGATGGAATTAGCTGAATGTGAATTCTCACTTGTAGTTTCCATGGCATCCATGTAAATCGTTTCAGATGAGAATCGATTGTTCATCGTCATAGGAATATTGCTCGTGGAAGTGTACTGATGTTTGACTGTTGATAGAACCTCGGCTATTTCTTCTGGATGCTCTTCAGAGGTTTCTGGTAAAGCTACTGTTGTTGTTCTTTCTTTTATAAATGAAGTGCGGTCATCAGATATTGTCTCCGGTGTAGTTTCAGATGTAAATGGCCTTGTAATTTCCGAATTGCCAATGCTGGTAATTGAACTTCCTAACGAATGAACCACGGAACTGCTACTGTTTTCTTCATTTAGAACAGTTAATGGTATTTCAGTATTTACAGTAGAGTTCAGTGTGTTATGTACATCTGGAAGCTGAGAAGGAGTTTGATTTCCGCCTTGATTAAAGTTCAAAGTAATACCTTCAGTTGTAGTTGTTGATGGAATTTGCAATGTCATATCAGGGACTGTGCTAATATCAGCATCATGTGAAGTTGATTCTAGTGTAGTAGAATCGACAGTATTAACTTCTGATGTTATTGTAACTCGGCTTATCCCTTTAGATAAATTTGAAATATCATTTTCAAATTTTGGTGAAAACTCAGTTGTGTTACTGACACTAGCTGTAGCAATATTTTGGTGTACATTTGAAGGAATATCTGTTGTTTTTTCCATAAAGATTGATGTGTTATCTTGCTGTATTGTTGAAGGTAGTTCTGCTGCCATCTCGGTGAAGTTCTGTGTGGTATCTTGTACATATTCTGGAATATTTGTTACCCACTCCATGAAGTTGATTGTTGTATCTTGTAGTAAGCTGGATGGAATCTTTGTCATCACATTGGATACAGTGGGAAAATTATTTTCTGTAGTTGTTGAAGCAGTCTTCTTCGTGAAGCTCGATATTGTACCTTGTTGAACAGTGGATAGAATCTCTGAAACTTTGTCAGGGAAGGTCGGGATGGTACCAAGTTCGACAGTCGAAGAAGCAACTGTAACTTTCTCTATTAACTTTGATGTAGTATCCTGCTGTATCGTTGATAGAACTTCTGAGACTTTTTGAACTGTGGTATCCTTAGTAGTTAATGGAACCTCTGTTACACTTTTAATGAACCTCGATGTGGTATCTTGTTTAACAGTTGTAGGAACTTCTGCATCCTTCTCAGTGGTTGTTAGTGTAGTATGTTTTTCGATGGCTAATGAAATCTGTGTTATGTTCTCAGTAGAGCTCGAGGTAGTACCTTGTTGGATATCCGAAGGAGTTTCTGTTATTTCAGTACCAGACAATGTTGTTAAATTTTGTCTAGGTGATTTAATATCCTTTATTTTCTCTGTGAAACCCAATGTAGTTGCTTTATTGACAGTTGGAAGAACATCTGGTGCTTTTTGGGTGAACATCGATGTGATTCTTTCTTGGACAGTCAAAGGATTATCTGTTACCTTATGAACGTTGGTTGGATTAGTATTCTGTCTGGTTGGGGATGGATTCTCAGTTTCCTCCTCAGTGAAAGACAATGTGCTATCTGGTTGGGTGTTTGATGGAATCCGAGTTAATTTCTCAGTAAAGCTGGATGTGGTACTTTGTTGCATATCTGTGGTAATCTCTCTGGCCCGTGTTATGCTCAATGTGATATCCTGTTTTGGGGTCGATGGAATCTGTGTTACAATTTCAACAGGGCTCAGTGTAGTATCCTCTTGGTTGGGATATTGAATGAATGTTATGTTCTCAACGAAGCTGGATTGAGTATCATCTGGGATAACTGAATGATTTTCTATTGCTCTCGAAGAAACATCTCTTATCTTCTCAGTTGCATCTGAAAAACAAAATTTTGATTTTAATATTAAAAAAACCGTTAATTAATATTCATCGTAGTAAAATTATATATAAAATTACAGAGTAAATGGATAATTATTCCTAGCGTAATTATTAAAATTATTCAATTCTTCAATGAATAAATTTGAATTATTCAGAAAACATATGCTACAAGTCAATCTTTCAAGTTTAATTTTTTTTAATTTCAGTGAATCTCTCCTAAGTTGGATAAAAGAAATTAAATTTTAAGATATATTGTCGGTTTCCACTCGTTTCGGAAGATATGGGAAACCACAAAAGCTGTGGGAAATTCGTTGATGGGAATCAGACTTGTGGATTCGATGCCTGTCAACGAATTTCAACTGCTTCTTCATTCAAGGCTGTAGTTAACAGAAATCAGAAGAATGGTGGTTTCCCCCCCGCCGGGAGTTATTCCGTATTTTTTAACTCACATTCCTGGAGAAATACGGGGGTCATTCCCGCCGATGACTGGATAAATTTTTAAAGTTATTTTGAAACGGGGCTGTAATTAGGCTAGGAGGGTGTCAGATATTTCCCCATGAGTTATCCTGGTTTTTCATCCCACAAAACTTGTAAACTGATCCGTACAACATCTACAGATAACGGACTTGAGCTACAAGTTGTGGTTTTTAAGGTACATATATATCCTCCTGGTTAGCACAATTGGTATTATCACCGTCTTTCCCACATCGTCTGGAAAAGATATCAGTTCGAATCCCGTAAATGACGCGAAACATTTTTATGGGTCTTTTTCACAGTGCGTGAGTTAGTCAGTCTCAGGCGAGGATAGCATGGTTTTTTCCCACGGCGACTTATCCAATTGGATTTTTCGTCCAATAAACAGCAAATCGACCATTAGAATACATGCGATTTACAGACATATTATACATAAAATAAATATTCTGTTTATACTCCGGGAAGACCACACGGTCATAGGAGTTCACAATACAAAGGAAATACAACAAACAGCACCGTATTCAGCAGTCACCGGCTTGAGCCCTGGTCACTCAAGGCATGTTTACTTATGTAACCTCGAACTAGTATTAGCATTAGAATTAGTAGAGGCATATAATGCAAGAAAGCAAACTTATGCAGCACCAGCCAAAAAAAAAAAAAAAAAAAAACCCACTCCCATTTAACCCCTCCTTTCGTTCGAAATATTATTTTAGGGTTACACGTAATTGAATACATTAACCCGTATTTGTGTCTGTAAATTGCGTATGTTCTATGGTTGATTTGCCTGTTTTGCTGGACGAAAAAACTCCAGTTACTGGGGAGAAAAACCTTGCTATCTACTCCTGAGACCAACTAACTCAGCCACAGAGTGAAAAAAAAAAGCCCATTAAAGTTCCTCGCGTCATCGACGGGATTCGAACCCAGGCCTTTTCCACCCGGTGTGGGGAGGACGGTGACGATACCACTGTGCTACACGCGCAGACTTGCGTTCGAAATACCTGTCCAGTTGAGCCTTCAATTTATTTAGGCTATCAACTTCCGCAAAAAGGGATGGAAGTCTGTCCCACCAAACAATTACCCGCTGGCTAAAGGCAAATTTCCTCACATCTATCCTACATCTGTCTTTCTCAATTTGAATTCATGCCCTCTCAGGTGATTATTCTGAGCAAGAGGAAGAATGTTATCAACATTGAGCGTACTCAGACCATTCAAGGCTTTATACACCTCCATCAGATCACCTCGCCGGTGTCTAGTCTCCAGACACTGTAATTTGCAAAACTTAAGCCTTTCTTCGTAAGGCAACCCTTTGTTCCATTTACTAATCTTGTTGTCCTTCTCTGTACTCATTCCAGAAGCTTTACATTCCTCTTGAAATGAGGCCTCCAGACTCTGTATACAATACTCAAGATGTGGCCTGAGCATTGTCTTATACAAGGGAATAATCAGCTCCTTATCCCTGCTTGAAAAATTCCTGTATATCATTGACAAGACACCATGAGCTACTCTTGCAGACCGTCTTCACTGCTCACAAAACTTCATATCTGCCTGCACATTTACCCCCAGGTCCTTTTCATTCTCTACCACTGTCAGCGTACTACCACAGAGTTGATTCGTTACTGTGGGGTTACTGTTTCCCATATGTAGTACTTTTCATTTGTCAATGTCAAACTTCATTTTCCATCTCTCACCCCATCTGCTCAACCTTTCCAGATCCTGTTGCAGCAGCATACTGTCAGTAGTGTCCTTAACAACCCCGCCAACCTTTGTATCATCTGAAAACTTGGACATAAACTTGATATACCATCATAAATATCATTTATAAATACAGAAAACAACAATGTACCCAACACTGAACCCTGAGACACTCCACTAATAACATTAGTCCACGATGAGCAGCGTCCATTGATTACCACCCTCTGTCTTCTCCCCCTCAACCATCCCTTTATCCATAGCAGCAATTTGCCTCCAATGCCACACTGCTCCAATTTGTGCAACAGTATCAAAAGCCTTTCTAAGATCCAAATATATAATATCAGAGTTACTGGCTGTATCCAGTTCTTTTGTGACTGCATCATAGTATCTAATCAAATTGGTCAAGCAAGACTTTCCCTTAACAAAACCATGCTGTGTCTGAGCTATAACTGAAGTCTTGTCTAGATGATCCTGCAGTGCTTCTTTAATCTTTCCATTAATTTTCCTGGAACAAAAGTTAAACTCACAGGTCTATAATTACTTGTGTCAGCCTTTGATCCTCCTTTGTGAATTGGGATCACATTTGCTTATCTCCAGTCTATGGATACCTCCACTGAGTCCAAGGAAGCTCTCATAAATATAGCTAAGGGTTTGATTACTTGCTTTGCTGCTTCCTTTAATATAACTGGATATATCCCATCCATCCCAGGTGCCTTTCTTGTGTTTATCCTCAACAATTTCTCCTCCACTTGCTCTCAGTTATTACAAAACCATCTAGCTCACTGCCAGAGTCTACTTCACCTCTGGCATTCCCCTTCTTGAATAACTCCTCATGTGTGAATGTAGATGCAATATATTCGTTTAGTTTGTTAGCCACCTGAGCAGTATCCTCAACTGTTCAACCATCAATATCCAGTGGACCAATCTGATTCATCCCTTTCATTCTAGAGTTTACATAGGTAAAGCACTCTTTTCTGTTTTTCTTTGCTTCCTTTGCCAAGGATTTCTCATAATCTGCCTTTGCCTGCCAAATCTCCTTTGTGACTTGGTTACAGACAAGCTTATATCTATCATAGGCTTCCATGTCACCCATTAATTTATATGTATCCCATGCATTTTTCTCCTCTGCCATATGTCTCATTAGTTCATCTGACATCCATTTAGGCCTAAACCTTGAACAATATTTCTTAGTTGGTATGTAAAGCCTACTAGCTTTCAGGATAAATTCTTTGAATGCTTCTCATTTTGAATTTGCTGTTGGTAACATCATCAGTTGGTCCCACTGTATAGAATATAAATACTGTCTCAGTCCATCGTAGTCACCTTTACGAAAGCAATAACCCTTCCCTTTACCCCTAATGGTAGTTACCTCTTTGAGTAAATCCCACTTCAGCACACTGTGATCACTGCCACCTAGTGGTTCCTTTATCTGCAGATTCTTAATACATGTAGAATCACTACTGATAATCAAATCAAGAGTATTACTCCCTCTGGTTGCCTCCCGAACATGCTGATGTAGAAAATAATCATCCAATAAATCCACAAAAGCCTCGTTAGTGTGTAAGTGACCAACTCACAAATTCCAGTCAGTATCTGGGAAATTAAAATCCCCCATTATAATACTCTCTGATTTACTGGCCCACTCTATTTCCCTGTACAGTTTCTTATTATACTCATTAGAGTCATTAGGCCTATAGCACACTCCTACTCTCAATTTTGATCTCCCAATACTTATGTCACACCAAACTGACTCGACACATCAGTGTCCATCGATGTCGACTGGCTTCACTTCCTTGGATTTTATGTGTTTCTTAATTAATAGCATAACTCCTCCTCCTTCCTATCCTGTCTATTCTTTCTGTACACATTTTACTCCCCAAATTCCAGTTCTGCATTCCTTATTTCTGTGTGTCGCCACGTCTCTGATATCCCTATAATATCCGCCTTTGATGCTTTGAGCAATACCTCAAATTCATCAAATTTATTTACCAAACTCCTAGCATTGGTGCACACGCAAGTATGCATGCACCTGTTCTTTTTCTTAACTACCCTAACACAACCCATGTGTTTACTTGTACCGCAGGGACTCTCAGCAGTCTCTGAAATATCCTGAATCTTGTTTTCCAGGCTTCTGCTCATTCCAATAGAAGCAGTGCAAGAATCACTTTCATCTCTGCCAGTGGCTACTATTAATCAATTAGTCCTTGTATTCCCCCTAAGCTAGCAGTTTTCCGACCCACCTAACACTGCCTCAATAGCATCAGCAAATATTCTTGCACCCTTTCTATTTAAGTGCATCCCATCCCTGTAGAAGCAGTCTGTCCTGTCAACAAGTACAGACCAGGCTGAAAAAAATTCTATACTTTGAGCCTTTCCCAATCTTTCCAGAGCCGAATTGATCAACAAGGCTCTCGTCATATACTCTCTCCTATCGTGTTTGGGCAGAATTGCAGACACTTTCAAATTCAACCCTAATTCACGGTTTTTTTCAACAGTGACCTGTACTTGTTAAGTAATTCTGCCGGTCTCCTACTCGTAATATCATTAGTGCTAACGTGTACAACGATGTCACCTTTTGTGCCCTTAAAGATGATATCCGCTCTACACCGTCAACCTTTGCCCCTGGCAGACATACCCCGGTCCTGTTCCACCAATCTTTTACATACCATGTTTCCCGTTTCCCTGACAATAGAGTCACCAACAACTACTAGTTCCTGTGGGACCAGTGCATTCTGCCTTGGGGGTTTCCGCTGTGTTGCGTGATGATCAAATGCAAGCTCTGGCGTTGATGAGGCCAGCTGAGAGCTTGATGCCCCCCACCCCAAATTTGATCCTTCGAGGGCATCTACCTTGTCCTTCACGCCCTCATATAGGCCTATAACAACGCTGAGTTGTCGCCTGATTTCCTTACACTCCTTACATCGGGCAACACAAAGACATCCCCCATGGCAGTATCATGTCCCATACCCGATTGTCCACAAACATCAAGCAAGCAGTGCATTTTAAAAGCTGTGATTCAGAGGGTAATTTCCCCCCCCCCCAGTTCTCCCCTGAGCCACAGCAACCCCATTAGCTTGAGCCTTTTGCTTTGCTGCTCTTAAATCGAAATCTGAGTCATGATTTCGATTTAATTTCAATAAAATTTCAATTTCGGTACAAAATTATAACCTTAAAGTTGTATCCCAAAAGAGTTATAACACTATATATCTATATATATTTTTCAGTATCGAGTATTATCTACGAGTTCCATTTATATAACTTCCGTATCAAGTTATGTATTAATTAATTATGTTACGTTTGTAAAATCTAAGTCGTTATATGTATTTAGTTAAAAAGTACAATTTAATTGACAATGAAGTTTAGCACGATTAATAGATTTTACTGATTAATTGACAATATTATATAATATGCTATACTATACTAAGCTAACGCTATCTAGTTCGGGATATCACGTTGTATCGTATAACAATGGCGGCAAGTTACGAATGGTAAATCTACAGACACTTAAGTATTAATTAACTTTCAAAATCTCGCTGTCTCAATTCATAATAAACCAAGGATCTTGACTAGGTCTATAAGCTACTTATAGAAAATAATTTAATATAACAATTTGTCAATAAAGCGGCTAAATATGGCTTTACCAATTTGACAGATCTGACCAATTTGACCGGCTTGACAAAACTTGATAAATCGGCTACGGCGACGTAGGTCTAAGTCTCTAAACTCTACAGTTTAATCAATATCTTTATAAAATAAGAAAATAATCAATATCGTTATAATCAATAGAACGATATTGATTTTGATATAATGAATACTGTTATAAAATAAGAAAGCCGAATATTCCTCAGTGGGAAATTGAGATAAAGGAAAACAAGCATTGTTTTCCTTTATCATGCCAGTGGTATTATGCTATACGAATGGCATTAGTATTTAATTAAGAAAAACTTACAAATCAAAAAACTAAATTAACTCACCTAATGACACTGGGACTGTTATATCTTCACGCACTAATGGGAGCACTTTTCCTTCCAGATCCGTTACAGTGAAGTTCTCAAGCCGTATCTTTTCAGTTAATTTATCTACAGCTGATTCCAATTCCTTTTTATTAACTTTGTGGTCTTGACTCTCGGAAGGAATAAGTTCATAGGACACCTTCACACTTCCTAAAAGCATCACAGTTAACAATAAGTTTTACTGAAACATTTATTTCTTATTACAGAAAATTTTGTATAGTTTTACATTAGGTTACCTAGGCTTATAATTTATAATTAACCTCCCCCCCCCCCATGTTTATTGCTCTATTATTGCTAATGCTTCCGACTTGAAACAAAAATATTTTGATAACAACAGTAGTTATAGCAATGAAACGACAGTATAATGTACAGAGTGGGTTTAAAGTCGCCAAACTTATATAATTGGATGTATCTCCGAGTATACAGTACTTAAGGGAACAACATGTAATTTTGCTGACGTAAATCGGAAGTAATATCATTAACTTTCTAAGTAAGCATTGCGTTTAGAACAGAGATGCTTTATTTTGAAGCAATATTTCAAAATCAATTGCTTTGTGATTCCTGTTATACAGGAACATTGAAAATATTTCATGACACATAACTTAGCAAGTGAATTCGTCATATGGGAATATGGTGGACTCGTGTGGTAAAATTTCTTGATTAAGAATTTTTTTAAGAGTGGCTGTGTCACTTAAGAAAAAATTTCTTAAGAGTGGCAGATCATCGACCCTGTTTTCTTTTCAGAAACAGTTAATTAAAGCCTATCGACAGTGAAATCTGTGTTTGAAATTTGAACGAACGACAGTGCCCACGAACTGGAAATCGCCTTTTCTGAGAAAAAATGTAGGGTGTAAGCGTCAGAAAGTAATCGTTCTGAAATAAAATTAGATGTTTAAGCATTTAAATTTTGCCCCTTTCCCTTGATTGATACTAAATTACAGGTAGTTCTCGACTTTACAAGTTAAATCGTTCCTAGTGCGCGCTCGTAATGCGGGAATTTATTTCATATAGACATAAGGTTAAAAATAGGGGTTACGTTCTCAATAATGAAATTAGTTAGCTAATTAGTTTATGTTTAAACAATGGTTGATTTATCCAAAGAAATGAAAACGTAGCCTGTAAAATCAAGGAAATTATAATAATAGAGAAATTATTTACGACTTACAAATGTTAAAGAATGTTTATTGTTCATCATCATCGTCGACTAAATGCACACTCGTTGGTTTGTTGCACAAGGAGTCTTCTTCAAAAATGCTTCAAGAGGCGTTTGTTTCCAAGATAATCTCCTCTTATAAATTTTACGATTGCATGCTTAAGCATTTTTTAACGGCACACACAAATTGCAACTAACACGATTCACGTGGAGTAACAAGTTTACGAAGCTTAAAAAAACGGAATGAAGAGAAGATTCTGAAAATTTATTTAAGTTTTTTATACGATTGAAGATTTCAGTAAAGGACAAACACATTTCACCATAATATCCTAAAAAACCACACAATTCCAGCTATCGAGTTTACTACCCGCTTGCAATAACAGAAAAGCTCAATAAACTGGAAAGTGCAAATTATTTTTATTGTTTTATGGCCGTGACCTCCAAAAATGTGCTTTAGAAAAACATCACAAAGGCGTTTAAAACTGATTCTTATAACAACGATGAAAGTTTAGTGCATTTTAATGATTTGAACTAATACAATTTACAAACCTTGCTCACGACCTTTTATATGGCCTTAAGCTCACACTCGTAACCTTAAAAATGACATTTTAGAGAGATAAATAGCTTAGTTATACAGTAAAAATTTCCGATTTCAACTTCCGAGATCTTGAAACGAATTAGCAAAATACAATGTGTTGTTGGGTTCACATTACGATATTTTAACGATACGATGGTGTCTCTGGAACGGATTAATATCGTAAAGCGGGATACGCTGTATTGTATAGCTACGCACGTGGTTTGGAATGCGGTATTTATAAATGTTTAGCATTCATTTTTTGGAAATTAATGTTCATATTTTCCATTTTGTTTATACTTGGGGGAAAAAACTCGTAAATCCCAGAACTCGTAAAGCGAAAACTGGTAAAGCGAGAACTGACTGTAATGTGCTATTAATGAAAATAATAGAACTTGAAAGTGCTCCCTAAAAATTTGTACTTAGCAAATTAGCATTAGCATTAGCATTAGTAGAGGGATTTGATGCAAGAAAGCAAGCTTATGCAGCATCAGCCAAAAAAATAAAAAATAAATGAAAATAAATAAATAAATAACCACTTCCACTTCACCCCTCTGTTCGTTCTAAATACCTGTCCAGCTGAGCCTTAAACTTATTTAGGCTATCAACTTCCACGACAAGGGATAGAAGTCTATTCCACCAACCAACCACCCGCTGGCTAAAGGCAAATTTCCTCACGTCTATCCTACATCTGTCTTTTCTCAATTTGAATTTATGCCCTCTCAGGTGATTATTCTGAGCAAGAGGAAGAATCCCATCAGCATTGAGCATGCTCAAACCATTCAAGGTTTTATACACCTCTATCAGATCACCTCTCCGGTGCCTAGTCTCCAGACACTGTAATTTGCAAAACTTAAGCCTTTCTTTGTAAGCGCACCCGTTTGTTCCATTCACTAATCTTGTTGCCCTTCTCTGTACTCGTTCCAGCAGCTCTACATCCTTCTTGAAATGAGGCCTCCAGACCTGTATACAGTACTCTAGGTGTGGCCTGACCATTGCCTTATACAAGGGAATAATCACTTCCTTATCCCTGCTGGAAAAATTCCTGTATATCATTGACAATATTCCATGAGCTACTCTTTCAGCCCGTCTGCACTGCTCAGAAAACTTCATATCTGCCTGCACATTGCAGGCAGATATGAAGCCTATGGGCTTCTAGTACCTTTCCAAAATACAAAAATAAGCTATAAAGGAGATAGCTATACAAGGATTAGCTATACAAACAGTTATACATGAAAGTTTCTTAGAGTCAACTGAAGTTAATTTATTGAATTCCATTTCTCCGAAGTTTCACATTTTTGCATGAAAAATTGCAGATATTTTGTTACATGACTAATTACAGATGATTATCCTCAGTGATAACTGAATTATGACCACCTACCTAATATCGTGTTGGACCAGCGTTCGCACCGATAACAGCTGCCATTCGCTTTTCCACAAGGTTTTCCTAGTGTTGGAATAAACGACGGTTTCGCGTCCATACGCATCACTTCTGGTTCCAAAACACCCCACCACAGGTGTTCAATTGGATTCAGGTCGCCAACCGGGCTAGCCGGGTGGGTAAAGTGCCTGCCTGGCAACCCAAAGGTCTATGTTTAACTTCAACTGCCGTTTCTCATCCCATCGACCTAATTATCATTGTATCTTATAATTTAATTTGAATTATAATTAACAAAAAATACAGTTTTCTTGTACTACCTAAATTTCTTTGTAACAGTATAAATAACACTATGATAACTGTAGTTTGGAATCGCTATTCCAAATGAAACCAATTTTCATAGTCGATAAAATGATATAGAGAAATTGTTTACAAAACAAAAAAAGTGCATAAATGAATAAAGCATAACTACAGATGAAAGCAGAGGGGGAAGATTGGGAAATCAGAAAGGTATTGATATAAAAGTAGATAATAAAAGCAAAAGAAAGAGCACGATGAAAAATTATAAATGCCGGTACTTTGAGTTCGAGTTCGAGTTAATATCCATGGAAGACAGCCTCAGTGTTAACAAGGGAAAGAAAAACTGTTCCTGTTACAACAAGAGAGAATTATGTCGATGAAATTCTCCAATCAAAATAATCAAGCAGCACTGGTTTGGACTGTATGAAAAAATAGTCAATGATGAAAAGTTAGAAATGATCAAAGAGACAAAATCATTAAATACGTTAATGATATTTTATAAATGCAAAGGTCTAACAGAAAAACTCCTTACAACAGTTCTCACTTATATCAAAATGCAGCAAATTATAAATGAATTTCAGATACCTCTTGTGACGTTCAAATTTTTGAAACAGGACGAAGGAAGGTTCATTGCAATCATTAGCTGGTTCTTTATATGTTCCTCTAATTCGATCCTCCGATTATCATTAAAAGTAACGTCGTCATATTCAGCAGCTAAAGGGAAGCATATATATATTGGAACATCCTCTTCAGCAATTTCCGTGTACATCACTATAGTTTCCCTGTTAGGATTATTGTATCTTGTGGTAGATATTGGAGTAGTCACTTCGTATGTGGATTTGGCAAATGATCTTGGTACTGTAATCTCTGTTTCACTAACAGGATTCATGATGGAATTAGCTGAATGTGAATTCTCACTTGTAGTTTCCATGGCATCCATGTAATTCGTTTCAGATGAGAATCGATTGCTCATTGTCATAGGAATATTGCTCGTGGAAGTGTACTGATGTTTGACTGTTGATAGAACCTCGGCTATTTCTTCTGGATGTTCTTCAGAGGTTTCTGGTAAAGCTGCTGTTGTTGTTCTTTCTTTTATAAATGAAGTGTGGTCATCAGAAATTGTCTCCGGTGTAGTTTCAGATGTAAATGGCCTTGTAAATTCCGCATCGCCAATGCTGGTAACTGAACTTAAAGAATGAACGACGGTACAGCTTCTATTTTCTTCATTTAGAACAGTTAATGGTATTTCAGTATCTACAGTAGGGTTCAGAATGTTATGTCCATCTGGAAGCTGGGAAGGAGTTTGATTTCCGCCTTGATTAAAGTTCAAAGTAATGCCCTCAGTTATAGTTGTTGATGGAATTTGTAATGTTATATCAGGGACAATTCCAATATCAGCATCATGCGAAGTTGATTCTAGCGTAGTAGAATCGACAGTATTAACTTCTGATGTTATTGTAACTCGGCTTATCCCTTTAGATGAATTTGAAATATCATTTTCAAATATTGATGAAACATCTGTTGTGTTATTGACACTAGCTGTAGTAATATTTTGGTGTACATTTGAAGGAATATCTGTTATTTTTTCCATAAAGATTGATGTGTTATCTTGCTGTATTGTTGAAGGTATCTCTGCTGCCATCTCGGTGAAGTTCTGTGTGATATCTTGTACGTATGCTGGAATATTTGTTACCCACTCCATGAAGTTAATTGTTGTATCTTGTAGTAAGCTGGATGGAATCTTTGTCATCACATTGGATACGGTGGGAAAATTATTTTCTGTAGTTGTTGCAGCAGTCTTCTTCGTGAAGCTGGATGTTGTTCCTTGTTGAACAGTAGATAGAATCTCTGAAACTTTGTCAGGGAAGGTCGAGATGGTACCAAGTTCAACAGTCGAAGAAGCAACTGTAACTTTCTCTATTAACTTTGATGTAGTGTCCTGCTGTATCGTTGATAGAACTTTTGAGACTTTTAGAACTGTGGTATCCTTAGTAGTTAATGGAACCTCTGTTGCACTTTTAATGGACCTCGATGTGGTATCTTGTTTAACAGTTGTAGCAATTTCTGCATCCTTCTCAGTGGTTGTTAGCGTAGTATGTTTTTCGATAGCTAATGAAATCTGTGTTATGTTCTCAGTAGAACTCGAGGTAGTATCTTGTTGGATTTCCGAAGGTGTTTCTGTTATCTCAGTACGAGACAATGTTGTTAAATGTTGTCTAGGTGATTGAATATCCTTTACTTTATCGGTGAAGCCCAGTGTAGTTGTTTCATCGACAGTTGGAAGAATCTCTGTTGCTTTCTGGGTGAACATCGATGTAATGCTTTCTTGGACAGTCAAAAAATTATCTGTCACCTTATTAACATTGGTTGGATTAGTATTCTGTCTGACTGGGGATGGATTCTCAGTTTCCTCCTCAGTGAAAGAAAATGCGCTATCTGGTTGGGTGGTTGATGGAATCCGAGTTAATTTCTCAGTAAAGCTGGATGTGGTACTTTGTTGCATATCCGTGGTAATCTCTCTGGCTTGTGTTATGCTCAGTGTGATATCCTGTTTTGGGGTCGATGGAATCTGTGTTACAATTTCACCAGGGCTCAGTGTAGTATCCTCTTGGTTGGGATATTGAATGAATGTTGTGTTCTCAACGAAGCTGGATTGAGTATTATCTAGGATAACTGAATGATTTTCTGTTGTACTCGAAGAAACATCTATTACCTTCTCATTTGCATCTGAAAAATAAAATTTTGATTTTACAAATAAAAAACCGTTAATTCATCATAGGAAAATTATATATAAAATTACAGATAGTATGAATCAGAGCTGTACTACTCAATATGTTCTACGTTGATAATAATATTAGTAAAATAATAAGAGGAGTTTACCTCAATATAGTGCGTAGAACACTTGCGTATGATACCCTCCAGAAATTAAAACGGAAAAAACGAAAAAATCGACAACTTACCGGTACATTAGAGTAAAATATAAATAATTAAATAATCAATTTAACACAATTCAAATCAATTTAAAACAATTAAAAAAATCTAATTAACGCAATTAAAAGAATCTAACGAAAATATTCAAAACGATTTTTCGTTTTTCGATTTTCGTTAGATTATTTTAATTGCGTTAACTTGATTTTTTTAATTGTTTTAAATTGATTTGAATTGTGTTAAATTGATTATTTAATTATTTATATTTTACTCTAATGTACCGGTAAGTTGTCGATTTTTTCCGTTTTAATTTCTGGAGGGTATCATACGGAAGTGTTCTACGCACTATATTATGTAAACTCCTCTTATTATTTTACTAATAAAATTACAGAGTAAATGGATATTTATTCCTAGAGTAATTATTAAAATTACACTGGTTTACGGTGTAACTGGGGTTTGAGTAAACGTATGTGGCAGTTATTTGTGCATGTTTACTGATTACTAAACCGAAGTCCGTTTGTTTCTATCACGTAAAGATTTTTCACAATTCATTAACAAAATATTACCTAGATATTATTAGCATTAGCATTAGCATTAGTAGAGGCATTTGATACAAGAAAGCAAGCTTATGCAGCATCAGCCAAATAAAAAAAAAAAAAAAAAAAACACTTCCACTTCACCCCTCTGTTCGTTCGAAATACCTGTCCAGCTGAGCCTTAAACTTATTTAGGCTATCAACTTCCACGACAAGGGATGGAAGTCTGTTCCACCAACCAACCACCCGCTGGCTAAAGGCAAATTTCCGCACGTCTATCCTACATCTGTCTTTCCTCAATTTGAATTTATGCCCTCTCAGGTGATTATTCTGAGCGAGAGAAAGAATCCCATCAGCATTGAGCATGCTCAAACCATTCAAGGCTTTATACACCTCTATCAGATCACCTCGCTGGTGCCTAGTCTCCAGACACTGTAATTTGCAAAACTTATGCCTTTCTTCGTAAGAGCACTCCTTTGTTCCATTCACTGATCTTGTTGCCCTTCTCTGTACTCGTTCCAGCAGCTCTACATCCTTCTTGAAATGAGGCCTCCAGACCTGTATACAGTACTCTAGGTGTGGCCTTACCATTGCCTTATACAAGGGAATAATCACCTCCTTATCCCTGCTAGAAAAATTCCTATATATCATTGACAATACACCATGAGCTACTCTTGCAGCCCGTCTGCACTGCTCAGAGAACTTCATATCTGCCTGCACAACCACCCCCAGGTCCCTTTCATTTTCTACCACTGTCAGTGTAGTACCACAGAGTTGATACGTTGCTCTGGGGTTGCTGTTTCCCATGTGTAGTACTTTACATTTGTCAATGTTAAACTTCATTTGCCACTTCTCAGCCCATCTGCTCAACCTTTCCAGATCCTGTTGCAGCAGCATAGTGTCAGTAGTGTCCTTGACAACCCTGCCAACCTTCGTATCGTCTGCAAACTTGGACATTAAGCTTGATATACCATCATCAATATCATTTATAAATACAGAGAACAATAAAGGACCAAATACTGAACCCTGAGGGACTCCACTAATAACATTAGTCCACGATGAGCAGTATCCATTGATTACCACTCTCTGTCTTCTCCCCCTCAGCCACCCCTTTATCCACAGCAGCAATTTGCCTCCAATGTCACACTGCTCCAATTTGTGCAGCAGTCTTCCATGTGCAACAGTATCAAAAGCCTTTCTAAGATCCAAGTATATAATATCAAAGTTATTCCCTGCATCCAGTTCCTTTGTGACTGCATCATAGTATTCAATCAAATTGGTCAGGCAAGACTTCCCCTTAACAAAACCATGCTGTGTCCGAGCTATAACTGAAGTCTTGTCTAAATGATCCTGCAGTGCTTCTTTAACTAGTGCCTCCATTAATTTTCCTGGAACAGAAGTTAAACTCACAGGTCTATACTTACTTGTGTCAGCCTTTGATCCTCCGTTGTGAATTGGGGTCACATTTGCACATCTCCAGTCTGTCGGTACCTCCCCTGAGTCCAAGGAAGCTCTCATAATTATGGCTAAGGGTTAATATAACTGGATAGATCCCATCCACCCCGGGTGCCTTTCTTGTGTTTATCTTCAACAATTTCTCCTCCACTTTACTCTCAGTTAGTACGAGATTCTCTAGCTTACTGCTAGAGTTGAATACACCTCTGGCATTCCCCTCGCTAAATAACTCCTCGTGTGTGAATATCGATGCAAAATATTCATTTAGTTTGTTAGCTACCTGAGCAGGATCATCAACAGTTGACCCATCGATATCAAGTGGACCAATCTGATTCATCCCCTTCCTTCTAGAGTTTACATAAGTAAAGAACTCTTTGCTATTTTTCTTTGCATCCCTTGCCAATGATTTCTCGTAATCTGCCTTCGCCTGCCTAACCTCCTTTGTAACTTGGTTACAGATCAACTTTTATCTATCACAGAAGCCTTTGTTAATTTGTATGTATCCCATGCATGTTTCTTCTCTGCCATATGCCTCATTAGTTCATCTGACATCCATTTAGGCCTAAACCTTGAACAATATTTCTTAGTTGGTATGTAAAGCCTAGTAGCTTCCAAGATAAGTTCTTTGAATGCTTCCCATTTTGCATTTGCTGTTGGTAACATCATCAGTTGGTCCCACTGTATAGAATTTAAATACTGTCTCAGTCCATCGTAGTCGCCTTTACGAAAGCAATAACCCTTCCCTTTACACCTAATGGTAGTTACCTCTTTGAGTAAATCCCACTTCAGTACACTGTGATCACTGCCACCTAGTGGTTCATTTATCTGCAGATTCTTAATGCATGAAGAATCACTGCTGATAATCAAATCAAGAGTATTCCTCCCTCTAGTTGCCTCCCGAACATGCTGATGTAGAAAACAATCATCCAGTAAATCCACAAAAGCCTTGCTAGTGTGTGAGTGACCAACTCACAAATTCCAGTCAATATCTGGGAAATTAAAATCTCCCATTATAAGACTCTCTGATTTACTGACCCACTCTATTTCCCTGTATACAGTTTCTTATTATACTCATCAGAGTCATTAGGCCTATAGCACACTCCTACTCTCAATTAATTTTGATCTCCCAATGCTTATGTCACACCAAACTGATTCGACACTGCACTGTCCAGCGATGTCCACTGGCTTCACTTCGTTGGATTTTATGTATTTCTTAACTAATAGCATAACCCCTCCTCCCTTCCTATCCAGTCTCTCCTTTCTGTAGACGTTGTACTCCCCAAATTCCAGTTCTGCATTCCTTATTTCTGTGTGACACCACGTCTCTGATATCCCAACAATATCTGCCTTTGATGTTTTGAGCAATACCTCAAATTCATCAAATGTATTTACTAAACTCCTAGCATTGGTGTACACGCAAGTATACATGCACCTATTTCTATTCTTAGCTACCCTAACACAACCCATGTGTTTACTTGTACCGCAATGACTCCCAGCAGTCTCTGAAATATCCTGCATCTTGTTTTTCAGGCTTCTGCTCATTCCAGTAGAAGCAGTGCAAGAATCTCTTTCACCTCTGCCAGTGGCTACTGTTAATCTATTCGTCTTTGTCTCCCCCCAAGCTGGCAGTTTTCCGACCCACCTAACACTGCCTCGATAGCATTAGCAAATATTCTTGCACCCTTTCTATTTAAGTGTATCCCATCCCTGTAGAAGCAATCTCTCCTGTTAACAAGTACAGTCCAGGCTGAAAAAAATTCTACCCCTTGAGCCTTGCACAATCTTTCCAGGGCCGAATTGATCGACAAGGCTCTCATCATATACTCCCTATCGTGTCTGGGCAGAATTGCAGACACTTTCAAATTCAACCCTAATTCACGGCTTTTTTTCAACAGTGACCTGTACTTGTTAAGCAATTCTGCCGGTTTCCTACTATACGCATTTATCTCCTATTATACGCATATGTGTACATAACTATAGTTTCTGCAATGGTTTACAAGTTTTATACCTCTTTATTCGTAATCATTATCAAATATTTGCCTCAAATACAACAGATTGTGCATGTTTAACCCGTAATTACACAAACTGCAAGGTCATACTGCAAGGTAGCCGACCTTGACCCAGGAAGGAAACAGCCCTCCCCCCATCCCGATTTGCCGAAAGGGCCCATCTGTGATTCCCAGAATTTTATTTTCCAGTGGAGTCTGGGAAACTCCTGTGTGTAGTTACGGGTTAAACTTGTCTGAGCATGCACTCACTTGTTTGTACAGTCCACTCAACCACAGAGTCTATATAAGTGGCACATCCCTTATGCGGTCACAGTTCTCCTGTAAAAACCGTCGTGAGCTCTCGTTGTGTGTTAGTTTTCTTTTTAGTATGGCAACGAGAAAGCGTATGAACAGTCCCGACATATTTTGTTACATATGTGGTTGTTTTGTTCATGTAAAACACGCGAAATATTACCGATTTTGTAAAAAAATCGTAGTATGCATACTTTGACATAAAACTAGGCGATCAGGATAAATCGTGGGCACCGCATAAAGTATGCCATACATGTGTCGAACATCTTAGAAAATGGAGTCAAGGAAAAAAGGTGTTCTTGCCATTTGCTGTTCCTGTGGTGTGGCGCGAGCCAGTAAGCCATGCCGAATGTTTCTTTTGTGTATGTGACGTTAAAGGTTACAATTCAAAAAATAAAGGATATCAAATATCCAGATCTACCGTCAACTATAAGACCGGTCCCGCATGGACCTGATCTGCCTGTAAAACCTCCACCAGAAACTTTAGAGTCCATATCTTCTTCCACCGTAGCAGAAGCTAAAGAGGTTAGTGAAGAGGAATGTTATCAACCAGAAAATATTTTAACGCCACAGCAATTCACGCAAGTCGAACCGAACGATTTAGTAACGGACTTGGGTCTTCCAAAGTATGCTGCTGGAATTCTGGGATCCAGACTTCAAGCGAAGAACTTACTTGCTCCAGGTACATAATTTTCCTGGAACAGAAATCGTGAAAGGGAGTTTATACAGTATTTTTCACAAGAAGGTCCTCTCGTATATTGCAGTGATATCGCTGGTTTAATAAGTGCCTTAGGACCCCCATCATATGTTCCTAGTGAATGGAGACTATTTATAGACTCTTCTAAGACTAGTTTAAAAGGCGTTCTCTTGTATAATGGAGATAAGTACACATCTGTGCCAGTTGCTCATTCAGCCTACTTAAAAGAAACTTATGACAATCTAAAGTTGCTTCTGGAGAAAATTAAATATCAAGATCGCGATTGGCAACTATGTGGAGACTTAAAAGTGTTATGTATGTTGTTGGGGCAACAGGGTGGGTACACTAAAATGGCAAGCTTTATTTGTGCATGGGACAGCAGAGCTAAAGCGCTGCATTGGACAAAGAAGTAATGGCCTCGGAGGCACAATCTTACACCGGGGTCAAAAAATATTGTGCACGAAAGTTTGGTGAAGTCAGATAAAATCATTTTACCTCCACTGCATATCAAGTTAGGCATAATGAAGCAATTTGTTAAAGCACTGAGGCGCCTCCGTAGCCAAGTGAGCAGGAGCAGCAGTGCGTAACGTACGCTTCTTGATTAGACCGGGGTTCGAGCCCGTGACCACCAAATACGGAGGATGTGGAAAGGTCAGGGAATGACCACCTCATATCCCCGGAGCAATATGGCCTTAGTTGCTAATGCTCCTAAAACAATAAAGCACTGAATAAGGATGGCAACTGCTTTAAGTATCTTTGCAGTAAATTTCCCGGTTTATACTGACGCAAAACTTAAGGAAGGTATCTTCATTGGTCTCCAAATTAGAAAATTGGTTTTAGACGGTCAGTTTGAAACTACTATGACTGCCGTTTAAAGGGAAGCCTGGATTGCTTTTAAAAGTGTAATGGAAAACATTCTAGGAAATCATAAATCACAGGATTATGAGAAAATTGTTCAAAATATGCTTGAAAAGTTTCGCAATTTAGGCTGCAATATGAGCATCAAAATTCACTTTTTTGCATACCCATCTTGATTTTTTTCCCGAAAATCTTGCACAGATGAGCGAAGAACAAGAGGAGAGATTCCATCAGGACATAAAGGAAATGGAGCAGAGGTACCAGGGAAGATGGAATATAAGCATGATGGCCGACTACTCCTGGTGTTTAAAAAGAGAGAAACCTGGCACTGTACATAAAAGAAAAACGATTAGACGTTCTTTTCAAACAAAGAGACGAAGGTCCGATTAATGAAAGTTTCTCAATTGTGATTAATACTTGTTAGTATTTACGTATTTTTTGATATATGAAAATGTAATCCTATCAATTTCTCATTACTAAATACAATAAAGTTATATTCTTTCGTAAAAAACAATACTTTTTTATTTCTTAAATTGTGATGTATCTGGATGTGATAGAAAAAAAAATCTGAGTCATATTTAAAATCACAGCAACATATTTCGGCAGTATTACCTATTGAAATTCAAACCCTAGTGAACAAACAGAAATTTGTAAACTAATGTTATTCAATTCTTCTATGAGTAAATTTTAATTATTCAAAAAATATATACAAGTCAATCTTTCAAGTTTTATTTTTTTTTAATTTCAGTGAATCTCTCCTGAGTTGGATAAAAGAAATTAAAATTTAAGATATATTTTCGTTTCCCACTCGTTTCGGAAAATGTGAGAAACCACAAAGCTGTGGGAAATTCGTTGATGGGCATCGAACTTGTGGATTCGATGCCTGTCAACGAATTTCAACTGCTTCTTTATTCAAAGCAGAAATCAGAAGAATAGTAATGGTCTCCCCACTCCGGGAGTTATTCTGAATTAATTTTTTAGCTCACAAAACATGCAATTTTACCGGTGAACACACTTCTACAGATATAACGATACATTGCAATCTGTCCTGAAGAAATACGGGTGTCATTCCCGGCGATGACTGGAGGAATTTCTAAAGTTATTTTGAAACGGGGCTGTAATTAGCCGATATTGCTCGGAGGGAGTCAGATATTTCCCCATGAGTTATCTTGGTTTTTCATCCCACTAAACTTGTAAACTGATCCATTTTAAGAAATCAAGGAAAATTGAAATTGAAATCAAGGGTAGAAAATCAAGAAATAAGCGAACAAGTTGCACTTAAAACGCACCTTATCTTAACATCTAACAAGTGTATAAATGAATTCAAATACCTCTTGTAACTTTAAAATTTCTGAAACAAAACGAAGGAAGCTCCATTACAGCCATCAGCTCATTTTTGATATGTCTCCGGAATTCGGCTATCCTAGTATCATTAGTAGTAACTTCGTCATATTCAGCAGCTATATTGAAGCAGACATATATAGGAGCATGCTCTTCAGCAATTTAAATATGCGTTACTATAGTTTCCATGTTTGGATGGTCGACAATTGCGGTAGATATTGGAGTAGTCGTTAAGTCTGTGGATTTTGCAAATGATTTTATTACTATAGTCTCAGTTCCATTGACAGAATTTATGATGGAATTGGTTGAAAGTGAAACCCCAGTTGTAGTTTCGTTGATATTCACAGAAATGGTTTCTGATAAGAATCGATTGTTCGTTGTCATAGGCATATTACTCATGGAAGTGTATTGATGTTTGACTGTTGATTGAACCTCGGCTATTTCTTCTATGTTTTCTTCAGAGGTTCCTGGCAAAGCTACTGTTGTTAATCTTTCCGTTATGGATGAAGTAGGACCGTTAGAAATTGTCTCCGGTGGAGTTCTAAATGTGAATGGCTTTATAACTTGAGCATCTCTAATGTAGGTTGTAACTGAATTCCCCAGAGAATGAACGATGGTATTTGTACTGGCATCTTCATCAAGTAGTGGTATCTCAGTGATTGCAATCCAGTTATGAGTGCTATATCCACCTTGAGGTGCAGGAACAGCTTTCTTGTCATCTTGATTGATGTTCAAGGAGATATCTAGGGTTTGAGTAGATGATGGAATTTGCATTTTTGTATCTGGAATACTGCTAATGTCATCAGGCGCAATTGATTCTAATATATTAGTTTTTGTATAATCAATTATATTAACTATCAATTATATAGATGATGTTGGAATTTAGTTTGTCTCTTTATATGAGTTTGTATCTGTTTGAAGAAATTGCCGTTGTCTTCCGCTTGAAGCTCAGTGTAGTTGACGATACCTCTCCTGTTTCAGTGAAGGTCAGTGTAGTGTTTTGTTGGACAACTAATGGAATCTCTGTTACTTTCTCAGTAAAATTTGTTGTGGTATCCTGTTTGATAGTTGCGGGAATCTCTGCTACCGTCTCACAAAAATTTGGTGTGGTTTCTTGTATAGTTGGTGAAATTTCAGTAACTATATCAGTGAAGTTCTGCGTGGTATCTTGTTTAGTAATTGACGGGGAGACTGTATCCTCGGTGAAAGGTACTGTGCTATGTTTCTGGATGATTGATGGAATCTGTGTAATGCTGCTAATAAATTTTGATGTGGAATCTTGTTGGTTTTCTGAGGGGATTTCTGTGTTCTCAGCAATTCTCAATGTTGTGTCTTGTTTTATCAGTGATGGAATATCCGTTACCTTCTCAGTGAATGTGAATGAAGTATATTGTTGGGCGTTTGATGTAATCTCTACTAGTTTCCCAGTGAACATCAGTGTGGTATCTTGTTGAACAGAGTCTGTTACGGCTTTCGTGAAGAGTGGTGTGATATTTTCTTCTGTAACGTTATTCGTGGTGCTTGAATTGGTATCGAGTTGAATTGGTGTTGATGGAATGTCCTTTTCACTTTCTGTAAAACCCAGTGTGGTATCTTATTGGATGGTTGATGGAGTTTGGGATGCTTTCTCGGCAGAAATCCATATTGTATTCTCTTGGATAGGAGATATCATCTGTGTTACCTTCTCAGTTGTTTTTAATCTGGTACCTTCTTGGATAGTCGAAGGAATCTCTGTTACTTTCTCAGTGAAGTTCGATGTGATGTAATCTATGGTGGATGTAATATTCTCTTCCTTTGCGAAAAAGTTGAAAAAAATTAGGTAAAGGGAAGACTAGTTAAATTGCTTTAAATTAGAACATTGGTCTTGTTTTATTGTGCCTCTAATAATGGGTGCTGAACTGTTGAATCAATAATAAGTCAAGCTTTCATATTGTATTTTGAATATTTTATGGCAACTGTAAAATTTTCCCAATTTACCAATAAATATACCCAATTATACCCAAAATTTATAAATATAAATATATTTATAAATTATAAATATAAATACAAAAAATATACTCATAAATATTCCCAATAAATGTACCCACCCGACAAGACAGCCCTATGTTCAAAACGTTTCCGACTTCCCAGAAATGCGGGAACGCAAAATATGAAGTGTTCAATACGATTACCTAGTAATAATAGACCAGTTCTGGCTTTTCTAAAATTTGATGGGTGCCTAGTGGTCACAGTCCATGTTTAAGTGATGCATTGCATCCTGGTTTTCGCGCATAGTATAATTAAAATATTGGGGTACCAACGTCAAATTCGTAAAATCATTACAGATTATTATGGTGACGCAGAATTATGAAGTGTTAGTATTAAAAGCAAAGTGATGTTGGGATTTTCTTTTGATCACAAAGCCATTATTCAAGAGAATTCAGATCAAAAGGCCGGCATATGACCGAAGTGCAAAGCTCTTGAAGTGCTTCGTCGTGAAAGAAATGCGATGAGAAGAAAAATAGATAGTAAAAATCAACTTTATTTTGGTTAAAGTAAACACACACACACACACACACACACACACACACACACACACACACACACACACACACACACACACACACACAGATCTATGTTGGTTGGGTCAACAGATATCATCATTAAAAACGTTTTGCTGCTCAATGACATTGATGTGAATTTTTTGTTTTCGAAAATGAACATTCTCTTTTAAATAATTAGGATAGAAGCTGAAAGCAAAAACATTGCTTTTACTTACTGGAGGGATTTAAGTTGGTATCCTGAAGAAGTTTTCGTTTTCTGTTCACTGGAGCCTGTTCATGGTTTCTATTACTATTTGATTCATAAATTGCTTCTTTAAGTGCGAAATTCTGTGCACTGTATTCCTTGCTTTTGGAAGGAAGAAGTTCATAGGAGACTTCATCACTCCCTAAAGAATATTAAAAGTAAATAGTAGATTCTGTAAGAAAAAGAGCTGTTATTACTCTCCTTTCAGTTATAAAGTCATCTACAAATAAAATGGCTCCTAACGAAAGTGGCATGTGGCGTTATGGATAACAAATAACAATGTAAAAATAAAAATAATAAGCCTACAAATCGTTGTGACTATTTTGAACCATCTGTTAAACTTTCAATTCCAACAGATGTTTGAAACAAAGATTTATGAACCTATATTATGATGTTGTTATAGATGCATCAGCAACTTAGGCCATATTGCTCCTTATATATGTGTAAATTGCTTGTGTTCTGTGGTCAATTTTGTTTGCTTGACGAAAAACCGAGTTTCCAGGAGAAAAAACCAACCTGCCTGAGACCGACTAACTCAGCCATCTTGTGATAAAGGCCCATAAAAATTCCTCGCGTCATTAACAGGATTCGAACTCATGTTTTTTTTCACCGAGTGTGATGAAAACGGTTATTATAAAAACTGTGCTACTCACGAAGCCTCTATCTTACGATTTTGTACTTATATTTGAATTAACATAACGCGCTTGAATATGATTCTATGTATCCTGTGCAAACTACGTCCTGCTTCCTTCCCTCACCAGCTTGTGGAGGGAGCTGCATTTCGATCCACTCTCTATCTCTCTCTCTCTAAATATGAAACTTAAAGAGCGGGTAGATCGAGATTTCTTTTATGCCCCTGGCATGGCCGATCCTATAGTTCAAGGGATGGGGGCGCAGGTGCAAGGCTTAAAGTTTAATTTATCTCCTCCTTGATGGGACTAGCCCCCCCCCTTTGCTAGGATTTGCAGCCCTTTGAAATAGGGGTTCTGGAAAAATTAAGGACAGGAAAGATATTTTGTCGATGTGAATAATATGAGATTTCTTTTTTCGGCAGATGCACAATATGCTCGCTTCCTTGCATTATTATGCTATTTTAATACTAATACTAATACTGATTTCATGTAATAAGACATCATGGCTCTTTGAAAAATTACATAAAGTGAAATGAACTGTATTTTGCACATTACAAATAATAAGTTTAAAAAATACAAAGTTGTTTGGTTATGTAGACTTATATTGAATTCGCGTGAAGGCAACCTAAGGTTGTAAAGGTCAATACAGTGAAACTTCTCCTAACGGACACCTCCCGTTAACGGACATCTCTCTACAACGGACATTTTCAAATTCCCTAACTCAGCTCCATTGGTTTTAACGTGTTTGCAGCTTCTGTCTAGCGGACATTCTCTGTAACGGACGCGGACAGGCAATCTGCACTGTTTCGTTTAGATTAGCACTTAATTTGATCTCCCCATAACGGACAGCGGGCGAGCTCACGGCCCTTTTTCTAGGAACGTTTCTTCCACGTATTGCCTCAATCGTGTGTTTATTTTCTATTTCCGATTTTCTGAATTTTATCAAGGTTTACGTCGCGGTTCTAAACTCTTTTTCAGGAATTTTAAGGCACGTGTAAAACTTCTGATGAATTCGGTGTGTGCAGGGGTGGGGGAATATGGTCGGCCTTTCGTCTTTTCAGTTTTGTTCGGTGTCGTGTTAACTTTAAAAGATAAAGTCGAACTCATTAATGCGAATGATCGGCAAAAAAATAGTGTTCGCAATCTCGCTGCAAAATTCAAAATCGAGAAGACGCAGGTAAGCGACATCCTAAAGAAAAAGAAAAAGAATGAACTGCTCAAACAATTTTGGCAACACGGAAATGATCAGGTTCAAAAATCATTCCCGAAAACTGTTGGACTTCAAATTGACAATGCTACGTACGTGTGGTTTTGTCGCGCACGTGCTAAAAAAAAATTCCCATTAATGGGCCTATTATTAGGGAAAAGGCTTTGGAGGTTGCGAAATCTATGGGAGTAAATGAGTTCAAAGCTTCTGTGGGATGGCTAGACAAGTTCAAAACTCGGCATTAAATTTCTTGGAAAACTGTAAGTGGTGAAGGTGGATCTGTTTATACTGGGATTGTAACAGAGTGGACCATCAAATTGGAAGATTTATGTCGTGATTTTGAAGCTAAGGATATTTACAACTGTGACGATATCACAGGGTTGTTTTTTAAAGCTCTTCCTGAAAAAACAATGAGTCTAAAAAACGAAAAGTGCCAGGGCGGAAAATTTTCTAAGGAACGCTTGACTGTACTATTGTGTACAAATATGCTGGGAGACTTTGAACAACCTCTTGTTATAGGAAAACCACAAATCCTCGTTGTTTCAAGGGCATAAAGTTGAATCTTTTGAATGTTGACTGGAAGTCTAATAAAAAAAGCGTGGACGACACGAGACATCATCAGCGAATGGATAAGTCACTTTAACCAAAACATGATTCGTCAAAACAGAAAAATTATTCTTTTCATGGATAATGCTGCATCTCACCCGCACATTGAATTGTCCAACATTCAAATCGTTTTTCTGCCACCAAACACATCTGCAGAGTGTCAGCCCTTGGATCAAGGGATAATAAAAAATTTTAAACTTCACTACAGAAAACATGTTTTAAGACATCTCATTGCAAACATGAACGATGTAACAGTGCGAGTGACTTTGCAAATAAACTCAGCATCCTAGATGCGATTCAATGGATTTCCTCTTCAGTAAACGCAATTAGAAAACAAACTGTCGTGAACTGTTTTGTAAAGTCTGGCTTCTCAAACGCAAAAATTGAAGTTGTGAACAGCAATGTGGAGCACCAAGAAGAACAAGAACTTCAAAATCTATTGATAATGTATGATACTTCAGCTACAAGTGACCCTGGCTACAAAGATATAGACTCGAATCTCACTACAGAAGATGCTGCTATAGATATCAACGACATTATCATCGATATTTTTCAAGATGTTCCTCATGAGGATGAAGAAATGGAAGGAGGTCATTCTGTCGAAGAACATATTAACCACGAACCACCGATGAAAATAGAAGAAGCGCTCATACAAATCAATCGTTTAAAAATGTTTTTCGCCGCTGAAGAAGATACTGAAGGACTTTCGATGGTTTCTTCAATCCAAACAAATGTTTGAAACAAAATTATCAGCCGGAAGAAGGTGCAGAAGAAAATAAGTGATTACTGTATGTATTTTTCTTAAGATAAAGTCATAATATGCATAGCACAATTGTATGTATATTATTTACAAAAATATTGTTCAAAATCTGTATATATTTAATTTAATTTTACATTAAACGTTTAACGATTTTTCTTTCTTTCTTTTTTTTTTCTCCCTCAGACTTCTTGTTAGCGGACACTTCTCTCTAACGGACAGATTTTCATTCCCCATGGCTGTCCGTTAAAGGGAAGTTTCACTGTATATCACACCATCATATTACCTGTGTTCTATGATCAATTTCCTTGTTTGTGAAACTCTCGTGGGTAGTGCGGTAGGTATAATTACCGCCCTCTCCACACCGGCTGGAAATCCCGTCAAATATACGAGGAATTTTTATGGGTGTTTTTCAGAACGTGGCTTAATCGGTCTCAGGCGAGGGTAGCATGGTTTTTCTCACGGAAACTCGGGTTTTTCACCCAGAAAACAGCAGAAAAACCATAAACAGGAGCACTTTGCGGACATACACGCTATTATATACCGCACAATATGGCCTAAGTTGCTGTTGCGCAAAAAAACTGTATTATGGGATGAAACTGTACAACTTTTTTATGGGATGAAAACCAGAGTTTCCGTAGGAAAAGAACAGGGCAGTGATCGTTTGAGAAATACAAAGTTCCTCCCATCGAGTGAAACACTGTATTAATCGAAGTTCTAGCAACGAGCGTATAAACTATCATGACAGGGCCACCTGAGAACCAACTCATCTGACCATGTGTAATATATCCATACATTGGGTGTGTGTGTTCTCTGTTCCATTTTCAGAAACCCGAGTTTTCGGGGCTAACTTTGCTGGCCTCACCGGAGACCGACTAACTGAACCACTGAGTGAAAAAGCCAATAAAATTTCTTCGCATCATCGACGGGATTATTTCTTCGCATCATCGACGGGATTTTCAACCCGATGTGAGGACGGCGATTATGTTACAACTATGTTACCTGCGCGGTAGCAAGGAGGATATATATAGAGCTGTATAAAATTTATTAAAACAAAATAAATTGATTTTACTTACTAAAAGGACTCGGGATTGTTTTCATCCCAAGCTCCTTGCCATCTAGGTCTGTTAGCATAAGCTCTGTAGTATTCATAAATTCCCTCAAGTTGTCAACTGCTTTACCGAGTACCTGCGCATCTATTTTAGAGTCCATACTATCGAATGGAACTAGTTCATAGGAAATCTTCACACTCCCTAAAAATAAATTAATTTAGATAACTTTAAAGTAAGGAATTGTTCATTCTGGGCATGGATTAATTGAAAGGAATACTATAGTAGACAAAATTACACCTTGCAATTGTCTTTTCTACAGTGGAATCAAATTAAAATGGAATGCAATTTGTAATTAAAATGAAGTCCATTTTTCAATACAACAAAATTTTATTTAAAACGAATAGAGAGAATTCAATTAAAACTGTTACACTGTCTGCTGTAAGTATCCACCTTGTTCATACAGAGTGTATTCACTCGTTTTATTGTGTTTGATTATGATTATCTGAATGCAAAGTGATGTTCCCAAATAAACGCAGGTTATTAATACTGTACTGTACTACACCTAAAATACCACTGCTGTCACAATCAGTGCCTTCTGTCACCTGTCTAAAAATATTTCGCTCCATATCCCATGACATCAGGCTTTCTGTTACCATAGTTACTTTAGTACACACTCTTTCCAGTAGGTTGCAGGATGAATTTATAATGTTAGGTGGATAAATGGCTGACCCATGTATGTTCGATGTTAACATTTTAGAATTCATTATTATTTATTAATAATTAATGAACGCCTGCGTATTTATCTATCTGGTATTAGAAAATCGAAATTAACTGTGATTCAAAGTAAACAGATCTGATTACAAATTACTTAAGAACAATTACTCGTGCCACGTTTATAAATAAACTGAGTTCAAATTACCTCTTGTAGCTTGAAAGTGCTTGAAACAAGCAAGAGGCAGTCTCATTGTCCGTGACAGCTGTTTGGTCACATGGTCTTTAAAGGCTGCTTTCCGATGACCAACAACTTTGTCGTAATCTGCATCAAGAGTGAAATACATGTAAACTGGAGAAATTTCTGCAGTGTTTGGTAAGCTTTCATCACGTGTAGTAGTAATCTCACTAATTTCTGCAATAGAAAATAGAAAATCAGATATAATAGATTAAATTTTAGAATTAGAAAAATTATATAAGATTATCTGAACACCATAATAAAAATACCTATTTATTTATGTTTACATAATCTTTCGATTTGCAAAAGATTAGGCAGTGGGTTGTTCAGGTAGCTAATTACTCTTTGGTTAAAAGAATAATTTCATCATTTAGCCTTGCAGTTATCCTTCATTCATTTAAATCTACGCATATAATGTCCCCAGTTTATGCTATCTCAGAAAGAGAATCTGTATTCCTATTTTAGGTAATCCAATCCATTTTATGTATTGAGCAGAATACCGTGTTTACAGATGTCTTAATTGAAACAGCTAACCTTAAAGCTGTTCTTTAACTTTCAAAACAGATAGAAGTTGGAGGCAGGGGTGTGCAAGGTATAGACTGCACAATGAGTGGTCAGGAGTGGGGCCATTCAATTTTGCAGCCATTTTGAAAGAGCCGACTCGTAGCATTCTTCCATTACATAGACAGATCGTTTATGAAATGTTGTTTATGAAATTATCGTTTATGAAATTTGTCAGATTTCTTATGGAATCTGACAAATTTTTCCGATAACTCTTTCAACCTTATGGTTGAAACAGTTGGGATTACAGCTATTGTATCGCAAATGAATAAAATACTAAAAAATAAAAGTTATCTTATTTAGTTATTGGTTATATTTGGAGAAAATAATATTAAGGACTAATTCCTTTTAATTTTATTCGGGGGGGGGGAGATCCATTTTTTTTTATATTGGTTATAAGAAATAAATGTAGTTTCATATACAATGCACTCACGAATACTATTACTACTATAACCTAACTGTAATAGTAGTAATAGTATTCGCCATATAGTGCAAGGATTATAGCCTCAGATGCTGATGCACCATAAAACCCTTATACAAACAGTAGTGCAAGGAAACCTTTTGCTGCACTGGCGAAAAAAAAAAAAAAACAAGTTGATAAGAAAATACAAATTATATGCTTCTCTTCTCACACAGTTAACCGTCGAGTTGATCTTTACATTTAATGAGACTGTCAGCCTCAACTACCTACGAGGGCAACTTGTTCCAAAAATCAACGACTCACTAGCTAAAAGAAACTTTCTGTAGTCTAATCCAGGGGTGGCCAGCAAGTCGATCGCGGCATTAATTTCGGTCGATCACGACGGATTTTAAATATATGTATAAAAAATTGATTAGTCAAAATCTAAATGTTATTATTATTATTATGCGCCTCACTGCATAAGCTTAGGCGCCTCCGTAGCCAGGTGGGAAGGAGCAGCAGTGCGTAGCACACGCTTCTTGATTAGACCGGGGTTCGAGCCCGTCACCACCAAATACGGAGGATGCGGAAAGGTCATTCAGGGAATGACCACCGCATATCCCGGAGCAATATGGCCTTAGTTGCTAATGCTCCTAAAAAAAAAACAAATAACAACAACAGCATAAGCTTATTACAAATCCGCTGAACCACGTGACTACTCTTGTCGCCACACAGCCGCTAGGCTTGTCTAGTGAAAATTTACGCAGTTACATTGTGGAGAGCATCGTATGTGTCGAATTCTTATTTAGCTTACTTAATATTAATAACTGGACAGTACTTATACGTTAATTTAATACCCTTTGATTTAAAATGAAAACTACGAAATAGAGTAAAACGTATCATTTTCATCAAGAGTGGAAACTAGAATACTTTTTTGTAATGTTGTTGTTTGATTTGCAATGCTTCCGTGGCTATACCCAAAAAAGGAAATTTAGAAAGGCACTTCAACGCACTCCATGGTAAATACCAATCGGATTATCCGCCTAATAGTGACCTTATAAAAAAATGAATTAAAAGAATTTAAATCCAGATTATTCGCATCAACAAAATTTCTTCATTTACAATCTAAAGCAGTAACTGCAGTATCATTTGAAGTGAGCCGTCTTGCAAAAAAATGCAAACCATTTTCTGGTGGTCAAATCATCAAAGACGCATTTTTAGAAATAACAGATTCTCTTTTTGAAAATTTCAAGAACAAAAATGAAATTAAAAGTGCTCTTCAAGATCTGCAATTATCTCGAAATACTGATGCGACGCATCGAAAAAATGAGCGAAACAATTGCGTGCTCATATTGCTAATTGTGTGTCATTTTCTTTACAACTGGATGAATCTACAAACGTCAGTGACACATAGCTCAATTGCTCGTTTTTATTCGTATGGTGTTTGATAATTCTGCCACTAGAAAAGAACTGCTGGGTGTGGTTTCGTTAAAAGAAAGAACTGGATATCTTGATATATTTAATGCATTCAAAAATTTTATTGAACAACTTAAATTGCCACTATTTAAGCTCCTATCAATAACAACAGATGAAGCTAAAGCAATAACAGGGCATCTTAACGGATTCATCGTATTATGTCAAATGAATTCCCAGATTTTTTGAGTTACCACTGTATCATCCACCATCAAGTGTTAACCAGCAAAAGATTAAATACTAAAAGTGTTTTGGACATAGCGTTAAATATCGTGAATTCCATCAGAGGACATAGTCTCTTCAAAGGAGACTTTTCAAAATGCAACTCGATGAAAATGCATCAGATCTGATATTACACACAGATATGAGGTGGCTGAGTCGGAGCAAGTTTCTACAGAGATTTCGAAATTCGCTGAATGAAATTTGTTGATTAAAGGGGAAATGATTATCAGCAGCAAAAAATACGGAGTGGTTGTGTGATCTGGTTTTTTTGGCAGATTTCACCAGTAAATATAAAGTGATCTGAATTTGGAATTACAAGGAAAAAAAATAAAAATGTGGGTGACATGATTAGTAGTATTTCTGCATATAAATATCAATTTTCGCAATGGCTAATGATCTCAAAGAAAAAAAATTCGATTATTTTGCAAATATTAAGATCATTTGCAAAAATATCCTGTTTTTGAATTTAATAGTGAGAAATGTGTTTCTGAAATTGAGAAAGCTGTTGATGATTTTAAAACCAGATTCAGTGATTTTAAAACAATTGAAGAAATTGTTCAATATATTTCTTATCCATTTAATGTCGACTTAGATACGAAACAAATTGCAGAAAAAATCTCTGAGATTTTTCACATGCAGAAAATATTACTTGAAAATGAAATTATTACATTTGTAAACGATATCTTCTTAAAAGCCAGATCATCAGAAAAATACTTTTGGAAATATGTTTGTCGAGAAAAGTACCCAAATGGAAAAAATGAATTGAACTTTTAAATTTCTGTTTTGGTTCCACATCTCTATGTGGCCTTTTCGTATTTGAAACAAACAAAAACGAAGAATCGCTCTACTCTTACGGGCTTGCATACAGAAGATTCTTATCACAGTATATTCCCAATTTTGAAAACTTGGCAGATGACATCAAGACACAAACTTCACATAAATTAAAAATTTAAATACGTGTGAATTTAAAATAAGAATTCTGAATTGTATTTAATTTTAAAATTTATAAACAACAATTTTCAGTATGTGTTGATTAACTTTTTTAACCATGTGCAATGAAATTCTTGAGATGGTAGATCGCGGCATATTTAGAAGAAAAACAGTAGATCACATCACAAATTAAGTTGGTCACTCCTGATCGAATCTAAACCTCAACCTCGTACTTTGAATTTATGACCCCTAGTTCTTGAATGCGTTATAACAGTGAGAATTCCGCATTCAGAGCCTTATAAATCTTAACCAAATCACCTCTGAGACGCCTGGTTGCCAAGCTCCGTAGCCCATATAATCGGAGCCTTTCCTCATACGGTCGTCCTTCTGCCGATCTAACCGTTCGAGTTGCCCATCTTTGGACCCTTTCAAGAAGCTCAATGTCTTTTTGCAGATGAGATTTCTTATTTGAACACAGTATTCTAAATGTGGTCCTACATTTGCCTTATATAGTGGGATTGTGACGTTCGATAAATCGTCGGTAGGACACCATGATGTTTCCTGACTGCCTGTTTACACTGTTCAGAAAACTTCATATCTGCCCGTATTGTAACTCCCAGATACCTTTCCTGCTCCACTGTTTTTAATTCAACCTCACCAAGTGTATAATTTATTTGTGGATTGCTGTTCCCCAAGTGTAAGACCTTGGATTTAGCAGCATTAAAACATAGCTGCCACTTCTCTGACCATCTTTGAAGTCTGTTCAAGTCATCCTGAAGGAGCGCTGCTTGGATGATCATTAACGACTCTGCTTATCTTTACGTCATCAAAAATTTTTGCCATCACACTTTTTATCCCTTCGTCGATGTCATTTATGAAAACGAGAAACAATAGTTGTCCAAGAACCGATCCTTGAGGGACGCCACTCCTGACGTTACTGAAGAATGTCCACTCTTGATTTTTTAAGGAGTCCTTATGTGCTGTGAGTGCTGAAAATTAAGCTAAGCTATACATACGATCTAGTGAAGAATGTCCATTAATCACAACCCTCTTTCACAGCCTTCTGTCCTGCAACCACCCAGTAATCCATCTTAGAATCTTACCAGTAATCCCAAACTGCTCGAGCTGATACAGTAACCTCTCATAAGGGACCGAGTCAAACTGTAGAAGTACATGAAACTGAGTGGCATCCTTACCTGTCAAACTTGAATGAGGAGACGGTTGTTGCAAGGTGAATTCTTGGGCACTCGACTTGAATTGTTGGTTTGTGTCTTCGCTACCCAACTCGCTTATCGCAGATTGCTTTTTCGTATTTTTCCAAACATAATTTTTAAAAGACAGTTTCACCACACGTTTCACAATGGGAAGGTTCTTTCCACTAAGATCCGTAAACCAAATGTGCGATTGATCACCGATGTCATGTAAGAAATTAAAAACTTCGACTGAAGTAGTAAGCACCTTGAGTTTCACGCCGATACTACCTAAAAAAAAAAGAAAAAAAAGAAAAGAAAAAGGAGAAATATATTTAAAATTTACCATTTTTTTTTACCAAACAAAAAGAAAGTCTTCATAAATGGAATTTGTTTAAATATTGTCAATTAATTATTTAAAAATTACTGAACAGCTTAAAATCAACAATCAGTCATTGGAGTAGATTTCCATAAGACCGTAGTATAAGTTTTCTTGAAAAAAGCGTAACTATTTCAACATAGTTGGTCGATCAGTGTTGAAACAGTTTGGTGTCTTTAAGGTCGAGAAAGCGATCTTACCTTTAGTAATTCGGAGATCCCGGATACAGTGGACTGGAATTTTAAATATATCAGCAATTTGATATAAAAGATGCCGTCTGAACTTTGATTCCCGACCTTTAACAACTTCATCATAATCTGCGTCTAACGTGAAGGAAACTTGAGTTGACTTTTGGGAACGCTTCTTACAGGAGCGAAGAGCAAGAGATTTGCTTCTTTCGCTATACCTTGACCATCTATAAAATAACAGGTTATTATCAGATACGGATTGTGATCATTGATTAATGAAAACAGACCGTCCTTACTAATCTGATCTTTACATCTTTCCTCGACACTATTTTTGAAAACTCAGTAATTGAGTTCTATTAAACTAAATACATTTTTTTAATGATTCTCACCTTGTCTGTCTTGAGCACTTCAATGTTCGAGGATCATTTTTACGGGCTTCGTGCGTTGGTTCCAGATTTCGCCAAACATTCATCCAACGATTCTAAAAAAATGAAATAAGGAAAAATAACAATTCACATAATGTCATTTTTTGTACATAAATACTATCCACCTCATTGAAATTTCCTCACCTAGAACGAATAGATGCTTTTATCCTAAAATCGATTGACACAGTAGAACAGACAAAGACATATAGGAATCTGGAAGTGCTATTAAACTGTGTGGAAATGTTAGGACAAATAAAACGGTTAGCAAATGACCATCTAAGGGTGTCAAAAGACCTTAACATGGGTAGGGCGACGTTATGTACAGATGGCGGACTTTGAAAGGGGTCTGATCATTGGGTTATCAAACACTGGACAGTCAAACGCAGCAAAATCGCCGATCCTGTGAGTTGTGATGCCCGAACGGTTGGACACTGTTGGGAGTAATGGGTACTAGGAAGGACATGTCGGCAGGGCTTTGGTGGCATCAAGAAGTCAAAATAGAAGGATCGACGAATCTGCTGACTAAAGAAGGAAACAGATCTGTCATAATCAAGCCAGATTTAATGTCATCCCTGTCCGCGCCTGTGTTGAGGAGCACGATTAGTAGACAACTGCGAGAACTGGAGCTGCATTCCCGTCATCCGCTGTGCTGACCACTTCTGGCAGTGGCGCAGAAAGAGGTCTATTAGGGGGGGGGGGGAATTGTATCGTATTGTCTTTAGTGATGAATTTTGAACTTCTGTTTGGGACCGAGTGATGGCCATATGCACGTCTGGAAAACGTGCTAGGTGTCAGAGGTAATCTAGCCTGCATCACGTCGAGGCATACTGGGTGAACAACTCTGATCATGGTGTGGGGAGCCATTAGTTACAATACCAGTTCACCTCTGGTCATTATTGATGACATTTTGGATGCACAACATTAAATCATGCAGTCAAACGACATTTGAGGCAGATGGAATCTATCCAGTTACATTGAAGGAGGCAGCGAAGAAAGTAAGCAAACCCTAAGCCATAATTACACCGATGAGCCAAAACATTATGACCAGCGAGTCGTTATACAAATCTAAACAACTGCAAGTGAACTACTGCGCGTGCGTGGGTCGGGACACGGTATAAAAACACCTGCTACTGAGCTTCGTTAATCAGTGTTACTTTTGTTCTTCAAATGGGAAAGGCAGCGGACTTAAGCGAGTTTTACAATGGCCAAATTGTAATGCCAGACGACTGGGTCAGAGCATATCCGAAACGGCACGGCTGATGGGTGCTCACGGTCAGCCGTGGTTAGTACCTACCGAAAGTGGTCCGAGAAGGGGAAACCCATGAACCGCCGGCGAGGTGTTGGATTATCGACGACCACGGCTCATCGATAGTCGAGGTGAGCGAAGATTCTCCCGGATGGTACGTGGTAACAGAAGGGGGGGGGCTGTGGCGCAACTAGCCGGCAATTGGAATGCTGGTGACGGGAGTAATGTGTCACAACACACAGTACATCGAACCCTGCTGAAGATGGGGCTGCGTAGCAGCAGGCCGCTCCGAGTGTCCATGCTAACCACGGTTCACCGGCGATAGCGCCTACAGTGAGCACGCGAATATCGAAACTGGACCTTGAATGATTGGAAAAAGGTCGTGTGTTCTGATGAATCACATTTCCTGTTGCACCATGTGTACGACCGGGTACGTGTGCGTCGTTTACCTGGGGAAGTGATGGCGCCCGGTATACCGTGGGACGAAAACAAGCCGGTGGTGGCGGTGTCATGCTTTGGGCGATGTTCTGCTGGGATACCCTGGGGCCAGTCATCCATGTGCCGGGCACTCTGGCGTCTACCACCTACCAAAATAGCAGAAGGAGTAATATGGCCGCCGTACAGTGAGGATGTTCGTATCATCGCTCGTGCATTTTTGGATTAAATATGTGTCTTAAGTTTAGTTTAGTGTCCAAATTGTGTTCTCCCATGAAGATAAACAAGTGGATACCATTGGTGAGAAACTTTTAGCATTCTACCGGTATTTAGTTAGATCTCAGCGTTATTTATCTGTTTCCTTTGTTGCCAGACCGCACTGGTCACCACGTGGCTGACAGCAGGGAAATAGAGAGTTAGCCAATATAACGTGGCTGGCAGGCTGATATCTGGCCCCTGACTGGGTTGGAAACCTTCCCCTTGTGTGGCAATATAGGCTTGTTGCCTGCAACGACAATTGCGAACGCTTTACGAGAAAATTATGCTCAAAAATGCATATTAACGTGTGCATCTGGTTTCCTCCCCCTCCTTCTTCCACAAACTGACCATGGATAAGTGTAAACTCTCGACCAGTGTGATCTATGCCAAAACGGACTTCGGAATCGTGATTGGCACCTCTGCAAACCCCCAAAGAAAGTAGTCCCATGTCTGTACCTGCTTTTTTAACTTGTTTCCCTCCCGCACGTGACAGGAGGGAATCCCGAAAATTTTGCTGGCCCACTAAGAGCCGTCTAATCTAGCTACGGACATTCAACTGTCGTTCACGAACCTCTTCACCTGAAACAACGAAACTCTGGATAATCCGAATAGGCCCGTTAATTCGGAACTCACTAGACGTGGAAGGAAAAGCCGACAAAACTAAAGAAGTCATGCAGCAGAGTCAAAACGACGATCCCATCACCACTGAACAGGAAGAAGAAGTGGACGATCCCCGTTCCGGGACCCCCCCCCAGACAGGGAAAAGGAAAAATAGGAAGACAATGCCTAAGTGGGAGCGGGGGATGCGCTCCCAGACCGAACCAAAGGAAACACAAGAAACCCCTACAAGTCAAAAGGATGCCAGCAAAGACAGGCAACAAGAGCCACCCCTGGATCCCACCTTGCCGGAGGGCACAGTATACGAAAAATCACTGTTCCTTAAAGCTGCCCTGAAAACCCTGTTCAAGGAACAAACCAACAGGGTAACCACTACGGTTAGAGCACAAATAGTGAACCTATGGAACAAGTTGGACGCACTCTTGATAGAGACATACCTCGAGAGCTAGAGAGTAAATGCAAGACTCCAGGCATACTTTGACTGGGGGGCAAACCAAATGCCACAGCGTGCACCCACCTACGCCCAAACGCTAAGGAACAACCTAGCACAACCACCAGTGCAACTACTAACAAAAGGGCCCTAGACAAGGAGGCACCCCTTACTCAAGACGCCGAACTTAGTGGTCCTTTGACCGACCGAAATGGACACCACCCAAACAAGCGAAGAGCTCAAGACTAGGGTGATGAGGGAACTAAAGGAGGGAGGACCTCAAACCCGCCAAAATCAAGTTCATAAGAAAGACCCGCAATGCCGGGCTCATAATAGAGACCGACTCAATGGAAGATGTCCAAGCAATAATCACAAATCCAAAAATTGCTACCCTTGGACTCTCAGCTGAACCGCCAAGGAGGAAGGGACCCTCCATCACAATATACGATGTGGACAAAGAAATATCACCCAGCCAACTGACCACGGAAATAATCACCAGAAACCTCAGAGATATTCCTCCAGAACTGCAGAACCAAAACCTAGTGCAACCCAGGTACTCGACCAACTCAAGAACAGGGACAAAAAAGAACTGGGTCGTTGAGCTGGCCCCAGCAACATGGCAGGTGTTGAAAAACCACACAAGGTTATATATTGAATGGGGTTCCCACCGGTTCAGGGAGCACGTAGCCGTTCCAAAATGTTTCAGATGTTGCAAATTTGGACACACCACACATACGTGCAACCGGACAACACCGACTTGTGGCCACTGCTCTGGAAAAGGCCACGAATTCAAAAATTGCCCCAACAAAGACCAGGACTCAACATGCGTCAACTGCAAGTCCTTAAAACTCGAACAATTCCGCTCCATCAGGGACCCCAAGTGTCCAACATACCTAAAAGCCAAGAGTTCATGCCAAACTAGAATCGACTATGCAGAGACACAATAAAAGATATAACACCTCCAAGATTACTATCCTACAGCAAAACGCGCAAAGGGCCAGAGCAGTGCCAGAACAACTTCGAATTAAAGCAGACGAGATTGGCGCAGATATCTTAATACTACAGGAGCCGTATACCCATACAAAACGAGTGCGCGGCTACCCAGTGACCTTTAAAATAGTCCAGACTGAGGAAGACACCTAATTACTAGACAGGTCGGGACTGTCCGAGGAATGACGAACTTTCACGGCTTGGACACTTCAACTACTGTGACTATACGCAGCTTTGCTGCCGACGCCATAAGGCGATCCTACACCTGCTCACTTGCACAGGACTTTTACTCCACTTCCTGGGTGGGGAGAGAGGGGACGGCTCTGCTGTTTACTCTCCCCTTGCCCACCCCTCTTTTCCTCCTGGTTGGGCATGGGCATGCCCCACTGACCTTCTCAGGGGTCTTCTTCCCTATTGATCCCATATTTCTGACTTCCCCCCAGCCTTCAGTCTCCTCCCCACTGTGATTAAATATCATAGCGTATGCCCCACACTACCAAAATTTTAATTGTTCAAATCAAGTCACGCATGCTCCTTTGGGTCTCTAATAATCTCAATCTCTTTAACGTCTTACCCTGAAAATCGCCGCGTGTTGCATTATTATTATTTTTTTTTATTTATTTATCTATTTTTTTTTTTTTTTTACATATTCTCTAGCCACTGAAATCTCAGGAAAGTGGGTGGCAGGGCCTGCCAGAGTAAAGCTTCATACTACTGTGCACCTGGTCTGCCTCCACGGGGCCAAGTGTGGGCAAGTTGGGCCTCAGTACGGGTCCAGCGGCTAAATGGCCAGATGAACAACGATACATAACATTACACTTATACAAAATCCATACACTTTTAAATCTCTGGCCCTCTCAGTGAACGGGTACACCTACAATGAAAGCAACGCGGAGATAGGGGGAAACCCCTGGTGCCGTTAGACATCAATACACTTTACACTTTATATTTACCAAAATAGCAGAAAACTCAATATTATTCACCGACCTGTTCTTTTTACCATGACGTGTGCCTGTAACACCATCTCCACCCACGCCCTGCAGGTGATCACGGGGGTCTTGCCTCTTGACCTGGAGGTGATACGCACAGGCATGCTGTACCAGCTTGGACGAGGAAAGAGCACGACATACAGGGACCACATCACGGACCCCGCTGTGAATCGATCTGCAGAAAAGAAACTACTACAAAACTACTTCCAATCCGTATGGCAACAACGTTGGATGGAGTCCACAAAAGGGGGGGATAACTCGCAAGTTCATTCCAGACGTACAAACAACATATCCAAAATCGCTTTCGTGGTTCTCCCCGGCACTCTATTGCACTTACTTATTAACAGGATACGGTGCTATACGCAGCAAGCTAACAACACTGGGAATAGTCAACAATCCATTCTGCGCAAGTGCATTACAGGAGACCTGGGACCACCTGATGTATGACTGAGAGAGAGAGAGAGATAATCTTTTATTACCCTTCACGGCCATAAAGCCAGGGGCTTACAGTTTCCCAAACTTGGGAAAATTGAACAATTATTTACAAAAAGGTAATTTTACAAAGAAAACATATTATAATACAAAGGAGAGAACTCCTTACGAGAGTTAAATCTGCTTGAGCTGGCTTAACATCGAGATAAGAGCACCAGCTCAATCAGACAGGAACAGGTGCAAGGTATACATCAGTCATTGCTGATTAGTCGTACTCGTCATAATTTTTTTCCGGTAAGTCCGGTCAGCAGCGAATTTGTTCAGGTCGGCGTCCAGTGCCTGGGTTTGCTTGAGCATCTGCTGAGGAAGGAACCTGTCCGAGAGATGGAGTCGTGCTGAATGCGAGTAGAGCTCGGGATTGGCCCTAAGGGCAGCAGGGGGGATCCTCCAGCCACAGGTATCCCAGAATGAAGGTGTTGCCATTATGCCTGTTATCATCTTGACTGTTGCTAGGAGGCGTTGGTCATCGATTAAGGTGGGAAGCCGTGGAATTCCGAGAGAGTTGGCAAGCTGTGTGGTACGAATCAGAGCTGGAAGGTTGTGCTTCCTGTTGGCCCACTTTAGGAGCCAGAATTCTGTGGCAAAGAGTGGTTTCTTTATTGACGGTGCCGCTGACGCCCAAATTTCAGCAGCATAGAGTAAAGGTGGAAAGATAACTGTTCTTATGTACCTCACGGTTATCTTTTTGTCTGTGATATGAAGGAGATGCTGTTTTGCTATCCACCGGAGTCTTGAAGCACGTGTGAGGAGCATACTGCTGACTGTATGAGGACCTCCGGGGTATATTCATCACTGAGCTACAGTTTATCCCTAAAGACAGAGAGCACCACATACTAGAGAGTGACATCACCTACACAGCATTCTCCAAATATGCCCAAAGTCTCTTCACAAGAAGGTCGACCCTGCCGCAACCACCAAACCCACTTGACTAGATGGCAACCTGCTACCATGAAAACTACAGTGCAACAAACCCAAGCAGCAATGACTTGTTCCTGAACAGAGGCACCTGACCACAATAGGATAGGATGATGCCCTCACGAAAATCAGAGTAAACCAGATTAAGATATACCATCCCCGGATGTGATTCAAATGCGGAGCCGACTGACCACAGAACGCAAAGAAGCCTGGAGAGATCTCCCCCCCCAACAAGTCATCATGAAATGTGACTAATTGAAACACGACTACTGAACGACGAACAGATCCGGCCAGTAACCTTCACTTCCCGGACAAGAGTGATGAAAACGCGACAAACACTGGACTTGACTACCACTTGCAAAGACTACAATCAAGACAGAATGGACGGGACCTGAATCTCATGAACGACAACTACCTGATCAGACCTCTGTGGAGGCTAGATGGATACCACTGGACTTGACAGTGCAGCTCTGATGCAAAGCGCCTTATTGGAGACCTAAATCGAGCTTCTGTCTCGATTTACTTTATATCTTCCCCGGCGCGGGGGGGGGGCGGTTCTCCTTTTCCTCCCCTTCCTGCCACCCCTCCTTTCCTCTGGTGTAGCCTGGGCACTGGGGTCGTCTTCTCTATCGTCCTCATTCTTCTGTCTTTTCCTCCAGTCTCCAGTCTACCTCCCCCACTCTACCTATACACCAGAGTATCCCCTAAACATCAAAATTGAATCATGCAAAATTGAACCTCGCACGACTTTTGGCTACCAATTCTAGCGTTTTTCCCCCTTTTTATTTTTTTTATTTTATCTTTTATTTATTTTTATTTTATTTAATTTATTTATCTTTTATTTTATTTTATTTTATTTTATTATTTTTATTTTATTTAAACATTTTTTATTTCATTTTTTATTTCATTTTATTTTTTAATTTTATTTTTTATTATTTTTATTATTTATTTTTTATTTATTTTATTTTATTATTTTTTTATTTATTTTTTTAAGGTCCTAGCCACTGAAATCTCAGGAAACTAGGTGGTAGGACCTGCCAGAGTAAATAATATTTAAACTACTGGGTACCTGGTCTGCCTCCACGGGGCAGAGTGTGAACAACATTGGATCCCATTGGGGGGCCCAGCGGCTAAATGACCAGAGGAACAACGGTACACGACACTACCATACACTTTTAAACCTCTGGCATTGATAGTGTTCTGTTTCACAACCACAATGTATACTACGCGGTGATGGGGGAAACCGGTGCCGTTTGACACTAAACACAGTCTACACTCTACCAAAACATCATTGCTGACCAGGTACACCCTTTCATGGCAACGGTCTTCCCCTCTGGCGGTGCCGTCTTTCAGCAGGATAATGCGCTAGGCCACATCGTCCGGATTGTTCGAGACTGGTTCGCCGAACATGAGGAAGACTTCCAGGTATTTCCCTGACCTCCAAATTCCGCAGACATTAATCCCATCGAGCATCCGTGGTTTGTGTTGGAACAGCAACTCTGATCTCCGGCGTCTCAACCATGGACCTTACAGGAGTTAAAGGATCTGCTGGTTACGTGTTGGTATCAGATACCACAAGACACATTTAGAAATCTTGTAGCGTCCATGCCTCGCCAGGTACGAGCTGTTTTGGCTGCACGTGCAGGACCAACACCATATTAGGTAGGTAGTCATAATGTTTTAGCTCATCGGTGTATGAGAGCATCCTTTGATTAAGGGGAGGTCCCCATTTACTGGAGAAGTGCAAATGCATCCCCAATTCACAAAGGGCGTTCAACAGGTGACACAAATAATTATAGATCTGTTAGTTTACCTTCTGTTCCGGGAAAAATAATGGAGTCACTGGTTAAAGAAGTGATGCAGGAGCATCTAGACAAGACTGCAGTAATAGTTCAGACACAGAAGGGATTTATTAAGGGGAAGTCTTGTCTGACTAATTTGATTGGATACAACGATATGGTCACAAAGGAACTGAATGCAAAAAATAATTTTGATATCATATACTTGGATTTCAGGAAAGCTTTTGATACTGTTGCACGTGGAAAACTGCAGTACAAATTTGAGAAGTATGGGATTAAGGGCAAGTTGCTGCAAGGGATAAAGGGATGGTTGAGTGGGAGACGGCAAAGAGTGGTAATAAATGGACACTGCTCTACATGGACTAATATTATTAATGGAGTCCCCCAGGGTTCGGTGCTGGGCCCATTGTTGTTTTATGTATTTATAAATGATACCGATGAAGGTATAACAGGCTTAATGTCCAGGTTTGCAGATGATACAAAGGTTGGGCAGTGTTGTTAATGACAGTAAAGACAGTATGCTACTGCAACAGTATTTAGAAAAGTTAGATGGGCTGAGAAGTGGCAACTGAAGTTTAACATTAACAAATGCAAAGTACTGCATATGGGTAGCAGTAACCCAAGCAGTAACTCAAGGAGGTGGAGAATGAAAAAGACCTGGGGATAATTGTGCAGTCGGATATGAAGTTCTCTAAGTAGAGCAGATGGGCACCCAGAGCAGGTCATGGAATTTTGTTAATGATATATTGGAATTTTGCTAGCAGAGACAAGGAGGCGATTATACCTTTGTATAAGGCAATGGTCAGGCCACGCCTTGAGTACTGCGTACAGGTCTGGAGGCCTCATTTTAGGAAGGATGTATAGTTGCTAGAATGAATAAAGAGAAGGGCAGCAAGATTGGTGAGAGTAACAAAGGGGTTCTCTTACCAGGAGAAGCTTAAATTCTAAGTTGCAGCCAGGGCCGCGCCGTATATATTGGTCGCTCGTGTTCATAGGAAAAATATGCCGCCCCGGAAAATTGTAATCCCCCCCCCAAAATAAATAACATTTTTTGTAATAATATTTTATCGATATTATAATTTATAAATAATATTTAAATTTTTTTATTTTATTTCCTTATCACGCTTTTTTCATGCTGCACATATTTGAACATGAAAAGGTAACATAAAATTAAGACAGCTTTGTGGAATAAGTTTTATCGAAATTTGATATGTATGTTTTAAATAATATCACTTAGTTTTGAAAAAAAAAAATCGTGAATACAGATATTAATAATAATTGATATAAAAATACATAAATATATAATAATAATAATAATAATAATAATACAATTTATTTTTATCCAGAGAATTTGTTTACAATAAATAAATAATAATAACCTTTATTTATAACTAAACATAATTGCAGGTATAAACTTTAATTCATGTGTTATTACATATTTAACTTATAAAATAAATTGAAATGAAACGACTAGATATTAAATAAATTGAACTTTTCCGGCTTTCAGTTCTTTTATCACGTGATAAAAATCTTTTTATCACGTTGTGCATATCTAAACTCTCAGCTAAATAGTGTTCTGTCGAGACTAGTGCTAAATTATCGAATCTGTCTTGGGATTGTACTACGAAGATAATTTTTAATTACAGTATTTTTAATTTGGAAAATGATCTTTCTCCGGTAGCTACACTCGCTGGCAATGTAAGAAGTATTCTTAGCAAAATACTACGTTTGGAAAAGTGGTGCATAAATTATTTTCAAAAATATACTCTAATACTTCTGTTACTCTCTCTCAAATATGGTTTAAAAATATTTTTAAGTACCTTTAATTCGTCGGTCATGTCAATGGCATCGATATCCTTTTCGTTCTTGATATCGTCTGTTAATTTATTTTGCAAATCTTTACAACATTTTAGAATTTCTTGATCGGTTACATGCTTTAAATTACACTCTGCTGCCACTTTATTAGGTACACCTACCTAGTAGCGTGTTGAGAACCGTTTAGCCTTCAAAACAGCCTGAACTCGTCTAGGCATGGATTGAACAAGATGCTGAAAACGTTGTGCAGGAATGAAGCACCATGCAGACATGAGTGTGTCATGCAGTTCCTTGAGATTTGACAGAGATGTAGGCCTGCAACGAACAGTCCTTTCCAGCTCATCCCAAAGATGTTCAATAGGATTGAGATCGTATTGAACATCTATTGGACTGAGCGGGCCACTGCAGCAAAGAAAAGTCATTGTCATGTTCCTGGAACCATTCCATAGTGATTCGGGCTTTGTGCACTGGTGCATTATCCTGCTGGAAGTAACCATCTGACTGAGGATAAACTGTCAACATGAAGAATGGATGCACTTGATCAGCAACGACGTTCAAGTACGATGTGGCATTCAGACGTGAATCTATGGGTATCAATGGACCCAATGTGTGCCAAGAAAACATTCCCCACACCACCTTGCCCAGTATTCGTCATAACACTGCCCCCACCACCTTGCACAGTAGTCGTCAGACATGACGGGTCCATGGATTCATGTTATTTTCGCCAAATTCTGAGCCTTCCATCAACATGATGCACCAGGAACTTCGACTCGTCAGACCAAGCAACTGTTTTCCAATCCTCGATAGTCCAGTGTTGGTGTTGCTGTGCCCATAGGAGGCGTGCTCTCTTGTTCTTCATAACAAAGGTACACGATGTGGCCGTCGGCTGTTGTAGCTCATTCGCCACAAAGTGCGACTAGTGGTCCGTTGCAATATTTTGTTCTGCGCACTAAGGTTGTATTCTGACGTGATGTGCGATATTTTGGCCCGTCTGTTTGCTTGCACAATTCTTGCACAATAGCCATCCTACTCTGACCTCTCTCATCAACAAGCGAGTTTCCTCCAGAGGAGTGCCGCTGAGAGGATGTTTTCTGTTCGTTGCACCACTCTCGATACACTCTTGAAACTGTGGTGCGTGAAAAGTTCAGGAGAACTGCCGTTTCAGAGATACTTTGTCCAGCACGTATTGCACCTACTACCATGCCACGTTCGAAGTCCGTTAGGTCACTCCTTTTTCTCATTCTTGCTACGGTTGGTACGTAAGAATTTCTTTATTTATATTTTCTTTATTCAAATTATGCTTAGATTCTACATCATTTCGGCCGCCCTTGGATTTTGCCGCCCGTGTTCGTTGCGCACTCGAACACAGGGTTGGCGCGGCCCTGGTTGCAGCATCTGGAGACAAGGCACCTGCGAGGTGATCTGATTGAGGTGTACAAGGCCTTGAATGGTTTGAGCAGGCTCAATGCTGATGGGATTCTTCCTCTTGCTCAGATTATGAACCTGAGGTGGAATAGATTCAAATTGAGGAAAGACAGTTGTAGAATAGATGTGCGGAAGTTTGCCTTTAGCCAGTGGGTAGTTGATTGCTGGAACAGACTTCCATCTGTTTTTGTGGAAGTTGACAGCTTAAATAAATTTAAGACTGAACTAGATAAAAATTTGGAGTGATCGGTTGATATGGGAAGGTTTTTTTTTTTTTTTTTTTCGCTGATGCTCTATGAGCTTGCTTCCTTGCATCATATGCTTCAACTAATGCTAATGTTGAAACCATTCTAAGACATACTTCTTACCCTTTCTATACACCATCCCGAACACTATTCTCAAGGACAATGCCCATCCACATGCGATCCTCATATCATGCTTCCTTGACCTGCGGTTTTAACAGATTTTTTCCCCATCGAACACATTTTGGATACAATAGGGCGTTCAATTGTCCTCCGCCTCTCAGCCCCCGTCCACTGTTATCCAACTGACAGCACAAGTTTGTTGCACAAGTGCAACAAACGTGGCTCAATATTCACGAATGTGACGTTGGACAATTTATCGACTCTCTGTTGCGGCTTTTGGCTGTTAGTATCGCTGTTCACGAAGGCCATACTTCATATTGATGTGCACCACATTTTCATAAGAAAATATTGTTACAAAATTAACCATTTCTTTTGTGTAGTGATATCTGTAACTCCAGTTATTCTGAGCTCAAAGGAAGCATCCCCTTTAGACGGGGTAATTTCAACGACTACAGTGTTTCTATTCATCTTAATCCAGTTTTAACCCAGTTGATAATCACTATTAATCCACTCTTAACATAATCTACAATCTCTATTAATCTTAATCGAAACTATAATTAATGAATCTAATACACACTGTATAATCTCTATCAATATTAATGTAATCTTGGCAATCTTATAAAACGAGTTTTAACTTACTTTAATTGTTAAGCAAACTGGGGTTCGTGGAGGTGATCGAATCACTGGACTTGGAGTGGAAGTAACTGGACAAACCCGAGGGGAACAATACTCTTTATGAGGAACTGGAAAAAGAAGGCTGCATGGACCTAAAAATAAGATGGGAATAAACTAAAATTACTTATTGAAAAATAATTTAATCGGAATAAAGAAACTCTCCCTACCTAAGCATTTTCCTTTTCAACTAAAATCCGCATAATTTAAGTCAAAGTTAGCATCAGAAAAGGCAAATTCTCGATATAGGCAGACCCATTCCTAGTTGTTAGACGCCACATGAACTGCAATTAAAATTTCATTGTTATTTTAGGAAAAACATACTTGCATGTAGGTCTTCTTTATCTGTTGGACTCTTGTTCAAATAGCTGTAAGAAAGTGTTATTTCGAAAGCTGCGAACGCTGGAAATTTTTTTTACCAATTCCACGAAACCACAGTATAAACCCCGTACTTGAGAATCTAGAAGTCGTCTATATACGGTGCATTTTGTAGAAATCGTATTTGGAGATTCAAAAGGTATAAAAGTTTGAAACATCGTTACCTCACTCAACAATACTGTCGGAGACCCAAAAAATATCCAGACCCATGCAACAATTAGTTTTTTCACGGTGAAGGGTTCTGTGTATGTTAATCGCCAAAGCAACCAAGGCTATGAGGCGACAGGATATTGTGTCTATAAATTGTATGTATTCTGTGGTCGATTTGCCTTTGCTGGACAGAAACCTCGAGTTTACGGGAGGAAAAACATGGTGACGGACTCACATATAATTAGAGTTCAAATAAAAAAAAACTATCATATTAGGGACATCCGAGAACCAACTCATCTTCCATTGTGTAATATCCATAAATTGAGTAGTCGATTTCGCTGTTTTGCTGGACGAAAAACCAGTTTCGGGATGGGGGGACCTTGCTATGCACGCCTGAGACTGACTAGCTCAACTACAGAGAGAAAAAAAAAAAAAAAAAAACTCGTAAAAGTTCCTCGCGTCATTGACGGAATTGAAACCCGGTCCCTTTCCACCCGATTTGAGGAGGATGGGGATTATAACCACTTTACTAGCCTAGCGGAGAGAGTTCAAATTAGTATTAGATATGGAAAGTAGCTTGTAGCCAAGTGAAAAGATCATTCATAGCCATGAATTACACATGAGGAAACTTTACTTCGTATGACAAGCAATAACAGTGACATCGCTGCCTGGTAAACGTCGTAGGATCGATATTTTGTCCTTACTAATAGTCACATGCGTACTAGTCAGTACACTCACAAAGATAATCACCATATGAACAGTTCTTAGAATTTCTACTAAGAACTACAATCGAATATTTGATTTGTTTATTCTTAGCGATTATTTCGCTTAATGTGACACTGTTGTCTTGAAGTCAGTTATTCTAACAAACTTAGCTAGACGTCGGGATCTTTTAACGCACAAGGCTGTTCCATTGACCTAGTTATAGTCTGTCTCGAAGATACCTAAGGGCTAAAATAAGTTTGTTTACAAATATATAGTGATTACAAAACAGAAAACGATACTCTACAGAAAGATATACGATAGGGGCCCCCCTCTTAAATAGGTCGTGGAATTAAAATAGTCACAGGAAGTATTAAGGATTAAAGATCAGCTTTCATTCTAAAGATATTTCTTCTTTTAAATAGGTGCACGTGTGTATCTCAATTCAGATAATTACTCATTTCTTTATTTGTAAAAAGATTATGTAGTTTAGAGAATATTCGGACGAGGTGTATAAACATAACCGCCTAAGTTGGGTTACTGTAGATACCATCATCGTGTACTCACAGCACAAGTGCAACAAACGTGGCTCAATATTCACGAATGTGACGAAACTGACTATTGCGAAATTTGTTTAATAGATTCTTTTTGGGCCATTCTTTTTGTTTTATTTGCACAAAAAGGAATAAGAAAATGGTTGTTGAATAAATCAAATCTTTGTATATTTTGTGCCTCTTTATATATTTTGAAAATTGAACCTAGGGATAACTTAATAGAAGAAATTATGGGATATCTCAAGCTCTACCTTGTTCTGTAACCAAATCGACATTACTTCAAATATTATGTGAATTTTTAGTTTATTCTTCTTCTTGGATTTCTCCGTTGTATCAACGGCTATCCTCGACCTAACCTTTATTATTATTATATTTTAATTTTATTCCCCCGCTCTTTTCTGTCCTCCCAGTCTCCAGTGATCAATTTCTTCTTTTCCATAGCCGTTCTCATTCCCTCCATCCTTGTGCTTCTAGGTCTTCCTCTCTTTTTCCTTCTAGGTGATGTCCATTTCATTCCATAGGTAGTCTCTCTTCCCCTCATTCTAATCTTTTTTGTTCTATTTTGTCAATGGTGTTATTTTGAACATCCATTGCTTTTCTTATATCTTCACTTCTAACTCTTTCCAATTTAGATCTTCGGGCTGATCTCCAAAAATCCATCTCGACAGCTAGTAATTTCTTCCTTTGCCTTTTGCTGTTGCGCCAATAAACCCAAATCAAATCAAATAAAATCTTTTGCCTTTCCTTTTAGTCCAAATCTCAAATCCGTATACAGTGTATTAGGATACTCTGGAAAATTGCATTATATATTAATCGTTTGGCTTTTAGAAGAATTTCTCCATAATACTGGATTCAACATTACCAAGACCTTTCTTCCCTCATTAATTCTTCTTACAATCTCATCTTCAGATGAACCATCCATCTGCACAATAGCTCCTAAATATTTAAACTGCTTCGCATTCTTTATCTATGTTCCATTTATATTCAAAATATCCCCTGTTGATTCCGTCTTACTGAAGTTTATTGTCAGCCCCCACATTTTATATTGTTCCAATGGTTTTCTGCACATATAGTCAGCATCCTCCGCTTCCTGCGCAATCAGTATCTGGTCATCTGCGAACAAAAGATTTGAAAGGTAAATGTTTTGATTCACACATAATCCCATTAATCTGCATCTTCGGGATCAAGCCTCCAGAGTTCACTTCCAGGTACAACTTGAATAAGCTGGGCGATAAACAGCACCCCTGTAACAACCCTTTTCATGTTTTGAATTTACTTGATATTCCTAACCCAACTTTAATATCGCAAGTGTTATTTTTGTTCATATTTTTAATTATGTCTATCAACGGTTGTCGTATTGGCATTTTTCGCATGGCACTCCACAGCATCTTCCTTGGAACACTTTCATAAGCTTTTTCCAAGTCAATAAACACTAATCCTATATTCCCTCCAGTAGCTTGGCATTTTTTCAGGATATACTTGACCGTATATAAATGGTCAATACAAAAACGTCCAGCTGTAAATCCACACTTTCTCTAGTTTTCAGTGGGACACTTTCAGTGTCCCACTTTGAAAATTGGGTTTGAAAAAGAGCTTTGAAATTGGGTTTAAAAACACATAATCCTCTGTAATTTGTGCAATTTCTTCTATCCCCTTCTTAAACACAGTAGTGATGTATCCCAGTGTCATCTCTGATGGTATTTCTTCTCCTTTACATATTTTGTTAAAAAGTCTTGTGAGCAGTGAGATGATATTCCCACCTCCGTATTTTAGTAACTCCATGTTCATTCCTCCAGGTCCGGGTGCCTTTCCATTTTTACCCTTTTTCCCTTTTGTTTGTACATCCTCAAAGCTAATCCTTACTTCTTCTGTCCAGGAAGTTTCAACTTCGTTCTCTCTAAATTCTTCTCTGTTTATACTCAGTAGTTCTTCATAATATCTACACTATTCTTCTAATTTTATTACACCCATCTTAGCCTTTTCTCTATGCGATTGTCGCAAGCTCTTCAGCACCTTCCACGCTGCAGCAGATTTCTCACATCCTATCTTGTTGCTTACTTCCGCACGGATTCTATCCCATGCCTCATTTTTTGCTTTGTAAATTTTAGTCCTGCTTTACTTTTTCTCCCTATGTATGCTCCTATGTCCATCACTTTTAGAGTTAAGCCATCTGAAATATGCATATTTTTTTCCTTTATTAATTCTTTTAGTTCTGAATTAATCCAGGTACTTGATCTTTTTATCCATTCTGCCAATACTTCTCTGAGATCGTCTTTACTGTTTTGAAGTTTATTGAAGCAATTTATTAAGTTTATTGAAGCAAAATCAATCATGCAAAAGTTGACTTCATGAAACCATGGGATTTTAAAATATAGAGATCGTATATATATCATGACCTTGTTTATTTTTAAATTTGAAGATTTCGGGTGACGGTTATATGAAATAAATTATTTTATTTAACTGTTATGTAAATAGCTTTTGCTTGTAATTCGCTTCATTGTATACAAAATTTGCACAAAATCTGGGGCGCCTCCGTAGCCAGGTGGGCAGGAGCAGCAGTGCGTACCACACGCTTCTTGATTACACCGGGGTTCGAGCCCGTGACCACCAAATACGAAGGATGCGGAAAGGTCAGGGAATGACCACTGCATATCCCCGGAGCAATATGGCCTTAGTTGCTAATGCTCCTAAATAACAACAACAACAACAATACACGAAATCTAATATCTAGCATAGTGACACAACTTCATTTCACTTCTCCATTTCAATCGTATAGTGTCACTTTCGCGATTAATTTCAGGCAAACCACTGCGAAGTCGCAGAGAGGATATACTGACGCTTTATAGCCCTTGTTGCCTGGGCTCTTGTTCAGAACAACCCATCCGAATCACCCAAGAGGAACAAATCGACAACTAAGGCGTTTGTCTAGAGGAGTTGCCAAATAAGCTGCTGGTAGCATTTTTCAGCTGTCAGAGTGTCACAAGAGATTTCAGTCGAAAAGCATTGTCTGTCCAGTGTGTGCTCAACAAGACTAAAATCAGATGAGAAAGGTGATCAGTTCACGTGCTTGATACCTCTTCATTCGGTATGTTGTCAACCAGCCATACGCTTAAAGGTAAGGTGTCATCATCCATAGTAATGAATTTATGTTCAGTTTCTTGGAACGCGCGAAAATATTATTGGTCTTAGAATCTACACTTCTTATCTGCCAGTGATTCATTCCTGATGACGATTGATTCCATCCTCACAAAACTGGTAACATTGCTTTAAACGGCATGAGTTTGTTTAATTCAACACCCTGGCAAGAAACTCGTTGCGAATAAGGTTGCAAGTTAAGTGGGGTCACACGCAAAATAATTTGTGACTAGATCGAAAATCCTCTTTCATGGATCTCCTTGACATTATAGCGTGTTCGTCACTTCTCGCCCGAATTCGTAAAGCTCCCCGATTGAGCAGGCCATTTTTAAGCAAATCAGCCTGTGAACGCACACTAGGCGTGCTTTATCAACAATCACGTGCTGATAAATTAGTGGCTGAATTAGTTGGTCTGAGATAGGGATAGCAAGTCCCCCCCCTCCTCCCGAAGGGAAGTTCCAGCAAACCAGGTAGATCGACCAGAGAATACATGCAATTTATGGACATATTACACATGGGCAGATGAGTTGGTTCTCGGAGGGGGGGGGGGGGGTTCCTCATATGACAGCTTGTTTATACACTGATGTTAAATGATTAAGCATTTTAGTGATAAGAAAATAAATTAAAGAAAAAAATTATATATGTATCGGGAAGTCAAACTGTTACAACCAAAAAGTGTGTGGTTGTAACAGTTTTTACAGATTGTTATTAAACAATTTTTGCAAGATGTTATAACCAACTCCAGTGCAGGCTGTAAATTATGGTGCAAATATTTACAGGATAGATGCTGCGCTCATTTTTATCGTGTTTCTCAAACCACTCTTTCACAAATTTGCCTCGGTGGATGAGTGCACTGCCGACCGGGCTAGCCGGGTGGGTAAAGTGCCTGCCTGGCAACCCAAAGGTCGCGGGTTCGAATCCCGCCTCGGGCTTGGATCAAAGTACTGCAAAAACCTTGGGAGGTGCACTATGGCCACAGAAGCCGATGCGCCAACAACTACAAAAAAAAGGATGAGTGCACTGTCATTTTGAAAATATCCCTGTATTGTGGGGGTGGTATTGGTGATCTTATTTATTTTCCTATGCCTTGTACAATCTTTACTCTTTATCTTTATAATATCATATTCTATTCCTGTATTCCCTTTAAGTTTATCCCCACTTTGCATCTGACTTGTTGTCTCACAGAAGAAACTGGCTCATAGGGTATAGCAGTGGTTATTGCCCCCTCTTTGTTTGTTCAGGCTCGGTGTTAGAATAACAAACACAGTTTCTCTACAATATATACAATTAGTTTATTATACATACTTACAAGGAAAGAAAAAGAATTTAGTAAAAATCATAATACCTTAGTCATCAGGCATTAATATATGGCATGGACCTTGTTCCAGGTTTTGGACTTTCCTATACAGCACCTTCTTACTATTGGGCCACTAACACCCTCCTACGATCAGTTTAACTTAACTCTTTCTTAAATACAATTGACATTTTATTTATTATTCATACTTATCTAGCACAATCCTACATTCTTCTTCATGATTAATACAATTCTTCTTCTAGAATTAAATGTCCATTTTACAAATTATTCTAGGCTAGTCTCACCCTAACACACAACCAAATTACTCTTTAATGAAGTATACTTTAATAAACAAACATTGGTTTGTTTATTTCTTGATTCTCTCAGGTAAATTTCAGCATTTAGCGACTAATTGCGCCACTTCTGTAATATTATGCAAGTTAACATACAACTCTACCTGCTCTATAGGTTAACCCGTCCAAAACGATTACTTTCCCTCCATTAATTAATCAGTAAATAAACCATAACTAGGAACAATCCTTCGTTAAACTATTTCTATGATATTTCTTTGCTTATCTATAGAACATGCATTGAATTAACTGTATGTTCCCTAACATCTCACTTAATAATTATCTAATTTTCCCTGCAGTCCTTTGCAATTATATTGAGGTGCATACGCTGTTTAATCACTTACTTCTGGGGATTTGAATCCTCCCTCTAATTCAATGTTTAGCCTGTGATTTTCGGCTCAGCATCGGGGTTCGCCATTGGTTTGGAAACGCTCTTCTCCGGTTCCGGGACTGCCATCGTCTGGTTCGGGCTGTTACCTCGCTTTCACGTTTCTGATTCGTCGGTTCAGGGCTACTATGTTTCACCTACGGCTTTGCTCCATCTATTCGGGCTGCTGCTTTCCATGCTCGGCTTTGCTCCATCATCTATTCGGACTGCTGCTTCGTCAGGACTTACTCGACAGATGGGCCGCATTCTTAAACCCTATCAAGACTTATTTAACTGATTCCTACATCTTAAATTTTCTCATCACTTACTCAACTGCTTGACACTCTGACTTTTAAAACTTATCAGAATTTATTCAACTTACTATTCCATCTTAATCTTGTCAACACTTGCTCAACTGACTGACTCTCCCAAGGCAACGCAAAGTAACAAGAAGTACTTTCTGGTAATAGCACTGGATTTTGCTGGGCCTTCGACACCGTGTCTGGTTGCAGAGCGTCCTTGGCAGGCCCCGGAATGCAGCATTCCCAGAAAACTTGTATAACAGTGTTCGGGCATATCTGTCGGATAGGAATGAGGTCATCACAACTTTCCGAAGAGTTGTTAAAAGCGTCGGAAGGGGCTGCCCACAGGGATCTGTCCTGGGGCCGCTAATGTGGAAAATGGTCTTTGATGACTTCTTGGCTCTGGACCTAGGAAATGTGGCCAGTCAGGCCTTTGCTGATGATCTAATTTTAATGGTGGAAGCGGACTCCAGAACGGGACTTGAAACACAGGCAAACCGAGCACTACAAACCCTACAGAATTAGACGAAAACACATATTAAATTTGCTGTTTATACTCCGAGACGACCAAACGGTCAGGGGAGTTCACAAAATAGACAGAATACAAGAAACAGCACCGTATTCAGCAGTCACGGGCTTGAACCCCGGTCACTCAAGGCACGTGTACTTTTGCACTCGCGCGCCTGACCACTAGGCTATGGCGACCTTGTATGTTAATGATTTCACCAACCACGGCAAACTCAGTATTACTAAAAGGCTCTCTAAATATCAGACGACCACTGCAAATAAAGATAGCGGGATCCACCATTAAACTAGCAAAGCAAATAAAGTATCTAGGTATTATCCCGGATGGAAACCTGTCCTTTACACTTCGCCTCACCTACCTGAGAGAGAAACTAAGGAAATATGCAGAACTTGTAGCAAAAGTATCTCGCAGGGACTGGGGACTCAACAGGAAGACCCTGCTCTGTATTATAAAACAATATTCATCCCAGCGATCACCTACGGATCGCCAATATGGTTCAGGAAGGCCGGAACCGCGATCAATAGAAGACTGCTGGACACTATCCAAAGAAACATACTTCTAACTATAGCGGAAATGGGGGAAACCCCTGGTGCCGCTTGACACCAAACACACTTTACACACTTCTAACTATAACTAGGGCCTGCAAAACGGGGAGCACCCACGCTCTGCAGGTCCTGGCAGGAGCTCTTCCGCTGGACCTCGAGGTGACTAGATGTGGACTCATGTATTTACTGTCCAAGGATATGCCTGCCTCCATCTATGACTTTACTTTGGACCCAACCATCAGCCGGACGACAGAGAGACAACGAATATTGGCTCACATGTTGATGATTTGGCAGCACAGATGGGAGATGTCGCCAAAGGGTCAAGTTACAAGAAGTTTCATACCGATAGACGCAAAAATGTACCCAAAAACCCCCTCGTGGTTCTCTCCTGGGCTAAATACAACCTTCCTCCCGACCGGCCACGGCCCATTTAAAGCAAAACTGAACGCACTCGGAATAATAGAAGAGTCCACATGCACCTGTGGAGAACCTGAAACCTGGCAGCATATTATGCACGACTGTGAATGCTACGAAGAACACAGAAGTAGACTTATAACTGAGATTCAATACTTGTCGAAAAATCAAGAGTACCATCTACTGGATTCAGAAGATGAATACAAAGTCCTCAGCCGATTTGCACTTGACGTCTTCAATAGACGACGAATAGAAATAACCATCCACAATGAATAGATGACCACAAATAATAAATAAAGGCAAACTGATAAAACACCAACACAGAGGAAAGGATCGTAATATGCAGCAGAATAAATGAAACAGCATCGACCTAGGAACCAATGGGAATGACACCAGCCAGGATGTCTCGCTCCCAGGATGAACCCACACACCTAGAAAAGGACTAGGCCCCCACCAACGAATCAAATTGCCGCTATGGCGAACTAGGTGGGGCTCCCTTTCCCAGCCCACTTTCTCCCCCATCCCTGGTGGGGTGAGGGGACAGTCTTTCTGCCCCCTCTCCACCCCACCGCCCCCTTTTCCCTCTGGTGGGGCAAGGCATGCCCCACTGATATACCTGGGGTCGCCTTCCCTATTGACCCCATATTTCTGTCTTTTCCCCCCAGCCTTCTGTCTCTCCACCTACTCTACCTATATCACCAGCGAAAAGCGAATGCCCCACACAACGAAAAATTTTAAATGCCAAACTCGACACACTTGCAACCTCTTTCGGCCTAACTAGATTCAAGCGTTGATCCCCCCCCCCCTTTTTTATATATATAGGTCCTAGCCACTGAAATCTCAGGAAATTAGGTGGCAGGACCTGCCAGAGTACTTATCTAAAAATACTGGTGTACCTGGTCTGCCTCCACGGGACCAAGTGTGGGCAACGTTGGGCCTCAGTAGGGGTCCAGCGGCTAAACGGCCAGCTGAACAAAGAACACAACACTACACATGTACAATATCCATACACTTTTAAATCTCTGGTCTTCCCAGCGAACTGGTACACACACAATGAAAGCAACGCGGAGATGGGGGAAACACCTGGTGCCGTTAGACACTAAATACACTTTACACTTTTGTCCATAGGGGTACATGGCTTAAGGGCCAAACTATTTGAAAGAGGATTATAACCTGATCCCTCCTCTTCGTGCGGTGAGGTTGAATCTTGGAATCATGTCATCCTTGAATGCGGACTGTATACTTCAGACAGGCAGGAATTACTAAATAGGATACCAAACCTCACGGAGAATAATTTACCTCTCTTGGTTCAGAGGTGGGACATCTTTGCTTTGCTTCAGGAATTCTCATCCAAAGTTTTTAAAAGAAGACAGGAGTTAAGAAATCTATTGCAGGATACCAATTAAGGGAAGTGCTGCACATTTGACGACAGAACGCCTCGTGTACTGTCATCTTTATAGGATGTTTCTGGTTTACAGTGCGAGTTGAGCTTCCGCTCCTGGATACCCAAATGCAGGCTTGCATTTGTGAATGGACTCTAAGAGGAGATAATGTTAATCTAAGTGTTAATGTTGATGTTGTCTAAGTGCTATTGTTAAGTTAATGTCATTCTCAGTCTATGTATGTATGTATTTGCTATTTACATGTAAATAATTGTATAATGTTTTGTTTCAACAAGTATACATTGTTCCTAGTTGCAGCCTTGGGGGCGGGATTGCTGGCACCTACCAGTATACCACTACTTCTGGTAGGTGCGGGATTTGTGCATTACAGCACACACAGAGAATGGTTGATCCAGGTGTTGTTAGTCCCTGGTGGCGAAATGGCCTGTCATAACACTCTTTTTTCAGGCCTGTTTTGCAGAGGTTCTGAGCTTTTACGGAGTAATAGGTGGAAATGGGCTGATGTCTAGGAGCCACCTTTCATATCAGGACACACACAAGCAAATGTACAGAAAGACTACAGCATATATAAGAGTATGTATATAAAATCTGTATATAAATTGATTAATATGTATCTTGAGAATTTATATACAGTTGTGTGTTAATAAATAAAAAAAAATGTCCATAGGGGTAAACATGCAACATTCCTGCGTGTGCCTTATCCACAACTATGTTCAGATATACTCTGGTTTTCATTGTGACTCTCCAGTGGGATTAAGGAAACAAGGGCATGCCACGAAAACACCATTCCAGCTTCTTCGGCAGCCGGAACTGTCGGCATAGAACAGAATGGTTCTTGTGCTTCCTGTAGTTTCCTCCTTATGCACGCTCATCGAAAAGCGTAATGCTAGCTTCTTCGGCCACATGACTTGTCTTCAGTGCTCGTGCATGCTCCACATATTTATCAAGAAGTTATCAGCCTAGACAATCAGACCTTCTCGATTTGATACAATAAAATCCATCTCAGTTAGCCACGTTAAAATCGATATGAGTTAAAATCTGATGAGACATGATGAGCTATGGGATTGGATAAAAGCCCAGTTTAAAGACTAACAAATATTTATTTGAAATGTATTATGTTCGTACCGGCAACTATCAAACTTACAGCAAGAAAACAACTTTATTGAATAGAAAAAAATACTTACATAGGCAGTAAACAAAAGCAGTACATTATGAATACTGATATTTGACTTTATACGGTTGATTGGTTGTTGTGAGGGTTTTAGGCGCATCGGCAACTTAGATCATATTGTGCCGTATGTAATATGTCTCTAAATTGCGTGTGGTATGTGTCGAAAAAAACGTGTGTACCCTGTACGCACAAAAGATGTTTTATGTGAAAACATTCTTGGCTTGGAATAAGTTAGCGAAATCCAAGCCAATAGCCTAATTAGGAAGTATGATTGTAGCTATTTGTTGAATAGTATGATTGCAGCAATACAAATATTTGTCATATAATTGCAACAATACAAATATTGTCAACAATTTCTTTTTTCGTCTCGCATTTTCGTTACATTCCATTTCGTTATGTTAGGTTCCGCTATAGATGTTTTCAGATAAAAAAAACAAAACAACATGCTCCCTCGACCGACTAATAACAGTCGAATATGAAAAAGACCCATAAAAATTCCTCGCGTCATTGATGGGATCAGGTCTTTTCCACCCGATGTTGGGAGGATGGTGATTATACTAACTGTGCTACCCGTGAGGTCAGTTGATACGGATTTCATTGTTTTAACTTCTGTTAGAAGTAAATCCCGTTATAACCATAGCTAATTGTCATTTTTTTTGTTATAAATATTTTTACAAATTACAAATGTTTACATTAATATCAAATGTTTTTTTTTTTTTTTGCACTAAGTCAACTGAGGTCACGAGGCATCAGTATGTTGTGTCTGAAACTGCGTGCACTCTGTAGTTATTTTGCCTGCTTTTCGTCTGGATGGAAAATCAAAACACGTTTTGGAAATAAAAAAACAGCAAGACTGACTAACTCAACCACGGTGTGAAACAGTTCACGAAAGTTCCAACCTAGCCTTAACCACACAATGTTGACCGAGTAGTAGTAGTAGGGTTTTTAGGAGCATCAGCGACTAAGCCATACATTAGTGTCTGTAAATTGCATGTGTTCTGTAGTCAATTATCTGTTTTCTGAACGAAACCCCGAGTTTCCGAGAGAAAAAACCATGTTACCCTCGCCTGAGACCGACTAACTTAGCCACGTGCGAAAAAGGCCCAAAAAATTCCTCGTGTCATCGACAGGATGACCCCGTTGGTGGAAGGACAACGATTCTACCAACTGTGGTACCGCGAAGACCGAAAAGAACTTTTACCGTTTACTTGCCTTCCAGTGAAGCCACGCGCTATAATTTCTGACTGGTAATTACTCGGTAATTCAACATAATTCAAAGTACTAAAAGAAGAAAGAGTAAGATATGAAGCAATAAACAAAAAACTAAACTAAAATTAATAAAGTACAGAGTAGAAATTATAGAGTTGGCATATATAAAAATCGATTATGGAATATATAATTAACTTGAACTAACTTAAGCAATATCGTATATTTATAACTTCATCGCAGATCCAACCCATTATTTGAACTGTGGTGAAGCAACAGACCATATTATCTTTGCTAGAGCTATTATTACAACACACACTTATTTATGAAAGGCAAGGAGAAATTACGGTCAATAAATACGTCACTAGAATGTGCATGTGCATATAAAATACACGCATATGTCCACTTTAATGAAACTTGTAACAATAAGTACGTACCTTACTTCTCTACTGTTTTTCGATTAAACTTCGTTTATATTGTTTTTTTAATGTATTGTAAGCTAGGCAGCGTTTTTTTACCTTCCCTCTCCAATTTTTTTCGATTAAAATTCGTTTATATTATAGGGTGGGCAGCAATTTTTACCCCTAAAGTGTTAAAAAAAAGAAAAGAAATAGGCAAGGTTGAAGTGATTGCCACTTTTGGGTTTTTTTGTTTTTTTTTTTTAATTTGTAGCTAGTTTTTCAGTTTGTATATCTTATAAATATTTATACAAATATAACTTTAAAATATACGTATTTAAATTCACATAACTGCAGCTTTAATGAATTAAAAAAATAATAATATTCCTACATGGGCGCAAAAAAAAGAAAAAAAAAGTGCCAAACAATAATTTATGTGATACATAAAAGTTGAAATGAAGAAAATCGTTGCATGCGCGATGTGGCAATAAAGTGCTCGGACTGGTGCAGTAAAAAGAACTCCAAGTGAAGGGACTCAAAAATGGTTTTATTTTTATTCAAAGTAATCATCTGATGGAATGCACTTATTACACCGTTCTAAAAGTTTCTGGAAAGAGTAAGCGAACACGTTCAAAGAAATGATGTTCAGTTCGGCGGTTACATTTTTCTTAATGTTCTCAACGTACTGAAATCTCTTTTGTTTTGGAGGACAAGAGGAAGAAGTCCGCTGATGCTAGGTCGGGGGAGTAGAGAGGATGGTTGATCTGTACAATGCAATGTGTCGTCAGAAATGTCTTTACGACAAGTGCGGAATATGTGGAGGGGGGGGGGCATTGTCGTCCAGCAAGAACAAGCTGCCTTTCTCTCGAAATTCCGGCCTCATCAAGGAAATGCACTTTAATAGTCTTTGAAGAACCTGTACGTAGAGCGCAGCATTGACTCTCTCCCCTTCAGATACAAATTTGTTGTAAATCACAACCTGTTTGTCGAAAGATATGTTTAGCGTCGTCTTGATCCTGCTCTTTTGTAAACGAAACGTTTTGGACCTTGGTGATGATTTTGAAGTCCACTGCATGCTCTGGCATGTCGCCTCTGGGCTGTACTGAAACACCCAACACTCATCTCCAGTGACAAAGTAGTCGAGGATATCAAGATTGTCTTGACAAGTCTGGATGAAGTCTTCACACAATGACACTCTTCGTTGCTTCTACTCATCCGCGAGGCTGTGGCACAAATTCTGCACGGACCTCCCTTTCCCAAAATCTTCATGCAGAATTTTACGAATTATCTCCTTATTCATATCCAACTTATCAGCCATCATTCTAAGTCAAACGACGATCTCTTGCCAAAATTTCTGATCTTTTGCAACTTTGTTCTTATTTTAAGGGGTTAACCGACGCCCAGTTCTTGGGTCATTGCCAACGTCCCTACGTCTGGCTTTGAACTGCTTATACCATTCAAACCCACTGGTATGACTTAACGTTTCGTCACCATAAACAGTTTTTAACATTTCGAATCTGTTATTGCGGATTTTCCCAGTTTAAAGCAAAATTTGATATTCATTCATTGCTCCATTGTAAAATCGTGACACGGAACGTTAACGCTACTATTGAAACTGGTTGGCACTTGCGACCTCTTAGTCTACTGGACAATCTTTGTACCGCCACTTTCTTTTGGAGGAAGTTTGAACTACAACATACTACTTCCGTTTATTTTCAAACTCATCGAACGTGTAACAGCACCAGTCCGGAAACTTTATTGCCACACCTCGTATATTTGTATAATAAAAAAAAATACAATAATATTAATTTATCATACAACAAATCATGTTTTAAAGAATAGATATACAATAAATGGTATTGAGTATATAAACGTAACATATTCATATTATGCTGATAGTGACAATAGTAACGTACTCTTGGTAAATTGTGTTAAGAATACTTATTAAATTATAGAAAAGGTTTAAACTAAACTTTGAAAATAGAAATATTTGTTATATTTTAAATATTTTTAAATAAATAAATAAACAGAATATTTGTTTATTTATTTCAAAGTCGGAACAAACCAAAAACTGCCGGATTATGGAAATTGCAAGTTATGGGAGTCACGATTAGGATTGGGAGTGCAGAACAGCAAGTGGGCAGTCTAAGGGCGGATTGCTCTAATGAATCAATTTCTTCAGTAATATTTATTGCCAGGTAAGCGCACTAAATCAAACATAATCTTATTTGTTGTTATGATGAGTGATGGATTTTACACTGAAGATCCTGAAAGGATTCCAGTGATGAATGTTTAAATAAATAAAGTCTACCCGAGATCGGTTAACTACAACCCCGATTGGCGAAACCTTGAGAAATTCCTCGAGTCCCAGACCTTGCCAAATGAGTGACAGTTTGTGAAACCACTCTCAGAGAGGACGGATAAATGCATGGATCTTGGTGAGTGTTACTTTCAGCTGTGGATGTATGCATATTATTGTGGTAGATCATTTCTGTTGATTTATCGTGTCAGTGTCATATATTGTTCATATAATAAACGCCTCTGAAATGACTCATGTTTAAAATAAGTTAAATGGAAACCCGTTAAAGGACATTTGAATCTGTTAGGCCATGGATAGCCAATCTTTTACTGAGGCGCGCCACATACAGTACTACGTTGGAAATGCCTTGCGGGCCACCTAGGGGCGGTTCCAGAAGCAATTGTCTCCCCCCCCTCTTCCAAACTTACTAATCCGCACCTGGCGCCACAAAATGTTTTCGGTACTATATAAAAGAATTTTAAGCAAAGTGCTTGTATTAAAAAAATTAAAACACTTTTAGGTTTATAAAACAAATTTAATATAGAATAACGAATGAATGAATGTTCGTCAGTACAGAATTGATATTACGTGGAGCTCACTAACCCCTCTTCTTATCTGAACTAAATTAAGCTAAAAGGCCGAATGAACTATATATTCCCGTTACATCAAAACCGGATTATAATTTTCCGTAAATAACAGTGAAATTTAAACTGTGTTTATCTTCATTTCTGATTTTTAAAATTAGTTGTATAATTTTTACGTTACTTTTTCCAAATCGAGATGCGGGCATAAGAGTTGCTCGGTCCACTTGTGGTTGCTGTCTTTTATGCACTACGATCAGCTGTATTTCATTGATCGCAAAGACACCTACCCTTATGAAGTTTCTATAGAAGGTATGTCTTGATAATATGCACTTCTGTAGATCCAGCACGCGCTGAAGCAAGTTGTCATTTTGGAAAATATCTACGGCACCTCTCAACTAGGACCAAATAATGGTCATGTTGCGTGGAGGTGACTGATCAGGTTTTCGAGAAATAGCACGTTCTGCAACTGGTTTCATAGTCTGCTTATAACCGTGCCAGTCACGTCAAACCATCTCTTTTTCGACTTGCCACTGTATTGGCCTCATTGTCTGTGAATTGCTCTCCACTTCAATTAATCATCCTAATGGCGTCTTAATGACATTTTCTCAATGATTGCCTTAAAATCGATAGTACGAGCAATAAACGCGAAATACAGTGATTTCGAAAACAGATATATGTTCTATCCGATTTACATGTTGTAACAAGTTCGTTCTATTTTTATTTGTATTTAAAACTGTATTCGTTTTAGTAGTTTTTTCCCTTAGCTCTTGACACCGGTGTATGTGTTGTTCATAAACTTGAATGTGTTTAATTGAAAAATAGAGCTTAAAAATTCCTTATCACCTACCAGTTTTCACTTTAGGCAGAGCATTGGATTAAAGACACGACTGCTGATTCCGACATCCCAGAATCGGCGTTCGGGCCCTTAATCCAATAGGCATATTTCTCATTCCATATGCATTGTTAATAATAGAACTGGTAAAGGTATCAAGGCTTATAATTATGTTTATTATTATTTTATTTATTATATATTTTTTATTTTATTTTATTTTTTGCGAGAGATTTATTTAGTAGCTATGTCTGAGTGGTCAAGCGCCGGACCCGTCTGACTAGTCGTGCCAGATTATAAACAGAATATATATAGGTGGAGAGTATAAAGGTAGGTAGATAGTGTTAAAGTACTAGCATAACTGAAATTATAATTGCGGAGAACAAAGAAGAGAAGAGACAGATGATGATAATAAGTAATTAAAAATACTTAATGGCGTGTGTCCTGTGATTTCAGCGCCCTCATCGGGGGCCATTCTTTATCTTAATCTCTTAATCTCTCTGTTTCTTATTTGCCATCATTATTTCTGCATTAAATTCATTAAAAATAAAACTTTCTAGATAACGGCAAAATCGAAATAACGGCACCTTGAATCCCCGAAGTTGTTGTTATTTCGGAGGTCTACAGTATTTGTTGTTAGCCAAGGTGCAGGGAAGTATAACTCCTCTAGTAGCTTTCTAAAATAAAAATTTTCTGTTTATACTCCTGTACCACCACTTCACGGTCAGAGGAGTTCACCAAGATCGAGAGAATATGTGAAACAGCATCGTATTTAGCAGACCGTGGTTGAAGCCCGTGACTGCTAAATACGGTGCTGTTTCATGTATTCTCTCGATCTTGGTAAACTCCTCTGACCGTGTGGTCATCCAGGAGTATAAACAGAAATTTTATTTTTATTTTAGAAAGCTACTAAAAATCTTTAAGCAATACCTTTCTTTTATATTTTTAATGGTTTCATAATAGATTTGTAAAATAGTTAGCTGAAACCGGCAGTAAATGATATGTTTCTAATCCCCCCCCCCCCTTTTTTTTTTCCTTACGTGGATTTCGAATTTCCTGTTCCATGTCTTGCTTATGTTATTGATCGTGGGTATCACGAAAATCTTCGGAACGCTGATCAAGCTAAGCTATTAAGCAGAAGAAAAATAAAATGAATAGAATGTGTAATGATTCACATTCAGTAAATCCTCGATTTAACAGACTAATAGAGGAGAAGGGGTGTCCGTTAATGCTTAAGTCCGTTAAATCGAATGTAACCTGGGGGCATTTTTTATTGTTCTTAATTAAAAAAAAAAAAAAGCTTTAATACAATATCCAGTACTGTACAATATAAAATTATTAAATTATAATAAAGCATATGTAATATTATGTTGTAAATATAAAATGTTGCAATTTGGCCTTTGATTTACGGATATCAGAAACAGTTTGTTTTTTTACGCCGTAAATTTCACAAACACATGCTACTGAGACGCCTTGTTCTAATTTCTCAATTAGCTCTAATTTCTGTGCCACATTTAAGTTCACATGCTTTCTTTTAACTTCTGTATCACTTGATGCCATTTTAAATTGTAAGGATTGCAAAATTATTTAATAAATAACGTTACAATTCAGAAATCACAGAAACACTGATACAACCTGACCACACGATAGCTTGAGGCAGACAGACCGAAACAAAGCGAGTCGGTAGATCTGCAGTTTAGTGTCCCGAGTCACGTTCAGCTCGCAAGTCACCGCCTACTCTTATCTGTTATCTGGGAAAATAGCTATTTGAACACGTCTTCAGAAAGAATAAAAAACAATTTCCTGAATTTAATTATAAAAATAAAAGTAGGTAATTATCAAAACAATAATGTCAATAGGTAATTATTATTAATTTTTAATTAATAATAACACTGAAGTTTTGTATAACCCAAAAAAATAATACGGTCGAGATTAATATGTACATTACTGTATTATTTTATAAAATAATTTTATAAATCCGAAATCCGTTATATCGGGATCCGTGAAATCGAGGGTTTACTGTATATTACTACCCCGCAGACAGTTTTGTGCCCATGGATCGTATATCATTCCCAGTTACAGAATCTGGAATTGTCTATGAGAAAAAAAAAAAAAAAAAAAGCCTTCCACCACGCCTGGTTTTCTCTCATTATATTAAGTGTAGTACATACTTCAGTCTCTTGAATCTAACGGAATGCGTGCAAGTGGCTTTCACCAAATCCTGCACAGAGTGGAAAGCAATTTTCTTAAAAGCTCTCTCTTTCCTCTAAATATTTCTTTATTCAGGTTGGTTGCAACTCTATCACATAAAAGTGCATAAATGTTGAGAGAAGATTCATAATGTAAGAAGCAGAATTAGTGGATAGGTATAGCAGGGCTCAACCGATTTACATCTGAACATCAATTAAGATTACAATTATTTATAGGTGTAAATAACAGTGGACATGCCTTTAACTGTCAAGGCATATCAAGTGTCCAGAGATCACAAACTGAAATTTATAAAACTAATGATTACAATAATCACTGCTAGAGTCAGCACAGTTTCTGGAAACATGACAGCCAGCATGTTAAAAACGAAAATACAACAATTACATAATACTGATAATATTCTTATTATATGGTTACAATTATTAAATATTAAGTAAGATAGATAAAACACTATGTATATAAAGTGGTTAGCATCATAATACACAGCCATTTCTGAATAAACAGAATATTTTTAAGGTGGCATCGTTTTAGGTTATATCTCATATTGTGAATACCTTCACAACGAGTTGCCATGATATTGCACTACTTCGAATAAGTAACGCTTCACCTAAGGAGAAGACTAGTGTTACTTATTCTCAGATAGGTACCACCACCCAGACAGCACTGTTTCAGGGCTATTTGATGTATGTATGTGAATATCTACTCGAATATCCACTTGTCCCTATTAGACTTAGAAAAGCAAAAAAGGGAGAGGGAAAGTTATAGTAGGAGTGGAAGAGGAAAAGAAACAGTGTAGAAGAATGAAAGGGACAGTAACTCCTTCAACTCACACCACTCAAAAACTCATAAACTCCTCGAATAGGCAACGCTTCCCCAGTGGAGAAGGCTGTTGTTACCTATTCTCGGAAACTCCGGACATCATCAAGCTCCCCCTAGCGGCACTGTTTCAGGGCTATTTGGCCCTTCGTCAGTGAGTGGGTAGGTACCCAAGTGATGCAATGATGGCAAAAACAGTTATGAAGTATAACTCCACAATATGAGAGATGCCTGATGGTGTATGATGTATTTAGACTAAGGCGCATTTAGGGCTAGAGCCTCAAGCTGCGAACAAATTTAGACTATGTATATAAAGTGCTTAGCATCATAATACACAGCCATTTCTGAATAAACAGAATATTTTTAAGGTGGCATCGTTTTAGGTTATATCTCATATTGTGAATACCTTCACAACGAGTTGCCATGATATTGCACTACTTCGAATAAGTAACGCTTCACCTAAGGAGAAGACTAGTGTTACTTATTCTGATGTATTATGATGCTAAGCACTTTATATACATAGTCTAAATTTGTTCGCAGCTTGAGGCTCTAGCCCTAAATGCGCCTTAGTCTAAATACATCATACATCATCAGGCATCTCTCATATTGTGGAGTTATACTTCATAACTGTTTTTGCCATCATTGCATCACTTGGGTACCTACCCACTCACTGACGAAGGGCCAAATAGCCCTGAAACAGTGCTGTCTGGGTGGTGGTACCTATCTGAGAATAAGTAACACTAATCTTCTCCTTAGGTGAAGCGTTACTTATTCGAAGTAGTGCAATATCATGGCAACTCGTTGTGAAGGTATTCACAATATGAGATATAACCTAAAACGATGCCACCTTAAAAATATTCTGTTTATTCAGAAATGGCTGTGTATTATGATGCTAAGCACTTTATATACATAGTCTAAATTTGTTCGCAGCTTGAGGCTCTAGCCCTAAATGCGCCTTAGATAGATAAAACATCATTAAGAAAGTAAGAGACAAAAATCGAATATTTTCAAAAGTTAGTTTAAGCTATGTTTTGTGACACACTAGTTTTAAACTTGGAGAGACGTATAAAACTTAGAGCTATATAAAGGGATTAGGCCTCGAAGGCATGGGATGCACCAATCCGTGGGTTGGACACCCCCCCCTGGACTTGGGTAATGAAATAAAGAATCTGTCACATTTCCTTGAGTGCTAGCGAGTGGCACAGTGATTATAATCACCGTCCTCCCAACACCGGGTGGAAAAGGACCCGGTTTGAATCCCACTAATGACAAGGAACTTTTCTGGGCATTTTTTCACTCCGTGGCTGAGTTTCTTACAGATAAACAGGAAACCAATCAGAACACAATTTATGGACAAACGAGGTGTGGTTCTATTACAGTCACGTTCAATGAGTTTGAAAATAAACGGAGGCGGTATATTATAGTTCTGACTTCCTCCAACAGATGGCGGTACAGAGATTGTCCAGTAGGCTGACAGGTTGCAAGTAATAACCAGTTTGGTTAGTAGCTTTAATATTCTGTGTTTAATACTCAATCCTGACAAATAGGTCAGGATTGAGTATTCACTCCTGTGAATACTCAATCCTGGACCTGGACTTGTTCCCTCAAATGGACATGGACTTGGTTCTTGAATACTCAATCCTGACCAATAGGTCAGGATTGAGTATTCAAGAACCAAGTCCAGGTCCATTTAATGCTGGAAATGTAGGATCTATAAGTCCAGTGCAGTCAATGCAAAGTCATTTGTTGAGTAGTCGCTCGTGGGACCCATGTCCCGTCCATGGATATTTGGAAGAGTAGGATTTATTCGCCATTGGGGCGAATTCCGTTGTTGTTTGGGAGAATGGAGCTGTCAGCCAGGATGCAAGTCTGAATCGTATATTGTGCATGGAGGCTATGCTTGCTCTTTTGTTTGGAGGTCGCACTTGGAATTCCGTTGTTGTTTGGGAGAATGGAGCTGTCAGCCAGGATGCAAGTCTGAATCGTATATTGTGCATGGAGGCTATGCTTGCTCTTTTGTTTGGAGGTCGCACTTGGGAGCCATGTCCCATCCATTTGTCAATTTGTGGTGAAAAAGAATTGAGTGTGGTTGAGGTGAGTTCCAGTTCCGCCACGATGTCCAGCGTTATCCACTGGGGTAGAATTGGGAGGTTCTCCCCCATACTCTTCCCGTGACACGTGTTCTGTGTGGTTATAATTGGTGATGAGTTGGAATAATTTATGATCCTAACCCAGTAGTCTGGTATTGATGGAATTATAAGTTTCCACTTGATCATGGAGCTTTCAGGTTCGGGGTACATGTAGTACTACATTTGTCCTTGTTGTTAGTCTTCTAGTATACAGGCTCTGAGAAAATTCAGTTAAGGCTTTGTAGGTTGTCCCCTCCTCTAGCAGGTGGTGCTCCTGGTCTTTAGGGTTGCAACGCACTTGCGTGATCAGCTGGGCATGTAGGTCGTCATACAGTTCACATTCATGCATCTGGTGATCCCAGGTCTCCAGGGAGCCACAGGCACATGCAGGGTTGTTTGTGATTCCAAGGAGATGAAGCTTGTGACGGATCGCCCCATGTCCTGTAAGGGGGTAGGTGACATGCAGTCCGGGGAAAAAACCATGTCGGAAATTTTGGGTACACTTGCTCCAGATTTGGAAGGAATTTTCTCGTGACTTCCCCCTTGTCAGAGTTTGTCCAGCGCTGTTGCCAGATTGATAGATTGATTGCAGGTACATTTGAAGCTTGTTCTTCTTGGCTTTTCAGATCTGCTGTGTAGTCCAGGTATGTTGTAACCTTTCCCCGTCCAAGCTGCTGCAGCATGCCTGTGCGGGTACCCTCCAGGTCGAGGGGGAGAGCCCTTGTAATCATTTGCAGTGCGTGGGTCGACATTGTTTTGCATTCTCGGGTGAGGGTCAATAAGATAGGTGTGTGTATAATATTGAGCTGTCGGCAATTTACCATGGTTGAGGCCTTGTGGTACCATGAGCCAGCGGCATATGTGATTGCCGGGATGATTGCTGCTTTATAGAGGATCGCGAGGGTGTGCCTTTTTAGCCCCCAATCTTGGCGTGTAACACTGGCAAGCATGGCTGCATCATTTTTAATCTTATTCTGTACGTACTTTAGGTGTGGAGTGAATGATTAGTTCTGATCTAGGATAACTCCCAAGTATTTCAGTTCAGTAACTAGCTTGATAGTTCTGTCATGGATTCTAATCTGTGGTGGTCTGGTTGGGGTTAGGTAACCCTTCAATAGAATGGATTGAGTTTTGGTAGACGAAATTGTGAGATGGTGCCTTTCCGTCCATTCGCGGAATTTAGTTAGCACTGTGTTTGCACGAATTTCCATTGGACTCTTGAGCCTGCTGTTAAGACCAGGGAAAGGTCATCGGCGTACGCCAGTGCATGTACGTCCCCAAGGTCGAGGTGGAGAAACTCTTCCAAGACATAGTTCCACAGTAGGGGACCCCATACAGAACCCTGCGAGCATCCTAGATCTTGCAGTTGGGGGCCTGGACCAAGACCCTTCTTCTGCTCAGGTAGCTTTTTGTGCAGCTGTAGAAATTTATCGGCAGATGAGCTGCCTGCCCTGAGTCTTGTGAGGACGCTCGGCCACCAAAGGGCAACATCGAATGCCCCGCATAGTCGATAGAGATAAAGAGTATATATTTCTGTGGAGTTTTCTGCCATGTTCAGGATGCGCTCCAGTGGGTCCAGGATGGATTTTCCTGACTTGAAGCCATATTGCCCATTTGTTGGTAGATTTGCTGTAGAGCAGTGTATTTCGATTCTCTGTTTGAGCAGTTGTTCTAGCACTTTACTGAGCACAGAGAGGAGAGCAATTGGTCGGTAGGATGCCGGTATATGTGGCTGTTTAGTTCTATTTTTGAGGATTAGTTTTAGGCTAGCAACTTTCTAATCTGAGGGGAACGTTCCAGAGTGGAGACAGTGGTTATACAGTTCCAAGAGCAGGTCTGAGTTAAATTCGGCCACCAAAAGAACCCCTGGATTCGACATGTCTCAAGCATGTCGAGTCCAGGGGTTCTTTTGTTTCGGATTTTGTTTATAGCAGTTTGGAGTTCTAGGTGAGTAAAGGGATCCTCCATCTGGGCGGACTGATAAGCCTAATTGGCCTGGCATATCTGTTGTTGTTCATGGATGTTGTCTCCTTCTACAGGTTTGAAATTGACATTTAAAATATTATTGATGGTGTCTGCCAGTTGTTAGTCAAGGTGCCTTGGGGGTGTGATGGTGGAGGGTACCACCTCTCCCCTGGGCAGCTTATTTGTAGTTATTCGATAAATGATGCTTCATGGGCCCGAGTTGCCCACCTGGTGGAGACCAGATGCACCCAGGATAGCTTTTTCTGCTGCTTGATCATTACAGTGTATGTGTTTCTGGTCTCACTGTACTGTTGCCTGAGGAGCTCCACCTCATGGGGGGGCCAAGTTCATCTGGCTCTTTGGAAGGTGCATCTCTTCTGATTCATGGTTCTTCCGAGCAGGTTGAGTTCTCGCGACCACCATGGGACTGCGCGCCAGGCATTGGGATCCTCTTCTTGATTGTTTGATTGGCTTCGCTCACAATGGCATTGGTGACATGACATTTTAAAGATCAACCAACCACTCTGCTCTCCCGAGCTGGCACCAACGGACTTCTTTCCAAGAGTAAAAACTGCCCGCCGGGCTTCTGTTGCACAGAAGGACGGTGGCGGATCGGATGGTTAAGGGTTCCCGTCCGGGTACACTTTGGTCGGTTCGGGTATCAAATGGGTCCTACCTTCGGTCCCTCTGTGTGCTGTGCCAGGATGCATGGGTGTGAAAAAAAGCACTAAATCAAACATTTTGACTCATTAGGTATCATTAGTAGAGGCATATAATGCAAGAAAGCAAGCTTATGCAGCATCAGCCAAAAAAAAAAACTTCCACTTCACCCCTCCGTTCGTTCGAAATACCTGTCTAGCTGAGCCTTAAATTTATTTAGGCTATCAACTTCCACAACAAAGGATGGAAGTCTGTTCCACCAACCAACTACCCGCTGGCTAAAGGCAAACTTCCAAGCATCTATCTACATCTGTCTTTCCTCAATTTGAATTTATGCCCTCTCAGGTGATTATTCTTAGCAACAGGAAGAATCCCATCAGCATTGAGCATGCTCAAACCATTCAAGGCTTTATACACCTCTATCAGATCACCTCGCTGGTGCCTAGTTTCCAGACACTGTAATTTCAAAACTTAAGCCTTTCTTCGTAAGAGCAACCCTTTGTTCCATTCACTAATCTTGTTGCCCTTCTCTGTACTCGTTCCAGCGGCTCTGCATCCTTCTTGAAATGAGGCCTCCAGACCTGTACACAGTACTCAAGGTGTGGCCTGACCATTGCCTTATACAAGGGAATAATCACCTCCTTATCCCTGCTAGAAAAATTCCTGTATATCATTGATAACACACCATGAGCTACTCTTGCAGCCCGAACTCAAGTTGGTGTTGTTCAGTCTTATTGAGTATGTGTGTGTGAAAATTCTTTTTTTCGTACAAGATAAATAAATTTTCTGTTTATACTCCGGAACGACCAAACGGTCAGAGGAGTTTACAAGATACACATAATACAAGAAACAGCACCGTATTCAGCAGTCACGGGCTTGAACTCAGGTCACTCAAGGCACGTATACTTATGCGCCCGCGCGCCTGACCACTAGGCAACGGCGGTCTTGTATGATTTTTTTACACATGTACAGCCCTCTTATTCTGTTTCTAGCCATAAAATTAATGTTTAATGTAAGATTTGGCTCTTTTCCTATTATAATACATGCATTGTGGCTCGTTTCAACAAAACTGTAAAAGTTTTTTCATGTGTATTTATGAAATCTGTGTACTGTAGTAATTTTTGTAGTAAAACTATAAAAATGTGGTAGTTTAGAATTGTTTGAACACATCTACGGTGTTTTGCACATATCTAGTATGTTGTTTTTGTCTATCATTTTTCGTTAAATCAAGGTTTTTTTGACTCAAATTGCTGTTGCTCATCTTTTTTTGTGTGAATGTGTGTATATAAAAATTCTTCAGTTTCCATTCAAATAGATTCATAAAAGTACAGTTTCTGCTGTTATTGTTAATTTTACAGAGGGGGTATATGTGTATTTTCAGGTTTCTGCTGAAATAACAGAACTAAAATTTGTTAACGTTTCAACTGTTCACAGTATTTTGAAAAGCTTTTTTTTAATTATTAAAAACATCATCTTTTTACTGTTTTGTGAAAGTAATACCCTGTAAATTTGTAATAACCTGATGCCCTTGGATGTCTAAGATGTGTGAATTTCAAGTTTTGACAGTACAAAAATGTTGTGATGTGTAAACAAATTTAATTAAAAGCTAACAAACACATCCCTTGGTACAAGGGAAAAGGCGTTTTCATTTGAAAAAGCCAATTAATTTCTCTCTTTCTGACAATTTTTTTCTAATTCCAAAAGTTCCACTGTTTCAAGGGAAGCAATTTCCGATTTTTTCATGTCAATGAGTAAACTCATTCGATTTTTATGAGCTCCTAAGGTTCAGATTTATCTTATAGTATAAGGAAAATGCTTAAAATTAAGAATTTTAAGTTGATTTTTTTCACGTTTGTTGTGAAACAGTTACAAAATGTTGATGGATAAGTGAAAATTTATTAAAAATCTCAGCTTTTTACTCTTTTGTGAAAGCAGTGCATACTATGTAAATTTGTAATAATCAGCTGTGTTTTAGGTTTTGGTGAATTTGAAGTTTTGACTGCAAAAATGTTGTGAAGGGTAAGCAAATCACAGAGGTCAGGGTGACGTGTGTCACGTGATAAGTGGGAGACGTGTAGCGTCCCCTGGCGACGAAAACAAATCGGAGTCTGGGGGATGCGAGTCACGTGATCAATGACGTCTTACCCTCTGTTTCTGACAATTTTCTCTAATTCTAAACGTCCATAGTCTCTAGGGAAGCAATTTCGGTTTTTTTTTTTTTTTTTTTTTTTCTGAGTTGAAAAAACTCATTCAACTTTTATGATTTGGTACTCATGTTGAACTTTATCTTATAGTATACTGAAAATGCTTAAAGTAAGAATTTTATCTTTAAGTTTTCACGTTTGTTGTGAAATGGTTACGAAATGGTGATGGATAAGTTAAATTTATTTAAAACTACAGTGGAGTTTATATTCAGCGCATTTACGAAGGCTTATGGCACTGCTGATTTTGGGTTTTTCTGGCAATTCTACCTTTATTGAGTTTTCCCAGGAAGTAGATTAGGATTATGGACATATCAGTATACAAATTACAGCGTTTTGCACAAATTCTGGGAAAATGTTTGAAAAAATGTTGTGGATATCACTTAATTTTTTGCTTGTGATTGTGCGCAGCTGGTTTATGATTGGTTGAACTAAATACCGTTAATTAAAAAAAAAATCTGAGTTCAAATTATCAAAAAGTTAAATAATTCCGCTCATTAATTTTTTGATTAAAAATAATTAAAAAAAATGAAATAAATGACATTGTGTTCAAAATAACACTAAATAATTCGTTGATTAAAAGTAATAAAAAAAAATAATAAAAAGCCACACATTGTGTTCAAAATAACAGTACATAAAAAAAAAAAAAAAAAGTTGAGTTTGAGTTAAGGACCTTGAAAAAAGTTGATCCTAGTTCGAATCTAGCCGAATTATTATTTTTATGAAAAAATCCCCTGGCGCCATCCAGCAGCAATATTTAAAAAATAAATAACGAAGTTCGGCCAGCACAAAGCATCATGGGAGAAATCTGCGCAACGTATCATGGGAAAAATCGAAGTCCGGGGATTATATCGCGCAAAGGATCATGGGAGACAAAATCAGTTCAAAGTGCCTCGGTGGCTGCGCCCTCTAGCGGCGAAAGAGACGACCGCCCGCTCGGAAAATCTGCTCAAAGTGCCCACACCCCTACTTCTGTTTATTGTACGAGTCCGGGAACTTTATTTCTACACCCGGTAATACACATGGTAATAAACTGTCATTTTAGGGTTTCATAACCCTTAAAATGGCAGTTTTTGTTTTTTCATTTTTTTTTAATTATTTTTTTAAACAAATGACATTTGTTTACTTGCTTATGAAATAAAGGTGTAAAGAACACAAAATAGAGGTGTGTATAAGTTAATTAGACTTTAATCAGAGTTCATATAGCCACATTTTTGTAATATAGTATGATAATAATTATATTTTTAATCTTTTTCTGTTATTTTAAGCAGCGCATTTGGTGATGCCCGAAGTTTGAAATTCCTTGAGTTAAAATACCTTCTTTGTTTCTTCATGCCGACAGAAAGATAGAAAGGACCTGTCTAATATCAATGATATTTTGTATGCCCTTAAAAGTTTATTACATCAGGTTTTAATAGGAATTTAACGTGATTTTTTTACTCTACCCATTACACTGGTCGGCAGAAAAAAATAAATAATAAAATAATAATAATATTAATAAATAAATTTTTTTCGCTTCCTATTCAGGGATTCTTGTAGATTTGACGTTGCTGAATTCAAATATGGCAACCATATTGCTGTCATACCCACCAATTTTAAGGGAGAAGGGATTAAATTCAAAAAGTTTCTAATAAAAAAGATTTCATATATTTTAAGAAAATGTTACTTAATAAATAGATAATGATTCGGAATAACCTTTGTTATTCCGAATCATTACGTTTGTTATTCTGAATTACAATTCCAAACTACAGTGGAGTTTATATTCCCACTCCCAGTTTGTCAAGAAAAAATTCTAAATGGGAATGAAGAAAATGGATTCCAAATAGATATTTACAGTATACCCAGTATAAAATAAAATATAAGTACAAATTCAGTAGCTTTCAGAACACGTGTCCCTTTATCACACGTGTTCCGAAAGCTACTGAATTTGTACTTATATTTTATTTTATACTGGGTATACTGTAAATATCTATTTGAAAATTATTAAACTATGGACCCCAGTACTCCAGGCCCATTTGTCACTAAAATGGATTCCATTTTCCCCTGGTATCTTTTTTCCGTTTCAAAAATATCTTGGTGAAACCACAGGCGCCGTTATCCTATAGGCAAAAAAGACATCTGTTTAGGGCCCCGATAAGAGGGAGGTCTCAAAATCACTGTTTCAAAAACTCATTGCTATTTTTTACTAGTATTTTGAAGTGATTTTTATCAACTTTCTACTTGCTAAGGTCAAATGAACTTTAGCTGAAGATTAATTAAAATTTGCTTTTTTTTTTTGTTTTCAAAAACGGTTTTACCCATTTTGATGAAATTTTACATTTAGTTCTTATGTTATATATTTTTTTTTTGCTTTGTTGTCAATAAAATGAACTTGAAAATGTTCTTTATTAGTTGTTCCTTTAGATGGGACCCGCAAATTCCATTTTGCGTTATGCCCCATGAAAGTATAGATCAGGCCCCCAAATTACATTTTGCCTTGGGCTTCATGAAGGTACAGATGGGGTCCCATGAAGGTATACGCGCCACTGGGTGAAACCTTTCACTCTGTTCATCAGAGACCACTCCCAGTTTTTCAAAAAAAAAAAAAGTCTAAATGGTAATGTAGGAAATTAAGCTTTAACGACAGGTCTTGATTTTCGGTTATTAAACTGAGTGTGATGAGAATTTCTTAACACATATCCGAGTTTTTGAACATATTTCCTACGAGAATTTGTTGAAATTATTTCAGGGAGGCAATTGATGCCGACCAGTGTTATTCAGCATCAACACAAGTAAAAGTCCTGAGCAGGAAAGCCGACAACCGATTTAAAACTACTATAACATGTACAAAGTATTAATGCTACATCTTATGTTAGACACACTGTGCTGCTCAACTTATGTGTACTCATTAACCTTCATGAAACGCAATACCGTTGAGAATACCTTTCACATTGCACATCGGTCAGCCAGATTAATATAGAAACACTAAACACGACAACTTAGTATTATTTCAAAAACAAAAATAGATTTCGCTGATTTTAAGGAATACAACGACCCACGAATAGAAAGATTGTTCATAAATATAATCAAAATATAGGAAAAGAGAATTACATGACCGCCTTTAATCTTTAACACTTGTTGATCAATATCCAGATACTCAATTAAAATTAACATTGGAATGGGTCTTAACCAGATAATCAATTATGGAAGACACTTACCAAAGACGTAAAACAGAGTGGCCCATAGCCACAGTTTCATAGTCTCAACGACTAACAGTTATTAGAATTGCACCCGTTAGTAATCTGCAGTCGTAATCCATGCTGAGAAGCGTACCTATGAAAGCCATCACTGTGGACTATGACTACGTCACCCACCATTGATTACCATGGTGATAGGGGAAACATATGGGTTTCGAAAAGTTGTGCACGCAGCACAACAAATATCCATTCTGAAATACACGCAGAAGAAAACGCTTAGTGCTGATAACCACGTGATAAACCCCTAGAGTATATCAATATTTTCTATTGAACCAAAAGGATAAGCTTCACACTCAACGGTCGTTATAATTCTGAGTGTCGTAAACACGAACATATTTGACACATTAGTTTGAAGGATTAACCTTAAACACCTGATGAGAAAGTCAACACTTTCAGGAATTCTGTCTTCTGGCGCTGTTTAAGGGATTTATATGTGCTGCCCACTGTTAATACTCTGCCAACTATCAAATACAACACTGAGTTGTATTTGACGGTTGGCAAATGCAGTATAAACAGTTACAGAAAAAAATAGTAACATTTCAATCGGTAATCAATACTTAAATTATATTAATAACAAATAATGCCATAAGCTTTTCAGAAGAAAGGCTAGATTAACTATTCTTGAACTTTATTGATTGTGCGCTTGTGCTTGTAGTATTTATTCAAAACTAATCAGATTTTCTAATTTTTTGAGTGGCTGATCGCATTATATGGTTATCGATCGGCAGTTGGGCCAGCTATCATACGGTGTCATATTGGTATCGTGTGTGAATTATCTAAAATGTGAACTCATATGTTGAGGTGGATAGTTGATTCAGATATAGATATAACCAATCTATATGTGGACATGTGTGTATGTAATGGGCGGCACCTAGAACGTCTGTTCAACTCCGCCTCGTGTCTCTGTGAAGAACAGTATCACTACAAATGGGCCAGATATGTGTGTGACGTAGGTTTGTGTGTGTTCTGTTGTTATGTTCTGGCCACTTGGCTACCCAGAAGCATCAGTCACCTGGACAGATGATTCTGGGTACTCGTCCACACCACGGGAAGGTGGGCCAGTTCCAGTAGAGCACGTAACGCCTCAAAAGAGACTCTGACTCACCTGATGTTGCCAAAAGGTGGGCCAGATTCCTCCGGGGGCCCATTCCAGAGGAAAAAGGAAGGAGCGAGAGAGAAAAGAAAAGAAAAAAAAAATAATAATAAATAAATAAAAAAATAATAGTAATAAAAAAAAGAAAATAATAATAATAATGATAATAATAAAGTAAACACAACCCGTGGTGCTGGTAAAAAAAAAAAAATCATTAGCGAGAAAAAAAAAAGACACGTTGCGATAAAAAAAATACTAAATAAATAAAAGAATAAAATAAAATAATAATAAACTAATAGTAAAAAAAAAAAAAAAAACAGACTGGCGCTGGTGAGGAAGGAAGAGAGAGAGAAAAAAAGGGTAGTCTTCAATAAATACTCTTGTATCCAGAATAATTCAGATGTGGAACTGATGACCTTTAGGATCAGTGCAATGACAATTTATGCAGACATGAACCATAGAAGAAAATAAATCACAGAAGCAAACTATTGTCCCGCTTACACAGTTGGATTTAGTGGCTGGTGCGCTAATCTGGCGTTGATTCTTTTTCTGCGAGCAAACACCTCGGAGGCAAAGTTCTGAAGAGCTGAGAGATGATTCTTATTATGCAGAAGCATTTCCTCTTTCCCCGGAGAGAGCTCTGGAACGTCAGTTCGGAGCTTCACCCTAAGATCGTCGTAGATTGCACAGTTAAAGAGCAGGTGACTCCAATCTTCTGTATACCCGCAGCTGCAGAGATCGGTGTAATGCAAGCGAAACTAAAAGAGTTTTTGATTGAGAGAGCCATGTCCTGTTATCAGAAAGGAAGTTTGCATAGTTAAAGAGCACCAGGTTTTAACCGATTTAGAGAGTAAGAAGGTCACATCAGGCAGGAATTTTCTTGTCGTCGCTCCAAGTGCGGTGGTGTCCCATCTGGTCTGCCAGATGCTAATTAGCTCAAGATGAGGCAGAAGACGTATGCGGCACTTTGGGCAGTGCGTCAGGAGCTCGTTTGTGTGCATCAGCCAGCGCTGCTTTGTCGGTACATCCTGAGGTGTATAACCCCTATCCCTCTCTATGCATCTGAAATTTGATCATCTGCTCCTGTCTCCCACCTAAAAAAGTACCCCAGTCTGGAATATTGGTTGCTCAGATGGATGAACAGGGTGGTGGGTCACCCTTTTACTATCTCTAGATCCATCCTCCAAACTAATCTAGGGACCACTCCGTGGAGACTTCTCATTACGACAAGAAATGCATTCATGCTAGCTCGGCTTATCACAGGCCGAAAGATGCTCCATCTGTATCCCTGTTAATATCTGGCCTAAAGAAGACGAGGTGAACGCCGTGACTCTTGCCACCCTCTGCGGTTTACACTTACAAACATTGATTCCCTTAGGGGCATGTTTCCTGCCAACTGCCTCCAGATCTACAATAAACTGGGCATCAACCCTGAGGACCAGGGTTGATGCCCAGGATCAGTTCTGTGAGGACCAGCTCTATAGAAAGGAATGCCTCAAGAACTGTTACCAACTATTGAACCTGTGATGATCACCTACACCTGGTCTTTTTGCCTACTGCTTTTTTTTTTTTTTTTTTTTTAAATTCTGATGTTTATTGATATAAACTTTTATTTCAAGCGTATGTAAATTCAATTATGTAAATATCTCGAGTCGAGCATGCATGTACTTTTGTACATTGTACATGTGGTTCCTCGCACCTCAGTATGTAAATCTCTCACCCTCCTGGCACTGCCGTTCCGGGGTGACTCACAGTTTCTTGTGGTTAATAAACGTATAATAATAATATTACAGGATTGCCGGCTGAGATGGTATCGGCGTATAGCAAGTTGACCAGCAGTCTGGAGTTATAAAGAATTGTGGCAATGCGAGCAGACGCCCAGCGCGAAAGAAAATAATGAAATTTTGAGAAAAGTATAATAGAAGAAGTGCTGTTACAGAGCCAGAACTGAGTCAAAACTTTTAAATACTTGGATGTAAACGAGAATAGTTAACCTCCCCCTATCTTTCTCAAACGTACAGTGGACCCAGTGTTCAATTTGTTATCCTTCCCAAATATGAAAATACTACGTTTGTTTTGTCGTCTCTGTGAGATGGCAGATGGACACAGAGTGCTTATATGGCATTGTACAAAGGAGGCAACTAATGACAGAAATGAATGGAAAGAGTCAAGGAGATAACCCAGAAGGTATCCTAAATAGCTGAAGAAAAGTCCTTTAGATTCTGTCATTATGGAAGTAATGTGCCATACAACATACCATTTCCGTTTATTTTCAGACTCATCGAACATGACGGTAATAGTCCCAGAACGGGAATTTTATTGACACACCTCGTGTACTTAGTAGTGAATTTGGAGCCAAGACCATTCATTGCCTTGGCCAATAATATCCCAATTTTTACTCACGTCGCGAAAACAATGTCACTTAATATCACAACATGATATAATAATGTCATAAAGGCTGTCAAACTATAATTGTATTATTGTATTTATAAAAATCTTCCGTTGTATTTTAAGTATATCATTATTCTAATTTGTTACTTTTTATAAACGGAATTATAAAATACATTTTAAACAAAGGATAACCGGTAAAAAAAAATCAGAAATTTTAACGTTAATTCTAAAATAAAGAAATGAAACACTGAATATAAACTGTTCTCTAAGAAAGTATACCGCTTTTCAGGACATAGTAATAGTAATAGAGGCATGTGATGCAAGAAAGCAAGTATATGAGCTTATGCAGCATCAGCCAAAAAAAAAAAAAAAAAAAATTCACAAAACCATTCCCTCTAAATGTTTGTCGAGTTCCTCCTTGAATTTATTTAAGCTATCAACCTCCACAATGACAGATGGAAGTTTGTTCCAGCAATTAACCACCCGCTGGCTAAAGGCAAATTTCCCCACATCTATTCTACAACTGTCTTTCCTCAATTTCAATTTATGACCCCTTAGGCTCGTAATCTCAGCAAATGGAAGAATCCCATCAGAATTCAGCGTGCTCAACCCAAGGCCTTATGCACCTCAGTCAGATCACCTCGCAGGTGTTTAGTCTCCAGCCGCTGCAATTTGAAAAACTTAAGCCTCTCTTGTTAAGAGGATCCTCTCATTCCCCTCACCAATCTTGTTGCCCTTCTCTGTACACGCTCAAGCAAATCTACATCTTCCTAAAATGAGGCCTTCAGACCTGTACTCAAGGCGTGGCCTGACGATTGCCTTATACAAAGGAATAATCACCTCCTTTTCCCTGCTAGCAAAATTTCTGTATATCATTGACAAAACCCCATGACTTGCTCTTGCAGCCTGTCTGCAATGATCAGAAACCTTTATATCTGACTACACAATTACTCCCAGATCTTTTTCATTTTCTACCACCCTAAGTGTAGTACCAAACAGTTGGCATGTTCCTCCGGGGTTACTTCTACCCATATGTATTTGTCAATGTTAAATTCAGTTGCCACTTCTCAGCCCATCTGCCCAAATTTTCTAGATCCTGTTGCAGTAGCCCACTGTCAATAACAACCCTGCCAACCTTTATATCATCTGCAAACTTCGACACTAAGCCTGATATAACTTCATCAATATCATTGATAAATATACAAAACGACATTGAGCCAAAACCGAACCATGTGGAACTCCACTAATAACATTAGTCCACGAAGAGCTGCAGCCATTGATTACCACCCTCTGTCTTCTCCCACTCAACTCACCCTTTTATCGATTGTAGCAACTTATCCTTAATACCATTCTACTCCAATTTGTACAGTAGTCTTCCATGCGCAACAGTGTCAAAAGCTTTTCTGAAATCCAAGTATATGATATCAAAATTATATTTTGCATCCAGTTCCTTTGTAACCACATCATAGTGTCATATCAATACAATAAAAAAATTATCACTTAAAAAACGCCAGGAGAAATCAAAGAATATATCTTAAAATTCATAATTGTAAAATAATAAAGTTCACCATGAACATTTTTCATAAAAATATATGTAAATTACGTTTAATCGTTCTCTTTTCCTTTTATTTTATTATTTTGTTTTAAGCTGTGAGTTTTGAATTGTGATGTACAAAGGTTTACGCATTATATTATATGCTAAAATTAATATTTATTATTATTTCCTTTAAAAAATACAGTATTTTATTTAAAATATAATTACAGTATTTTATATGAAATATAATTGCATTTTAAAATTTAAACAAAGATATAAATAAATAAAATATAAAGAAATAATATAAACCAATCTTGTCTAGGTTCCGTGGTGTAGTGGTTATCATATTCGCTTAACACGCGAATGGGCCCTGGTTCGATCCCAGGCGGAACCAGTTGTTTATGTATTTTGCTTTTTAACAAAGTAAATTGTCATATAAGCATATGTATTCGCATAAGCTGTATTATGTTTAATATTCTAACCACGTGCTAATGCTCATCAATGTTTGTAGGTACAAATCTATCATCATCTTTTTCTCTGTCTCTCGGCAAATATTATTTATTTATTTATTTTTTTTTTTTTTTTGGCTGGTGCAGCAATAAGCCTTGGGCTTCCTTGCACCATATAGCTGGTAATAATAATAATAATTGTGCATTTTACGATATTCATAGCAGAATATTAAAATCAGTTTGTAAAATTAGAGAGATCTTACAAATCAAAGCATAAGTTTCTAAATGATTTTGAATAACGTTTGACTATAACAATCTTGTGTAATATTATTACTAGAATGCATATATGCTAGTTTTCGCCTTGTTAATGTTTGGTGACAAGATTTTTTAAAAATATATATGCATTCCAATATGATATATAACAAACATAAAACATCGGTAAACAGGATCACTGTTTAACTTTTTTTAAATTTATTTTTATGAAAACCCCAAACACGAGAGGTATTAGAACCTATAGTACTTAGTACCGTGCTTGGGTTGAAGGTTGAGAAGACGAAAGAAGATATTTTTGACATTTGACTTGAACTTCTGTAGACTGTAATTTTTAGGAAATTACTGCCCTCTTCTGAATGGAATCTAGAAGCCTGAGAGAGGTTTTGGGGGCACCGCCCCAAATGTGAGAATAATATTCCAGGGTAGGGCGGATTTGCGATTTGTACAGAGTGAGCAGCTGTTTTGAAGAAAAGTAACGCCGAGAGCGAAAGAGAAAACCAAGTTTTTTAGATGCAGAGGAAGCAATATTTGTAATGTGCTTGTGCCAAGAGAGATTAGAAGTCAGGGTAATCCCCAAAAGAGATATATAATCTTGCCTAGAAATCGGAGTGTCACCAAAGAGAAGTTAAAATAGTTATGTTTAAATAGTGAAACAGTTAAAAGTTAAATAGCTAACTATTAAATAGTTAAATACTAATATTAGTATTTATATTACTATTCATATTAGCATTGACATTAGAATTGGTATTCGCATCTGTGTTGGTATTCGTATTTGTAGTGGCAAAATGATGCTAGGAAGCAAGTAAACTTATACAGCGTCAGAAAAAATAATAATAAAAATAAGTGTGTATATATATATATATATATATATATATACTTATTTTTATTAAAACATAAAAATAATAATGATAACAACGATGGTACCGGATCCATAACCCAGTTTAATAATTTAATACCTTTTCTTGCTTGCTGAGTCTTTCAGTATATATATTTATATTAAGAATATATATTTTTATATATACAGTATTAAACAAATATATATAAAAAAGTAAATAATAAAAATAACAATTTAATTGGTATCACATTAGTGTATTTTGCTTTTAAGTTTTGTGTACACAGTACAATATGTATGCATAGGAACATTGCAGGCATTGCAATTCTGCCTATGAATGGTTCATCAAGGGTTCCTAAACATTCTCAGCTCATGGATCATTTCCCTGGACCAAAAGACTTCACAGTTCACTAACCAAAAAAACAAGTAAATAAAATAATAAATTAAAAAATAAATAAATTTACAATATATGCAGTCCCGCAGTTTGTAGATAAATTTTGGTGACAAACTTTTTAAATTTTTTATTTTTAATGGCGAATTTAAAACTCAGTTAGAATTGGTTTTCGCATCTGTGTTGGTATTCGTATTAAAGCCTGAGACTACGGAAAATTTACTAGACATACAAGTTAGTGCATTGCATGAAGTCTATACTGTATATAATAATAACTCAACTGAATTTAATTACATGGCATCGTTTTATTTACATCGCATATTGTGAATGCCTTCGCAACGAATTGCCTGTTCGTTATATTTCGAATAAGTAACGCATCCCCAATAGAGAACACTATTAAATCTCAATTAAGTCTGACGACTTAAAAAGAGGACTCAAGTCTGATGTTATAAAATAAATAAATTACAGGCTATAAGATTTTTCTTTTTCTGCTTATCGCAACTTGCAATGGTCTATCTGTAATGAGATAGCGGACCATATTTTAGGAGCCGTTGTTTTAAAGAAAATAATGAGTAATATAGTAACGAGCTCTGTACTAGTAATTTCACAACTTAGACCGATTGCAATTTTAATTTTTCCTGTTGTAGTTGGCGAGGTATTTCTACTCTGGAAGTACAGTAGTTGTTCAAAATGTGCCCTTCAGCATCTGCATAGTAACAATCTTAGAATACAGAGGTATAATTCGTAGAACTGGCAGAGTTCGTGGTGTAGCTTCGGTAAACAGTAGAAAAGTAAGGATATCGCTCGCGTGAATATGAAAGGGAATGATAGTAAACAGGAGCACAACTGCTTTGGCGTGATCCATCACATTTCGTACGATCAACGGTAATATACTTAGGAACCATATTGATCCGCATGCTGAACGTTTATGATGCGGAGAACATAAAATGTGAATGTGTTTAAAATGTAGGTCGAGGAACATGACGCTATTTTTTTGTAGCATACATTTAAAATTTCAGAACAGCACATGTGACAGAGGTAGCAGCAAGGCTGCAGAATATTCGTCACTTCTAATTATTATTTATGCTGGATGAAAACTCTTTATGCTTTTACCCATTAAATTACATAACATCGTAAAAATCATGCAACTGATCAGATCCTGTGTAATCTACTGGGACATACTTATAGCAATAAAGACAGTATCCCAAAGCCTCAGTTCCTTGCACCATATGGCTAATAATAATAATAATAGCCAACACACAGTGGCAGGTTATATCTTCACGGGACCAAGGCACAATGGAATTTGGGGGCCGCATCAACATTAAAAATTGATGCGGCTAAGCGACTGTCGCATGTCGCGATTAGCGACTAAGGCCATATTGCTCCGGGAATATGCGGTGGTCATTCCCTGACCTTTCCGCATCCGGTAGTGACGGACTCGAACCCCGGTCTAATCAAGAAGCGCGTGCTACGCACTGCTGCTTCATCCCACCTGGCTACGGAGGCGACTCGTTCAGTTAGGTTTCATACACTCATGAAAATCAAAAACTGCCGAATTATTCCGTTGCACTTCAGTTCTGCTTGGATATTTACTCAAGACTGGTTGATAAGATCGTGGCTACCTTACCTTCTCCCCGCTACTGTACTGCCTTAACCCTTTATACATAAGGACGCCAGAGGCGCCGGTTATATAAAAGTTGCCGACCGGGCTAGCCGGGTGGATAAAGTGCCTGCCTGGCAACCCAAAGGTCTTGGGTTCCAATCCCGCTTGGATCAGAGTCAATAATGCAAAAACTTTGGGAGGTGCATTATGGCCACAGAAGCCGATGCGCTAACAAAAAAACATAAAAGGCAGTCTTTATTATTTTTTTAATTAACTCAACTATTTAAGGAAGAACTAAATATAAAATTTCATCAAAATCGGTAAAACCATTTTTGAAAAAAAAAACCGTAATTTTCAAATTAATCTTCAAGTAAAGTTCATTGACCTTGGCAGGAAGAAAGTTCAGTTTCCGATAAAAATCACTTAAAATTATTATTAAAAAACACCAATGAAGTTTTTGAAACAGCGATTTTGGGGCCCCAGGCGATGTCTTTTTTTACCTATAGGATAACGTGCCACTGCCAATATATATATATATGTGTGTTTATATATATATATATATATGTGTGTATATGTATATATATATATATATTAAATAAGTAGTATGGTAGTTAATCATTAATACACTGACTTTAAGGTACTGAATATATGAACTAGTGCTATTGTGGTGGCAATGGATACAATACGTCCATAATGCATATCGTATTGTGAGAAAAATTATAGAATGATAATCATATTACGTATATACCCAGACGGATCTACAGAAAACGCATAGTTTACTGTATACATAAAAGGAAAATATACATAACTTATCATTGTATACCTACAATTCGGGCGATTTCGTCTGGGGTCAACCACTCAAATCGAAAGTTGTTGTTATTTGATTTTTAGGAGCATTAGCAACTAAGGCCATATTGCTCCAGGGATATGCAGTGGTCATTCCCTGACCTTTCCGCATGCTCCGTATATGGTGGCCACGGGCTCGAACTCCGGTCTAATCAGGAAGTGTGTGCTATGCACTACTCCTACCCACCTGGCTACGGAGGCGCCTCAAATCGAAAGTAAAACAACAATAAGGGGTTCTCTGTTTCTGTGATGACCAATATGCACTATGGCAAAATCAATTTTGAGGTTGAATAACCAATAATATAACATATGATAGAATTTTGAAGTATTATAATTTTGAATACTAAACTAAATTATAAATTTGAATTATATAAACTAACATATATTTTAAGAGTTATTTTTAAATACTATATAGTGTGCATTGTTGACCCGACAGAGAACGTGGAATGTTAGTTTAGAAATTAGAGTTACAGATAAAGCATATTTACTGTATCCAAGCATACAAACCACATTTAGAAATTAGAGTAAAGATAAGACATATTATTATTAACCATATGGGGAAAGGAAGGCTGAGGCTTATGCTGCACCAGCCAAAAAACAATTCTGAATTACCGAGAGAGAGAGAGAGAGAGAGAGAGAGAGACAGAGACAGACAGAGAGAGGGGGAGAGGAGTCACCAAGACACCAAGAAAAAGACGAATGATGATATCCAGCCAGCTCTGGGTGTGCCAAGCCTATACTCACTGGATGTGAGCCCCTGGGGTTAAATGTTTGCCGTATCCAAGCAGACGAACCACATGTAGCTCATACTGTGTTAAAAAGTTTTGAACACAGTATATGGTGTTAAAAATTTGTGAACACCGTGTGGGCTACACGTAGTTCATCTGCTTAGATACAGTAAATGTGCCTTATTCTTACTCTAATTTCTAAACTAACATTTCACATTCTCTGTCAGGTCAACGATGATCAATGTGCACTATGTAGTATTTTAAAATAACTTTCTTAAAATGTTAGTTTATATAATTCAAAAAAAAGAATACCCCCAAATTCTATTATATGTTATGTTACTGGTTATTCAACATCAAAGTGATTTTGCCATAGTGCCATCACAGAAACATCGCTGTGACCCTTTATCGCTATTTTACTTTCAATTTGGGTGGTTTACCCCAGACGAAGTCACCCGAACTGTGGGTATACAACGATAAATTATATATATTTTCCTTTTGTACATATACTATGCATTTTCCATAGATCCGTCTAAGTATATATCATAATATGATTATCATTCTATAACCTTCCTCACAATATGATATATATATATATATTTAATATAGTCTAAGTAATTTAGAGGAGGCTAATATGTAAGATACTGAATCTACATGGAAGTACGGTTACAAATAATGCAGGTTAACTTGCAGAAGACGAAAGACATAACAACCCAAGAAACATATAATAGCCTATGCCGGCACCAATGGCCATTCCTGAAAACATATATGTAATACAAAGCAAAGTAAATTACAATTAAAATTAAAAGATTAAAAATGTTAATTATGGTAAAAAGATACATTGAAAGGGACTTCTTCTAGGGCTAACCCTCTCAATGCATCAACCATAATTAACGTAGCTATCTGGCTCATTGGTGCCGGCATAGACTATTATATGTTTCTTGGGTTGTTACGTCTTTCGTCTTCTGCACGTTAACCTGCATTATTTGTAACCGTACTTCCACATAGATTCAGTATCTTACATATTAGCCTCCTCCAAATAGATAAATTACTTAGACTATATTAAATAATATACAGACTGATGTAATGTTCAATCTCTTATATAGATGGCATTAATCTGTTCTGGTTAATTTATTTATACTATTATAATCATTTTATAATAATCTTATAATTTATTCTTAAATTCATATATACATTTTTGCATATCACAGATATATATATATATATATATATGTGTGTGCGAGGTAGAAGTAATAAATTTAATGAAAAGCAAGAAGATGAGACATAAATTACACAAAATGCCAAAACTAATAGGAGAAGGATAGCAGAAATTGGAAATATTGAAGGTGTGAGAAAGAGTGAAAGAATGTGAATATCCTATATGATATAATGAATTAAATAAAATTATAGGCTGAATTGAATAACCAATTATAGAGAAGGGAACTGTAAAGGAAAAATGAGTAGTTTAATTTATGAAGTAATAACAAGCATCAGATAAGGGTGGGATAATTTACTTAAAGGTCTAAAAGTGGGGGGGGGGAAGAAAATTACAAAATTTAAAATTTGATGCAAGCTTAAATAAATATTGATATATAATCAGGTGCCTCCGTAGCCAGGTGGGAAGGAGCAGCAGTGCGTAGCACACGCTTCTTGATTAGACCGGGGTTCGAGCCCGTCACCACCAAATACGGAGGATGCGGAAAGGTCAGGGAATGACCACCACATATTCCGGAGCAATATGGCCTTAGTTGCTAATGCTCCTAAAAAAACAAAAAGACAAACAAACAAACAAACAATATATAATCAGGTATTTCATCAGAGGACTACTCCTGATCATGTATCAAAAACTGTGTTTCTATACTTGTCCATATTTGTGGAAGAAAAGGAAATTTTAAAATAAGTGAGAGTAAATAGGAGGGTAAAGCAGCAAAACTTACATAAAAATATGGACAACATAGTCCCAATGCAGTGTTATTTGTAAAACATAAGTAATTAAAGTAAAATAAGAAGTAAAATAGTAATAAAATTAAAATAAGCACTTACAGTGTAACTTAGATTGATAATAGGTGGCTATAAGTAAGAATTAACAAATGGCACAATTTAGAAAAATTTGTGAGAATTTGTATAAGAATGTAATATTGGAAGATAATGCAAGCAAATTTTTCTTGCATTATCTATATACACCAATGAGCCAAAACATTATGACCACCTGCCTAATATGACGTTGGTCCTCCACGTGCAGCCAAAACAGCTCATACCTGTCAAGGCACGGATGCTACAAGATCATAATATTTTGGCTCATCAGTATATATACACCGATGAGCCAAAACATTATGACCAGCAAGTCATTATGCAAATCGAAGCAACTGCAGGTGAACTAGGGGTCGGGTCGGGACACGGTATAAAAACACCTGATACTTAGCTTCGTTAATCAGTGTTACTCTTGTTCTTCAGATGGGAAAGGCAGCAGAATTAAGCGAGTTTGACAAAGTCTAAATTGTAATGGCCAGACGACTGGGTCAGAGCATATCTGAAACGGCATGGCTGGTGGGATGCTCATGGTCAGCCGTGGTTGGTACCTACCGAAAGTGGTCTGAGGAGGGGAAAACCCACAAACTGCCGGCCAGGTGCTGGACAACCATGGCTCATCAATGCTCGAGGTGAGCGAAGGCTCTCCCAGATGGTACATGACAACAGAAGGGCGACTGTGTTGCAACTCGTTGGTAATTGGAATGCTGGTAATGGGAATAATGTGTCACAACACATAGTACATTGAACCCTGCTGAAAAATGGGACTGTATAGCTGCAGGCCGCTCCAAATGTGCATGCTAACCATGGTTCACCATGACAGTGCCTACAGTGGGCACGCGAGCATCACAATTGAACCTTGAGTGATTGGAAGAAGGTCACCTGGTCCGATGAATCACATTTCCTGTTGCACCATGTGGATGGCCAGGTATGTGCACATCGTTTACCTGGGGAAGTGATGCCGCCTGAATGCACTGTGGGACGAAAATAAGACGGTGTTGGTGGTGGTCATGCTTTAGGCAATGTTCTGCTGGGATACCCTGGGTCCGGCACTCTGTCTACCACCTATCTAAACATCATTGCTGACCAGGTACACCCTTTCATGGCAACGGTCCACCCCTCTGGCTGTGCCATTGTTCAGCAGGGCAGTGCGCCATGCCACACCACCTGGATTGTTCAAGACTGGTTCGCAGACCATGAGGAAGACTTCCAGGTATTGCCCTAGCCTCCAAATTCCCCAGACATCAATCCCATCGAGCATCTGTGGTTTGTGTTGGAACAGCAACTCCAATCTGCGGTGTCTCCACCATGGACCTTACAGGAGTTAAAGGATCTGCTGGTTACATGTTGGTACCAGATACCACAAGATACATTTAGAAATCTTGTAGTGTCCATGCCTCACCGGGTATGAGCTGTTTTGGCTGCACATGGAGGACCAACATCATGTTAGGTAGGTGGTCATAATGTTTTGGCTCATCGGTGTATATTGTGAACATCGTATTTACCATACAGTGTTTAACTCATCAATTTGAAATTTAAGTAACATCAAACTTCCGTATCCGGACAAACTGCATCATGGGAATCGAAACACATTATTACCCCCCCCCCCTCCATTCTGGTGTTACTAAACAACTGATGACAATCCTGAAAGCCTCCGTCAAGCCCTTGGTTTTAGTGCTTCAAATCATTATACAGGGTGTCTCAAAAATATTTGTACAAACATTTAGGGGAGGTAGGTAACATCTAAAGGAATGTGAATCGCATAGGAACTCATAACCAGAAACGTCACGGGAAAGTAGTAGCAGAGGCACAAGAAGCAGAAATGACACAAGACTAATTAGTGGAAAACATTTATTTGACATAATATTAACAATGGAGTACGAGATGGATGCATTTCATGATGTTACAACAGATGCTCGAAGGTTCCACCATGAGACACAATGCATGCGTGACACCAAAGCAGCATGGATTGGCGGACATTGATCAAGGGTGGAATTCAGGATCATTTGGATCGAATTGAAATTCTCAAGGATACTCAGCATGGTTTTGTAAAGGGAAAATCATGTTTAACAAATCTGGTTCGCTATTTCGAAAGGGTCACTCACGAGCTGGATTTAGGGAATAATTTCGACATTGTTTATTTAGATTTCAGCAAAGCTTTTGACTCAGTCCCACATGAGCGGTTGCTTTATAAGCTGGAACAGGTTGGAATCACTGGGAAAATCCTTAGATGGATAGAAGGATGGCTTCAGGGCAGGAGGCAGAGGGTTGTGATAAATGGCTATTCCTCAGATTGGGTTGATGTAAGAAGTGGGGTTCCCCAAGGATCAGTATTAGGACCACTGTTGTTTTTAATTTTCATAAACGACATTGATGAAGGGATAGAGGGCGTGATGTCTAAATTTGCAGATGATGTTAAAATTGGTAGAGTAGTTAATGATCACTGTCAAGCTGAGCTTCTTCAGAGAGACCTCGATAGACTTCAAGAATGGTCAGAAAAATGGCAGCTGTGCTTTAATCCAACAAAGTGTAAGGTATTACACCTGGGAAACAGTAATCCCAAAATAACTTATTCACTTGGTGGAGTTCAACTAAACCCAGTACTGGAGGAAAGGGACTTGGGTGTTACGATACGGTCAGACATGAAATTCTCTGAGCATTGTAAACAGGTTGCAAGGAAGGCCCATGGTGTCCTATCGATGATCTATCGAACTTTTGCAAGTAGAGATAGGGACGTGATAATCCCATTATATAAGGCCTATGTTAGACCACACTTGGAATACTGTGTTCAAGTATGGAGACCGCACCTAAAGAAAGACATCGAGCTTCTTGAAAGGGTGCAAAGAAGGGTAACTCGCCTCGTGAGATCGGCAAAAGGGCGTCCTTATGAAGAAAGACTTCGAATATGTGGGTTGCAGAGTTTGGAAACTAGACACCTTAGAGGAGATTTGATTGAGGTGTTTAAGGCTCTGAGAGGCATCAGTAAAATGAATGAGGACAAAATTTTCAAGATTATAAATGATGCTAGAACTAGGGGACATAAATTCAAGTTACGCGGGGAAATGTTTAGATTGGACTGCAGGAAGTTTTATTTTAGCCAGCGAGTTATAAATTACTGGAATAAGTTGCCTTCATGGGTGGTAGAGGCCGACAGTTTGGGGAAATTCAAAGGTCATCTGGATAGTACTTTCGGGTAAGGGAAGCGCATAGGATGATAGGATTAATTTCCTTTTTATTTAATTTTTAATTTCATTTTATTATTTTTATTTATTTATTAATTATTATTATTTATTTATTTAATTTTTGTTTTTATCATTGTTTTGTTCGGATTTTTTTTTTATTTTATTTTTTTTTTTTTTTGGCTGGTGCAGCATAAGCCATAGGCTTTCTTGCACCATACGGCCGTTACTAATAATAATAATAATACATGGTCGATGTTACCTACCTCCCCTAAACATTTGTACCAATATTTTTGAGGCACCCTGTAGATGTACATTGAGAGGGTACATCTTTCTCTATGTGATTATTTTAAACAGTTCACTCCATTTAATTTTTACCTAACTAATAAAGCAGTTGAGAGGTAAGTTCCTGTGCTTTTTAGGTTTTTGTTTATTTAGTCAAATTTCCAAGGAACTAAAGGCTGTCCAAAAATCTAATTTAGTAACAATGAGATAAGTAACTTAACAACATACACTCACTTTCTGCCTTGTTGCTCTCAATCATGTACACAGACAGGATCACTCTCTCAGTGTACATCTATAATGATTTGAAGCACTAAAACCAAGGGCCTGACGGCAGCTTTCAGGATTGTCGTCAGTTGTTTAGTAACAGTAGAATGGAGGGGTGATAATAATGTGTTTCGATTCCCATGATGCAGTTTGTCCAGATAGTTTGTCCATGAAGAAGTTTGATGTTACTTAAATTTCAAATTGATGAGTTAAACACAATATAGTAAGTTCGATGTTCACTATATACACCAATGAGCCAAAACATTATGACCACCTAACTAATATGATGTTGGTCCTCCACGTGCAGCCAAAACAACTCATACCCGGCGAGGCATGGACGCTACAAGATTTATAAATGTGTCTTGTGGTATCTGGTACCAACATGTAACCAGCAGATCCTTTAACTCCTGTAAGGTCCATGGTGGAGACACCGCAGATTGGAGTTGCTGTTCCAACACAAACCACAGATGCTCAATGGGATTGATGTCTGGGGAATTTATGAACAATACATACCTCATTACGAACAACACACACAATTTTTTTTTTATATGACAGATCGCATAGCACCCATAAGGTTATCACAGTTTATATACATGATAAGTTCATTCACACCACAATTGCACATCTTAATCTCCAGCTGCATTAATTAAATTGTTTTTAACACATATTCAGAAGTGCACAATTCATTTCATAATGGTTAATAAGGACATTATCATTTTCACTCATTACAGCATCCCGAATATGGGCATCATAACATTTTTTTTTTCAGGTTAAGTTCACCCAGTTTTCAGCTATACATGGGGATTCCCATAGGTGAGTCGATTGTCCTGACTAATGCAAAGCCCCTTCTCACACACTCATTCCCCTATGCTTGCTTTCCCTAAGACTGTCACTTTTAGTCTACCACAGTGGCAAAATACTTTGGTTGTTAGAGTTCTGGCACATCTGCAACTTAGGCCATGTTGCACTATATATGTCTGTAAATTGCATGTGTTCTGTGGTCGATCTGCTAGATGAAAAACCTGTTTCCAGGGGGGGGGGGGGAACCATACTGTTCTTGATTGAGACCAGCTAAGCCACATTGTGAAAAAAATCCATAAAAGTTCATCGCATTACTGACAGAATTCAAACTCAGGTCTTTTCCACCCAGTCTGGGAAGGACAATGATTATACCAACTGTGTTACCCATGAGGACCAAACATTATTTTACTGTCAGGTCTGCCCTGCAGGGTTGGAGGTGGGGAAATGAGTTAGGAGGCCCAACTAGTTTGGCATAGTCATTTAGGGCCTTTCAGAAAACTGTCGGGGTGGGAGGAGAGATCCCCACAATTTATAGTTTTACTTCCAGTCATGGACTTAATGGTTTTGAACACTAACTACTACCAAAAAAGTCCAGCTGTCTGAACAGCTCCATGTCATCAGACCACTTTTACAAACTTCATCTCAAATTTGAAGTTTGTAGCTCTCAGTAACCCCACCCCAAGAACTGACTGTTCATATATTTTCTTGTCCCATGAGGACCACCAAAACCCTTGTAATCCCACACCTTACTTCCTTGGCTGCATATCAAGTTTGCAGAAAGCACATGCCTATAAGAATTGAGAATGTCTCATACAAGCCACAAGTGGTGCTAGTATGTTTTTTAATTAAAACCTTTTTTTTTTTTTTTTTTTTGCAACTACTAATGTGTGATCACCTGGGCATTCTTGCAGATCATATGATGCTACTTTTATAGCCAAGCATATAGTGTCACATATGCTTGGCTACAAAATATACTGTGATTAGACCCATAACACTATCTCAAAAAAAAAGGCAGTTGCAATACCTATCAAGTTCTATCAGTGATTGACCCCTTCAAATGATAAAACCCTGCTCAGCTGGCTTAACAGCTCTTGCATCTGATGTCCAAGTTTTCACTGTAGACAATAATAATCTTTAATATAATCAGGAACAAAAGCACTGGTTCAAAATAAATTTTATAATGTAATGTAAAGGATAGTCAACTTGGAAAAAGCATGCCTGACTATGTAAACCATTTATTCCTCAGGAAATTGAGGTTATATGAGTTATATATATATATATATATATATATATATATATATATATATATATATATATATATATATATATATATATATATATATATGTTCCATAAATGTAAATTCTTTAATTGGAGTGTAGTGCTATGTTTGCTTATAGAAGACTGTTATAAGTGGATTTGCAAATGCAGCACTCTCTCGATTATCCAAGAGCAGATTAACTGGGATCTCTACAATCAAGGAAATCCAAATCAGTCCAAGTCAGATAAAAAGAAACAGGTGTTATCTGTTTACATTTTGTAATTTGCCTATAGATAAGGCTCTTGAACTTCTCAGAAACTACATTCCTACCTTTACTTTCTGTCTACTAATTGTAATAGCAATTGGACACCCATTCTTCACTTTTTTTAAAATTTGTCTCAGAGCTCAGAATGGATGCTCAAATGCTGTTCTGATTTGTCATATAAAAAATGAATTAGTAATGTATATACAGGTTAAATGCCTTCTGTATGCATTATCTTGACAGACTTGAGTTTAATGGCCTTTAGAAATAATGGATAGCATCCACTGAACAAGGCTTTTTGTCTATATGGGACCTAGTGATATAACTGTCCCAGTCTGATGCCATTTCTCATCAGTTAAATATTTTCAAAATATAGCAGAGTGCCATTTAGTCAGAGTTTTCCCTCACTATTACCTTTCACTAGCCTGCTCAGCATTTCAGACATCAGTACATCATCATCTGTATCTCCAGTAAGGGTTTGAAAAGCTCTTTAGGCAGGAAAGAAACTTTAGATGGCTTCCCCTACCACTATGATAAAGCAAAATTTCAAGCTGTCCACACAATAAATGCAGTAAAATATAGTATTATAATTTAATATATTTTTATTTCATATTACAGCTTTCTGTAACATTCTGGCACTATATTCTGGCAATTGCAGAGACTATTCTTCTTTTAAGTTTAGCAGACAATCAGATTTGGCAGACAGACCTCAAATGTAGTTCATTAAAAAAGGTTTTCCTAAATTTATCCTATTATTTCCTGTTTACAACTGAATCCCTTTGGCTGGGCCAACATAAAACAAATTTATAAGAAAACTAGGTTATGAGTAGTAATATAAAAGATTAGTGTACATCATAAATTTTTCTTAAAGATTTACCTCTTTCATTTTATACTATAAATGTAAATAGTGCTATCATTTATATAATTTTTAAATAACTTTTCACACTTTGCAGTTATCATGTAGTCCAGATGTTCCCAAACCTTTTCAGTTCACAGTGCCCTTAGTGTCTCAGTAATTTTTTAAGGCTTCCTTAGTGTCTCAATAATTTTTTTACGGTGCCTCTTAGTAGTTAGGTTCAAACAACTTAATAAGTAATGTTGAAACTGTGATGATAAAAAAAAAAAAAGTTGAAACTGTGAACTACCTCGAGCTAATAGTTCGCGCAGTGTCTGACAGATGCCGAGTATCACTGTGTTTCTCTTGTAAATTTAAAATATCCCACAGCGTGCAGTTTGGGAACAGCTGATGTAGTCCATTAAAAAAGATTTTCTTGTATTTATCCTATTATTTCCTGTTTTCAACTGAATCCTTTTGGCTGTGCTAATATAAAATGAATTTTTAAGAAAACTAGGTTATGAGTAGTAATATAAAAGATTAGTGCACAAATTTTTGTTAAAGAATTACCTCTATTACCTCTTTCATTTTATACTCTAAATTTAAATAGTGTTATCATTTATATAATTTTTCAATAACTTTTTACACTTTGTAGTTGAATAAATAAGTTTAGCTAAAGTTAAAGGCTGATGGATGTAATTGTGGGATAATCTAGGCAGAAGAAAATGCACATTTTGCAAGACATTCACAAAAAATACATTGGAGTAAAATATTTATTTTACTAACAAATATATTTACTTAAGAAGGGTGATTCAAACAAAACGCTCTTTTAAAAAACAATAACATTTATTATTATTAATGTCAAATATACAGGCACACATTAAGGTGACATAAGTTTACATTATTTTTAATGTGGTCATTTTAACATTTTTCTATATTACAGGAGGCCATTTAAATAAGCAGTTTAAGTTACTTTACATTAATATAATGCTTTTTAGCCAAGGAGAGGATAACACTTACATGTAATATTGATCAGGCGCAATGATGTAAAATACACCGATAGCAAAATTGTTACATCAAAATACACATTTTTTTTTGTTCATAAGCCTTCGGACAGTTTGACTAAACATAAAAGCATTACTTGCCAAAACAAAATTACTGCTTTCTATAAAAATAGCAATGAAAACAATTGAATTTAATAAAATACTATAAAATAGATTTCTTACTCTAAGTCATCAGATATTGTGGCAGTTTTATGCAGAAGTACATCTCATAAATACACTAAATGTATAAGCACAATTATATTAAAAAACTTAGTTCTCACTTTTTTTTTACATACAAACAAGTTATTATTTACAGAATGTATAAGTAGACCTTCAATATGCCATCTTAATATTCATATTCATGAATCCAACACTTTTGTATTTGTAGATTTATCTGCATTCAAAAAATAATATAAAACTAATGTAACAAAAATCTGCTTCATTCTGTTTATGAGCAACCAACAAGAACTAGGATATTCTATGAATAGTGAGTACCTTCAGAATTCAACAGTTTAATCAAGAAACATATAAATACATCTTTGGTTATGATCTATTTGAATTATGAATGACTATGTGTGTGTGTGTGTGTGTGTGTGTGTGTGTGTGTGTGTGTGTGTGTGTGTGTGTGTGTTCTTTGACTAGGTGAACAAACATGGAAATATTTTACAATGAAATCCAGTAAAGATGTCTGAAGTTTAACATGTGGTAAGTTTTATCGACAACAACTTTATATAATTATATAATCTCTCAAGAGTAATTTGAACAATTAAAAATAAAGTTATGCATATATTTTGATAAAAAAACATACATTATTCCTGTTACCTAAAATATTTGCAGAAATTGGACAATAGATTACTACACGTTTTCAAAAAAATGTGATACGGTTTCCAAGCACAACTTTCCTCTCCATCATATGGATACTTTGTTCAACTGTTATATCTTTAAAAAATCATATTATAGTCATTTTGGATAATTTATATTAGATATGTCAGCTATTGGAAACATTGACTATCTTACACAAAGTTTCTGAAGTATGCCACATACTGCTATATGTATATAGGTGAGACTTTTGGAAATCATGAAAAATATTTAAATGTGCAACTTCTGTGATGGTATAATTTGAATATATCGGGAGCCTATTATTTTGTTCCAAGTGAAGCATCCAATAAATTGAAAGATGCAAAGAGTAATATATAATTCCAAGTCAAATGATTATAGTCAATATAATTTATTGATACTCTTAAATAATATAATGTTCGTCTTCCTCCAGAATCAAATTTAAGTCCAGGATATGGAAGAATAAGGATAACAATACAAATTAATAATGAGATATTTCATTACTACAAAACAAGTAAACTGTTAAAATATACGAAAATAAGACTACATGAGAATCAAAATAACTGACAAAACTATTAAAAACATTTTAAAATACTTTTATATAAACTAATAAAAAAGTGAAAATTAAAATGTGAAAAATATTTAACATTATTAAAACCAAGGTCTTAAATTTCGGAAGTTGCTTTGCTACACTCTTGCAATGGATGTAATGTAATTCAATAGTTGTGGATGATTTTTGAAAATAAAAGCGAAGTATTTCTGTCATTTATTTCATATAGAAAGCTTGTGTGTGTCCTCTGTGACAGTATAGTGATTTTGCTAATTCATTCACTTGAAAATATCTAGGTTCAAATTCTATTATTGACCAGAGGAATTCATTAACAGTTGTTTCTCCTGGGATGTAATAGCTGGTCTCAAATGTAGGATTTCCTTTGCAAGGTATTTCAGATTTTTTCATCTTACAAAGCATGCAAACCAACCTTGGTAGTGTTGTTTTCATTAACAAAAACATGCTGAAATTAGATTTAAAATTTTGTTTTGTTTGTGGACTCTGCACATATTCCTAAAAGTTTCAACTAACGGACAAAACTTTACTTACATGCACAATATTTTGTACCAAAAAAAAAAAAAAAAAGTACTACACACATATACTTAATTAATTTGTAAATATACAGTATATAGACTATGTATATTGCAGTCTAATATGAAATACATCTTGATATTACAATATGAACTTCTTTAAAATATATATATTTTTTAAACAGCTTTTAAAGCTATCATCACACAACTTAATATAACTTCTTAGCGCATTACAGAACTAATTTTTTAAAATCCATTCAGGTATTCTTCTTCTAATCCTTCTCCCTAATGTAAAATTAGAAATATCACAATTTACATGTTTATAAAGCAACTGCTTAAAAACCATTCATTGCAGGCAGAATAAAGAATGAAAATTATAGCGCGAGTTAGGAATTTATCATAAAAATAAGACAACTCCGCAATGGAATTGTCACTTATAAAGCCATTAATAAAGCTAACTATTGTTATATCATTTGTAAAAAATGTGGACCGTTTATGTATATGGCACAACATTTCAATTTTTTAAAATACAGTACTAATAAACAGTTCTATGTTCTTATATTAGTAAAAAGAAACATGTAAAGATAAAGGAAAAGGCTAATGTTGGTTGGAAAATCTGGAGGGATTTTAAAGACTCACAGCAGGTGGAAAATAAACATGGGATGTGCTATAAAAGAAAATTATAGAAAAACGATCAAGGAATACTAACAATAACAGACCCATTTGGTCATAACACAACTTGTAATAAAAATAGTAAAACTGCCCTTACTGTGAGATGACTACTAGTGAAGAGTTCACTCCTGCACAATCTTAATCTTTAAACATTAAAAAATAATTTTGTCCCAATATTTAAAAAGAGAAATGTTTTTGATCAGCATTTCTCAATTGCTTACTACCAAAATGGTGCACTCTAAAAATAATTCCTATGGTTCACTTATAAGTGATATATAGTTTTTATAAAACCATAAATCATTGCTAAATAAAAGAATTAATCAAAATCATAAAATGAATCCATTTCAAAAGTGATTCCCTTCTACTCTCTCTCTCTCTCTGGGTAATTCAGAAAATTTTTTTTTTTGACTGGTGCAGCATAAGTCTCAGGCTTCCTTGCACCATATGGCTAATGATAATAATAAGAAGAACAGTTAGCAAAAGTCCCTTTCCCATTTTATTTTGCCATTATGTAAACAATACATGGGAAAAGTTCCAGTGATTATGTTAACAGCATTAATACCTAATGTTAATGCTGGATATGCACAAACATTCTCAACATTTTTGTTCATTTTTCAATTTGAATTTAGAAATTAACAAAATTAGAAATTAAGTTTCTAACAACACTACTAAATACTTAAACATAAATTGCTACTAGTTTTGACAAGAACAAATGTTTTTCTTCATTAATGAAATTAATAGCAATTCAGCAGTTTTAGAAACTTCTTCAAACTCGCTGTCAAACAGCAGCTGACAGGCTTGCCTATTGTATTTTTTACATAATGTAATAAATCAGAAAAGAGATCTCAGTCATCTACTATAATGTCAGCTTGCAAAATAGTAGGTAAAATTTGGTGGGTAGAATTTACTTTTGAATTGAAAAGACAATATTATTGTTTTCTATGTTCATGATATTACTATCACAAACATAATAATGATTAAGTAAAAATTAAGACTAAAAATGGGTTTAGGGCTGAAAGCCTCATACTACAGGAAATCTACTAGATGAACAAGTTAGTGCAAAAGCATCATTTGTGAATGCCTTCAAGAGCTGCTCTGATATTGTGGTTGCACTGCTTTGTCACCTCAAATATGCAACATTTTTTTGCCAGTAGAGAATAATAATGTTACTTATTCTCAGCAGATACCACCAACCCAGATGGGACAGTCCAAAGCTCGGCTTCTCATCAGTGGGCGGACAGGTACCCTGGTGATACAATGAGTGACAACTCAGTTTTGAAGCATAACTCAACAATATGAGAGATACCAGATGCTGTGTGACAGTAAAGACTAAAAAGGAGTTTAGGGCTGAAAGCCTCATACTATGGGAAATCTACTAGATGAACAAGTTGGTGCAAAAGCATCACTAAGTTAAGAGTAAACCACCGAAGTAGGTCAAATAGCACTGTTTTATCACCATTTGGGTGGTGTTATCTGCTGAGAACAAGAACATTAGTCTTCTCTACTAGCAAAGCACTGCTTATTCAAGGTAGTGCAATATCAGGGCAACTTGTGAAAGCATTCACAATATGAGATGTAACGAAAACGATGCTATTTCACCTACTTCAGTAAGGGTTTCATGCATTATAGCCATAGTTGCTGATGCGCCAATAAAAACTCAATCAATCAAACCTACTTCAGTGATTTACTATGAACTAAAATGATGCTTTTGCACTAACTCGTTCATCTAATACAAATTAAATAACAATTTTTAATAAAATTATTTCATATTGTATTTTATTTTGTTTTAAATGACTCTTTTTTTTTTTTTTTTTTTTTTTTATAAAATTTAATATGTACCCCTTTATACTGAATGAATAAAGGAATAAAAAGAATAAAAGAAAATAAATATGCATTTATAAAAGTTTAAATTATTTCATGCTTCTCAGTGCTTCGGTTGTGGTAAACTGGTTAATAGTTAAAAAGAGATGATCTTATTCCTTTATTTTTATTTTTTTGCAGACTACTGCAAATTACCTCACAAACTTATTACTTTGATAACTTATTGGTAGAGAACCACTGTTGTGAATAAAAAGATGGCAGCAAGCTAGATGATTTTAAATAGTACACTGGGATAATTTCATTTAATTATCCCAGGAAGATATTACTATAATGGTCATGACATAAGCAGCCAGATGTTTCTGTGTTTTAATTTAATTTTTAAAGTGAAAAAACTGGAGTCACATTTTTTAAATATCCATATTTTGAATTTTAAAATTTATTATTGGCTTGTGAGACCACAAAGTATTTCATAATTTAATTTCAGAAATGTTATAACCTGTACTATGGTAGTGGTTACACTTTTTACCCTCTTCCAAGTGGATTTATTTTTTATATAAAATTTTATTGATTTCAATAAATTGTATTCAGTAAATTCTTGTTGAATAATTGATAATTAGGGTACTTTTTTAATATCAAATTATTGTTTCATAGGCATATTTCTTTTACAGATGTAGTTTAATTTTTAAATTTAAAGGTGTGCAGAATATTTTTTATAGTTGCTTTAGGTTCAGAAACAGTAAAAGCAGTAGCACATTTTGCATTAAAAATGGTGGTCTATAATGCTTATACAAGGCTGTAGTATGATGGTTTAGTTTATTTTTTTTTTATTTTGAAAAGTTTGTGCATTCTACTAATTTTCTTAAGAAGACACTTCACAGAATGCCCAATGTTTTTTTTTGAAACTATAGTCCTAATTTTTAAGCAAAACTATATGATTTAACAGTTTTAAAAGCTAATAATAAATAATTATTGCTAGACACTTTTTTCATATATATTATATACTTCAGATATGTTCTTTTGTCATGTAAGTGCTGCTTATTCAAAAATCCATGCCTTGTTTGTGGGGAAAGGGTACAGAGAAAAACCTATAAAAGTGACTAAAGCTTTTATTGAAATAGATATATTTAAAATTAGGTAACTGCAAAAACTAAACAACTTGAACAAATTCAAAAAATTTAAAACACACATAAAACCAAACTTAGTCATATTATAAAGGGTGGTGTGCCCTTGAATATCTCTACAGTCAGCACCTATGAAATCAGATATTTATAAGTGAATAAAAGGTCTAGTTTATTGATATGAAACTATTTAGTGATATTCTTTACAGAATTTAAAAAAATATATAAGAAAATCACAGTAAAAATGAGGAAAATAGTACTTATTTTTACACTAGCTACTAATTACAAAAATGTTACATTCCACTATATACAATCAACTCCTAATTAATGAGGTAATAAAAGAAAAATTATCACAGGTATTAATTAGATTACTTTATATATTACTCTTACTGATTAAAATAAAATGAAATAACTTGAAGAAAAAATTAGTGATGCAGAATTTGATCATAATTGTATACAGAAAATTGATAATTATCAATTTTTCATATAGCCTTCTATTATGCAATTTCATATTTTTCTTTATTTTTTTATTTCATCAGTTTTCTTGATTGAAAACTGACTAAATACATTAATTATTCAAATTTTAGTAATAAATATGATAATATTCAATCATTTTTTCATAACAAACTGAAAGAGGATGGGAAAAAAAGAAACCTTTATCTCAGATGGCTACAAAACAGTGGAATGGTAAAATAATCTAACAACCACTATATAAAGATCCATTATCTACCTCTGCAGTAATTATAACAAAAAAAAAAGAAGTCCACCTATTGTATTAAAACAAATTAAAATACCAAAATGAATCAACAAAATGTATGCAACTGTTATATTAAATCTATATAATATAAATATAAATGTTACCAGCAAAGTATATAACTAAATATAATACAATGTGTTTATGGTAAATAAAAGCACTATTGTTTTATTTCTTTCACACTCTTGAACTGTACTACTCATTCAGTTGAAATTTGCTGTATTTTTCAAGAAGTATTTTCTTCAATTTCACCAGAAAATTTAAAATAGATCCAAATTAGATAAGTTGCTAAGTCTAATCATCAGATGTAACATTCTTTTCTGTTCTAATACAACACTTGGCTTTTCACTTTTATAATTTGGATAGTAAGAAACAAAATATTCCATTTTATTTGGAAAAGACAGCAGAGAAAGAAGTTGCTTATCCAGTTGACTATGATGGAGAGTTTTTATTCTAATTTTTCAAAAGGTTAGAGTACTGCTGCCAAGGATAATTTCATAATAGATGAACATTACAACCGTTTATTGAATGAAGTGATTATACTACTAAAAATTAAGGATTAAAAAAAAAAAAAAAAGGTTCATAATTAATGGAAAATCAAACAATATGATATATATTCAAAGTGAAAGATGTGATGAGAAAAGTAATATGCTATATCTATGATCACGATTTAGCATTAGCATGGCATATGATGCAAGAAAGTAAGCTTATAGAGCATCAGCCAAAAAAAAAAAACCCTTCCCATTTCACCCATCCAGTTCACTCCAAATGTTTGTCTAGTTCTGCCTTGAACTTGCTGACTTCCACTACAACATATGGAAGTTTGTTCCAACTATCAACCACCTGATGGCTAAAGGCGAATTTCTGCACATCTGTTCTACAATTGTCTTTTTTCCTCAATTTGAATATATGCCCCCTCAGGTGAATAATCTGAGAAAGAGGAAGAATCCCATTAGCATTGCGCTTGCTCAATCCATTCAAGGCCTTATACACTTCAATTAGATCACTTCGCAGGTGCCTAGTCTCTAAAAGCTGCAATTTGCAGAACTTGAGCCCTTCTTGGTAACACTAACCCTTTGTTCTACTCGCAAATCTCATTGCCCTTCTCTGTATTCATTCCAGAAGCTCTACAAATTTCCTAAAATGAGGCCTCCAGACCTGTATACAGTACTCAAGGTGTGGCTTTACCATTGACTTATACAAGAGGACAACACCCCCTTATCCCTGATAGCAAAATTCCTGTTTAATCCATGTTCTCCAAACAACACATAAATCAGTTAGGCATAGGATGAAAATGATGGATGGTACAAAATTATTTTCAGAATTGTGTGATCCTTGCTAGCAAAAGGGCTTACAAGATGTTTAAACTATTACTTTTTTTTTTTCCCTGAATTATGCAAACATTGTTAGGTTGATTTAATCAACTTCTAATCTCATCTTGATGCAAAGTATAAATGCATTGGTTTATCAGGATCATCTTTCTCACTTTGCCTAAAGCAAACAAGGCATTCTATAGAATAGCACTTTCCAAAGTGGCTGCTGCAATGTGTTGTGTTGTCATGAAAATTTAACATCATATCAGCACTGTTTTCACTCTGATTTCCTTTTACTGCATATATTGATGTAAACTCATTAAAATACAATTATTGAGTAAAATTATACTACAATCATACAATAAATTAAAAGTTTATGATATTTATTTCTTTACATGTTCCAAACTCAGTGCTAGTAGAGAGCTCTGGATGCATTCTTTCTCTTTGAAAGCCAATAACTGATGCAGTCAATTTGAGATGGTCTTAGTTAAGCATATACTTAGTACCACAGATTTCTGTCTCTTTTTCAATCCTGTCTACACGTTTTTGACTTGAAACAAAGCAAGTTGTGCTGTTGCAGTAGTAAGCAGCTTGTTTTGCTGGGCTCGCCATGGTCCAGTGGTTTGCACACACAGCCACAAATAAGGAGGTTGTGGGTTTGAATTAAAACCAATGAAAAAATTGGTTGCAATTGTTTGACATGAAAAAAACAATTGTGAACTAGGATGCTGAAAATCTGGCTCACCTTAATAATTAATTTAGTATGTTTTTGGTCTCACTGAATATGAAACTCTTCTGGCCTTGATGGTACTGAGAATAAACAAAAATTTATTATTTTTTATTTTATTTACCATCAAGTTAAACATTAGTTTTGGTCATATAATGCAAAGAAGCCACAGGCTTGCCACCTGGTAAAAAAAAAAAAAGTAGATAAGAAAATACAAAAATGATGTGCTTCCTCCTCACATAGGTAACTATCCAGTTAATCTTTGAATTTCTTCAAATTGTCAGCCTCAACTACCTGCAGAGGCAACTTGTTCTAATAATTAATGACTTGATGGCTAAAAGAAAACTTCCTATAATCTTAATCTGGTCTAAACCTCTTCCCCTGTAATTTGAATTTATAGCCCCTAGTTCTGAAATTCTCAGAGCTATATATACCACATAATCAAAGTCTTACCTTGTATGGTTTCCCTTTTGCTGATCTCACCATGTGAGTTTCCTCTTTATGGACCCTTCCAAGAAGCTCAATGTCTATTTTTAAGATAAGGTCTCCATACTTGGACACAATATTCTAAATGCGGTCTTACAATTATCTTTTACAGTGGGATTACAATCTCCCATTTCTCTAGGATATTGTTTGATAAATCATCAATAGGAAACTATGGACATTTATGGCTGCCTATTTACACTGTTTATCAAACTCCACATCTGCCTGTATCATAACTCCCAGATCCCCTTTCTTCCTCTACTGTTTTTAATTCAACCCCACCAAGCATATAAGTTATTTTGGGGTTGCTCTTCCCCAAGTATAAGATTCATTTTGCTGCTTTAAAATATATCTACCATAAGGAACCAAAATGGTGGGATGTCAAATTACTTAGATTGGAAAACTGCTAGTTTGAAAGTGGATGTTTGTTTGTTATTTGGTTTTTAGGAGCATTAGCAACTAAGGCCATATTGCTCCGTGGATATGCGGTGGTCATTCCCTGACCTTTCCACATCCTCCGTATTTGGTGGTGACGGGCTCGAACCCCGAATCAAGAAGCGTGTGCTACGCACTGCTGCTCCTTCCCACCTGGCTACGGAGGCGCCTGTTTGAAAGTGGAGGGGGATATACAGAGTAATGATTCAATGGCAGTTGTAAGGAGAAGTAAAATTTATTCTTACACTACTTCTATTCGAGACATTCAGTAGCCTGAAAAACAAGATCTGGAGGAAACAGAGACCTGCTGGGGCTCTAAAACAGGCATATATATATATATTTGCTTCTATAGTAATACTAGGAGTATAGTGAATAAATTTGAAATACTGGCTAAATGGGAGTGCTGTGGCTCAGTGAAGAACTGGAGGGGGGAAGTTGTCCTCATTATCACAGCCTTTTGAAATGTACTGCTTGTTTGATGTTTGTGGAGCAATCAGGAACGGGACATGATATTGCCAAGTGGTATGTCTTTGTGTGTGCAATGAAAGGAGTGTGAGGAAATCAGGTGGCAACTCAGCATTGTTATGGGCCTATATGAGAGCAAGGACAGGGTGGATGCCCTCGAAGGATTTAAATTGATGGGCCCATCAAGCGCTCAGCTGCCCACATCAATGGCAGAGCTTGCATTTGAATATCGTGCAACACAGTGGCAACCCCTAAGGCAGAATGTGCTGGTCCCACAGAAACTAGTTGTTGTTTACTCTACTGTCAGGGAAACAGGAAACATACTGTACAAAAAAAAAAAAAGGTGGAACAGGACCAGGGTATGTCTGCCAGGGGCAAAGGTTAATGACGTTGTAGAGCAGATATCATCTTTTAAGGGCACTAAAGTAATATTGTTGTACATGTTGACACTAACAATATTAAGAATAGGAGACTGGCGGAATTACTTAACAAGTTCATGTCAATGTTGAAAAAAAGCCGTGAGTTATGGTTCAATTTGAAAGTGTCTGCAATTCTGCCCAGACACGATAGGAGGGAGTATATGATGAGAGCCTTGTCGATCGATTTGGCCTTGGGGAGATTGTGCAAGGCTCAAGGGAAAGACTCAGACTGGTCTGTGCTTGTTAACAGGTGAGACTGCTTCTACAGGGATGGGATGCACTTAAATAGAAAGGGTGCAAGAATATTTGCTGATGCTATCGAGGCAGTGTTAGGGGGATTGGAAAACTGCTAGCTTGAGGGGATACACAGATTAATAGATTAACAGTAACCACTGGAAGAGTTGAAACTGATTCTTGCCCTGCTTCTATTGGAATGAGCAGCAGCCTGGAAAACAAGGTGCAGAGGATTTCAGAGACAGCTGGGAGTCATTGCGGAACAAGTAAACACACGGGCCATGTAATGGTAGCTAAGAATATGTTTGTTATTTGGCTTTTAGGAGCATTAGCAACTAAGGACATATTGCTCCGGGATATGCGGTGGTCATTCCCTGACCTTTCCGCATCCTCCGTATTTGGTGGTGACAGGCTCGAACCCCGGTCTAATCAAGAAGCGTGTGCTACACACTGCTGCTCCTTCCCACCTGGCTGCGGAGGCGCCTAGCTAAGAATAGAAACAGGTTCATGTATACTTGTGTGTACACCAATGCTAGGAGTTTGGTGAATAAATTTGATGAATTTGAGGTGTCGGTCAAAACATCAAAGGCAGATATTATTGGGATATCAGAGACGTGGTGTCACACAGATATAAGGGATGCAGAACTGGAGTTTGGGGAGTACAAGGAGGATAGACAGGACAGGAAGGAAGGAGCAGTTATGCTGTTAGTTAAAAAACACAAAATCTAAGGAAGTGCATCTAATTGATGTTGGTGGAGAATGCAGTGTCGAGTCAGTTTGGTGTGACATAAGCACTGGGAAAGCAAAATTGAGAGTAGGAGTGTGTTATATGCCTAATGACTCTGATGAGTATAACAAATAACTGTACAGAGAAAGAGAGTGGGCCAGTAAATCAGTGTGTCTTATAATGGGGAATTTTAATTTCCCAGATATTGACTGGAATTTGTGGGATGGTCACTCACACACTAGCAAGGATTTTATGGATTTATTGGATGATTGTTTTCTACAGCAGCATGTTCCGGAGGCAACCAGAGGGAGTAATACTCTTGATCTGATTATCAGTAGTGATTCTTCATGCATTAAGAATCTGCAGATATAGGAACCACTAGGTGGCAGTGATCACAGTGTGCTGAAGTGGGATTTACTCAAAGAGGTAACTACCATCAGGGGCAAAAGGAAGGGTTTTTGCTTTCGTAAAGGTGACTACTGTGGTCTGAGACAGTATTTAAATGCTATACGGTAGGACCAACTGATAATGTTACCAACAGCAAATTCAAAATGGGAAGCATTCAAAGAATTAATCTTGGAAGCTACCAGGCTTTTCATACCAACTAAGAAATATTGTTCAATGTTTAGGCATAAAGGGATGTCAGATGACCTAATGAGACATATAGCAGAGAAGAAAAATGCTTGAGATACATATAAATTGACAGGTAACATGGAAGTCTATGATAGATATAAGCTGGTCTGTAACCAAGTCACAAAGGAAGTTAGGCAGGCCAAGGCAAAATGAGAAATCTTTGGAAAAGGATGCAAAGAAAAACAGCAAAGAGTTCTTTACTTATGTAAATTTTAGAAGGAAGGGAATGAATCAGATTGGTCCACTTGATATTGGTGGTTCAAATGTTGATGATTCTGCTCAGGTTGCTAGCAAACTAAATGAGTATTTTGCATCTACATTCACACATGAGGAGTTATTCAGGGAGGAGAATGCCAGAGGTAAATTAAACTCTGGCAGTGAGCTAGATGATTTTGTAATAACTGAGAGCATGGGTTTGTTTAGGGGAAGTCTGGTCTGACCAATTTTATTAGATACTATGATGCAGTCACAAAAGAACTGGATACAGGGAATAACTTTGATATTATATACTTGGATCTTAGAAAGGCTTTTGATACTGTTGCACATGGAAGACTACTGCACAAATTGGAGCAGTGTGGCTCATGGTGTCTTGTCAATGATATACTACAATTTTTCTAGCAGGGATAAGGAGGTGATTATCCCCTTGTATAAGGCAATGGTCAGGCCACACCTCGAGTTCTGTATACAGGTCTGTAGGCCTCATTTTAAGAAGGATATAGGGCTGCTGGCACAAGTACAGAGAAGAGCTACAAGATTAATGAATGAAAAAAAGGCTTAAGTTTTGCAAATGACAGTGTTTGGAGACTAGGTACATGTGAGGCAATCTGATTGAGGTGTAGAAAGCCTTGAATGGTTTGAGGATTCTCAATGCTGATGGGATTCTTCCTCTTGCTCAGAATAATTGCCCGAGAGGGCATAATTCAAATTGAGGAAAGACAGTGCAGAATAGATGTTCAGAAGTTTGCCTTTAGGCAGTTGGTGGTTGACTGCTGGAATAAACTTCCATCTGTCATTGTAGAAGAAGTTGAAAGCCTAAAGAGATTCAAGGCAGAACTAGACAAACATTTGGAGCGAGTGGATGGGTGAAATGAGAAGTGTTGGGTTTTTTTTTTTGGCTGATGCTATATAAGCTTGCTTTCTTGCACCATGTGCTTTTACTAATGCTAATTATCAAATGCAGACATTTTAGGGATATTAGAAACATGGTATTACTCAGACTAGAGATATGGATTTTGAATATGGCAAGTACAAAAAGGAGAGGGGGTTATTCTTTTCTTTAAGAAGCACACAGAATCTAAGGTAACTACTGGTTGACACAAGTGTAATCTTGAGTCAGCTTGGTATGGAATAAGCTCTGCAAAAAGAAGAAATAGAGTAGGATCATGTTTTAGGGCCACATTACTGTGATGAATATAATGAACTATATAGACAAATAGAGTGGGCCTGAATTTACAGGCCAACTGAATCAGAATATTTTATAATGGGGGATTTTAACTTTCCAGGTGTTAACTGCAATTTGTGTGTTGATCAATCACACAGTACAAGATTTTTCTGGATTTACTGAATGATTGTTTTCTATACCAGCATGTTAGGGAGTAAATGAGAGAAAGAAATACTCCTGATATAATTATCAGCAGTGACTCTTCTTCGTGCATTAACAATCTGCAGATAAAATAACTGTTAGGCATCAGTGATCACAGTGTATTGATATAGGATTTACTTAAAAGGTAACTACTCTGGCAATGTCAAGGGCAAACAGCAGAGTTTTTGCTTTCATAAAGGTGACTACAATGTTCTTAGATAGCTTTAACATAAGCAAATTTAATGTATAGATTATATACTTTGCCAGTAAATATATACATGCATACCTGCCAACTTTTAGAAAAACTGAATCCCAAAAGGCTTTAATATGGATCTATTTTTTAGCTAGAACTCACTGGCATAATGTTCCAAGTATTTCTCCTAAATTAATAATAATAAAATAAATGCATTAATTAACCCTTTAAAGCTACTTGCTTGTTTGGTTTATATGTTCTAAAATTACTTTAATATATTTTTATTCAATATATAGTATTAGCTACTAAACATTTTTGTGTACTAGAACATTTTTTCATTTAAAAATATAAACCTTGTATATATATATATATATATAAATATAGTGTTAACATATAAAAAAAAAAAAAGGCAGCCAAATGATTAATTAATGCCATAATTAAAATTAAAACAATTTTAGAGTTAAAAGATATCTTTTTAAAAGAAATTCTATAAATATATAACATACCTGTCAAAAGATGTGCAAAACAGAAGCTGTGCTTTACCTGCTGTCTCAATGTCAAAAATTTCAAAAGAGCTAGTAATAGCCTTCCATGCTTTTTCAGGAAATCTGTACTTTTATCTTAACTACATTCTGTTCTTTATGACAAGGTTGAAAACATGTCCACATTCTGCATAATTATAACAATGATAAGGATGGACAAAATAATACATCAAATAAATTTTGATGTTGTATTATTAGCATTAGCAGAGTCATACAATGCAAGAAAGCAAGCTTATATAGCATTAGCCAACAAAAAACCTTCCCATTTCACCCATCTATTAACTCCAAATGTTTGTCTAGTTCTGCTTGAATTTATTTAAGCTGTCAACTTATCCAGCGACAGATGGAAGACTTCAAAACTCCATAAATAACTAGTTAACCTAGCCAAATTTGTATCAATCTGAGCTTCTCTTGCAGTAATGGCTCAAACATTGTCCATTTTTAAGAGCTCTTTACTTCTAACTTCCTCACACATGAAAAGGAAGAATTTTTTTTATTTCAGAGTGAGTGTCTGATATCTAATACATTCTGAGAAAAGAATACTCACACAAAATAAATCAATCCTCAGTTAAACTGCATATTACTAGTATCTTTTTTCATGAGTGAATAAGTAGGAGAATTAACTTAAAACATTTAAAAAAACTAGACAAAGGAAAAGTAATAGAAAATGTGAAGAATAGCTATTGTTCAATAGATCAATTATGGCCCACCTGTAAAACATTAAGAATAATTTATCAATGTATTTTATTTATTAAAATATGTATAGAAAAATATTTTAAAGTAATGTTAAAACATTCAACATGTTCATATTTGAAAATCAAAATCTGGAAGAAAAGTGAACTTTTTGCAATGGTATTAAAAAATAATAATAAAATAAAATAAAAAGGCAATTTCAATGAATTTTCTGGGAGACCTTTCAAAGTTGGCAGATATGTATATAATGCATAAAATCAAATCTCCTTTGGGCATATTTGCTGTTGACCATAATATACAGAGTGTCTCAAAAATATTGGTACAAACATTTAGGGGAGGTAGGTAACGTCTAAAGGAATGTGTATTGCATAGGAACCCATAACCGGAAACGTCACTGTTCATCAGTTCGCAAGAGGAAAAATTTCTGGTTTACTCATTCAAGCAGTAGTCGCCGCACGAAGAGCATGCATCGATATACGAACTGTAAGCTGGCAGACATGCACCTAGTGTATGGATTAGCAGAGGGCCCACATGGTGTGCACCCCCATGTGGCACAACATCACTTTGCAATAAATGTGTGGGTAGGTATGGTCGGTGACTGCTTAGTTGGCCCATACCTGTTACCATCCTGCATGAACTCCGCTAAATATCGGATCTTTCTTGAACAAGTTCTACCAGGATTACTTGACGATGTTCCAGCAAATGTGAGATGCAACATTTGGTTTCAACATAATGGGGCGCCTGCCCATTATGGAAAGTGTGTTCGTGAACATTGAACAGGCGTTTTGGGCGTCAATGGATTGGCCATGGTGGACCCGTTACCTGGCCCCACGCTCACCTATTTTATTGAGCCTTGATTTCTTTCTGTGGGGGGCCCTCAAATCTGTCGTGTATAAATTGCCTGTGGAGACGGAAATGGATCTCGTCTGCGCTGCTGCTACTGTCAGCAGCGCAGGTGTGTTCGACCATGTCCGCCAATCCATGCTGCTTCGGTGTCACGCATGCATCATCGTGTCTCATGGTGGAACCTTTGAACATCTGTTGTAACATCATGAAATGCATCCATCTCGTACTCCATTGTTAATATTATGTCAAATAAATGTTTGCCACTAATTACTGTCTTGTGTCATTTCTGCTTCTTGTGCCTCTGCTACTACTTTCCCGTGACGTTTCTGGTTATGAGTTCCTATGCGATTCATATTCCTTTAGATGTTACCTACCTCCTCTAAATGTTTGTACCAATATTTTTGAGACACCCTGTATAAATAATTTTTATCTATAAATGGTAGATTTTGACTAAAATATAGATTAACTGACAAATAAAGCATATATATATTTTTAAATGGTATGAGTATAATTCTTGAAATATTCTTGTTTATAATAAACAAGAATATTTCAAGAATGTAATAAAACAACTTTATTATAAACCAAATAAAAGGAAAAAAACAAATATTGTTACTAATAAGGCAACAGACTAGAAATACATGTAATGGCTAGAATGACCATTCAATGGAATATTTTAAAAATATGCTGCAAATATTCCAAACATTCCAAAATATTCAACATACAATTGGCATTTTCAACCTACTTATGAGAAAAATATATACATTAAAAGTGATATTTGGAACTACGATGATGTTTTTTCTTAATTATTCCTTAAACATATATTCCCAAACATAAAACTTTAAATGACTACAGATGAATATAAGAAAAAAAAGTATTTTTTAAACAAAATATAAATAGCTAAAAGCTAATAATTCATATTTTTCTATAAATGAATTACATAATTCCTCTATTGTTGAAACAGGAGTGAAAGTTATTAATAATGGTCTGTATAGGAATATATAAAAGTAATGCAGATGATTGGCACTGTTTTATGCTGTGTAATATTTACATGAGCAAACCTAGTAAGAATATACTTACTTTTTTTTTTTTTTTTTTTTTGAAGTAATGGCTAAGTGCAGTAGTGTCTGGTTTAAAAAATTATGCTTTTTCTTTGACCTTGTTTTGGAACTATTTGAAAAAAAAAAGTTAAAAATTTTCTCTGATATACAAGTAGAGTGATATTAATTTAATAAATTTAATAGAATAACTTACCTATGTATGTATCTATTAATAGCCTGCTAACATTTTGATATGAATTCACATTACTGTGTGTTTACTGCATATAAGTTGGCATTTGTATTATACAGAATTCATATTATAAGGTTATCATACTAAAAGTGAAGAAAAACAAATCATAATAATTATAAGTGTTTTTATACTACATTTAAACTTAGTTACTATTTAAGTTTTGCATAATTTCTCAAAAGTAATTTACAATGATTTTAAAATGGAACTAAACCAATAGAGATAATGAAAAGCAACTTACTTTTAAACAGACCAACTCTAAAAACTCTTTTCAAGCTCATTAACTTAATATGTGATCCATCTGTAGCTCCAAAGACATCAAGGTGATATTCAATTTCTTGCCATAAGTTTCACAACATATTGTGCTTAATGCTTGTAATAATCTCATCTCATGTATCCTTTCATTTAAAATATCCATAGTAATGGAACAGGTGAGTAAGTTCTCAATGTCCAATTTGGTGATCAGGAAGTTTCTCATTTAAAAATACCTCGAATCCATCAGATTATCTTGAAAAAACTTGGAGTTTATCTACTTATTTGTAAATTTATTTCAGTGTGTTTTTATTGGTTTTACTTCAACACATTTTTGAAATCAGGGAAGATCATTTTGAATTATTGTGTTAGGACATTTAAACAACATTCTTGTAAAAAAGGACTGCTTGTACTGTCAACCATTATAAAATATTCATTGTCACATATTATGTACTTCAGCCAGAAATATTCAGAGAATCATAATTGATTTTGACAGTTTAAGGTTCTTCAGCCATTTTCTTAAATGACAAGAAAGACAAACATCTATATATTAATCCAGAAGTCGTTTTCTTAAGATAGCTATTGTGAACGATAGGCCTAACTGATTGGACTGAAAGTGGTCTCAAATTGAAGATATTTCTTCCTAGGTGTGCAGAAAAATGGGAAAATATAAATCAGAATAGTTTTATTTTAAGGAACAAACCAGTTTTGCCTACTAGCATTGCCTACCTTAAAAAACACTATCCCACCATGCTACTCTGACTGGTCATATTGATCGGTCTGAAATGTGCACTTAAGGATCTGAAAGATTTAATATGTCACAGTATTGGCTTACTTAGTGAAAGGTGTGTTCATTGTCAAGCCTTACATTTTAAGTGTAAAAAAGTCAGGGATCATTTTATTTTACTGCAGAATATGGCAATTTCAGAAGGATTGATCAATGGTACAAACTTATAGTCAAAGGTATGCATCAGAATTGTTTGGATCTAGAAATAATAACAGGAGAAGCTAAAGAAAAACGGGTACTCTTACCATGTGTAGATTCGACTTTGCCATTCTCATTTAAGCAAAAGCACTTTTCTATTCGGCTGGCTTTTGCGATGGCTATAAATAAAAGTCAAGGGCAAACATTTGATAAATTCGGAATTTCACTTACTAACCTTATATTTAGTCATGCCCAATTGTATGTAGCAATGTCTCTGGTCAGATCATTCCAGCATGTTAAGAAAAGGTTACCAGAAGGGCACAAGAATATAAAAAATGTCATTTTCAAAGAAGTATTATAGAGACTGTACAACATTTTGTACGTGTGAAATTGTTATGCAACATGCATATTTTGAATAATCGGAAAGATGGTGAAAAACGAAAGAAAATAAGTTTCCTCCGATACAAGAAATGAGAAAGGATTCAACACATACTGGCTTACCTGCTCACGACAAAACACAGACTACATTTCTTTAGGACAGCTAGAGAAAAACTCTGCTACCAATATATTGTGTTTCCTAAACTTTTCATCACTAAGGATCAATTTTATTACTGTTTTTTTTTCAAATACCATTATTTTTTTTTTTAAAAATTCGGTCTCATTTCTTTATTAACAATAATTAACTTGTTTTTCTATTTTTCACTATCAAAGTTTTGAATTTCATCAGGGAATGAAAATTAAAAGAAATGAAACTGAAAACTCATAACCAGATAATTTGTAATTTTTATTGTAGCACTGCAGGTTAGAGAGCCAGTAGTTTACTGACCTGCAGTGCTACTTTAAGAAACCCCTGGGGGTTCAAGGACCACAGGATAAGAGCCACCCCCAATAAATGTGGATAATACAAATTTCAGAAAGGGAGGAAAGTTGCTTTTAGACTTACATTGATTTTTTTTTTAGGAAGTTCTTACAGGGTTACCCCAAGAGAACTTTTTATAGGATTCTTTTAGGTTGGATCTCCAGCACTAAAGCACATGTTCAAAGCACTTCAATAGTTTTTGTAATAGAAGTATTTTTTATTAGATTCTCTCTCTCTCTCTCTCTCTCTCTCTCTCTCTCCCCCATTACTATTAGGTGTGTTTTAAGTAGCAATGTAACTAAGGTTATGAGGCTTCAGTATATTGTGACAGTAACTGCACATTCTTCAGTCAGATTGATGTTATCCAGATGATAAACCTGAGTTTCTGGGGGGGGACCTATGAAACCCCTGCCCGAAACCAACTAACAGTCACGTGTTAGTCAAATTCCTAGCATCATTAATGAGATTTGAACTCAGGTCTTTTCCACCTGGTGTGGAAGGACAGTGATTATAACCACTGTGCTACTGCAAGGTCCATTATTATGCTGCAGATTTTTAGAAAGGAAAAAACTACTTTGCAATGATTAAAGTTTTCATTATAATGCATCAAAATTATATTTTTTTGCTTAATGATTTTCTACATGACATTCCAGAATGAATACAATGAATTAAAAAAAATAATAATAAAAAAAAAAAAATCAGGAATACATAGAAAAAATTTTTGCAGAAACATTAGTAGAACCCAAGTTTGAAACCAAAATAAGTCAAACAGTGATTCAAATTTAACCAAGATTAAAGTCATGACTGCACTTTTTCACTTCAAAATTCCACGAAATTGTAAAACTATAATTTTATTAATGGTGGTCTGAAGTTTTATTCACTAACACTGTAGTTAGTGAATAAAAATAAAATTAGTATTATTCAATTACTAACCATGTATTTATATAATTGTCCTGAGTGTAGTTTTATAAGTTTAGTGTGACATGATTTTGCCCATATTTCATAACATCCCATTATTAAAAGCACATAACTGTACAAATTTATTTCATTAAAAAACATTTTTCTGGCCAAATACTAATGCTCGAAAAATCTTATCTTTAAAGCCATTACTTAAAATTCAAACAAATAATATAGATGCAGCAATATTTTTATTCTAATTTATATTGTAGGGCAATAACATAAGCCTAAATGTATGGGACTGTAGGACCAGTATTGAGTGTTGTAATCTTGAGTATTGTATGATAAAACTGACAGCCATTAATTCTTGTGCATAATATGCAGTCACTAAACACATACCTTTTCATGCCATAAATTATTTAGATCAACAGAAACTACAACTACAATGTAAAGTTATGTCAGCTGGTCATGGGAACTGATGATTCTTCTCCCCCACCCCCCAATAATCAAGGTTCTTTTAGACTCAGTTTCATTTCTATGACTCAGATCAGAGTGTGTGTGTGTGTGTGTGTGTGTGTGTGTGTGTGTGTGTGTGTGTGTGTGTGTGTGTGTGTGTGTGTGTGTGTGTGTGTTTGTTTTGATCTTTGTAAGCTGCTACTTTTATCTTCAAATATCTAATTCAGTTTATAAACATGAAACCATGCTAATTTCCCAGCAACTCTGTCAGTATTTAGCAGTGATAGAACTACTAGTAATTACATAATCAGTAATATTCATTTGACTTGATGAATATGTAATATTCATGAAGTCAATATTACATTACCAATCCCCATGAACTCCACCTCTATGGAATTCATACAAATAATTTTAATTCATTGGGAAAAAGTGCTTGAATCAATGCTTAAAATGTTCAATTTGAAGGGGGGGGGGGCAGAATGCAACTTATATACAATAAACACACTACTGTACAGCTTCAAATTTAAAGAGCCTTGAAGAAAACAAGTAGAAAACCGGAAATGATTCACCAATAATCAATACTTTAATGTTCAACTAAAAACAACTCCTCAATTAAACCTCATGATCTGAAATATTTTTGTTGCAGAACACAACTGAAAAATTATCTGAAAAACTTGTAGACCGAGTGCTTGAATTTATCAAGCAGTTATGGTTGCATTTTTGAAAAATATATGTAGCACCATAAACATAAGTGCTTATATATTTGCACCAAAAAACTATATGTATTAAATTACAGCACAACAGCAATAACATATTTTTAAAATATATCAGTCTTGAGAAAATATGTACACTTTGTGAAATATAGAACTATTCTCTGGACATCACAGTACATATACCACTTTTTTTGCACGTTATATTGGTACACTGTTGATAAAAGAAAAAAAAAATTCAACAGTATAATTAAACCTAACAGACTACACAAATAACAATACACATATTAATTTAACAGTTACAACATTATTCTTTGGAGGTGTTTTACAAGTGGTAATATTAAATATCACTGAACAGCAATACAGATAGCAGTTAGACTGTTTCTAAAATATTCACTTATAAAAATTATCAAATTTTGTGTAAGCAAAGAAGGAATATTTAGCATAAATATTTCACAGGAAGATGCTAAAATGACAGAATGTATAGTAGAGCATCTTACTTCAAAATGGTATTTTACTTTGAAGTTTTAAAGTTTTTAACTAACAATGCAGAAGTTTTGTTCTTAAAGTTCTAGAGGAATGGATAATTGGCAAGCAACCGCACACTGGTTACACATCAGTTCCAAGCGATGTTCCCACAAGATTTCCTGATGAAGGTGGCTTTAAATTTTCTTCATCTTCATCTGGTTTTTGTTTCCTAAAATGATTTCAAAAGAAATTTTTACTAAAAGTATATATAGTTTTACTTTTTATTTAATACATATATTGGTATAATTTATGTAGAATCAAAGAACTTTTTGAATTTCTCTTTAATAATAAATTCCTAACCCCAGTTAAAAATTCTTGTAATTAGAAAACCACTTACTTGTATGCATTTATTTTAAACTTAGTCATGTATGAAATGTTTTGCATATTAAGTTTTTTTTATGAGGGGTAATCAAAAAAGTAATGTTTCCTAAGACACAGTTTTTTAAAAACATATTTTCATTTTGGAACTATAAAATATATTGTACATTTTGAGTACAATTTCTTTACATAAGAACCATATCAATTAAGACAGTTATTCATGATATAAGTTCAATTTTGTTTTTATAAAAATATAGCTCTTGCTGATTGAGCCATAAACAAATTGTAATTTCCTACTTTAACCTGGGCATAAGACCTTCTCTCACATGCCAGAGACTGACTAACTCAGCCACAGAATGAAAATAACCCATACAGCACATTTCCCCAATGGAAAATATTCTGAACTTCAGTTCCAAACAGGAATCACATTCAGCCATTTCCACTGTAAAGTGTGGCTTGGATATGATTAAGCACACTTTACAATGTGCTGCCAGCAAATTGCTATATTCATTTAGTATATAATGACAATTAACAAATTACGGGGTTAGTAATTTGATAAAATTAACATGCGCTTTCTCAATATTTGCTCGTATATGTGTTAATGCCAACTTTAGGAAATGGTTTCAAAGTCTGATTGCAGGTAACACATAACAAAGTAGATTTACATCTCCATCAAGAGAAAGTCACATAAAAATATCATCTATTAAAAAGTTTTATAAAGTAATACATTTGAATGAAAGGCAGTGTTAATAATTAAAATTAAACTGAAGTCAAGCATTATACCCAAATATGTAGCAATTATCATTATTATTGTTATTTTAAAATTAACTGTTCACTTTCATTTATTGATCAGTCATATATGCTACTCATCTAGGTAATAAAATATTTTCGAAAAGTTAACTATGTTCAAAGGTATTTTAGAACGTGTGCTGGTATAAAGTTAATATTTAGTACTATGATATTCTTCCAAAATCAACATATTTGTTTGTGCTAAACAAGCTGTGTGTAACTGTATGTAATTTCTGATCAGTATATATATTTTATATATTTAATATACTTAATTTTACATTTAATATACATATATGAATATATATTATATATATGTGAAATATAACACTGTGCAATGTTCACCTGTAAAAAGGGTCAATAAAATTCCTCTCATCTTGACAGCACTGAGCCTAGGCCATTTCCACATGGCATGGTACAGGGTGAGTCAGGAAAAAGTAGCCCGCCGCTCCACACTTGGAAGAACCAGCAGCCAATCAACATGCGACTAGCCACCTGCAAATCTTCCCCTCATAGATTAGTAGCATTCGTCACCCCTCGAGGTCAATCTCATTGGAAGACAGTGTTTTGCCAGACATAATCCAGTTTGTCTCATGTACAATTGTGTGTTTGTTTGGAAGGGTTTTCTGCATCATGCCTTATTCAGTTCCAGAAAGAGTTGCAATTGTTGAGGCATATGTGCATATTGGTTCATTTAAGGAAACAAGAAGAATGTTTGTGGAACAGTTCCCCACTGCTGGGATACCAGCAAAACGCTGTATACAGCAACTGATGAAGAAGTGGTGCGAAACAGGAAGTGTCCTCAATGCGAAGAAGAACAGAACCCCATCTATTCGTATGCCAACTGTAGTGTACGATATTTGTGAGAGGATGAAGAAGAGTATCCGGAAATTAGCCCAGCAAGTCAGTGTAAGTCAGACAACATGTGCATGTGTACTGCACTCTCTAAATTTGAAGCCGTTTTGTGTGTACATACAAGAATTAAAAGAGACAATTCTTGTGTACATGCAAGAATTAAAAGAGACAGTTAAAGTGAAACGTGTAAATTATTGCAGGTGGCTCCTGAACAGTGTCATTTATGGGACTCTCGATCCAACTCAATATTTTATGTCAGATGAAGCCTGGTTTCATTTATCCGGACACATCAATTCTCAAAACACAAGGTACTGGGCAACTGAAAATCCACACCAACTCCACGAAGAACTGCTTCATGATGAAAAAATCGGATTATGGTGTGCCATATCAGCACGGTGGATCATAGGCCCCATCTTCTTTGAGATAACTGTTAACACAGATGCGTACCTTGCAATATTTGAAATCTTTTATGCACAATTAACTCCTGAAGAGTGGGAGTGGTACACATTTCAACAAGATGGGACCACTTGCCATACATCCCACAGAGCGCTGGTCCAAATTCATAAAGCCTTTCCAGATGGAAGAACTGTCAGCAAAGATTTATGGCCCCCACATTCCCCAGAACTGTCCATATGTAATTTTTACCTTTGGGGTACCTTAAGGGGAAAGTTTATGATATGAACCCGCACACTCTTCAGGAATTACAGGAGAATATTCATACTGCTATTGGGGCATTGATGGTACAGTGTTGCAGAGTTTGCCAAAACATGCTGACATGGGCTCAGCATTGTCTTGTGGCCCAAGGAGGTCATTTCCAACATCTTTAATAGCAGGTAATGTACTATACATTTATCCACTTGTGCATGCATTGTATTGTAGTTTCACTGATGGGGCTACTTTTTTGTGACTCACCCTGTATAATGCAATTGCAATCACTGTGCTGGCCACAAGGGCACTATGGAGGTTGGTTATTAGATTGAAAGCAGTGTTTAAAATGGGAACGTATTGTTGTTTCCCAATCCAGTATATTGACATAAATTATTTGCATGATTTATTTATTATATTAAAATAAACAAAAAAAAAAAAAAAAAAAGAGTTAACTTTTAATGTCAAAAGGAATATGTATATAAAGTGCTTAGCATCATAATACACAGCCATTTCTGAATAAACAGAAAATCGTTTATTTGCATCGTTTTAGGTTATATCTCATATTGTGAATGCCTTCACAACGAGTTGCCATGATATTGCACTACTTCGAATAAGTAACGCTTCACCTAAGGAGAAGACTAGTGTTACTTATTCTCAGATAGTCTTCTCCTTAGGTGAAGCGTTACTTATTCGAAGTAGTGCAATATCATGGCAACTCGTTGTGAAGGCATTCACAATATGAGATATAACCTAAAACGATGCCACCTTAAAAAAATTTTCTGTTTATTCAGAAATGGCTGTGTATTATGATGCTAAGCACTTTATATACATAGTCTAAATTTGTTCGCAGCTTGAGGCTCTAGCCCTAAATGCGCCTTTGTCAAAAGGAATATAAATTAGTGCATTACTATCATTACATAACATCTCATATTATGAATTCCTTCACAAGTTACCTATCTCATTATACCTCAAATAAGTAATGCTTCCCCGGTAGAGAAGATTGTTACTTATTCACAGTGGGCACCACCACCCAGATGGCTGTTTTAAGGCTGTTTGGCCCTTCATCAGCAAGTGGGTAGGTACGCCAATGGTATAACAGCTGATAACCCAGTGAGAGATGCCAAGTGGGGTATAGTTTAATGCTTGTAAGATTTAGGTTTAAAAAGCCTCAGACTGCAGGAAGAGTTTGCTGTCATAAAAAATAAGAGGTAGTGATACCAGAACAGTAGAATAGAATAACAAAACACAACAGAATATAACAGAATAGAATAATGGAACAATAAAACAACAATTTACATGGATTTAGTTTGTATTTATATGAAATAGTTAAATTTACAGTAAAACTATATATAAGAGGGGGGTAATAAAGTTCCCGGACTGGTGCCACTGCAGTCATGTTTAATGAATTTGTAATTAAACAAAGTGGTATATATGTAAGTTCAAACTTCCTCTAAGTATAACTTGGAGCAGGAATGTTGATTAATTTTGAGGTTGAAAATGTGCCAAAAATAAGGTAAGGAGAGCACAAATGAAGACAGAATGAAAACCTTCCACAACCTAGAGAATAGCCTAATGGTTCAGAAAGTAGAGATAGCAATGATTAGTTAATACATAGTGCGTGTTAAAGAATAATAAATAACACCAAGAGTTTCTTGTGTATACCAAGTTTAGAGCAGGGTTGTAATAGTGTAGTGTATGTTGAAGAAGAATGACACACAGTAACTAGTTGTACACAGCGTAACATACACCATCTTTCTGATTATAGCGTAAATAGTTTAATCTAGATCCTTCAGTCTTCACCATTAATGTTTAGCAGTGATATAATTCAACAGCAGTCACCTGTGGGATATATGCATATGGCTCTATTTGCAGGTGGTTCCCCATTTTCTCCAACAAATATTGCAGCAACCTTTGTTTTGGATGTAGGTGCATTATATCGTCTTTTGTCTAAGTCCGGGTCTCTTATAAATGCTATGCACACAGTCATTGTTGGATTGGCCTAGGTTATTTGATGCATTTGTTTATATGACTCAGCAAATGTCATATAAACAAATGACAAATGGTTAACTTGTCGCAACGTCTCGTCCAATTGTTGCATTACTTCGGTCATACACCCTTGGGTTGATTGTTTTTAAAGCCGTTTTGTTGTTACTTCAGTAGAATTGAAAATATAAAGTTGTCCATATTCTGGCTTATTTGCCTCATTTGGATATGGTGAAACTAAATGGTAAATCTGGCCGTATATTCTAAAACAGTATGGACCATTTCCAGGTGGTGATTTAATCTCTACGCCCACTAATGCGAATGCCATTGCTGAGTTGTACTTTCGTATATGTTCTCTGTAGGTGTCTCAGACAGTGCGTCAAGTGAAACCTTTACATCATGACAGCATTTAGGGTATTTATTTGATGTGTTTAACTCATGTCCTCAATATCTTGCAATGCAATACTCACAGTTGTAACACATATTATTATTATTATTATTATTATTATTAATATCCATATGATGCAAGGAAGCTTGAGGCTTATGCTGCACCAGGGGAAAAAAAAAAAAAAAAAAAAAAAAAAACAGTTCCCAGCAACTGAGAGAGAGAGAGAGAGAGAGAGAGAGAGAGAGAGAGAGAGAGAGAGAGTGTGTGTGTGTGTGTGTGTGTGTGTGTGTGTGTGTGTGTGTGTGTGTGTGTGTGTGTGTGTGTGTCAAAATTAGACGGGAATCACCAAGAAAGAGAAGAATGATGATATCCAGCTCAGGACCCTGGGTGTGCCAAGCCCATACTCACTAGATGTGAGCCCCCGGGGTTATTTCCTATGTCATACTCTTCCACATTAATTACAACTTGTTGATTATTTGCATCTGGTGCTTCTATTTGATTAGTCCTACGGCATTTTGCCCACCTCATTTTCAATCTTGCTTCTCTTTCTTCAATGTTTTCTGTCCGTCTTCGTAGTCATAGTCTATTAGATCTCTCCTCTAATGTTTCATTACCATTTCTTCTACATTTTCTCAAAGTTCTTACACACTGTTCAGCCATTTTTACACTTCTTAAAACTTCAAATGGTTTATTAAAATTGAAGACAGATAAAATAAACATACATCAATAGCCTTCAGGCATAGGCTGCCTTTCTTCAGTTGAAAAACATTAGTATAAAAATTAATAAAGAATGCCTGGCATTGTGGTCATGTGAGGTGAACTGTGTGAACAGGTGCTGGCAACAAATTAACAGTTGGAAAATTTGGGCAGCATACCTAAGCATTTAATATATATATATAGATAATAACTATAGTATTGTGGCAGGTGGGAGGGAGACACAGGAGGATACTTTACAATCAACAAGTACTTTCACTACTTTTACATTTCAATGCTAATTCATTCAGGCTTTTTTAAATATAAATATTTATACTGCATATAAGGTAAAAACTGCAAGAGAAATAAAAAATAAAAATATTATTTTATAAATTTATTTTAAACTGTACATTGTGTTAAAAAAAACTATGGAACAAGCATGCTGAAAAAAGTTACAGAAAGAGGCATGTATTCATTTTGTGTGCACTCAGTATTCTGCAATAAAGGCAAAAAAACAGTTTAAAACTGTGCCATTTGTAATGTAATTCTTTATTTTAACATTATAATGTATGTAAATATGAATTATATATATATATGGGATATGTGTGTGTGTGTGTTTTCTAATTGTGATAGCCCTGTTATCCAACACCCATAATTCTTCACTTCCAACCTATCCAATGATGAATATCAAAAGCGAACTTAAAATTTAAAAAAAAATAGTGGTGTCATTGTTTCTTTTAACCTTTTTTTTTAATCTTAATGTTTTTCTTAATAGAGTGATAGAATCAAAAATTTTACACAAGCAGGTGAACATTTTTTTTAAATGATCAAACTTTTTTTTTTTTTTTTTGATAGTTGTTGGCGCATAGGCTTCTTGTGGCCATAATGCACCTCCCAAGGTTTTTGCAGTACTCTGATCCAAGCCGGAGGCGGGAATCGAACCCACGACCTTTGGGTTGCCAGGCAGGCACTTTACCCACCCGGCTAGCCCGGTCGGCTCAAATGATCAAACTATGCCAAATTTTAACACAATAAATAATGCAGATTGAAGGTAAAAAGAAAACATACTAGAAGAATATTAAGCATTGATTTTTTAAATGAGCTAGAACTTCATGGTTAAGTATTTCAATTATAAATGTAAAACAATACTCAACTAAAACCATCACTGGATTACTAGGAATACTCAAAAGTTAATAAAAACATTAATAATCTTATATTAATAATATTAGGAGATGGAATGATTAAATGAAAGTTAAATTCAATCTTACCTTGTAATCCATATTATGAAGCCTACAATGATAGAATTTCCAACTATTAAAGCTACCATTAAAATGGAAGGTATAAGAATATCTGCAAGGTAGAAAAAAAAAATGTATACGATATTTTATTTAGTTTATTGTAAAAGATGTAGATTAAGCCCATCAGGTAATGACCATACTAATAAGTATAATCATTACCTGATTTTAATAATTTTTAATTGCATAATATGTACAATTAAAATATAAAATCAAAATAAGATCAAAATACAAGACAAAATAATTAATAGTAGAAATATTTTACTTATTTTTTTTTTTTCTGTATTGGTGGATAGTGAAATAATGACACATACCCTGATGTGTACATAGTTTTTTTTTTTTTTTTAAATACTTGGCAATATTAGAATACTCCTAACTGCCTGGGTTAGCAAAACAATGGCTGTGTGCTAGTAGTAATAGCAAATGATGCAGGAAAGCAAACTTAAATAGCATCAGCCAAAAAAAAAAAAAAAAAAATTCACCCATCCATACCCTCCAAGAATTTTGAAGGAGCACTGCTTGGTACTGATCATTAATGACTCCAGCAATTTTTAAGTCGTCTGCAAATTTTGACATCATACCTATCCTTTCCATCAATGTTGTCTATGAAAAACAGTGGTCCAAGAACTGATCTTTGGGGAACCCCACTTCTGAATTTACATCAATCTGAAGAATATCCAATAATCACAACCCTCTGCCTTCTGCCCTGGAGCCACCCAGCAATCCATCTTAGAATATTTACAGTAATCTCAACATATTCCAGCTTATACAGTAACATCTCATGAGGGAATGAGTCAGATGCTTTGCTAAAATCCAAATAAACTAGGATGAAATTGTTTCCTACATCTAGATCATGACTAACTGTGTCAAAATTAGTATACTAAGTTAGTTAAACATGATTTTTCCTTAATAAAACCATGTTGTATGTTATTCAGAATGCCATATATATCTAAATGTCTCTCGATTGCACTCTTTATCATTGCTTGCAAGATTTTTTCCTACCACTGAAGTCAGATTACCTAGTCTGTAGTTACTGACCTCCCTCTTAGAACTGTCTTTATGTATTAGTGATTCATTGGTGCTCCTCCAATTGAAAGAAATCTTTCCCCGAGTCCAACAATGACCTCGTGTTTAACCTCAGTGGTTCAGTACACACTCTTTGGCCACCTCCCTCAAAATTACTGGGTATAGGCCATCAACCCTAGGAGCCTTACTTGCCTTTATGCTTGAAAGTTTTTCTAATAAAGAGTCATTTATAATTTCAAAATTGCTAATTTCATGACTCAGCCTCACTTGCACAGTCTCTTCTCAGCATGAAGGGCCTTTCTTCAGTAAAGACAGATGCAAAGTACCTGTTCAATTTATCTGCAACATTAGCTGAGTTGTCTAAGACTTTCCCACAGCCAGTGCACAAAGGTACACTTTTTTCTTCCTTGTATTCACATACAAGAAAAATTTCTTGTCGCCATTCTTTGCACTCTGAGCCAGTGCTTTCTTATACACAGCTTGGTCTCTCTAACCTTATCTGTGGTACTATTACAAATCAACTTGTAGCTGTTTTAGGCTTAAACACTTTTCATTGCTCTGTAACTATCCCACACTAACTTTTCCTCCTACAATATTTTCTAGTGGTGGTATGTATGTGTTTGTGGCTTCTGTGATTTTTGCTCTAAAGGTAATCCATAATTGACTTTTGACTTTCAGAAATAGAAGAAAATAATAATTTTTATTTGAATAAAGCAGAAGAAATATATATTTTTTAAAATTCATGAACTTCAAATTAAATTTTAGTGACAATATGTTAAGATACACCCTGAGATTTTTCACGAGTATAGCATGCTTTCAAACATTAGAAAACTTAGGACTGTGGATTTATTTTTTGTATTGTTTGTTAAACACTGCTACCACCTGATGATTGTTTCATGGAAGATAATGTGACAGACATTGCCTTCTTCAGAAATGCTTTTTTGTCAAAGTTTTGTTTATAACAGTGATTCTCCTGTCTAGACTTGACTGTGAAGAGAATTATCAGGATTTCATCATAAAGAGAAAATCCAAACTGTTTTTATTATTTTTTTCACCTGGCATAATAATCTTCTTACACTCAGCACTGCTATGAATAATTGTTAAAATGCCAGACTTGAAATAATTTGTCTTACTTCAAGTTCCTTCTGCATTTGTCAGCTTCTCAACCAAGAATCACCATATATCAATTCTTTCTTTCTTCTTTCATAATTGCTTCTGGTAGGCACTCACATTGACAGAACTGATACTGCAAAACATCTACTGCTTTCTCTACTTTTTATCTTCAATGATACTAAGCAGCAGTGGAAACTTATTAGTAAAATATTTGAAAATGCACTGACATTTGATGAAATTTTTGCTGCCTCAGTATCTACAAGAATATTTTTCATTTTCTCTTATTTTAGACTGTCTGTGACCTTAAAAGTAGCTGCTTACGACTACATCAGAATTATCCTTCTGATTTCTGATTTAATCTGCTGTGAAAGTACCCAAATGGAAGTCAAAGATTTTTTTTTTTTATTACAAATGATCACCACAATGGGCTTGGAATCAACTTTGATTACTGCCATCTGTAACAATCAAAAATGGCCCACTTTTCAGAGACACCACAACCTCTTCTTTCCCTATCCATGCAATTTCTTAACAATGCCTGCTGTTTGTATTCTTCCACAACAATATTTTTTTTTTGCTATTTTGCTATACAGTAAACCTCTGCTATTCGTGGTTTCGCAGTCGCTGATTTAATATAAAATGAAACCTAAAAAAATGTGAATTTTAAAGTGCCGTTAACATTTTCCGCCGTAAAAAAATATGGGCGTGGCTAAAAATATCTTTCCCGGTCAAAACAGCGCTCAGTGGGTGGGGGGAGAGGGGTGACAAAATCGCGAATGTGGATGTTTCTCGCTAATCCTTGTTCAATATGTGTTATGCGCTTGTCATGGAAGAAATCTTTCCTTTTGCTTTTAATTTATATGCTTATAAATTGAATAAATTCATCAATTTATAAATTGATATGCTTACAAAAGTGATAAATCTACCATTTTGCAGTGTAAAACAGACTTTTTCGAGTGTGTTAATGAAAGAAAGTGATTTTATTGTGGACAAATTCTTTCTAACCTGTACAAAAATATGACTACGAATAACAAGGGAAATGTGAAAAGATCAAAGAAGGTGATGACATTAGCAAATAAAATTGCGTTATTAGATCATATCTAATGGTGAAAGTGTCTCCTCAGTGGCAAAACATTATAAAATCAATAAGTCAACGGTACGATCAATCAAGAAATCGGAAGAAAAAATCCGCCGTAGAGTCTGTGAAATTTGCTCTGTAACTCGTGATGTTAAATTAGAAAAAATGGAAAAGGCTTTAAATCTGTGGATAGACGACCGAACTCAAAATAAAATTCCGTTAAGTTTACTCATCATTCGTGAAAAGGCAAAACTCCTTTATCAACACTTTAGCGAAAGTGGTGATAGCACTGGCGGGATAAGTTTTTTAGATAGCAAAGATGCTGGTTTGAAAGATTTGTTTGAAATTTGTAATGAATATTACATTTAATATTAAATTGTTTCTTATTTTCATTTCGATGCCATATGCTTGCATTTCTCTATGTACATAGTCATATTATGAAGGTACATATAATACATACATAGACAAAATTTTAGACTAGTTTTTCTTATATATTTCATACTTTGGAACAGAACCCCTTTATTACTATGGGAGCCCTAACTCAGTATTCGCGGAATTTCTCAGGAACGTAACCCCCGCGAATAGCGGGGGTCTACTGTACTTCAAGTTTCTTCTGCATTTGTCAGTTCCTCAACCAAGAATCCTCATATTCTCATATATCAATTCTTTCATAATTGCTTCTGGTGGGTACTCACATTGAATCTAACAGAACTGATACTGCAAAACATCGACTGTTCTGTCTACTTTTTATCTTCAATGATAGTAAGCAGCAATGAAAACTTGTTAGCAAAAAATTTGAAAATGAACTGCCACATGGAATGCATTTGCACATGGAGAAGTGCAAATGTATCCCCAATTCATAAAGAGGGATCGAAGGGAGACACGAGTAATTACAGACCTGTTAGTTTAACTTCTGTTCTGGAGAAAATGATGGAGTCATTGGTTAAAGAAGCATTGCAGGATCAACTAGACAAAACTGCAGTTATAGTTCAGACACACCATGGGTTTCTTAAGGAAAGCCTTGTCTGTCCAATTTGATTGGATACTATGTGGTCACAAGAGAACTGGAAGCAAAATATAATTTTGATATCATACACCTGGATTTCAGGAAAGCTTTTGACACTGTTGCACATAAAATACTGCTGTAAAAATTGGAACAGTATGGCATTAAATGCAAGTTGCTGTTATGGATAAAGGGATGGCTGAGTGGCAGAAGACAGAGTGGTAATCAATGGACACTGCTCTTCGTGGACTAATGTTATTAGTGGAGTTCCCCAGGGTTCGGTGCTGGGTCCATTGTTGTTTTCAATATTTATCAATGATATTGATGAAGGTATATCAGGCATAATGTCTAAGTTTGCAGATGATCTACCACAACAAGATCTAGGAAAATTGGGTTGATGGGCTGAGAAATGGCAGTTAAAGTTTAACATTGACAAATGCAAGGTACTGCACATGGGTAGCAGTAATCCCAGAGTAACTCATCAACTGTGTGATACCACATTCAGGGTAGTGGAGAATGAAAAAGACCGGGAGGTAATTCTGCTGTCAGACATAAAATTCTCTGAGCAGTGCAGACATGTTGCCAGGACAGCACATGGTGAGAATCCCTTTGTATAAGGCCATGGCTAGACAGCATCTTGAATACTGTATACAGTTCTGGAGGCCTCGCTTTAGGAAAGTTGAAGATCTGCTGGAATGGGTGCAGGGAAGGGTAACCAGATTGATGAAGGGAACAAAAGGATGCTCTTACCTAGGAAGGCTTCAGTTCTGCAAATTGCACCATCTCGAGACTAGGCACCTGCGGGGAGATCTGATTGAAGTATTTAAAGCCTTGAACAGATTGAGTAAGTTGAATGTTAATGGTATTCTTCCACTTGCTGAGACTACACATGAGGGGGCATAAATTCAAGTTGAGGAAGGATGGTTGCAGGATAGATGTGCAGATTTAGCTAGTGGGGGTGGTTGATTGTGGGAACAGGCTTCCATCTGTTGCTGTTCAAGGGATGGAGTTGAATTTATTCAACCCATCCCTTGCCAAATAATTTAGCAAGGGAGAACTAGGCAAATTCTTGGAGGTTACAGAAGGATGAACTGTGTTTTTTTTTTGGCTGATACTATATAAACTTGCCTTCTTGCATCATTTGCAATTACTACTATTTTCCCTGGAACAGAAGTTAAGCTACAGGTCTGGAATTACTCATATCACCTTTTAACCACCCTAGTGAATTCAGGATACATTTGCACATTTCCAGTCCATAATGACCTTCCCTGAATCCAAAGGTGTTCTCATAATTATGGATAAGAGTTTTCTTACTTCCTGTGCTGCCTCCCTTATTATAATTGGATAGATTCCATCTACCATTCTACCCAGGTGCTGTTTTCGTTTTACCTTCAAAATTTCTCTTCCACTTTTCTCTCAGTTATCACAAAATAATTTAGCTCCCCATTAGAATTTGATAATCTTTTAATGTACCCTTTCTTGGAGAATTCCTCATGTGTGAATGTAGATGGAAATTACCTATTTAGTTTATTAGCAATCTGAGCAGGATAATCAACAGTTAAATCATCGACATCCAGTGGCCCAATGTGATTCAACCCCTTCCTTCTACTGTTAATATAAGTAAAGCAGAAATTTTCTAAGGCCTTGTTAGGCAAGCTAAGGGGGTCCATTTGACATGCTCCTTACACCAAATTAATTGGGCCTTTTTCATTTTTTGTGCAAGGAGGGGCTTCTTCTTAGGATGATGGGACTACAAGTCCATTTTTGAAGAGGCATCTTTTGACTCTTACACTTGCTACTACTCCTATATGCTCTTCCCATTCTCTTTTCAGCTCAGAGGAAGAAGCTTTACAGTTTTAAGGAATAAGCATGGTCCTGTTTTGGCATAGGGAATCATCTGTGTTCAGTTCCTTTTTTCCTATCAGCAGAACCAGTATTCTTGAGTTTGGAAAGAAATCTACTCACTGTTGACTGATTACAAGACACTCTATAAGCAGTATGATGAGAAGAACATCCTTCCTCACGTAAAGCAACAATAGCACTCTTTCTTTGTAGCTTCAACTGCATGTAACTCACCATCCTGACACACACAAGGAATGACTGCAATTCTTGCAGAGCGTGCTTATATAGCTGAAAGTAACAGCTGATGCAATATTACGTCATCACCTACACATGTCAATCTTATCTGATGAAATCTGTAAGAAATATTGCCATATACTTATGTTATTCGGACGACAATTACAATTTTAAGGGGTGATGCACTTTCTTTGAACACCAGTGTACTTCCTCCTATCGTATCTGGGCACACTCCCTCCTATCATATCTGCACATTTCCAGACTTATGGAACATACCTGAATCTAAAGGTGCCTCCATTATTAAAACTAAGGCTTTGGGGACCACCTTATCCAATTTTTATAGTATAACAGGACAAATACCATCAATTCCTTTTGCTTTTTTTATTTTAAACCTTATAATTTCTCTTCTAGACTTTAAACAGATTGAGTAAATTAAATGTAGCTCTAATCCCAACTCTTTCTCAGATAGCACACATAAGAGGACATAAATTTAAATTGAAAAAAAGCTTTGTTGCAGTATAGATATGCAGAAATTTTCTTTCAGCCAGAGAGTAATTGCCTATCAGAAAAAACTTCCAATCTGGTGTTTCAGTTGAAATGAATTTAAGGAAGGATTAAAAACCATTAGCGGAGATATATGAAAGAGTGGGTTTTTTTTTTTTTTTGGTTACTACTGTACAAGTTTGCTTCCTTGCATTATTTACCATTACTAATACTGAAGTGTCCGCTTGGTGTATGTTCTTAGAATCGTATGACTGAAATGTAGGAAGCATGTAACACAAAGCTTTGGACGGAACTGAGATGTAAAACTCGGAGTAAACAATGGCAAAGAGACACATAGAACTTTCAAATAAGTCATAATGAAATCCATATTGGTAGGCATCATAGGCCCAATGCATTAATCAAGTAAAGAAATGGGTACTATTTCAAACCAGGTATTGAAAAAGTTTGAAAAATAATGCTCACTTTGATTCCATATTACTGCCTATACTACCTGAGGACACTACTGCCCTATGACAGTGATATTGTTTTTAATCAAATAACATCAACTCAGTAAGTGAATTTATTCATTAAAAACTCAAAGTTGCTTTTGTGACTGGTTTCAGAATTATCTGGTTCCATCATCATCACTTATTTGATTACATCAGACGGGTAGCCTCAATTAGCAACCTTGAGCTAAATAGCAAACAAATGAGTTGCTTTCAATTGGAAGTTTTTCTTTGAACACCATTTGGATGCCTACATAGATATGATACATTTGTTCAGTGCTTGAATTTCTGAAAAGACCACTAATCAGACTACCCTAGTTTGCCATGCCTAACATATGCAGATAAATATTATTTGTTTAAGCTAAATCTACATATTGATTGCACATTCAGATATTTCCTTAATTCAGTTTGTTTCAGTTTATATTTCGTATTTCTATATAAGATAAAAAAAAATCCATCATCACTGAAAGTCAATATTATACAGACTAATTCAATTAAAGGAATAAGTAACAGTCATTCTTCTTATTCCATTCACCTTTAAAAAGTATTCAAAGAAAGTCCATTAGAATTATACTAACTAACCCAACAATGAATGAAAATCTGCTTTTTGCATGTGTGTATGTGTCAGAGAGAGAGAGAGAGAGAGAGAGAGAGAGAGAGAGAGAGAGAGAGAGAGAGAGAGAGAATGAATACTGTAAAATTTTACCTTCCAGAAAGGTGTCCTTTGCTTCCATAACAACTGTAACAGACCTTTCATTTGTAATATTTCCAACGAGCATGATCACACTACTGAAATTTACGGTATCTTTGAGTTCTTCAACAGCTGGGGGAAAAAAAGTTTATAGTATACTTTTAATGGAGAAGTAATTTACTTTTATAAAAAAAATGGAGTTATCAAATCTCTTTATATACTATGTGATAAATATATTTTTTTTTAAATTTGAAAGTTTTAATGTTCACATCTCTTAGGAATACACAAGGACAATCAGATTAAAGTGGTTCAAGATACACAATAGATAAAAACTACTACATTTATTTCAAATCACTCTAAAAAAAAAGAATACATTTATCTTACTGTGGCTGTAGAAAGATTTTGGTAGCTGCAACATTATTTTTGTAACTGAATCCTTGGTCTCAGCATCTAAGTTAAATCATTTGCTGCTCACCTTCTATTTAAGTTCTCCCAAAACAGAAGTCATGAGAAGACATGTGGTTTATATGGTGAGTCAGCTTGGAATTCTTGGCACTATTTAAACTACTCAGACCAAAATTATATGGTATTCAGAAGAGGCATCATCATCATCATATATAGTTTTCATGTGCGTTTATGAATACTTCTTAGATAAAGAAAGAAAATGGATCAATACCCAATGTAACTATCAGGCATTAACCGTTTGTGCATAGGTCTGAAAAACAACAAATGATGACTTAGTAGCTGCACTGAAACCACTTCACCTATGTAAAGTTTTTAGAATGTATTCATTGTTAATAGAGCCTATAAATGATATATTTTTTGAATGTTTTCTCCTCTGTTTCTTCACTAATTGTAATTGTAAGCCTGCTGTTACACCATAACGCTAAACCAACAAAAATGCAATTTGTTAGTTTGGTCTTCTTATGTTTCTTGTGACAGTGTAACAGCAATATTACAATCACTGAAGAAACAGAGGAGAAAACATTCACATTTTTACAATTCTTGAAAAAAAAAAAAAAAAACTTTTGGATTTGCATCAGGCACATGTGTAAATTTTTCTCATAAATTTGAGTCCTGTACTGATGTGAACATTCTTGGCACTCAGCAAGAGCTGATCTTTGACATAGCCCAGTGTTCATAGAGGATGGTCACTGCCAATCCCTAAGAAATATTACATTTTCTGTCAATCAGAGACACTTTAATACATCTTTCCTGCATAAATTTTCTTCAATTTTCAATTTCAATTTTCTTCAATCAGTTTGCAGTCTTCAATTTTTTTTTTTGGCACATTTTTGTGTTGTCATTTACAATAGCTGTCCCAAGTGGAGTTATCTTGGAATTCTTCACCCTATTTAAACTGCTTACACAAATTTTTATCTGGTATTCAAAAGAGGCAACATCAAAAGATAATTGATATTAGATAAATAATTTTAGAAAATAAAGAAGAATAAATATATGATGAATACAAAAATTCCTTTAGAAAAACTGTATTTATGTTATTAACACATTAAAAAAAGTAATTTTTCATAGAATAAAGTGATATAGAACTGTATGAACCTAGACAAAAACAGAAAAATGAAGAAAGCAACTGGAATTTAATCATTCTATGACACTAGTTATGTAGGTGTTTATTTACACTAAATTAGGCATCATGCTGGGAATACTTGATTAGTGTAAACCACTAATGTAAACAAGTGTTGATACTTAATTTAGTAAACTATGAAAAGTTCAAAGTAAACTATAAAAGTTTTGCATATTTTGTGTATAAAATTACATTCTTTACCATTTCCAAAATAGAGAATACTTACAGACACATGGCACCAAAGAATCATTCCATTCTTTGTTTGATATACACTGTAGAGATCTGCTTGGTTCCAAAGTATCATTAAACAAATATCCTTTATTACATACATACAAAGCAGAACTACCATTACGATATGCAAGGTACCCAAGGTATGGAGAAGGTAATGTTGGACAGTCTTGTACTGAAAAAATAAACATTAATTTAAGGAAATAATGCTGTAATAGTACGCAGTTTCAAAAGTAACACCTGAAATATTTTAGTGATAGGAACAAACATTACTTGGTTGAATCAAATGAAGACAATATCTTTGCTGGAAAAAAATAAAATAAAATAATGATTGCATGAAAATTTAGTTGCTTTACAGGTTAAGCCATCCACAATTTCTCAACAGTCATCTCCTTTCTTTAAAAGATCTCTTCCAAAGATCTGCCAATCTGTGATATCACTGAAAAATATTACTGGTTAGTCACTGAACTAGTATGGCACTACACACTGCATTTTGCAGTCTGTATGAAAATGGGTTCCAGTGGGCTCTTTTTCAAGAGCCCAAAGAGACACAAGAAGGTAACATCTGCTTCATACTAAACCAGTAAGACACATCATACCTTAGTATATTTATTCTAACTTATCTCATCTCGTTGATCAGCTATCCCGTATCATTATGGGCCAGATTATACACAAAGCCAATACTTGTATACAGTTCACTAAGTTTCTGCTGATTTCCTTGAATCTGGCTTTCTGGTTCTGCAGTATTATATTCAAAAATGGCAACATGGTGTTCTTGGCCTAGCTGAAATAAACATCCAAATTCTGCAAAATTTCTTTAAACTTGCAGATCCATTTATGGACATTACTGTATGTAACACCTTGCATTTCTACCTTGGTACATGGTGATACAGTACTTTTTTAAAATAGTAACAATGAGTATGTGTGCATGACTATTCCTATCTCCCTTTGTATGAATTGCAGAAAGTCAACTTTTACCAACACAAATTAAAATAAATGGTCTGAACATGTGCTAGACCCGACATAGCCAAGTGTGAGTGCACAAGCATAAGTGTTTGAGTACTCATTTGGTTCAAGCCATGTAATTGCTAAATACACTTAATGACTATACTCACTGTCAAAATAATTATACTCCTTTTAACCTAGTGGTCATGCTGGCATATAAAAAAGAATATTTTATAGAAAATAACTGTTTTCATTTGTTTTATTCTTGTATACATTAAAGAACAATCCTCTTTCTCTGCATTGCTTATAATAATTTTTCAACTTCTAGTGACTCCTTTTTTTGTGGAAACCAAAGTTCATATCCAGCTTACTGTTCACACCAAGCTTCTCTCTATATGTTTTTAATTTATGATATATTGCAAATCCACTAACTGTAAACTACTGATTTATGGTTAAACTGTGCATTATCTCATTCACACTGACAAACAAGTTAACTGCTTCTAGTTTAGTAACCATTTTTTTTTTTAACCAAATAATTTCAGAAAGTCTGTGTTTATTCAATTTTTCTTTCTATTATCCATTGTCATGAGTTATGAAGTAAACAGTATATTATGGTATGTTAATTTTCGAACCCACTGGGAGCTTAATATCTTCAAGGATTATATACCTGAAGATGTATGTATTCATCGACAAGGTTAAAAGTGTAAAAGTTAATGGGGGGAAGAGAAGATCCTAGCCTACAATGTTTTCTGGATAAAACATATATTCCAGAATATTTGACTAGCCAGTAATTCTCTTAAGAGAATTCTGAATATCCAGTCACACTAACTGTAGTGTGATTGGATATTCACAAAGGCATCCTTTAAAAATGATATCAGTCTTAGTTTTTTTAGATCCCATCTTTCTTAATGTATGTTTCTTAAACAGATATTACATTCGTATACATTACTAACTAGACAGTCACTGACCCAATAATGTTTCCATTTTATTCAAGGTGATGGACAGGAACATAATGCATAGCTATTGTCAGTCAGTCATTTCTTGTTTATTCAATTTTTCCTTCTATTATCCATTGTTTATTCAAACATGTTGGATACTTAAACAATGCATTTTGATGAGTGCAATTATAATACACACACAGGCCAAAAAATAGCAAACCTTTATTCAGTATCGAATCAGGCTGCTTTTGTTTCGAATAACAGCAAGTGTGTGGTGCGGAATGGATTCTATAAGGTGTTTTAGTGCATTTTAACCTAACCGTAGTCATTCTTCCAGTGAAATATCGCATAGCTGTGACAAAGTTGAAGGCAGAGGATTTTGTTGCCAAAGAGCTCTTTTTCCAGTATATCCCACACATTATGAATAGGACTGAGACCAGATGAATGTGGGAGCTAGAGAAGACGGTGGAATCCATATCATGTTCTCTGAACCATTTTTGCACAATTCTGGCATAGTGCTTTGTCATCCATAAAGTGATCATCACTTTTGGGATAAAAATGTAACATTGCAAGGTACAGTAGATCTGATACAAAATTCAGCTATTCCCTGGATGACATTCCACCTTCCTCTGGTATCAAAGGACCCAGTCTGTGCCAAAAAAACATTCCCCATATCATGATACTACCTCCAGATGCTTCCATTGTCTTAACAAGGCAAGCAGGGTCCATTTCTTTGTGAGGTTCTCGTTACACTCTCTGGCTACCATTAGTGCAAAACAAAGTGTAGTTCTCGTTACACTCTCTGGCTACCATTAGTGCAAAACAAAGTGTATTGTGATTCATCTGATCACATGACTTCATGACACAATCATGACAGTGGAGATGGGGGGAACCCCTGGTGCAATCAGACAACTAACACACTGTCCAATCACGACATTCTTGGTACCACTGCATGTGAATTTTTCTGCTGTTCTCTAAAATGAGTAGCTTCAGATTGGCAGGCAACTGCCAGTACCCAATTCCTTCAATTTCCATGGGTTGAAATAGGGCAGTTCTGGGTGTGGTTGAATTCAGATGCCATTTGCTGCAAGCTGGATGTCTTATTTTACTGTACAGCTCTCCCTAGATTCCAACAGCTTCACTCTTGAAGTACTGGTTTTCTGCCACATTTACATGTCTGAGATGTAGAAGAACTGCTTGCTTTCCAGTCATCAAGAACTATTGAGATGGATGGTTTTGAGAAACCAGTTATGTCTTTCATGTCTTGAATCAGGGCTCCTGCTAAATGTGCATCCACGATAAGACCTTTTTTCAAAGTCTGACAGATCATGCATTTTCCCCATTCTGGCTTCAGATTACTGCAGTTGAACAGCCTGTGCTGTTCTTCAATTTTCATTCAATGAGGCAACACATCATTACCCTATGTTACAGTTTTCTTTGTAACTATTTGCATTTCTTCTGTCTGACTATCTTAATTTAAAGGTTCATATTTTTTTGGCCAGAGTGTGTACATTTCATGAATGTATGGCTGCCATTAGAAAGCAATAAGTCGAATGTTGTATTGTTTTCCTGTCCACTTCTGGTGAATAGGAAAATAATAATAATCCTGCCTAAAACTTATTCCTTTATATCATGAAGCTTGTCTCTAAATTTGGCAGAAACTGAATATCCCAAATTTGGTAAAAATTGGACACACACACACACACACACACACACACACACACACACACACACACGCGCGCGCGCGCATGCACGCACAGCCTTAAAATTAAATTTTCTTTCATTTTAACATCTAATAAATCAAATTTAATACTAATTTTGTCTATTGATGAAGTTAATAGGCAACAGGTGTAATTTTTATGCTTAAATCTGGTATCATCAAAAGTTCTCAGACTTTCATATTAAACATAAAAAATCTAACATAACATCACTTCCTCTTCCCTAACTTCTTAGGGAAGAGGAAGTATGGCCTTGTAAACACTGCTTTGTTTTCATGAAAAATTGTCAGAAGAGTAAGGTAACACAATAGTATAGTGCTTAGCAAGTGCTTGTTGCCCAAGAAGTAAGTGATGTAAAAGTGCATTTTTGTGAAATGTCCATGCAATTTTAATAATATTAATAATATCCAAGCTTTTGCTTCCCACTGTTCTGAATGCTTTGCTGAATTGTCTCTTGTAGCTGGCACAACACCTGCATGTATCTTTTGTTATTTGCAGTTGCTCCATGAGGAATGAATTCACAGCAATAATACACTGCAGTGGTGAACAGAACCTGCCTTGCTAAAATATTTTTGATCATGATGAATGAGGCAATTTACAAGTCGACTATTTAAGGATCACAAAGAAAATACCAAGTCTTGTCACTGACAATGATGGAGCCTAGAAACAATGGATCATTATCAGATACTAATGTGAGATTACTGTCATCTGTTCATTGTTCTGATCATTGTTAAGCATCCAGGGGACCCACATGCTGAGCAACTTAACATGTTGAAATAAATCATCTTAAACTTCCATGACATCGTCTATGTGAAATATTTAAATCTTCTGTAAGTTTATCAGTAACACATTGGTGATCCATGAGTGGTCCAGTTGTTTGTTTTGTCAAGGTCAGCAGTTAAATGTCTTTCAGCATATCTTTCAGCATAGTCATGATCTGCAAATTTTCTCTTCCCTCTCTGATCTATGATGTCATTCAAACTTGATAGATAGTACAAGATGACAAACCCTCACCTTGATGCATAATTTCCAATGTTCAGAAGATGATTTCTCTGAGCGTTGGCAATATATGATTTTTGCATGATGTTCCAAATCTGGCATTTTTCACACTTGGAAATCAGGATAAATAAGTGTACTTCAAATACACAACATAGCAACAAAACATAAACTGAACAAATTTCTCCATGTGTGTAAATGCAGGTTGAAAGTTGCAATTTGAAAAAAGCTCACTGCACTCAGTAAATGTACTGCATTTACTAAGTGCAATGATGTTCAGAAGTCTGTGAACTTCTTGACTGTACTAAGCATGAGTGATACAAAGTGAGCCAGTAAATCAGAATGTCATATAATGGGGAATTTTAATTTGCCAGATACTGACAGGGACTTGTAAACTCACACAGCATTAGAACTTTTCTGGATTTATTGCAAGACTGTTTTCTAAACCAGCATGTTACAGAGGCAAAAAGAGAAAGCACTACCTTCGTGTGATTATCAGCAGTGATTCTTCATGTATTAAGAATCTTCAGCTAAAGAAGTCACTAGGTGGCATTGATCATAACTTACTGATGTAGAATTTACTTAAAGATATAATCATCACTATCAAGGTTAAAGGGAAAAGATTTTTCTTTCATAAAGGTAACTACAATGGCCTTAAATAGTTTTTAAATTCTTTTCAATGGAACCAATTTATGATATTAATAACTGCAAATTCTAAATGAGAAGTGTTCAGGGAAGTAATCACAGAAGTTATTAAGATTCTTATACCAACTAAGAGATATTGTTTGAGGTTTAGACCTAAATGGATGTTAGCTTAAATGATGACACTAGTGGAACAGAAGAAATTTTCATGGAATGATTATAAATTATCAGAGGATACAGAAACCTACAGTAAGCATAATACCACCACTTTGCTTATTGGAGGCTTGAAGTGGTGAAACCCATGTTTAGTCTCTAGAGCAAAGTTTCCGGCATTCCCCCCCCCTCCCAATACTTCTCCTTCAACCCATGCATGGTACTAAGTACTATAGGTTTTGATACCTTTCGTGTTTGGGGTTTTCATAAAAAAAAAAAAAAAAAACTGGTCTGGAATCAAGTCACTAAACAGATTAGGCAGGCTAAGACAGATTATTGTAAGTCTTTGGCTAAGAATGCAAAGAATAGTAGTAAAGAATTCTTTGCTTATATTAACACTAGAAGGAAGGGGGTGAACCACATTGGTCCACTTGATATGAATGGAATAACTAGTTACAATCCTGTTTTAGACTGCTGATGAACCAAATATATATTTTTCATCTACATTCACAGGTTAAGAAGTTTTTTGAGATGAGGATACCAAATTCTAATTGGGAGTAAGTTAAGAGTGAATAAGGCACCTTGGGCTGATGGAATCTATCGGAGAAAAAAAAAAAAAAAAAAAGAAGTATACAAACTTTTATCCATCATCATGGGAGCATCTTTAGATTCAGATTGCAAACAGTCATACAAATTGGAGATGTGCAAATGTCACTGCTATTCATAGAGAGGTTTCAAAGCACAAAGTGAGAAATTACAGATCTGTAAGCTTGACTTCTATTCCAGGCAAGATAAGAGAATCAATAATTAAAAAATTAATACAGGATTATCTTGAGAGGAATACAGTTATACGGTAATCACAGCATAGATGTGTTGTGATGGTTAGACAAGAGGAAATCTTGTCTAACCAATATGATAAGCTACTATGATATAGTCAAAGGAACTGGATGCAAAAAATAATTTTGACATCACATACTTATATTTCAGTAAAGCTTTTGATACTATGAAAGTATCAAAAACTTTACTTCACATGAAAGACTACTATATACAGTAAGTCCCCGACATACATAAAAGATATGTTCCAGGACTTCTTATGTATATCGAGTTTTACATAACTCGCGAGTGACTAAAAAATATTACTACTATATGCCTGATATTAAATTACATTATATGATGTAATTTAATATTAAATTATATGCCTGATATTAAATTACAAAAATCACATAATATCCTCAGAAGAATGAATAAAAATAGTTATATACCATAACAATTAAAAACTTTAATCTAGGGACAATGGTCACATAAGAAAAGAAAACATAAAAGGAAGAAAAAGCACATATTATTGTACTGTAAAAACTGATATGTATTTTGCATGCCATGTAGGCTTTATAAGGGCTACTAAGAGAATCAAAACTAAAGTGTACATATTTAAGAAAATTGGTCTAAACCACACAATGAATAAAAGTCAGGTGATGAACTTAAAATATACCTGAAGCATTAATAAGATATATTAATTACAGGGTTTGTTGTTTGTTGTTTGGTTTTTAGGAGCATTAGCAACTAAAGGCCATATTGCTCCGGGATATGCGGTGGTCATTCCCTGACCTTTCCGCATCCTCCGTATTTGGTGGTGACGGGCTCGAATCTCGGTCTAATCAAGAAGCGTGTGATACGTACTGCTGCTCCTTCCCACCTGGCTACGGAGGCGCCAATATTACAGGGTAGGTCTTCATCTGTTTCAATGCTATATTTTCTTCATAAATTTCGTGATAAGCCAATAAGCAATCTTGAACTTTTCTTTCTATTTTAAAGAAACGTTCAGTGTTTTCGTCCATTTCATCGAACATAGAGAGACCTTCCTGAATTTTACAAAACACTTCTGCCATTTCCTTTAATTTGAACTGCTTCTTGGGTTGCTCTGATTCCTCAACAGATTCGGCTTTCCCTTGCTCCTCAACTCTTTGTATGTTCAACTGGGCTAGGTATTCTGTTGTTAAATCTTCACCTTGTTCATCCACAAGCTCATCTATATCTTCATCTTCCAGGACCAGCTGCAACTCCTGGGCTAAGTTTACAATTTCTTTGGTAACAGATGACATCAGCTCATTTTTGTGGATCCCTTCATTGTTAAGCTCAGAATGTTTTAGAAGTTTGTTTCAAACTCCGCTCATACAAGTTGTTGTCACATCATTCCAGACTCTTGAAATGTTGCGTATTCCATCAAAGATGTTAAATATCTAAAATTGCCACAGATCCATCTTCTCTTGCTCTTTTGCATTTACAGCCTCAGAAAATTTGGTCCGTATGTAATAAGCTTTGAATGCCCAGATAACTCCCTGATCCATTGGTTGAATCAAAGCCATTGTATTTGGAGGGAAGTATACCATCTTGACATTGTTCTGCAGATCATCTAGATCAGGGGGTTGGCAACCTTTTTTGAGTGAAGAGTCATTTTTGATCTAATTTAAATAAAAAGAAAATCTGGAGAGTCGCACCTCAGCTCAAGCTAGTGGGGAGAGTTTTTTAAGAAATAGAATAGAGCAGGAAGGTGTTTTATTAAAAAAATGTATATTTTGAAATATTATTTACTAATACTGAAAAAAACGTTTGTTTGTTTGTTTGTTTGTTATTTGGTTTTTACGAGCATTAGCAACTAAGGCCATATTGCTCCGGAGATATGCGGTGGTCATTCCCTGACCTTTCTGCATCCTCTGTATTTGGTGGGCACGGGCTTGAACCCCGGTCTAATCAAGAAGCATGTGCTATGCACTGCTGCTCCTGCCCACCTGGCTACAGAGGCGCCTGAAAAAATGTAACAAACATCCAATTAGGTATGAATTAATGTGACTTTTGCTGCTGAACTTCTTGAGCGAGTCTCTCAACATCAGGCGAGTATGCCATAATTTATCTTTAAACATGCTGAGAGACTTGCATTGTTCAGACAGTTTCTTGATTTATTTTTAATATAGTACATGTTCAAAAATATTTGCACACAGAAATATGTCGAACCAAAAACAGAGAAATCCAAACGCAAATATTTTCAAATTTATATACTTGTCTGGTAAGCTACTCCACGCATTGAACACAATTTGGTCTTGCTTTTTCAACTCATCTATTGCCATCCATTTGTGTAGAATTGCAAAGGCTTTTCCTTTTGCCTTTCCAAATTCTCAATTTCAGTTTTAAGGCATTTTAGTCTTGCACTCCATAGAGGACTGATTTTTAAGTCCTCTAACCCCATTTCAAATTGTGCTTCATGCGGGCTAAAATTTAAAGAGCCGCAGGTTGCCAACCCCTGATCTAGATATTTAGGATGACCAGGAAAGTTGTCAAGAAGCATTAATATCTTAAAAGGCACTGACATTTGTAAGCAATATTTTTCAATTTCAGGGACAAACACATTTAGAAAGCATTCTTCGAACATGGTTATTGTCATCCAGGCCTTTGAGTTAGTATCGCTTCCTAAAGTGTACAGGAAGCGATTTCTTGTCAATGCCCTTAAAAGCCCGCAGTTTTCTGAGTGATAAACCACTAAAGGTTTAAGTTTATAACCTGCTATGTTACTACCCACTGAGAGCTTGACCCTGTCTTTGGAAGCTTTAAACACAGACATTGACTTTTCTTCAATAGAAATATAAGTCCTATTAGGCATTTTTTTCCAAAAAAAAAAAAAAAGGTTAGTATCATCCACATTAAATATTTGTTGCGGCAAATAACCACCACTTCTTATAATCTCATCCAATTCGTCCTTGAATTTTTCAGCAACCTCACCATTTGCACTTGCTGCTTCACCACTTATGGCAACGTTACGATATCCGCTTCTCTTACGAAACTTATTAAACTAACCATGACTCCCAAAAAAGGTAGTTTCGGTATCATTGCTCTTCTTAATATCCTCAAAAATGGCACCAGCCTTTGCTTTGATGAGGTGGAGGTTTAAGGGATGTGTTTTGGATATGGTCTTCCATTCACACAATAAGTAACTTTTCCATTTTGCTTATTAGTCCCATTCTAGCCTTAGTTATTATAGTTGACTTCATTGGTGCAGATCCCTTCACATTTTCACATATTCTGTCTTTTTCCTTTATTATTGTGTTCACTGTTGAAACTGACAAATCTAAATTCCGCGCAATACTTGTTCATGTTTGACCATTTTCATGCATCCTTATTATTTTAACTTTTTGATCCAAATTGATCGCTTTCCTTGTCTTGGTAGATTTACTAATATCGCTGTCACTTATTCTCTTAGTTGGCACCATGATAATGGCCAAAATGAAAGTTTCTGTAAAGAACTTCACAGGGTTAAGGCGGAAACACATATGTATTATCATCTCATGTGATTTTACTAAAGCACATTTCTGAAGGTCACTACCATAAAACAATAAAAACAATTTGCAGTTTTCGGTTTATTGGGCTTTTCTGTTAGTGCAATTCTATTATAAACGAGTAGTAAACTCAATCTAATTGCATTTGCGATAATACCGATAGCTGGAATTCTGTGGGTTTTTATGTTATTATACTGAAATATGTTTCCCCTTCCATGAAATCTTCAATTATATAAAAAACATAAATAAATTTTCAGAATCTTCTCTTCATTCCTATTTTTTAAGTTTCATAAACTTGTAAACTAGGTATCTCACTTATGCAATTGTTGTGTGCTGTGTTTGTCGTTACTGATTGCTTATTTATTTATTTTTTTTTACTGTTTTAAATTTTACAATCCAGAAAAAAATGTCAATGAACAGAAATATCAGTCAGTTAGTATGTATATACAAAAAAATTTACATAAGTCCGAAGTTACGTAACTCGGGCTTTCTTAAGTTGGGGACTAACTGTAAATTGGAGCAGTGTGACATTATGGGCAACTTACTGCTATGGATAAAGGGATGATTGTGTGTCAAGAGGCAGAGAGTGGATATCCACAAAGTCCATAACAAAACAATGTCCATAAAGAACATTGGCCATGATGTAGAGCATGGAGAAAAAAAAAAAAAAAAAAAAAAAAGGATATTAAAGTTTTGATGAAGATAACACAGAACAAGGTAGACCCAAAAACCTTCATCAAGAAAAGCCCACAGTGAAAATATAATAAAGTAATGCCAATATATAGTAAAATTAAACTAAAGTTCAAGAATTATGCTAAAAGAAGTTTAAAAAAAACTACAACTCATCAATATAAATTAAATTTTTAATTTTTTTTTAAAAACTAACTGTTCATTTTCTTTTATTGATCAATAATAATTCAACTTTAATTTGGTAATAAAATATTTTTGAAAAAGTCAACTCTACTCAAAGAGAATGTGTACTGATGAATGTTAAGAGTGAGTGCTATGATTATACAACTCAATATTCTTTTAATACAATATGCATGCAAGACTAATTTTAATTACAGTGGGTACAACTGCTGCCTTTTAACACCATAGGTAAAAGGCATGGATTTGAATACTGTCTCATGGGAGGAATTTTTATAGATTTTTTTTTTCCCCCCCATACTGTAGCCAAGTTATTTTTCTCCTTAAAGAAACTCAGTTTTTTTTTTCATCCAGCAAAAGAGACAAACTGACCTTAGAATACATGCAATTTACAAACACAGTAAACCCATGTCTCATAGTTACTGCCTTGTGACAAACAGTAAAATTTTCAAAAAACATCAACAACTAGGCAGCATACTAGGTTTTGTGGTTAACCTATATATATACATATATTCCATGTTGGATTGTTTTTACTAGTCTCAATAAGCTTGTGAATGACCAATCATTCAAAAACAAAATAATCCGAAGTTAATGCAAAGAAGTACTCTTGAACAAAGGGCATTAGCACCTAGGCCTTAAAACTGAAGGAAAATTAAATAATTACAACACAGTTATAATGATTAGTAGGGAAGATCCCAATTTGAAACCCTACATATGTATTCTGATGAAAGAAAGGATCACAGCATATTTGATGTACTTCTTCTAGGATATCTTCCAGCCTCCTGAGGTAAGAAGTTGGAGAACTCTGAACAATACCACTCCAATCTTTTCTAAAACCATGTAGAACATATTCTATACAGTCTAGAATATGTTTTACACAAATACCCTCCATCTATCAAAACATCTGAATTCATCACATTTTAACCTGCATCATCATACTTCAACTAGTATCTGAATCTTCAATGGTACCACACTACCAATGAAATATTTGATTTTAGGTTTAAACACTCATATTTATTATCCATTCTTCAATGATAGGAACAAAATTAAAAGTTCAGTGTTTAGGGTCTTCTGCTGTAATATAGTGGCTTTGCCACTTTCCAACCAGTTAGATTGACATGAATTTGATTCCCATCACTGACTGTACAAATTTCTTAAAAACTTTTATCAGCCAACTATTCACTTGAACTTACTCTACTCCGTGTAAGGGAATATAAAATTCAAAAATAAATTTTTAACAAAGAATATTTAAGAATAATTTTAAATGTAGTCTGTGCATTTTGTTCACATTGACTTCTTGAAGATAATTTTCTGAATATGGCATGTGTAGCTGCATCTTGGAAAAAATCTTGTCAAAACAATCTTGTCATGTTCATAACTGAACATGTGATGTGCTTTAGCAAAACTATTTTTATCTTTCTAACCACTTAACAGGAGTGGTATACACTAACAAACTTCCTATATTAGTAGTTACAATGATGTAAGGAAACAAGCTTATACAACATCATTCAAAACAGTTACTACACCATCTGTCCATTCACTCTAATAATTTATTCAAATTATCCATTTTACACAATGCAAAACAGAAGTTTGTTCCAATAATGAACACAAAACGGCTGACAGTAACTACTGGCATTCCCTGGCTGACAGCTAATTTTCACACATCTATCCTGCAACCAACCAACCTTTCTCAATTTAAATTTCTTGTTGTCTGAACAAGGATAGTAAGGATGCTATCAGCAGTTACTCAATTTATTCAAAACTTGGAACCCAATCAGGTCTCCTTGCAAGTGCCTAATTTCCAGACACTACAATTGACAGAACTAAAGTATTTCTTGGTAAGAATGCTCTTTTGTGGCTCTAACTAATCTTGTTGCTCTTCACTGCACCTGTTTCAACAGATGCACATCCTTCCTAAATGAGGTCCAACTATTACTTATACAATGGGATAATTGCCTCCTTGTCCCTGTATTCCAAATATCATTCACAGAACCCCATGAGCTGTCTTGCAGCATGTCTACACTGTTCAGAGAACTTCATTCACAGTACAATTACCCAAGATTTTTTTGTTCTCCACTACTTTGAGTGCAGTACCATCCATTTGGTATTCTTGGATTACTGTACCCATGTGCAGTATCTTGCATTTATCAATATTAAACCTCAATTGCCACTTCTCAGCTCACCTGCCTAAATTTCCTAGATCTTGTTGCAGTATCATACCATGGTTCCCATCATTAATCAACCTTCCAATCTTTGTATCATCTGCAAACTTAGATATTAAACCTAATATGCCTTTATCAAGATTGTTAATAAATAATGAAAGCAATGAGGGACTCCAGCATTGAACCCTGAGGGACTCCATTAATAACATTAGTCCAAAAAGGGCAAGCAGCAGGGCCAGATTTACATATAAGCTAAACAAGCTACAGCTTAGGGCCTTACATTACAAGGGGCCTCACACCATCTTAAAAAATCCTTTTTTAATATTCTCACAGGTGAACTGTAAGAGAGAAGGGCCTCATATATGTTATAGCTTAGGGCCAAAACAAGTTTAAATCCGGCCCTGGGAAGTAGTGACCATTAATAACATTGGTTGACAAAAAAAATTTTTTTTTTTTTTTTTGCTCCATGTTAAAATTCAAGGTGATTCTTGTACATTTGACGTTGCTGAATTCAAGTATGGCAACCATATTGCTGTAACACCCACCAATTTTAAGGAAGAAGGGATTAATATCAAAAAGTTTCTAGTAAAAAAGATTTCATATATTTTAAGAAATGTTACATACAGTACTAAATATCGAACTGGGTCTATTAACCTTATTCTATTTACAAAAATGTTTATATGATAACAAAACACTTCATTTTGTTGTGTTTTTCCTTTTATAATCATCCACTGGTGTCTCCTGTATGAGAATCTAACAGTGATCTGCCAATACATTTGAACTCCATTTTCCCTGGTATCTTTTTTTCCATTTGAGAAATATCTTGGTGAAACCTTTCACTGCATTCATTGGAGACCACTCCCAAGTTTTCAGAAAAAAGTCTACATGGGAATGTAGGAAATGAAGCTTTAATGACAGACCTTGGTTTTTGGTCATTAACCTATGATATTTGAAAACAGAGTGATAAGAACTTTTTAAGTACATATGAGTTTTTGAACATATTTCCTATGAGACTGTGTCAAAATTATTTCAGGGAGGAAATTGATGCTGATCAGTGTAATTGATCTCTATCTCTTGCCACTCAATCATCTCTTTATCCATGTAAGTGACTTGCTCCTAATGTTACTGCTCTGATTTGTAAAGCAGTCTTTCATGTGGAACAGTATCAAAAGCTTTTCTGAAATCTAGTATATGATGTCAAAATTATTTTTTGCATCCAGTTCCTTTGTTATTGCATCATAGTAGCCAATCCGATTGGTCAGACAAGATCCCTGCTCTTAAAAAATCCATGCTGTGATTGCTGTATAGCCAACATCAAATCAGAAATTTCAATAATAACAAACATTATGTGAAGTTTAATCAAATATAATGAAAAAAGTTTATGCTTTCATTTATAAAGTGGACACTGTCAATGTTTATTGCAATATCTGTCATAATTATACTTATAATAATAGTATACTTTATTGTAACCTCCATTATAATTATATTTATAATAACTGAAAATATACTATAAGTTATGTGCCTTTTGAATCATCCTGTATATAAATATGAAATAATAAATGAGAGAGAAAGAGAGAGAACTTGAGCAGCTGACTATCCTCCATACTTTGAACCTATAATATACATCATGCATAGCATATCCTTAGATATAACAGTGATAACTTGTAATGAGGTATGAGTTATTTGTTTATAAATAATATTTGAATTAAATTAAGAATACCAGATACTTCTATAGATCTTACATTTATAGAACATGAGAAATCCACTTGCTGGAGTGAAGTTTTCTGATGTAAAATGCACCACTACACTATTTCCTGATGATTCAAAAGTCTGCATTGCTTCTAATGTATGTCCACATGCATTAAGTAACTTATTAGGCCCTTCAAATAGTGTTACTGAGTCATCACATACAGTCCGTCCATACTGCAACCTTGGCATTTTCATGTGAATATCCAACACAGTAACAAGTACTCTTTGTCCTTCCCCACCAACAATGGTCCATTTACAGTCCCGAAGCTCAGGATAATATCTAGGATAACCTGGGGATACAATATATCCACTTGGAGACCTTAAAACAGCATTGCAGAATCTATTGGCACCCAACTCTAGAAGCAGATAAAGTGAAACATTAATTTTCACATACAAATATTTGAAATATTCACACACACATGCATATACACATTGTGTGTTTTCAAAGAGTTTCAATAACAGATTTGTTACTGTTCACATGTGAAAAAAATTGTTTATGGTTCCATGTAGTGCAGTTATTTAGAGTAGGAAATATGGTATTAGTGAGTGAAATGTTGAATTTGAGTAGCAAGCTTGCCACTCAAATTTAGTAAAAGCATGTGTGTTCTACACTCAATTAAAAAAGAAAAAATATATATACATATATACACATATATATATATATATATTATTTTTTTTTTTTATAAATATATATTTGAGCAGATCAAAGTGGAACAAAGGTATTCTCTTCAATTCCATTTTTTTCCATTTCTCAATGTTTCTGTTATTCATAAAAATAACAGAAACATTATGAGAAATAGAATTAAAATCTAAACTGAATTATTTAAAATAGCTTTAATGATATTCTTATAATTCAGATGACAAGGGAGATCAAAGTTAAGGAAGTTGACATATTTAATAACTGATTTAAAAAAAATTCTGTTAAGACACCATTTTGAAAAATCAGGAGTCAGTTGGATAATAAATGTGTTATTTTGTGGAACATGCTAATGGAACTGTTCTAAGAAACTGCAAATGACCCAAGAATTACAATATAATTTTGAAGAGTTTCAATGGGGCCATTACTTACTTTAACTGCATTATTAATGGAGAATAAGTAACAATAATAACAATAGAAATAACAATAGTCTTCTCCATTGGTGAAGCATTACTTATTTGAGGTAGTCCAATACATGGTAACTTGTTGTAAAGGTAGTCACAATATGAGATACAATTAAATCGATGCCATTTTTGCACTACTGTAGTTTTTTTTACTACTATGGAAAAATATGGTGATATATCACTGATATTCTTATAGTGAATTACCAATCTGTAGCCCATTACGCCTTGTGTGTTTATTCTTTTTAGTAAAAATCTTGAATACTCTCCATTAATAATGCAGTTGTAAGTAATCGCCCATTGAAACTCTTCAAAATTATATTGTAATTATTGGGTCATTCGCAGTTTCTTAGAACAGTTCCATTGGCATGTTCCACCAAATAACACATCACTTAATATCCACCTGACTCCAGATTTTTCCAAAACAGTAAACAGTACTAAATATAACAGAAGAAAAATAACAGAAACATTATGAGAAATGGAATTAAAACCTAAAGTGAATTATTTAAAATAGCTTTAATGATATTCTTCTTATAATTCAGATCACAAGAGAGACCAAAGTTAAGGAATTTGACACATTTAATAACTGATTTAAGAAAAATCTGTTAAGGCACACCATTTTGGAAAAATGGTGTGCCTTAACAGAATTTTTCTTAAAAATTATCATTTTAACAGCAATGGAGTTTTTTTCAAATTATCATTTTAACAGCAATGGAGTTTTTTTCAAATTATCATTTTAACAGCAATGGAGTTTTTTACCCACATCAGTATAATGCATTGTGTGTGTGTGTGTGTGTGTGTGTGTGTGTGTGTGTGTGTGTGTGTGTGTGTGTGTGTGTGTGTGTGTGTGTGTGTGTGTGTGTGTGTGTGTGTGTGTTCATGGGTTAACATGCATGCTGTGCTGGCTGAAAAACCTGGAATATCTCGTGAGTGGAGCCCTACTCCCTCTGCCTGAACTACAGACTCAATGAAGGGTCTCCAACCAGAAAAGAACCAGATCTCTTTAAATGAGTAACAGATGGCAATGTATTCTGCCAATTAAATTGTTATGGAGGATTTGGACAGTGAAATTAAATATCAATACAATGAAATCTCTTTATGAAATAACAGTGCATATAGGTAGAAGAGTGGATTTCCTAAATTCATGTTCTGATTGCTTCATACTCCAGACCAGTGCTCAAACTTACAATAATCACATATCATTTTGAGAGTTCGGTCTCACTGACCAAACTTCTTGCACAAAGGTAATTTGGGAGTAGTTTTAATAATACTATTTTATCAATATATATATGGTGGATATAGATATACATGGTGGATTCATACCAGTTTGATATTAAAGTACACATGTTAGCTAGTGAAGATAGTGCATTTTTAATACTTACTATTTTAGTATTGAAATTGATATTAAAATGTATAAATTTAAATGAAGATTAAATTGTTACATACCAAGAACTTATTTTGATGTTTTACATGACAACTTAACATTCACTGAGTAAAAAGGATTGGTCAAAATTTAACAAAGCAGGCTTTTTGAAAAGACTACTGTCACTGGCATTCTAAAATTAACCCAATTACTGTTCATACATACAAGACAGTAGAGTTCATTAGCAGAAAGGGGAGAAAACAAGCAGGAAACAAACAGAATAATTATCAAGTGATTATTTTCCACAGATGTCCAGTAAAACATTGCTTGGGTCACTACATGTAAAACACACATGCAAAATACAGTGGTGTCCTGGTCCGTTCCTCCCTCAACACTATCACCTCAGAGCAAAATCTGCTTTGTCTGTCTACATGATATTCCTATCTGTCAATTTTTAGAAACTGAAAAACAGAGACCTTTTAGTAGAAATTCAACTTTGGCTAGATTGCTCCAGAACTGTCCAAATGACATTTATTCCCAGGTTTTCTTACAAATTATTGATAACTAATGCCTACCAACTAAACTGGGGAAAAAAAAAAAAGTACTATAGCAAGAAAAATCCTCAGCACTAAATCTGCAATTTGTGTGTTCAACTTAGAGACAAATAGCATTATCCATTGTTCTGCCTAAGTTGCTAATATCGGACTACATAGCATCACCAGAAAAAGTAAATCCAGTATATATTTTAAAAAAAAATATTCACAGACACACACACACACACACCACCAGAACAGCAGTTGCAATGCTTACTGACTTTTCATCAGCTGGCAAGGTAGTCTATTAACAAACTTATGCTGAACTGTGAATAATGCTGAACTGTGAATAATGTATTTTGTCTAAGGAACAGCCAAGCAGTGTTTAAAACATAATAATTGTCATATACTGCAGTGAGTAATACAGTATCATGAAAATGTTATTAAGTAAGTGTATAATATCATGAAAGTGTATTATTAATTGTCATACACTGCAGTGAGTGATATCATGAAATATTTGTATTTTAAAGTTCTTTGCTTTATTTTTTTATTCTTATAAAATAAATATTTCTCATTTACTTTTTCATTCTGTTCAATTACATGAAATTCATTAAATCAAACTATGTTTCATGACCTGGTTAAGTTGACTGTAGTGTATCATGCCAACTTATGTGATTCAAATACCATAGCACAGTCACACTGCTCAACAAATTCAAAGTAATCTAATTTTCTTTCAATAATAAATTCCCTTAAAAAAAAAATTAAACATTTATATATTTAAATTAACTGAACTTTTTAACAATGAACTATACTACAATATAGAACAAACCACCCAATAGCCAGTAAAAACATTCATGCACCAAACCTCACCTGAGTTGTTACTGCTACTTACAAAAAAACAAACACTGAAATTAAGATATTAAAAGTTAAATAAATCTTCATTACAAAAATGAAATATCATGATATATTTTTTCATATAATGTTTTAAACACACCCTAGCAAGTGGTTGTTATACTTAGACTAAACATGATAAATAAATATTGCTATTTATTTTTAGTGAATGACATTACTCGGAAAGACCATATAGTTATATACACTGGTGTTCAAAGAAAGTGCATCATCCGTTAAATTTATAATTGTCATCCGAATAACATAAGTATATGGCAATATTTCTTACAGATTGCATCAGATAAGACTGACATGCGTAGGTTATGGCATAATATTGCATCAGCTGTTACTTTCAGCTATGTTGTTATTTTGTTTTTAGGAGCATTAGCAACTAAGGCCATATTGCTCCGGGGATATGCGGTAGTCATTCCCGGACCTTTCCGCACCCTCCGCATTTGGTGGTCATAGGCTCGAACCCCGGTCTAATCAAGAAGCGTGTGCTACGCACTGCTGCTCCTGCCCACCTGGCTACGGAGGTGCCCTTTCAGCTATATAAGCATGCTCTGCAAAAGTTGCAGTCATTCCTTGCTTGTGTCAGGATGGCGAGTTATGTGCAATTGACGCCACAAAAAAACAGAGCTATTGCTTTACGTGAGGAAGGATGTTCTTCTTGTCATATTACTTATAGAGTGTCTTGTAATCAGTGGACAGTGAGTAGGTTTCTTTCCAAACTCAAGAATACTGGTTCTGCTGATAGGAAAAAAGGTAATGGATGCAAACGAGTCTCTATGTCAAAACGCAACCGCGTTTTGAAGCGCTTATGTCTTATAAACCATAAAGCTTCTTCGTCTGAGCTGAAAAGAGAATGGGAAGAACATACAGGAGTGGTAACAAGTGCAGTAACAGTCAAAAGATGCCTCTTCAAAAATGGACTTGTAGCACGGACTTGGACTCCACACACAAAAAATGAAAAGGGGCCGATTAATTTGGGGTAAGGAGCATGTCAAATGGATGCCCGAGCAGTAGAAGTCAGTTATTTTCTTGGATGAAATTCAACCTGCATGGCTCTGATGGGAGACAAACGATTCGCCAAAGACGTGGTGAAGAATACCATCCAGACTGTATGGTGTCTACAGTGAAATTCCCTGCCAGCCAAATGATATGGGGGTGCATTTTGTATCGCGGAGTAGGTCACCTGCAGTTTTTAAAAGGTTCTATAAATGTCTATGGATACCTGGCTATATTGGAAGGCAAATTGCTGTGAACCATTAGAGACCATTTCAACGTGCCAAGTAACTGCATCTTTCAGGACGACTCTGCTCCTTGTCATAGGGCAAAAAGTGTATGTAGGCACTTCTGTAGTTACTTTAGCTTCATTTCTGCATTAGAGGTTCGACACCAATGTGTAATGGTTGCAAGAACGGTCCATTACAACTGTTAGCTGGCCAGGAAACAGCCCGGACCTGAATCATATAGAGAACTGTTGGCATTGTGTGGAATCTGCAGTTGCCAGAAAGAACCAAAGACCCTTCATGAACTTGAGGAAGCCATAATTCGTATTTGGAACCACGAACTATCAGTTGATTATCTTCAGAAATTGATCTTGTCAATGCCTTGACGGTGTGCTGCTGTCATCAGGGCCAATAGGCAGTTCAACTAAATATTAGTTTGCACCTGGTGAACTTTTCCATTTAAAATGATTAACTGAAGCAAATTGAGGGCTTCTGATAACATTTCAGCCATAATTGTCGTGTTTACCAAAACTGTTGTATAAAGGTTGCAAATGCTCATTTTGGAATATTTTGAGAACATCTGTCAAATATTACTTAGCTTTGCCTTAACTATTAATAAATATCTTTTGTTTATATTTCTATTTGTGATGCTAGTCATTAATGTAACAAACCATCGCAAAAAAGGATTAGAAATGTGAAATTCCTAGGTGATGCACTTTCTTTGAACACCAGTGTACCTTCCTTCCATAGCATGAAACTTTATCTGGTAAGTATAACTGCTTTATCCTAATAAAGTATAATTCTGAATTTATACAGATTTAGATGAACTTATACAGACCTATACCTTGGAAATCTTTCCTAATGTGGAAATTTATCACAACAGTTGCCAGTTCTCACTCTGAGAGTGCACTATTTATTCAAAGGTTAAGTGTGGGGCAATTTATTGTGATCTGCTTCAAAATATTATATGCACAATTCTTTTACTTATGAATATTGGTTTTTTTCCCATTTATATCTATGTATAGATGAAAAACCAAATACACAATTTGCACCACTTGAATGACAGTTGATGTGGTATAGAGTCTATGATATCTGTCTAATCAAAACATTATGACCTAATAGTGGGTATATCCTCCTCTTGCTGCCAGTACCACTGCTACCCAGCCAGGCATGGATTCTATAAGGACTATGAACATTGCAGGAGGTATCATGTAACTAGGATTATGTCCCCACAGATCTGCAATAGTCCAAGATGAAGGATCGAAATGGCAGACCTGTCAATCCACATAATCCCAGAAATGTTCAATGGGATTCATAAGAAGTAAATTTAGCAGCCAAGTTAACACCTGGAAGTCACTTTCATGTTTAGTGAACAATACCAGCAACATGCCAGGGTGAAATACCATCCTTGAACAATACCGGCAATGTGGCAGGGTGTATCAGTCTGCTGAAACATATGTGCGCCATCAGGAAAGACACCATGAAGGGGTGTACCTGATTGGACACAATGGTTAGGTAGTTTTAAGCATTCAGAGTGCAGTATAGGGGTATGAGGATTTCAAGAAATTTCCAGGAAAACATCCTCCATACCAAAATACTGACACCAAATGCCAGTTTCTGTTGGGCCAGGATGTCAGAGTGATTTCTTTCCACAGTTTGTCACCACACCTTCCATGATAAATTCACATTTCCTTCTGTCCACATGGCACAGAAAGAAATGTGATTCATCAGAAAAGGCAACTTTTTTTTTCAGAAGCCAATGACCCAATGATGTCATTCAGATGCAAACTTCAGGCATCGTTGGTGATGGGTAGCCATAAGCATAACCTTGGCTGGGCACCTACTCTGAAGGCCCATACAGAGGAGGGTTGGTTGGTTGAATTATGGTCTTGAAAGCACTGTTGGTCATACCCTAGTTAAAGTCCGCAGTCAGATATTCCACTATTTTCAGTCTATCGGTTCATACAAGACAGAACAGCCGTTCACTATGACCAGTGAAAAGGCATGGGTGGCCATAAAATTCCTGGCAATGCTGCTCTGTCCACCCTTGGAAAACCTTAACTGCAGTACTGCAAATAGTCCACAAGATTCTGTAGTTTCTGTAATACTCCCTGCCTGATGATTGTTAGGTACCTTCAACTGATACCTGACAATCATCCCTTTTCAAAGTCCATCAGATCATATCCCTTGCCCATGGTGATCAAGTACTTTGTATGGACTGCACAGCACAAACCCACAGTATCACATTTACTGGTTCTCAACATTGACACATATGCTACTAGGCAGGGAGGAACATCCAGTTGCTAAAACATGGGGGTGGTCATAATGTTTTGACTGAACAGTGCATAGTTAATAATGAGCTGTATGGACAAATGTGTAAGTATCCTATGATGAAATGACCAAATAAGGAATTCAGGACACATTTTCTGTTTCTTTGAATTGCCACCATAATCTACTTACCATACTGACCTCAGCATTTAGCCATCTTTTCACCTCTACTTGGGTTCAGCTTGCTTCCATTCTCTCTACCTTCATTTCATAAAACAAGTCTTCTTAACAGTGATATTGTCAAGGATTTCATTATAAGCAAGTTTCACTCCAGAAGGTGAAAAAAAAAAAAAGGTTAGCACCAAATGATTTTTATATAGGTATCAGAATTATATTTGAAAACCAGTAAAAATAAATATGTAATGATTACTTACCTCTTGCACAGTCATAATGTATGACAACTACTCCTGCATTATCACAGTGGCTATCCATACCGTGTTTCACATAATTATAAGTGCAGTTATGTAACCCTGAACATCTGAGTAAAAAATGTAATTAAATTATTAAAATAAGTTCAAAATATACATCATTTTGATTTATTTATTTTCATATTTATTTACTTTTCTGTAAGTGACAGAGAGAAAAGAAAAGTTGAGAATTCAAACAAAATATGGTTATCACATAAAAGGCCAATGCTTGGAAGGGAAGAGGAAAAAAGGTTAAAGAATTTTAGGAACTTCATATCACACCTGATAATCACCAATAATAATAATAAAGAAAACTGTGCCTCAATTAGGAGATGGCAAAAAAATTTACTTAATACTGATTAAGTAAATTTTTTAAAACAGAATTTAAACTAACAGGAAAAATGTCAGTCACTCTAAGCAGTTTATACTCTGCATGCTGATAAAATACAAAGAACAAAGTAATCCAGTGCTTTTTACTAATATCAACTGACCCAAATGACATCAGTGGTCTGTTTTATAAATTTACTGAAGTATCAACTGTTTACATAAGTTGCAATATAGTTTCCATGTAAAAGACTAAGTTAAGGATGAAATAGAAGGCAATACGTCTCCCTCCCCTTCTAAGAGTATAAGTTTTTATTTTTTTGCACAATATTTTTAAGCTCCACCTCTCAGAAAAGTATATTTCCCAAAAGGTTCACTGGCCAGAAAAAAAAAAAAAAAAAAAGGAAAAAGTACTATAGTGCTGCAGGATGAAAAGTGCTCGGCAATAAATCTGTGACTTATGTGTTCAACTTAGAGACAAATAGCATTATCTGCGGTTCTGCCTAAGTTGCTAATATTGAATTGTATAGCATCACCAGAAAAAGTAAATCCAATATATATTTAAAAAAACACATACACACTACCAGGACAGCAGTTGCAAAACTTACTGACTTTTCATCAGCTGGCAAGATAGTCTCTATTAACAAACTTATGCTGAACTGTCAATAATGTATTTTGTCTAAGAAATAACCAAGCAGTGATTAAAACACAATAATAGTTATGTTAGGCATCGAATTGGGTTGCATCTATAGTTTAAGCCTTCGAATTGGGCTGCATCTGCCCTACACCATACAATACTATAGAATTACAGGGGTATTTCAACTAACAAACTGAAATCAAATCAAAATCCATACACTTTACCTGTATTAAATATACAATTTTTTTTTTGTTAGTTGTTGGCGCATCAGCTTCTGTGGCCATAATGCACCTCCCAAAGTTTTTGCATTTTACTTTGATCCAAGCCCGAGGCGGGATTCGAACCCGCGACCTTTGGGTTGCCAGGCAGGCACTTTACCCACCTGGCTAGCCCGGTCGCATATATATATACAATTTGAAAAAAAAAATTAGAAACTTAGGCAGAATCGTGAATAACTGTATTTATCTCTAAGTTGAAAATGAGTTTAAGCCTTAGCATTGAGAACTCAATGAGAGCAGAAAGTCTCTCCATTTTCAAAATCAAATGTAAATAAAGCATATGAATTTTGATTTGATTTCAGCTTCTGCTTTCATTTAGCATTTGAGCAAATACAAACAGATAAAAGTTATTCAAACAACAATCTTAAAAGTTTTCAGTACATGTTTTTAAGCAGCAGCAGCATTGGACATTCAATGCTATATTATATATTAACATTCAACACTGAAACTTATTTTTAAATATTAAAATACATATTAGAATTATGTCAGTATAAGTTTTAGTATGACTTGAGTAGAGTCTTCAATTTTTATCTGAATTACTGATTTTTTTTTTAATTGGAAAATAATATCTGCAAAAAAATTTAAATAAATCAATATTGATGGAAAAATGTGCTGCCCACTCACTCACAAATTATTTTCTTTTGGAGTTTCAGTTTTGGCATTAGTTTCTCTTCCTATGCTTTGTTATGTGTCAGAAATGAGGCAGTCAGGAAATTATTATTTTTCTTTCAATACAAGACTGCTATTAATAAAGGTATTATTTATTTGTATTATCCAATACAACAAAGGCATTCAACATACAGCTGTTGGCCAAACAAAAGTTGCAGGCTGCATTTTGGACACACACACACACACACACACACACACACACACACACACACACACACACACACACACACACACACACACACACACACACACACACACACACAGTATTTCAATTAAAAAGCACTTTAATCTATCTAGGTCTAGGCTGTTTGCCATCTGGACTTTTTATCCTATTTAAGATGAAATTTTAATAAATTGCAGTTAATGATAGATATTAATTGATATTAACGATTAGATTAAATATTACCACTTATACTTTCAATGTGAATGAAGAGTACCTAAACCATTTACGATTTGCAGATGACATTGTGGTCATAAGCCACGATCCCAAAGAATTAGAGGAAAATCAGTTATACAGAATCAGTAAGGATTTTGGACAAAAGCAATAAACAAAACAAAAGTAATAATGAACAAGTATGCCACAGAAAGGGATATAATGATTGAAGGAGCAGTAATTGAAAAGGTGGAGTCATATCTGGGACAAGTCATTAGCTGTAATAATCATAAATGGCTGGAAGTCAAGAGAAGAATAAATTTTGGATGGATAGCATTCAGGAAATATAGTCACATACTGAGGAGCAATATCCAAATTTGTCTGAAACGTAAAATAATGAACCAATGTATACTCCCCACCATGACTTATGGAAGTGAAACTTGGGCACTCACCAAAATAATGGAAGAGAAGCTGAGAACTACACAGCAAAGAATGGAATGAATTATATTGGGAATCAGACTGTTAGATAAGAAGAGAAACACATGGATTAGGCAGCAAACTCAAGTAAAGGACATCCTTATCAAAACTAAAGAACTAAAATGGTCTTGGGCAGGACACATAGCTCGAAGATATGACAGATGGACTAAGAAAATAACAGAATGGTACCTAAGAGGAGCTAAGAGAAACCCTGGAAGACAACAACGGCGATGGACAGATGAAATGGATGGCCATTGCACAAAACAGAAGGAACTGGAAAGTTGCTGGAGAAGCCTTCATCCTGCAGTGGATTGAAAATGGCTGATGATGATGATGATGATGATTTATACTTTGATTTCTAAATTAAAATTTTGTCTAATCAACTGCTTTCTTTAATAAATGGGAAAATTGTTCTGTCTTTAGTTTAGTCTAAAGACATCATTGTGATACTTCTGAAACAAATATAATGCAATTATATTTGAAATAAAAAACAATGTTTGTATGTAATGTTTGCTCCTCAATACATGCATGTCTGGCAGTTTGTGTTTATCTCCTCACACTATGAATGCTATGTTATTATTATCATCATTTTTTTTTTATTCCAATGATAAGGAACAACTTTCCCAATGAATTTGTAAATTGTAAAATCAAAATGATAATACTTAGTCCAATTTTAAGGTCAAATACAAAAATTTCAGCCCAAATATAACAAAAGAGGTCCAGATATCAGTATGAATTTTCGTTGTTTTCCAAACCTAAATAAATAGCCACCAATAATCAAATCACCCTGTATATACACATACACACAGACAACTGCAGTTCCCATGCATGGATCATTATGTTAAATACCAGTATTCTCACATACTTGATGAAAATTGATCAGACTAAGCTTAACTTTTGTAGAAAATTGATCAGACTACACTTTTGTAAGAATAAAGTTCTTTAAACTGACTTTTCTTATCAGTAAAAAACTGGTATGAGTGCACACACAGATTTCTAATTGTGTGACCAATTAATAAAAAAAAACAAACAAACTTGTCACCTCTAAAATACATGTTATAAAATAAATGGTCGTGCAAGATGAACCATTTAAACTTCTTTTTGCCATGTTGAATACAGGATTAACAGCAACTATCAGGATGTTGCAAAATAAATCTGATTTACTAATACATTCAAGAAATGAATATGTAATTTCTTTTACATTTAAAAATGTGACATTTATATCTGCTGTGGCAGGACAGCTATGATACTTGCTACCAGAGGCAGAAATCAGGATTCAAGTTCTGTCAATACAGTACTTACAAGTATTATGATCTTTTTTAATGGAGACTTAGACAATTTCAAGAGAGGTATGGAGTTTAGTTTCTTCTCTTCTAAGGCATTTGGAAGTGTTTTCAGCCAAGTTGACCTTAGAATGCATACAACATACAGACATAACATATGGAGGGTTGAAAAGTTTGGCCTAAGTATAAAAGGGTAGTACTGCAGTGTTAAAAATGTCTGTACTTAATGTGTAACACGTTAATAACTCACCAAGTTTAATGCAGCTTCAATAAAATCTTTTTTTAATTACAGGTACAGTGAACAAAGTTGTGTGAATAAGAAAAGGTGGACAAAATCAGTCACCTTGCAGTCATCCGGTATTTGGAAAAATGGGATTAAGACCAAAGGTAATTCATGAGGATATGGTAACAACAATGGGGTAGATGCCCCTTTCTATTTCTTGGTTAAGTTAAGAAGTGAGTAGCAGAATTTAAATGTGTGTGTGTGTTGGGTGTGGGGAGAGAAAGAGAAAGAGAGAGAGAGAGAGAGAGAGAGAGAGAGAGAGAGAGACTAGAAAATGACCCACAATATAGAATGTGAATGTCCCACACCCACAACATCCATCACTCCAGAAGTTGTTCACAGTGTGCATAATCTGGTGATGAGTGATTGATGAGTAATAGTTCGGTAAATTTCTAGTGTCTTGAACATCTCATCTGAATGTGTGTACCTCATAATAACAGAGGTTCTCACTATGAAAAAGGTGTTGGCACAGTGGGTTCCAAAGTGGTTGACAGTAGATCAAAAATGCACAAGAGTTGTCAAGTCAAGTGAACATTTGCATTATTTTCAAGATCCAGCAAATTTCCTTGCAAGGTTTGTGATCATGAATGAGATGTGGGTCCATTACTTTCAGAGAGAGAGAGAGAGAGAGAGAGACAAAAGAGCAGTCCAAACAGTGGAAACAGAGCTCTTCTTCCCCTCCAAAGCAAAGAAAGCCAAGTTGATTCTTCTGCTGGCAAGGTAAAGGCATCAATTTTTTGGGATACTGATGGAGTGTTGCTAGTGGATTACTTTCAAAAAGGCCACACTGTCACAGGGGCATATTACACAGATTTTATGAAGTGTCTATGTGAAAATATCAAAGACAAATGCTGAGGAACATTCAGCAAAGAAGTCTTGTTCCGCAAGGAAATGCACCTGCTGACAAGTCTATTGTTGCCATAGCTGCACTGCATGAGTGTGGCTTTGAAATCTAGGACCATCCCCATGTTCACCAGATCTAGCACCATTTGACTTCACCTATTTCCTAATTTGAAAATAATACCTGGTTGGCATCCATTTTCCCATTGAGAGTGACATCACTGCTGCAATGGCTGCATTCCTGGAGGCCTAAGAGAAAACTTTCTTTGCAGCTAGAATCAATGCATTGCAGCATCAGTGACAAAAGTGTATTGACTCAAAAGGGGGTCATGTTGAAAAGTTACATGTTACCAGACTCCTCAAAATAAACACTTCATACTCAGCCCACAAACTTTTCAAACACCATATATATAGTAAGGAAAGCAATGGGAAATCACCTTACTGGATATCTATCCTCCAGGAGCAGAGTACAGATACTAAATGGGTGGTTTCTAGGAAGAGATCCTAATAATAATGCTTAGAACCCATCTCTAAACAGAACACTAAAAAAGAAATCCCATAACAAATTATTAGCTTTATTATAAAATGGCAAACTGCATTTATCTAAATACCATTCGCTATTCCCACATCAATTACAGAAACAAATAGAATTCTTTGGTTACTGGCTTATGAAGCTCTGTTGTAGAATAAAATAAAAATTCAGCTTACCGTATTCTCATAAAACAATCCTTATATTCAACATAAATTTAGCACATTGGATTTTAACACAGAATTTTTTTTGGGATGGATACCACTGTTTTAAAACTTCTCTTTTAAGTTTCTTATCTCTTCTAAGTATACAATTGGCAATATACTTTCCTAGCTGTCATTGAATGATTAGGAAATTAGAAATGATTAGGGAAAAAAAGTGAAAGATTCTTAAAAATAATATTTATAATTAGCTTTAGATTTAATTAAAACTTTTATTTCTGCCAATAATTATATTTTCTTTGAATATATTACTTCATAAACTGAGCAGGGTACCTTCTATTTATAGAAAGCCGAATATCTTCATCACAGATATCATCACTTTCTTCTATATCTATGCATGTATTATTCTCTTCAGTTATGTTAGAAGTGACATAGGCAATATGAATAGCCACAAAACTTGATGGACCACACTCCAGAATAATGTCCTGATTGGTACATCCAATTTGTTGCTGAAGTTCTAAAGACAATAACAAGAACCACATTCATTAAAAATATATAAAAACAGGATGATATGAAACATACCATGAAAATTTAAGAGATAGTAAAGAATTATTTTAAATAAACTTCTAAAATCACAGATCATTAAAAAATGTTATGAGGATAACTATTTCAGCAAAAAAAATTAAGAAAAAATGCAACAGAAATAGAAAATGAGTTTATTATTCTCAAAACAAACCTGTCGTGGCTTAAGATATTGTGAAAGAAATTTAAGTAGCAGGTCACAAGCCAAATGGTATTATGAGTTTGCAGAAACAAATCACAAAAGCATTATATACAAAATATCATGAACACTATTAGATAAAGAAACAAACTGCTTCTTTTATCTAAAAAAGGGAGTAGCAACATTACAACACAACTATTTTATAACCATAAACACATGCATCTCCCTCTCACAACTCATACAAGGAAATTCAAAAATGGATGTTAACATTTTACAAGGTTACATGAAAATATACATAAAAAACCTAAAGGCATTTTTGGATTTAAGGCTCTGTTATTGAATTATGTGACTTCAAACTTTTACAAATTCATTTCTGCTAGACATGAATAAATTTCTTTAATTTATTAATTACCCTAAACACTGAAACCACCAGAAATCAAAGACCACACGAAAAAACACTTTAAAGTAACTATAAGGAGTGTGTCAGGGTTGTCAAAAGCAACAAAGTACAAAACATAATTTGTCCACACAGTAATGCCAGGAGTACTGTAAATAAATTAAATGAATTTGAGCTTTTTTGAAATCATATCAATGCTGATGTAGTTGGGTTTACTGAGATATGGTGCTACTAAGAAACATAACATGATTTTATTTTAGTGAATACTATGTGTTCAGGGGAGATAGGGAAGGATGAAGAAGTGATACTTCTGATCAAAATCTGCATGAAAGTGGCAATAATGTTTCCTGATCAAGGTAAAGCAGATATTGCATCAGTATGGTGAAAACTTACTTGCAGTAACAGTGGAGGTACATTGCAAGACAAATGACTCTGAGGAGTACGACAAAGACTTTAGGCATGTTGATTGGACTACTAAGTGTGACTACATCACAATATGGGACCTCAACCTATCTCTTATAGGCTGGAATATGTAGAATGGAAATACACTATAAGGGGGTGCTGACACTTGGCCCAACCCACTTCCAATTTGTTTTTGTCAAATTATGAAAGAGCATATCTTTTTATGTTAAACAGCCCATTTGCTCTTCAAAAAACCTTAATATCCATTTTTATTTTTTACAGGTTGAAGAAAGCATGTCACTCCAAAAAGTCACTTTCAGCAAAACTGATGGTAGAACAATTATGAAAAACCTGTTTCTACAATTCAGAACACTAAAGGAAATTCATGCTATGTTGGTGACACTAGGAGAACAACATATTCAGGCATCAAAAGCTGGGTTGTAAAATTTAAAATGGGTTCTTTTGACACTGAGGATGTAAAGAGGACAGGAAGACCAGTTTCTATGATGCCTGAAAATGTTGATACCATTCACAACATGATATTGTGATACTGTCTGATAGACAAATTTTTCTGTTAAATGTATAGTTGAGACTCTACACTTCTCCAGGCAATGTTTTCAATATAGTTGTTACTCCAAATGTGTTTTTTTGGACAGGTGGAAGCTTTCTACCAAGTGAAAATCTCCAAATGTTTGAATGCTGACCAAAAGTGACAGCATATCCTGTCTTCATTTGCCATTCTTCACCATTTTGAGCAAGGTATCAAATGATTTTTTGGTGCAAATTGTGACCATAGATGAAACATGGTCACAATTCGTGTGGTTGTTTCATTGTGATCCAGAGATCAGGGAATAGTTGGAGTGGAGGAACGGTGGTTCCCCCCATCCAAAAAAGTTCCACACCCTGAAGTCTGCTGGGAAGGTCATGTTCTCTGTCTTTTGAAAAAAAGGTGAAATTTTGTTTATTGACTACCTGGAAAAGGTAAAATGATAACTGCGAAGAATTATTCATAAATTTTTGAACAAACTGAAGGAGGAAATGAAGGCTAAATACAGGGGAAAGCTCACCTGAGGAGTGCTGTTTTTGCAGGACAATACTCCAGCACATACAACACATGTCAAATCAGATGAACAAGGCTTCTGGTGTCTTAATCATCCCCCAGTATTCACCAGATCTTTCGCCCTCTGACTACTACCTCTTCAAAAAATAATTAAAGATTGTTTTTTGAAGAGGTAGTTTCATATCTCAAAAAACATTTAAAGGGTATCAAATTTACATCAAATGATGACGTCATATGAGAGAAGCTTGGTTTGGGGTACAGTTTTATGATTTCTATTTTGAGTTTATAAATGCTGGAATATTGTAGAAAGTGTGTGGAGTGAAAAACAAATATGCTGAATTAACTATGTACATAATTGGATTATCTTGTTTCTTTCTATTATAGGCTGAGAACTTATCAACAACCTCTCATAAAAGGTAACAGTTTATCAAACAAACTGGATAAGTGCCATTTATCCCAACACATTCAAGAGGTTACAAGGGGCTCTATTCTAGAACTGATCCTCACTAAGGAGCTTAAGTGCATCAAAAACTTGACAGTGGGAGGAACCAATAGCAGATAGTGACCATAATAGCATTAATTGGGCTGCATCAAAATGTTGAAAAGGGTAAAGGTAAGAGCTTCAATTCCAAGAGATTGGACTATATCAGAAAGAGATACCTTTTTGGGCTTGAATTACTGAAGAGGCTGCTGTATGCTGTCAGATATAAATATGTTTTGGGAAATATTCAAGGAACTTATCCTTGAAGCCACAAATGTTCTGTAAACATATAAGATGCCAAAATGGATTACATGTGAGGTTAAGTTTAATTAAGCAAAAGAAACAAGCAAAAGTTACAAACAGTGACATGATTCCAATTGGTATAAATGTTATAAGAGAGTACACAACAAAACCACTGATGGGTAAAAACAGGTGAAAGATGATTATGAGAAAACACTACAAAAGAGAGCTAAGAATATGGATAGGGATTTCTTCCCATACAATAATACAAAAAACAAGAGAGTAAATTAAATATATCTCTTAACTGACTGCAGTGGAAGATCTATAGGAAGACCACAGAAATGGCACGTGAGCTGAACAGATACTTCACAATGATATTTACAATCAAGGGTAAGCTTGAATCTCTGGGGGAGATTACAGTTGAGCAGATAGACTGCTGTAAAATAAGATAATGATCTGATCTCAAAAAGGCATTTGCTAGAAAAGCTACTGAGGTTAAAAGAGGGCAAGGCTCCAGGGGAGGATGGTATATAATCAGTTATGATTAAGAAGTGTGCATAAGACCATTTGGAATGTCAATGAGAGTATCATTAGACTCTGGAAAGATCCCCTTGAATCCTTGGATGGGAGAAGTGCTAATGTCTCTCCAATCCACAAAGGTAGTACTAAAAAGGAGTTGGGGTAACTATAGACTAGTAAGTTTGACTTCTGCAGTTGAGAAAAATCATGGTGTCTATGGTTAAGGATGCAACAGGACCATCTCGACAAGAATGTTATCTTGCACAGATCCCAACATTGATTCATTAAAGGGAAGTCATACCAGAACAATTGGGAAACCCAAGAACAGAGACTAGCAGAGCCTTAACATATAACGAAAAGTAACAAATCAAAGTATAAATTAGGTTTAAATGATTAGTTATAAGTTTACAGAAAGCACAATTCACATTTTTACATGACACATTTCTCTTCAACAAATCTTCCTGGCATTCTTAAATTTTGTGACCACTTATCTGCATCAAGCTCAAGCTTATTCATTAGAAAAACTGGCAAATGGCAATCAAATATTACTAGTCTATTCAGGTTTCAACTAAACTCAGCATCTGGGATTTCTACAAAAGTAATTCTCCTGTCATTTGTTTCACTGTGAACTTAATCTTACTTAGTGCAAAAAGTGTGAAGGAGGGGGAAAATTAAATTCCACAAGAACTGGTCATGTTTGCAGGCTCACTTGAGGATAAAGCTTTCTATAGCAAAGACATTTCAGATCAGAGGCAGCTGATAGTGCCATACATTTAGACTTCAGTAAAGCTTTTAATCATCATCATCAGCCATTTTCAATCCACTGCAGGATGAAGTCCTCTCCAGCAACTTTCCAGTTTCTTCTGTTTTGTGCAATAGCCATCCATTTACTACCCATGAACTCATGAATTTCTTCTGTCCATCTCGTTTTGTTGTCTTCCTGGTTTTCTTTTAGCTCCTCTTGGGTAGCATTCTGTTATTTTCTTAGTCCATCTGTCATCATGTCTTTGAGCTATGTGTCCAGCCCAAGACCATTTCAGTTCTTTAGTGTTATTATTATTATTAGCTATAGGGTGCAAGGATGCCTGAGGCTTATGCTGCACCAGCCAAAATAAAAATAATCCCAAGTTATCCTGAGAGAGAGAGAGAGAGAGAGAGAGAGAGAGAGAGAGAGAGAGAGAGAGAGAGAGAGTCAAAAATAGAAGGGAATCACCAAGAAAGAGAAGAATGATGATATCCAGCTCAGGACCCTGGGTGTGGCAAGCCCATACTCACCAGATGTGAGCCCCTGGGGTTGATAAGAATGTCCTTTACTTGTGTGTGCTGCCTAATCCACATGTTTCCCTTCTTATCTAACAGTCTGATTCCTAATATAATTTGTTCCATTCTTCACTGTGTGGTTTCAGCTTCTCTTCCTTTCTTTTGGTTGAGTGCTCAAGTTTCACTTCCATAAGTCATGGTGGGAAATACACATTGGTTCATTATTTTACGTTTCAGACAAATTGGGATATTGCTCCTCAGTATGTGATTATATTTTCTGAATGCTATCCATCCGAAATTTATTCTTCTCTTGACTTCCAGCCATTTATCATTATTACAACTAATGAATTGTCCCAGATAAGTATGAGTCCACCTTTTCAATTACTGTTCCTTCAATGATTATATCCCTTTCTGTGGCATACTTGTTCATCATTACTTTTGCTTTAGCCATATTCATCTTTAGTCCAAAATCCTTGCTAACTCTGGATAACTGGTTAAGATTTTCCTCTAATTCTTTGGGATCATGGCTTATGATCACAATATCATTTGCAAATCGTAAAAGGTTTAGGTACTCTCCATTCACATTGACTCCTTTCTGCAACCTATCCAATCTTTTGAAAGCTTCAAGGGCACAGCAGTAAACAACTTTGGAGATATTATGTCTCCTCGTCAAACATCTTTCTCAATTTTAAATTTGCTACCATCTTTTTCTAATCTAATAAAGGAGGTTGGGTTCTCATATATTTTCTTCAAAATCATAATGTATGGGGTGTCTATGCATTGTCTTTCCAGTGCCCAAAACATCACCTTATGCTGTATGGAGTCAAATGCCTTTTCATAATCCACAAATTCCAGGCATAATGGTGTTTTATATTCATTTGCTTCCTCCATTAGCTGTGATATTACACGAAGGTGATCCATAGTTGAGAATCCTGTCCTAAAGCCAGCTTGCTCTTTTGGTTGATTCTCGTTAAGTATTCTTTCTAATCTGTTAGTAACGACCCTTGTGAACAACTTGTAGATGTGGGACAACAAAGCTAATTGGTCTATAATTTCCAATTTCTGATTTATCTACTTTCTTATGCAGCAAAATTATGATTGCATTATTCCACTCCTTAGGTGTCGTGCCTTTCCTAATGTATTTTGTGAAGAGTCTTGCTGGTTTCTGTATCATGTCTCTTCCTCCTAATTTTAACAACTCTACAGTAACTTCTTCTGCACCTGAGGCTTTCTGATTCTTCATTTTCTTCAATGCATGTTCGACCTCATCGGGGAGGATATCGGGTATGTCGTATGTGTTGCTAATTTTTGGTCCATCTTCCCCACTGCTTGCATCATTTCCTCACTCCTTATATAATTCTTTATAATAGTCTTCTGCTATTGGAAGCTTTTCATATCATCCCTTAATACTGCTATATAACTGGAAGAAAGTGGAGTTACTGGTAAGATCCAATGTTGGATCACAGGCTAGCTTAAAGATCAGAGACAGAGGGTTGTCATAAATGGTGGATCAGTGTAATAAATGGGTTACTCAGGGATTGGTGTTGGGCTCCCTCCTTTCTAATTTTCATTACTGACATTAATGAGGATATCTAAAGGAAGATGCCAAAGTTTGTTGATGGTTTGAAGGTGAGGATAGTTAAAAATCCAAGCCAAGCTATATTGCTTCAAAAAAGACTTGGATCAGTAGCATATAAAAAAGTGGCAACTAAAGTTTAAATGTTGTTTATTTGGGAAACGGAAATCCTGGAACCACATATAAGCTAGGGAGAAGAGGGAAAAATAAGTTGTTATAGGTGTTATGATTCAAATTGGCATGAACTTTTCAAGTGGTGTAAACAGGTGGCTAGAAAGGCATATGGCATCCTGTTCATGAGAATACTTGATGATTCTCATCAGGTATTCTTTCTAATCTGTTAGTAATGACCCTTGTGAACAACTTGTAAATATGGGATAACAAGCTAATTGGTCTATAATTTCCAATTTCTGATTTATCTCCTTTCTTATGCAGCAAAACTATGATTGCATTATTCCACTGCTTAGGCATCACACCTTTTCTAATGCACTTTGTGAAGAGCTTTGCCAGTTTTTGTGTTATGTCTCTTCCTCCCAATTTTAACAACTCTACAGTAACTTTATCTTCCCCCGGGGCTTTCCGATTCTTCATTTTCTTCAATGCATGTTCTACCTCATCAGGAAGAATATCGGGTATGTCGTATGTGTTGCTACTTTGCAATCCATGTTCCCCACTGCTGGTATCATTCCCTCGCTCCTTGTATAATTCTCTATAGTAGTCTTCTGCTATTTGAATTATGCCTTAACCATCGCTATTCTTCAGTTTCAGTATCATTTGTCTTTCTGTATTACTGCTCATGGCTGCTGATTTAAATCCTTTGTTTTCCCTTAATGCTTGTTCTACTTTTCTTGTGTTAAATCTTCTTATGTCCTCTCTGAGTCTCTTTCTAATGGCTTTGCATAACTCAGTATACTCAATTTTCTCCCTGTCAGTGTTTTTCTTGCTCTTCATTTGTTGTCTTTGGTTCATCATGACAAGTGTTTCTTGACTAATTTTTTCTTCTTTGGATTTCTGTTTCCCTATAGGTTTCTTGGGCTTTATCACTTTCAGAAAGTTATAATATTCCTCGTCGATATCTTGGTCCTGAGCAGTCTGCAGAAGCTCAAACTTGTTCTTAAGTTCCAGTACATACTGCTTTTTCTCCTCCTCTTTCTTTATATTATTTATATTATTTACTCGAGTCAGTTTTTTCCTTTCCTTTCCTACATCTATATCAAGTGTACATCTTACCATTCTGTGATCACTTCCAACATTTACCTTATTCAGGACGGTAACATCATTCACAATATATCTTCTGTTAGTGAGGACGAAGTCGATTTCATTAGTAGTTAATCCATTTGGACTCTTCCATGTCCACTTTCTGTTCACCCTTTTCTTGAAAAAAGTGTTCATTATTGACAGTCCTTGAGATTCTGCAAATTCCACAAGTCTTTCACCTCTTTTATTTCTTTCACCAATTCCAAAATTTCCTATAGTTCCTCTTTCTGCGCTGTTTTGCCTTTTTCCAACCTTAGCATTGAAGTCTCCCATAATAATAGCGTAGTGGGTTTTCTGCTCATCTAGAAGACTCTCAATTTCAGTGTACATTTCTTCAACCTCTTCATCATCATGGCTCGATGTTGGTGCATAAATCATTATAATCTTTAGCTTGTACCTCTTAGAAATCTTGAGTATTAGTCTTGACACCCTTGGTGATGTACTTTTGAATTCCAAAATGTTGTTTTTAAAATCTTTATGGATCAGAAACCCAACTCCACCTTCACTCTTTTCACTGTTTTCATTGGTGTACAGCAGATTTCCCTTGATAAACTTATAAGTGATTCATTTCTTCTTCTTGTTTCAGCCAAACCGATGATATTCCAATTCACATTTTCTAATTCCTTTTCCAGCTCTAATATCCTGTCTTCACCGATGAGTGATCGGTTTTTTTCATAGATGTAAAGAAACCATACACGGCGGTCCGCGAATGATAAAAGATTTAGGACTGTTCTAGATCAAACCCAGAAAGATGGCAACTCTCTTCTCATATGCAATTACCACTGACTACAGGTTATATCTTGAATGTGAATGCTGTATTCTGTCTAAAATGTCTTCAAATTCATTGCCAGATAATCTTCAGAGCGATAAGAAGAAGCAGAAAACACAGGCATATTTTTAATGATGTAGTAAGTTTATGGTTGGTTAATGGCTTTAACCGTCTGTCACATGCAACCTCAATTTAACAAAGATGCTTGCATGGTAGCTGTGAAACAGCCTTTATTGTTTTAATTATAAAGTTTTTTTTTTAGTTTTTTCAGTGACTTGAAAACTGAGATCTATTGTGATTTGCTAAACTCATTTAAAAAATATCAAATGAAAATAAACAAGAGAAACCAATAATAAAAGATAAGATTGCCCCTTTAGAAAGGGTCGATATTGTGTGACCAATCAGATTTGATACTATGATGCAGTAACAAAGGAACTGGATGCAAAAAATAATTTTGATATCATACACTTGGGTTTCAAAGATAGCTTTTCATTCTGTTGCACATAAAAGACTGCTGTAAAAATTTCAGCAGTAAAGGAAAGTTACTGCTCTAAATAAAGGAATGGTTGAGTGGGAGAAGACAGTGGTTATTAATGAACACTGCTCTTCACAGACTAATCTTATTAGTGAAGACCCCCAGGGTTCAGTGCTGGAGTCAAATTTACATATAAGCACTGTTGTTTTCTATCTTTATGAATGATGCTGGTGAAGGTGGTAGTAGTAGTAGTGGCATGTGATGCAAGAAAGCAAGTGTATGAGCTTATGCAGCATCAGTCAAAAAAAAAAAAAATTACAAAACAATCCCCTCTAAATATTTGTCCAGTTCCTCCTTAAATTTATTTAACCTATCAACTTCCACAACAACAGATGGAAGTTTGTTCCAGCAATTAACCACCCACTGGCTAAAGGCAAATTTCTGCACACCTGTTCTACATCTGTCCTTCCTCAGTTTCAATTTATGTCCCCTTAGGTTCGTAACCTGAACAAGTGGAAGAATTCCATCAGAATTCAGCGTGCTCAACCCATTCAAGGCCTTATACACCTCAATCAGATCACCTAGCAGGTGCCTAGTTTCCAGCTGCTGCAATTTGCAGAACTTAAGCCTCTCCTGGTAAGAGGATCCCTTCATTCCCCTCACCAATCTTGTTGCCCTTCTCTGTACACACTCAAGCAAATCTACATCCTTCCTAAAATGAGGCCTACAGACTTTCACGCAGTACTCAAGGCGTGGCCTGACCATTGCCTTATACAGAGGAACAATCACCTCCTTTTCCCTGCTAGCAAAATTCCTGTATATCATTGACAACACCCCATGACCTGCCCTGGCAGCCTGTCTGCATTGCTCAGAAAACTTCATATCTGACTGCACAATTACTCCCAGGTCTTTTTCATTTTCTACCACCATAAGTGTAGTACCACACAGTTGGTACATTTCTCTGGGGTTACTTCTACCCATATGCAGTACTTTGCATTTGTCAATGTTAAACTTCAGTTACCACTTCTCAACGCATTTGCCCAAATTTTCTAGATTCTGTTGCAGTAACACACTGCCATTACTGTCATTGACAACCCTGCCAACCTTTGTATCATCTACAAACTTCGATACTAAGCCTGATATACCTTCATCAATATCATTGATAAATATACAAAACAACAATGGACCCAACACCAAACCCTGTGGGACTCCACTAATAACATTAGTCCACGAAGAGCAGCACCCATTGATTACCACCCTCTGTCTTCTCCCACTCAACCATCCTTTTATCCATTGTAGCAACTTACCGTTAATACCATTCTGCTCCAATTTGTACAGTAGTCTTCCATGCGCAACAGTGTCAAAAGCTTTCCTGAAATACAAGTATATGATATAAAAATTATGTTTTGCACCCAGTTCCTTTGTAACCACATCATAATAACCAATCAAATTTGTCAGACAAGACTTTCCCTTAACAAACCCATGCTGTGTTTATTGCTGAATTATTGCTGCAGTCTTGTCTAGATGATCCTGCAATGCATCTTTAACCAGTGACTCCATTATTTTACCTGGAACAGAAGTTAAACTAACTGGTCTGTAATTACTCGTGTCACCCTTCGATTCCTCCCTTTGTGAATTGGGGACACATTTGCACATCTCCAGTCTGTGGGGAAAACAGGGCTTAATGTCTAAGTTTGCAGATGATACAAAGATTGGTAGGAGGGTTAATGACAGTAATAGGGTAAAATACTGTGATAAGATCTAAAAATATTATGCATATTGGCTGAGAAATGGCAATTGAAGTCTGACATTGACATTCATCTGTAATGCTACTAAATAACACTGGCTCAAATCTGTAAAACGTCTTTATTATGATAATATAAAATAAAATAAAATACATACGTACTGTATTTTCTGACATTGACAAATTAAAGGTACTGCATATGGACAATATGCCCAGATTAATGTACTGTGTGGTACCACGATCAGAGTATTGGAAAATGAAAAGACCTAGGGGGTAATTGTGTAGCCAGATATGAAGTTTTGATATTGATATTTTTGTCAGCTGTTTGCATTTAGCAAAACCAAATTTCTACAGATAGATTATATAACTGTATCTGGTATCTTACAGATGCCATGTGGAAATGAGAATTGCACAGAAGGGAAACACTTTTGCTCACCTGGTGTCTATGAAACACCAAACAAAAAAATCATGGTATACTGAAATGAAAACAGAAAATACTGCATAATCAGTTAGAGAAAACTGGTCAGTAAAGACATACAGAATGATTTGATTTCATCTGCAAATTTAAAAAAAAAAAAAACAGGAAAGTTTTAAAAAGTGGTATCTGCCACAAGCCATACTAGCAATGAATGTTGAACGTTAATGAAACAACTCATATCGAGGCAAGCCTTCCAAATGTATGCACCAAATCTTAATTATTACTATTGAAAATTGTATGCCTTGCTATTATCAAAGCCAGTTCTTTTAGATGCTGCTGGGGAAATTCAATTAATTATTAACCTTTTTTTAATTTTTAATTTTATTATTACATCATTAGTCTTACAGTATTGTAGTACAGTATTAAAATTAGACCTAAATGTTCTTTCTTTTTGCTATTCTATCTGAATTCCATAATCTCTTAAACCCATTTACCTCTTCAAACCTTTTATCTCTTACTTTAGAAAGGATCTGAAGAGATTACTGAAGAATTTAAACCACAAAAATTGGCTAAACATTCAAATTTTTCATGGGATGCTGCTAGTCAATAAATAACCCAAGTTTCATTTTTCATACCAGTGGGGTTTTTTAAGTTATAAAAAACTTCCGTGTTTTTTTTTTTTTTTATTAATTTAACCAGATAAAATCTTTGGATTTAATTACACGTGAGGAGACAACATTAAAACAGGAAGGAAAATTAGTTTTCCGCTTATTATTATTAGCCATATGGTGCAAGAAAGCCTGAGGCTCATGCTACACCAGCCAAAAAAAAAAAAATCCCAAGTTAACCCTGAGAGAGAGAGTCAGAAGTAGAAAGGAATCACCAAGAAAGAGAAGAATGATGATATCCAACTCAAGGGCCCTGTGTGTGCCAAGCCCATACTCACCAGATGTGAGCCCCTGGGACTTGCTTGATTGCCTACTCTCTTTACTGTGATATTATTATTCGTTGCGCTGGATACACCACGGTTATATCAGCCTTTTTTTTTTTTTTTTTTGTAGTTGTTGGCGCATAGGCTTCTGTGGCCAGAATGCACCTCCCAAGGTTTTTGCAATACTTTGATCCAAGCCCGAGGCGGGAATCAAACCCATGACCTTTGGGTTGCCAGGCAGGCACTTTACCTACCCGGCTAGCCCGGTCGGCACATCAGCCATAACTTATGAATTATCTTATGAAGGAACTTATGAATCATCTGATATTCTTAGTAAAATCAACTTCAATGCTCCTTGTAGACAAGTCAAGAACCTTACACTGTTTCACATTGACTCTGCCACCACGGACTTTATGATGTCCACTAAACAGAATCAGCAAATGACGCCAGCAGTACTAAATTTGATGCCCATGTCCTTAAAATTACCAGCAAAGCATTCAAAACACTGGGATTCATCAAATGGAACACTTACAAGTTCAAAAATACAGATATGCGATTATCCTTTATAAAACAATTGTTCTGCCAATCCCTGAATTCAGTTCACCCATCTGGACCTCACACAGAGACTTTAACTAACAAAATTGAAGCAGTCCAAAAAAATTTGTTCGTTACCTTATGTACCATAATCCTCTATTTTATCACTCAGTGTATTATGAATCGCTGTGCGATTACTTTCGTCTGAGGCCTCTGTGCACTAGAAGAGTTATTACTGACATCACTCTTCTAGCCAAAGTAATCACTGGAACTTATGAAGCATCTGATATCCTTAGTAAAATCAACTTCAATGCTCCTTGTAGACAAGTCAGGAACCTTACACTGTTTTGCATTGACTTTGCCACCATGGACTTTATGAAGTTCAGTCCACTAAACAGAATCAGCAAATGACTCTCTCATTGACTTCTATGACAACTCCTAACCACTGATGAACTCCATCCACAAGTTTGCCTGTTCTCTTAAACTGCAAAGTGACTAGCTCTGATCTAATTATTGTAGTTTATTATTATCATCATTGTTTTATTATTTTTCTATTCTCTAACTGATTAATTATTATTTGGTAACTTAACTTAATGCATACCTCTTTTGTACATATTATTTAAATGTTTTAATCTATATCAATGTGAATCTCCCTGTTGGATCTCTTATTATTATTGTGTTCATTGTTCTGCTCTCAGATACACTGTTAATGGTTACCTGTTGTATATCTTGTTATTAATAAAAATGAAATAAAAGAAAAAATCTATTCACTCAAAAATAAAACTCGATTCTACCGAAAACTGTTCTATAATTTTCCCACGCACACGGCAGCAGCGAAAAAAAGTTTCATATTGTACGTGCTGAAAAAAACTGCAGTCCTGCCCGCCGTAAATGAAGTTATATGCACACAGGATACTGTAACTGTTTCCAATCGGGAACTTGTGATACTTTCACTCGTTAGGTCTTGACGTTTGTAATCAAATGGCATCAGCTTGCACAATAAAAAAAAATAATATATAATAATAAAATAAATAAATAACATATATCGCTCTCAGCTGGAACATAAATTAATATGTATTTATGTAGCATCATCATCAACACATCGATTGCAAAACTAGAGGGCGTTTAAAAAACATTAATCTTTCTTATTTTCACTTTTGGCTTAAAAAACAATCAAAATGTTGCATGAAAACGTCAAAGTCTACATCAGTTATTCAGAAAACACCTCGTTGTTATTCCTGTGCTCAGATTACAATAAGCAAGACTGATAAAGGAACAAAAAAAAAAAAAAGAAACGGGAGAAGCGCGAGGGGGGGGGGATATATTCAACTACAAAACGTTTAATTCGCAAGATGCGGCATTCCTAACAATCCTTTCCTCTAACAACTACACCTAGTTTCTTTTCTCTTCGCATAAACCTTGTTCGAAGAACTCGGCAAAAAAAAAAAAAAAAAAAATGATGTACACGGATGAAACAACAACGGGCTACATAAGTTATGCTTTTACCGCACAGTAAAGCAGGATCGGAGGAGCCAAACTTGTTAGGTGAAATAACTACGTCCGTAATGCTTTCGGGTCAAATTAAAAATGGCATTCACTGCAGAGAAATTTAATGGAGTATCCGGATGTCCGCGGTTGCTTTCCTGAATCAGAAATAAATTGACAGCCGCGTGGGCAAGTGAGACGATTGTTCATAAAGCACATGATGTATCCTGTACAGAGTTGTTCTGTATCTGGCACGAGGCCAATGGTTAATAACATCAGTAGATCGCGAAGTTAACAGCATAAGTAATACTCTGAAGACGTTATGATGAGGATAAACCATGCATAGAGGACATGTGCCTCAAGTGACATAATTTACGGTAAGAGCGCTGGGTACGAATATTTTCATGGCAAATTAAACAGCTAAACTTCATACTTCTCTACGCTAATTAATTAAAAATGTCTATATACTCCACTGCACAGAACCGTGCAGTGGCATCCTGGGGCCTGTTTGCATGGTTGGTTTTAGAGATTCCATATCCTTTGCTATAATTGCATTATAGCTATTAAACAAACATTTTTCTTCTCCCTTTATAAATCAGGATTCATGTGTTTGACATTCGTGGCACCCCCAATTCCCTTTGGCACAGTCCTGCCAATGCATCAATATCAATGAGCCAATAGCAAACTCAACCTTAAATATACATATGTAGGTTCCCTTTTTTCTTATTCTTACTCCTCTGTCTTTGTTACATTTCTTGTTTTACTTTTACTCTTTTATTGTATTATATTATTTTTCGTGTGTACAGAGAACATGCAAATACATCTTACCGGCAATGGATGGATTTTTTTAAGGAAAATCTTGTCCGACAATTGATTGGCTACCATGAGGTAGTCACACAGGAACTGGATGAAAAAACTTTTTGACATCGTATGCCTAGACTCCATTCAAGCTTTGAAACTGTTCCAAATAAAAAAATGCTGATATATTGAAGGAGTTTGGCATCGGGAGAAAGTTACTGCTACAGGTAGATGTTGAGTGGCAGAATGCAGAGTGGTTATTAATGGGGACTGCTTGTCATGAATTAATGCTGTGTGTGATGTTCCTCAGGGTTTGGTGTTACATCCCTTATCACATAATCTGCAAATCGACCAGAGAACATGTAATTTACAGACACAATACACAAGGGTAGTTGAAAGTTATTTTTCAGGTGACCATAATATAATCGTTTAGTTTTTTTGTTTTTTGTTTGTTTTCATTTATTTATTTTTTTTATCATATACATATCGAGTTAAGTGTCTAAGTCTCTGATGATACATTAGTGGGCTGGGTGATTAATAACAGTAATCAGGATATACCACTACTCCAATAAGACCTCGATAAATTGGGCATAAAAATGCTGAAGGAGTTTAACTGCTAAATTCAAGTTACATTAGTTTATAACAAATTACAAACTAATGGAAGCTGCAGAACATTTCGAAAATAAATAAGTAAAGAACGAACAAAACTTAGGAGTAATCGTGCAAGGAAACCTTATGAATGAATTTGTAGTTTATCTTCTACGAATTAATACCGAATGCGATATGTAGTTCAGTAATAAGCTCACCAACAAACCACAAAATGCAGGAAATTTACAGGCATAATATAGTATATCTATGGTCTTTATCTTGATGCAAATATTAAATTAAAAAAAAATCATATTAGGATAACCCGAGAATTACCTTATTCATGTGTGTGTATTATGTCTGTAAATTGCATGTGTTCTCTGGTCAGTTTCGTTCAGCAAAACACTGGACAAGAAACCTAAGTTTACAGGTAAGGACAACCTTGATACCCTCGCCTGGGACCGATTAACTCAGCCACAGAGTGGAAAAAAGCTCATGAAGGTTCCTCGCGTCATTGATGAGATTCAAACCAAAGCCTTTTCCATCTGGTGTGGGAAAGATGGTGATTATAACTACTGTGTTAAAGCAAACAAAAAAATTGGACTTTTTAGTTTAAAAAAATTTCACCCAGTTGCACGTTTTCGCTGTCCAAACTGTAACAATGCGCTACGCAACAGAATTGGCACTTCCCTTTCAGACATGACACTAAGACTGAATGAAACTAGTCCTCCTGTGCCTACTATAGTTAACGTGTAGGGATGTGAAACATTTATGCTGTTGGCTATTGGTACCATCCATACTGACAAAAACCTCTCCAAATGATTCCCCTTTTAGACACAAGGCACCTTGCATGAATCAGGTAGTAAGCAGAATTCTTAATCAGTGGCATCCACCAAAACTTTATTTTCACTCTGTTAGTTCGAAATATGAAATTTGAAAAAGAGGGAAAAGGGATTCATTGAAAACTGAAATTATTAAGTGAATTAGAAGCATTTACACTCTCCATCCTTTGATGGCTTTCACTTTGGTTAAACAAATCATTGACGGGACTCTAAAAGAAGCAAGCACCGATGTTGATTTGAATTCCAATTCCTTTCACTTTCCACTAAATTGAAGTGGAATTCAATCTCTATATTGTAAACGCCTCTGATCCATGAAGGCTATCTATGACTGCAAACAGAAAATTTATTTACAAGAAAATTTTTACCGCAAACTTTTACAAATGTTTGACAGATGCATTATTTGCTAGAAACCGTTACTTTTCCCACCTTCTCGCTCTCTCTTTCATTGAGAACTCCAGGACAGCATCTGACGGACTGTTCCAGAGTTCTGAAGCTGCACCTGAACTGGAAAACTGAGGGTGATACATCACATCACATGTAATGTGGTGGAAATGGAAAGCAAATATGGGATTGGAAAAAAAAAAATGAGATCACACTCAACTATTTAATGTGGCAAGATTTATTTCCTGCCGGAAAATATAAAATATCTTTTCAGTGGCATCTCTCAGAGGGGCAATACAATATGCCATCAAACTAAATGTGTATACAATGTTTATAGAGCATTCAATAGACTTCACTTCTTTCCACTCCCCAGAAACCCTACAGATTTCAACTGAATTGATAATGTATGCAATGAGGTTAATGGGTTGAACAAAGTTTGGATCCATGTGCCGTGTAATTGAGGAATGCTTTAAAGACAACATGGTGAGTTCCAGTCAGTTTCTTAATTTCGTGACATCCATGCTACAGAATGTTCAAGCTCATCAGCTGGGCAGTCACGATTAATTTAGAAATGATTTAGTTACAAGGCTTCTCCAACCAACTATAAGTACTGTATTTATTAGTATTAGCCATACAGTGCAAGCAAGGAAGCTACAGGCTTTTGCTGTACCGGCCAAAAAAAAAAAAAAAAGTAGATAAGAAAATACAAAATACTTGAAAGTGTCTTTGGACCCTTTCAAGAAACTTAGCGTTTTTTCAGATATGGTCTCCATACTTGGATACAGTATTCCAAATGCAACATTACGATTGCCTTAGTATAGTGGGACTGTGACCTCCCCATCTCTACAGATATTATTCGATAAATCATCGATAGGACACCATGGGCTTTCCTGGCTGTCCATTTGCACTGCTCAGAAAACTTCATATCTGCCTGTGTGATAACTCCTAGATCTATTTGTTTCTCTACTGTTTTTTTAATTCGACCCCGCTACGTGTATAAGTTATTTTGGGATTGCTAATCTCCAAGTGCATTTTGCTGCATTAAAACATAGCTGTTACTTTTATGACCATTCTTGAAGTCTGTTCAAGTCATTCTAAATGAGCGCTGCTTGACATTGATCATTATTGATTCTCCTAATCTTTACGTGGTCTGCAAATTTTTGATGTCATGTCCTTTATTCCTTCGTCCATGTCGTTTGTGAAAATCAAAAACAACAGCGGTCTAAGAACCTTGGGGTAACCCATTTGTGACGTTACACCAATCTGAATAATATCCATTAATCAAAACCCTGTCTTCTGCCTTGCAGCCATCGCAATCCATCTTAGAATCATTTTTCCAGTAATCCCAATATGTTCCAATTTATATAAGTAACCTCTCTGAGTCAAATGCCTTACTCAAATCCAAATAAACTATTTCGAAATTGTTTCCTACATCTAGCTCATGAGTAATGTCAAAATAGTTTACAGGTGAGTTAAACATGTTTTTCCCTACAACAAAACCTGTGTCCTTCAGAATGCAATTTCTATCTAAATGTCTTTATATTGCAGTCTTGATCATAGCCTCTAGGATTTTTGAAGTCAGACTAACTGGTCTGTAGTTACTGACTTCTCACTTAGAACCGTCTTTATGTGTTTGCGTTTCGTTGGCTCTCCTCCAATCGAAAGGACTCTTTCCAAAGTCCAATGATGTCCTCATAATTAACCTTAGTGGTTCAAAACAGACCCTCTGGCTGCCTCCCTCAAAATTACTGGTTATATGCTATCAACTCTAGGAGTCTTATTACCTATAAGCTCGAAAGTTTGTTTGTTTTGTTTTTTTTAAAACAATCATCTGTAAATTCTAAATCACTAATTTCATATGGACATTAGTAATGAGAACATTAATTAAAAATGAAAAGTTTAGTGAAAAAATTAATAAAATAATAGCTACTCTCGAAAAGAGAAAGACAATTGTATCTATCAGCTAATGAATGACTGTAAGCATTCACTTGTATAATAGTAGTAGTAGTAGTAGTAGTAGTAGTAGTAGTAGTAGTAGTAGTAGTGGCACATGATGCAAGAAAGCAAGTGTAGGAGCTTATGCAGCATCAGCCAAAAAAAAAAAAAAAATCACACCATTCCCTCCAAATGCCTATCCAGTTCCTCCTTAAATTTATTTAACCTATCAACATCCACAACGACAGATGGAAGTTTGTTCCAGCAATTAACCACCCGCTGGCTAAAGGCAAATTTCCGCACATCTATTCTACATCTGTCCTTTCTTAATTTGAACTTATGTCCCCGTAGGTTGGTAATCTGAACAAGTGGAAGGATCCCATCAGAATTCAGCGTGCTCAACCCATTCAAGGCCTTATAGACCTCAATCAGATCACCGCGCAGGTGCCTAGTCTCCAGCCACTGCAATTTGCAGAACTTAAGCCTCTCTTGGTAAGAGAATCCCTTCATTCCCCTCACCAATCGTGTTGCTCTTCTCTGTACACGCTCAAGCAAATCTACATCCTTCCTAAAATGAGGCCTCCAGACCTGTACGCAGTACTCAAGGCGTGGCCTGACCATTGCCTTATACAGAGCGACAATCACCTCCTTTTCCCTGCTAGCAAAATTCCTATATATCATTGACAAAACCCCATTACCCGCCCTAGCAGCCTGTCTGCACTGCTCAGAAAACTTCATATCTGACTGCACAATTACTCCCAGGTCTTTTTCATTTTCTACCACCTTAAGTGTAGTACCACACAGTTGGTACGTTTCTCTGGGGTTACTTCTACCCATATGCAGTACTTTGCATTTGTCAAGGTTGAACTTCAGTTGCCACTTCTTAGCCCATCTGCCCAAATTATCTAGATCCTGTTGCAGTAGCACACTGCCATTACTGTCATTAACAACCCTGCCAACCTCCGTAGCCAGGTGGGCAGGAGCAGCAGTGCGTAGCACACGCTGCTTGGTTAGACCGAGGTTCGAGCCCGTCACCACCAAATACAGAGGATGCGGCAAGGTCAGAGAATGACCACCGCATATCCCCGGAGCAATATGGCCTTAGTTGCTAATGCTCCTAAAAACCAAACAGCAACAACTTGTTTAATTATGTTCCGGATGCGCACATCATGTGAATTAAGTACACGAGGACATAACTGTATGGCCTACATGAGTAGTACGTTAGCAGTTTCCCTAAACTACAGTTAATTTTTCAACTTTCGTTCGGCTAGTGTATTATCGAAATGCTATTTTCTTGCTTATGAAAGAATTTCATAGAAATATAAACACGGATTTTTTTACAATAACCAGTTCGCTATTTAAAACCACGGAGAATTCCTTCCATTTATTATGGGTTGTGTTTTATCCAAAGTGGGTCAATTTAAAAAAAAAAAAGCTGTCAACGATGATATAAGTTACTTTCAGAAAGTAAGCGCACAAACACTCATAAAACTTGTTATGTTGTCCCTTGCTTTCCACTTGCATTCATATTAGTTTGTTTATTTTGGGACACTGCCATGGCCCCTTTCCAAAACAATGTCTTCAACCTATTTCCTCACATTTTCTTTTAGCTAGGCTGCCTCATCTTGGCATGGTTTAAATACCAGATTTCGTGTCAAGATCGAAATCACCTGCTGCACTAAAATGTACAAATATTTTAAGGTAAATCTTTTCTCCACTACAATCACTGATACTGGCCACTGAATACACAACGCGATCTTTTAATAACTAATTTAAAAAGAATTACATCAGTGATTCTAAAAGGAGCATCCCCACCACTAATGATAAGTTGAGCTATTTTAAGTGACAACTTGAGGAACCTAAAATATGCTAGTTTTGATCTCTTCCTCTACAGCATCGTTTATACCCCAAACTTTTCCAGATAGCTCTAATTTCCTTTTTACAAATGAAAAAAATCTAAGCAGCAACAAGCTGTCAGGAAGTAGAAATTGAGGGGGGGAAAGCAATTTACAAAACTTTTAATATTTGTAAAATAATAAGAGGAGTTTACCTCAATTAGTACGTAGAACACTTCCGTATGATACTCTCCAGAAATTAAAACGAAAAAATCGAAACCTTACATTAGAGTGAAAAATAAATAATAAAAACCAATTTAACACAATTCAAATCAATTTAACACAATTAAAAATCAATTTAACGCAATTAAAAATTAAAAAGAATCTAACGAAAATATTCAAAACGATTTTCCTTCCTGAAGCTGGCAACGCTTTTCGACCGTATGTCGTGATCGCAGGAATGAAAATTATCAAATAAAAAAAATAAACTTTCTGTTTATACTCCGGTACGACCAAACAGACAGAGGAGTTCACAAGATACACAGACAGAATACAAGAAACAATACCGTATTCAGCAGTCACGGGCTTGAACCCAGGGCACTCAAGGCACTTGTACTTACACACCCGCGCGCCTGACTACTCGGTTATGGAGAGTGGACCTAAAACGTAAATAGTGATTATTGTCTTCGCGCATGAGTGTAAAGGCTCACGCATCGGAGATCAAATATGGCCGCCGAACATTAACAGAATTCTCGTGTAATTTAATTTCTACGGTTTCTGCAATTAATAGTCGCATATAATTACGTTGAACATTTTAAGTATTTTGGCCTCGTTAAATAAAAAAGTATGTTTTTCGTTAATGGCATGAAAGGCTAATTCTGACGCTGCTGAACGAAAAGCACGAACTGAGGCTTCATGTTGATTTACACGAATATTCAGAGAAAATCGCTTAAGAGTCGAAATCACCGCAAGAAACGTTGTATACCAGGTCATTAGTTTGTGTTGCAAACGTGGAAAGAACCGAGCGATTGTCCAGTATATAGTGTGTAATTTCCGTATTGGCCTGGCCACAATTTTAAATTCGGTATCTTTAAAGAATCTATTAAGCTGTTTGTGTGCCACTTTCAACATATGGGACAGAAATAAAGTATTTTTTTATATTACTATTGTTGGCTGGTGTAGTATTTTGTATTCTATCCTTAGCCTGTACCCTAATTCGGTTTATTGTGGCAAGGGGATAACCCCTGTTTAAGAACCGGCTAGTTAATATTTGTATTTATGAGCCCATGCTAGTTAATATTTGTATTTCTGTGCCCATGCTAGTTAATATTTGTATTTCTGGTTCTTAAACAGGGGTTATCCCCTTGCCGCAATAAACCGAATTAGGGTACACGCTAAGGATACGATACAAAATACTACACCAGCCAAAAATAGTAATATCAAAAAATACTTTATTTCTGTCCCATATGTTGAAAGTGGCACAAACAGCTTAATAGATTCTTTAAAGATACCGAATTTAAAATTGTGGCCAGGCCAATACGGAAATTACACACTATACTGGACAATCGCTCGGTTCTTTCCACGTTCGCAACACAAATTAATTACCTGGTATACAACATTTCTCGCGGTGATTGCGACTCGTCTTACCAAGGTTCGACGCGGTTTTTCTCTGAATATTCGTGTAAATCAACATGAAGCCTCAGTTCGTGCTTCTCGTTCAGCAACGTCAGAATGCCATTAACGAAAAACATACTTTTTTATTTAACGAGGCCAAAATACTTAATGACATACGCGACTATTAAATGCACAAACCGTATAAATTAAATTACACGAGAATTCTGTTAATGTTCAGCGGCCATATTTGATCTCCGATGCGTGGGCCCTTACACGCATGCGCGAGGACAAATAATCACTATTTAAGTTTCAGGTTCAACCCTATTCAGTAATTTTCATTCCTGTGATCACGACATATGGTCTAAAAGCGTTGTCAGTTTCAGGAAGGAAAATCGTTTTGAATATTTTCGTTAGATTCTTTTTAATTTTTAATTGCGTTAAATTGATTTTTAATTGTGCTAAATTGATTTGAATTGTGTTAAATTGGTTTCTAATTATTTATTTTTTACTCTAATGTAAGGTTTCGATTTTTTCGTTTTAATTTCTGGAGAGTGTCATACGGAAGTGTTCTACGTATTATATTGAGGTAAACTCCTCTTATTATTTTACAAATATTAATATCAACGTAGAAAGTATTGAGTATTACAGTTCTGATTCATACTATATAGCTTTTAATGTAATTTTTATATCTTAATTGACTTGTTTGCTTTAGTTCTATTATCTGTAGTAGAAAAATGCATTGCTTTAAATTAAGCGTGATGCCTTTTTCTAATACGGATGATGGACAAAATATGGAAACATTTGGGCTTTCATTATCCACATGTACGAAAAGCTGAGAGTGACACACACATGTGACGGGCTGGTGCCATCTGCAAATCGCTTCCCAATAGGTCTGTAGTTATGGATATAAAATGCGGTGGTCTGCGCTGGGAGTTAGTTACTTAGAGTGAGTATTCAAGTATTCAAGTATTTGTGTTTGTTAGGCGGGATCCAGGGTTTCCCCTATACACCGCAGTATACTCTAAAAGCATATCGCTGAGCCGGCAGAAAAAAAAAAAAAAAACTTTTCAAGGAAAGAACAACTAATAAAATGTTTGAACCCGTTACTGTGTGTAAGTGTGTGTTCTGTTGTATGTTGTGTGCCGGCTCCTGGCATTTCGCAGTCTGGGGGCAGAAGCAATTTCCTTCTACCCCCAGACTCCCGTCCCTAGCCACGTGGAGGCAGCCAGGAACTACTATACTTCATACTGATGCAAAACATCAAGAATAAATGGGAAGGACTTAGTAGGAAAATAGTTAGAAGAAAGAAACGGAAGAAATAGGTTAGAAAAGGAAACAGAAGAGGAAAAAAGAATTTCCTCAACACTAGTGGCAAATAATTAAAAACATTTCAACAAATATTGCTTTAAAACTCTTACTATTACAAAATATTATTTATATTTTGTTATATAAAATCTTCCAATTGAAAGCAAAAATAAGTAAGTATATTCAACTACAGTTAAGTTAAATTTGATTCAATAACACCAATTAACTTATTACAACAAAATTCAGCAACTATTGGAACAACACTTAAGTAAATAATTACATTTACCATTTAACTTAATGAATCAACCACCAGCCCGAATGGGGCTGAAATTTACAAAATCTCAATTTCTGAGAAGAGATATACATATATACAAAACTAGAAAACAAACACAGAACAGACTCAGAAACCCAAAAACAAAACCAGGTAATAACTGTAAGTTACAATATAATACAAAAGTTCTAGAAGAGTTAAAACTTTGTTACATATTTACATTTAACTACGAGCTAAGACGTCTCATTTACAACAGAAGTACAAGAAGAAAGACTCCACCCCAACCAGGGCAAAACAAAAACTGTGCATTATTATACCTAAAACACAAGAGTTAGATTCCTAATGGTGTCGATGTTATCTAAGAACTATGTGACATTAAGATTTTCCGACGTTTGAAAACCTTATCCGCAAAAGTTGAAAAAGCCCCAAACAATTCCAAAGAGGAAACCAAAAGAGGAAACTCAGAAACATCAAACACGTTTGTTATTAATTGAAAAGGAAGCCGTAAATCAACATATAAAGGACAGTCTAATATTATGTGTGGAACTGTTTCCAATTCACCACACAAACAGTTTGGAGAGTTAGCAAGACCGAAATGAAAAAGCTTAAAATTAATGCTACCGTGCCCAGAAAGAAGAAAGGTGAGATATAGACCTGGCGTAAACCAGGGAAAGTTATCCCTAGTAAAAATTTCTACTGTAGGTTTAAAACTATAAGTTACTCTTCCTTTTGTATTAAGATTCCAATCCTGTTGCCAGGAATCTTTAAAGAGTGCTGTCAACCTTTTACATTCCTCCTTATAGGTAAGATCCAAATTGTTAGAATACTGGTTCAACTGGACAAGAATACCTCGACTTTTATGGAACATAAGAAAATTTTGAATAACCTCATATTGAATTGGTAATTTCCCAGTTAAAACTAACAGGGCTGGGGTAGAAATGGTTCTGCAAGCACGTGATGTTGCTAAAAGGAAAAAACGTTGCGCTTGTATAAGATACTTTGCAACCATAGTTGTAGTACATTTACGGCCCCAAGCACCAGCAGCATAGACAATAATCGGGATAAAGATGCATCTGTAATATGTTCGAAGCACACTGGATTTTAAACCAGAAGTACATCTTGCTATATGAAGTATTTTGCCAGTGAGGATTTTAATTTTCTTTAGCAAGTATTTCGCATGCTGGACGAAATTGAGCTTATTATCCAGCATGACTCCTAAATATTTGAAAGAAGTTACAAGGCCAATAGAATTATCATTATGTTTTACGGTTGGTGGTCTGTTAACAGCTAGCCGCCCCTTCAACAGCATCTGCTTTGTCTTTGAGACTGAGACCTCGAGCTTATGCAGTTGGCACCAGCAGTCAAGATCAAGGAGTGCCTCATTGGCACGTTCCTCCAATTCCAACCTGGAATTACCAAGGATGAGAACGACCAAATCATCGGCGTAAGCAACTTTATGTGTATATGGTAGATTTTGAGTGAGCCACCCATCCAGAACAACGGACCAACAAATTGGTCCCAGAACAGAGCCCTGGGGGCAGCCACGAGTAACCTGTCTCTTTACAACTTCAAAGCCAGAGGAGACAACAATGTTATGGTTTGAGAAATAACTTGATATTAACCTGTATAAAGGAATGGAAACCTCGGCCTCCCGAAACCTCGCGAGGACACTTTGCCACCATAAGGTGTCAAAGGCCCCCTTGAAGTCTACAAAGAGACCAAGGACATATTTGCTATTAGAGGCAGCTGTCAAATCAAGGGTGGCATTAATGGCATCCACCGTTGAGTACCCTTTCCGAAAGCCAAATTGATTACGTGCCGAAAGAGAATGATTGTTATAATAAATCTGAAAACGAAGTGAGATTAATTTTTCTAGTACTTTGCTTAAAGCAGGAAGTAAAGCAATAGGCCTATATGAAGTAACCATATTTGCCGGTTTGTCTTGATGTTTTAATAATATTTTCAAATTTGCTACCTTCCAAGAATCAGGAAAACAACCACCAGCCAAACAAGAATTCAATAAGTCACTAATGCAAGTCGGGCAAAGCTTCCAGATTCGCTTCAGTATGGACACCTCCATCAAGTCCAGACCGCGACATTTGCCCGAATTAAGTGAACTGATGGAGTTGTCGATTTCAAAAATGGAAAAAGGTTCCTCAACACTTGAAGCAGAGTAACAAAGATGATTCAATCTTAAGGAAGTCTGCAAAGGACTCTCAGGAACGGTGATATCATCCTTTATTATTTCTTGTAAAATGAGAGTGATGGATTCCTTCCAAGAAAGAGTTTCCGTGAGATCTGGTTTTAGGATTGAAGAATGGATCAGACCAGGGTGAATCTTCTCAGTAACCAGTTTGAACACAAAACCCCAAGGGTCAGAATTTAAGTTTTTTGAAATTAGATCATCCCAAGCTTTTCTCTTACATTTATATATAGTATTGAAATAAGTTCTCCTTGATGTTTTATACTGTTCGTAAAAAGTCTGTATTTCCGCCTGGGGTCTGTGTGAACGCTTAGCCCTTTGAAATTTTCGCCTTGCAGAGCTAAAAGCTTTTCTCAGGTTCGAGAGCTCAGACGTCCACCAAGGGACGGAAGAAGGGGAACGAGAACATTTCTGCAATGTAGAGTCACAAACAAAAGAGAATAATTTCATAAATTCTTCAAGATGGGAATTAGTGTCCAGAGAATTCAGAAAAGCAATACAGGTAGGAGTAAAAGTATCCAAAAATTTTGCATCAAAAAGTGACCAATCTATATTAACTGTTCTATAGCTGGGAAAATCAGCTGTGTGTCTGGAAGGGCCCAAGGAAACGTTAAATTTAATGTGGAATACAATGGCATTATGGTCACTACCGGACCACGTGGGCTGAACCGACCAAGAATGAATGTTACTGCCAAAGGCTCTGTTGGTAAGAGTTACATCAACACTGGACTGTCCGGAAGCAGAAACAAAAGTTGGAGGTGAATACGGAATGTTCCAAACCGTTAAACCTTTAGAAAAAATTAACTCCTCAAACAACTCACCCTTAAGATTTGGAGGAAAAGAAGACCAGAGCGACGAAGAAGAATTAGAATCTGTCATAATTAGTAGTTTTTCACCAGCTAAATGCGATAATACGTGGTCCAGATAGATTAAAAAAGGCTCAATTGGCTGTACACCTTGTGAACAACGCATGTACAATGATATAGCATAAAACTTTTCAAACGGACCCTCTATGCAGGCGCAGGCAGCAAAATTAGAACACAAGGTATTAATTTTAGTAACAACCAATGAGGGGTCAGCCACCACCAGGGCTGCCCAAACCATAGCCCTGGCATTCCCCCCAGTACCAATATGCTGTATATGAGAAGAGACTATTCGAAACGAAAAAGGAAAGCCTTTAACCAAACCCTTTACTGAATATAATTCTTGTAAACCCATAAACGAAATCTTTTTATCAATTGCAATTTTTGCTAAGTCATTAGTAACCGAAGCTGACCTCTGACAATTGAGTTGTATAACTTTTAGCGAAGGACTAAAAGAAGAATGGAGGATTCTATTGAAAATTAGTTTTTGAGCGAATCAGCTCCTGTGCTCGAATAAATTCCGGGCAGCTAAGATCCCTATAAGAGTGTTTACTATCCTTTCTCCTCACCTTACAGTTAACGCAGCAAGGGGGGGAGTCTTTCTTAGTACAATTGTCAAATTGGTGACCTTGATCACCGCAGTGACCACATACATTAGCAGTTTGTTGACAAGTTTTTGCGAAATGACCATATCCTAAACAACGAAAACAGCGCGAAACAATGGTAAAGTCCTTTACACTGTGGGCTGTCCAGCCCAAGAAAACTCTACAATCCGAACTCAATAAGCAGTGTCTCATTTTCGGGGAAACCTCGAAAACTAAATGACAAGTATTTTTATTTTTCGAGCCAAACCTGAATCTTACTTTAGTATTTGTTTCAAAATCCTTTTTATCAATTTTATTACAGAGATTTTTCTCAAACAAGTCATCCAAAAAGTCCTCATCTGAGGAATCCCCAGGGATGTCAAAAACTACCAAGGTTGGGTTTAACTTCTTAGGATGTTCTATGTGAAGATCGCAGTCCGCAAATTTACCACAATTCTCCAAAGTACGGAGATCATTCTCAGTAGCAGTCTCTATTACTATCCCTTTCTCCCTTAGCTTTCGCACTGATTTAATCTTAACCTTCTTTAACTCTTGCTTAAAATCCGAAGAAAGGAGTTGTTTTACATCTTCGCTTGACGTTACCGTACTGTTTACGCCAGCTTTGACGAAGAGAACGTGTTTCGATTGAGCACCCGAAGGTGGAGGGGCTAGAGCTGGACCAGTTTGAGGTCTTAAATTAGTAGTAGTTACTGTAGCAAACGTGGATGCTGTCGAGGGGTCTGAGGAAACAGACAAGGGTTTGGAGATTTCATCCAATTGCTGCGTCAGCGTATCCAATTTTATTTGGATATCCTTCAATTGGTTATCTTTAGCCAGCAAGCTGGCAGAAACATCCTCAAATTTAGTCAAGAAGTCTTCCGCAGTTGCAAGTTTTGTACGAAGTTCTGTGATTTGGAAATCCTTTGATGTTAATAGTTCCTTCAAATAAATATTATCTGTAGCTGCAACCTGCAAAGAAGCAATCTCCTCCTTAAGCTTTGAAGTCGTCTCAACGTCTTTGGCAGCGAAGTCGTTGAAAAATTTCTTCTGTTCCTCCAAAGCAAAGGCCAACTTCTGAATTATCTCCTCCACACCATTCCAAAGTTGCCAAGATGATGTAATAAACTTAGATGGAATGCCCTTATACGAATGTGAAACTTCAGAAAACTGATTCTTATAAAAGTTAAAGGCTGAAATCAATTCAGAAGGATTACTAATGTCCACAATCAAGTTCTTGAGACTCTTAGACTGAGACTCATTCAAAGCCAGAGGGCCTTCAACTTTAGAAGGAGTACTGGTAAGGATCGAACCAATGGGTCCAAACTTCTGTGTAAGAGAACTGTCCAACACTGAAATGTTCAATAGTTGGGGACACTTACCTGTATTATCATCACGAGAAGTACTTGAGCTGGTGGAGCTATCCATTTTGAATGTAATTGTACCTAAAGTTTGATAATGAATAGTTCTGTTTCTACTCACCAGGGGGCGTTCAAAAAATTCACAAAAATAAGTATTTTTATTCTGAATTACCACACCAAAAATGAGCAGGATCCGCCCAAAAGGTATCGAGAAAAGGGCGATTTAAGTTTAAAAAATAACAGCCCAAACCAGCCCAAAAATAATATTGAAGGCAGGTTTGAGCAAACAAGACAATTATGCTTATATCTCAGTCCCTAATAAGCTAAAACCCCCAAAACTTTATGGAGGGGGTCTATAGCGCATGAGAAGAAAGTATACTAAAGGGCAAAATATTAGGAGCACCCAAACAAAAGTTACAAAATTTAAAAGACATAGTGATAAAAATGGCAATTCAAGTATACACAATATTTTCAAGGTAACTATTGGTTACCAAAACAAATATATTATAGTCAATGATAATGTTTATATAACAGTGCAGCCAATAATCTGCACCAAAGATAGTATAACAAGCTAAAATGGTATTACCAACAGTCTGTAATAACTCAATATACAAAAACGCTATAGGTTATAGCTACACCACAAAATGGCGACTCCCATATGGAGGCAGCCATGCAAACACAAAATGGTGACTTACAGCAAACAAAAGTCCGCCAAAACTCAATGACCTTTAAGCCTATTGGTCAAAGAGAATGGGGAAGACAGTATGGCTGCCAGTATTATTCCAATTTATTTGGTAGGCAAGAGCTGAAAAAATATAAATCATGGTAATGGCTGGCTATTTGCACAAAACAAATTAATCTTCAGTACCCCAGTGCAACAATCAGCCACCCTAGAGTTCCAGAATGGTGTCAAGACCTTTAACAACCCCAAGCTTGAGGGTCAAAGGCCAAAGCAGAAAAAATTTCTGTAAGTGAAGGGAAACAACAACGTTAAGTGTCAGCCATTGTTCAATGTTATCAATAGCGATAATTTCAATAAAAAATGCAAACTAAGGATGAGGAGCAGAGCGCTATCCCTTCACTCACAGAGCCAAGAAAGTTATGAGTACGCTCACCATAATTTCTTTGTTATGGGGACATACTTTTACAAAGGTGGGGTGGCCTAGAAAACACTGAAAAAGATAAATCCTGGGAGACTAAGAAAAACACGTCTGATCACAGCAGCGGACAGCAGAAGCTTTAGAGTGAGTATGGCTACACAGAAAATCGTAGTGACTTAATATTATTATCATCATTAGCCATATGGTGCAAGGAAGCCTGAGGCTTTTGCTGCACCAGCCAAAAAAAAAAAAAATTCTAATTTTCCCTAAGAGAGAGAGAGAGAGAGAGAGAGAGAAGTAGAAGTAGAAGGAAATCATCAAGGAAGAGAAGAATGATAATATCTAGTTCAGGACCCTGGGTGTGCCAAGCTCATGCTCACCAGATGTGAGCCCCTGGGATGTACTATTGTAGTCCCTTTGGCAGGGGAATCTCTGAAATCGAGGATTGAACTCGCTTACAGGTGAGCAAGACTCCTCTTGAAGGCAAGCTGAAATAGGTGAAAGTCAGAAGACGTCGTCGAAGTGTAATAGCAGCTGATACTCGGCAACAATGATATCAGATCATTTGTCTAGATTACAAAATACAACAGATAAAGCAACGACAGACCAAGAAAAACTACATATTAGGGTTATCAGAGAACAACGTCATCTGCCCATGTGTTCTTGGTTGATTTACCTATTTTGCTGGACCAAAAATCCGAGTTTCTGTGGGGAAAAATAAGTAAATAAAAGCTTGCTATCCCCGTCGGAGGTCGACTAACTCAGCCACGGAGTGAAAGAAAAGCCCATAAAAGTTCCTCGCGTCATTGACGGGATTCGAACCTGGGCCGTTTCCAACCGGTGTGTGAAGGATGGTGATTGTAACCACTGAGCTACGCGCGAGAAACAACAGCAATGCATGCGGAATAAGTGGGTCATGGATAAATAAATTATAAATTTTCTGTTTATACTCCGGGACGACCAAACGGTCAGAGGAGTTCACATGATAGATTGAATACAAGAAACAGCACCGTATTCAGTAGTCACGGGCTTGAACCCCGGTCACTCAAGGCACGTGTACTTAGGGGCACCCGCGCGCCTGACCACTAGGCTACGGCGGCTACCCTGATAATCTACCTCCATGAAAATTGTCAGAAGGAACTGTACAAAACTAGGTACCACAGGTGGGGGATGCTGTAAGAAAACAGCTGATAACATCCATGAATGCCAGTCTGCGTGTCGAGCAGTGTTGGAGCTATTAGCCATGGTCAATGAGCTGTGGTAGAACGTGATATGGTCTGATAAATCGTTCGTCAGGGCTGTGCAAATGGAGGATGCATTGGATGCGCCGCATCAAATCCCCCGATATAGGGTACCCCAATCGAGGGAGCCATCAAAGTCTCGACATAAATAAAGGAGGGGTCCCTTAACCCCATTTGCATCCGGGTCCCCAAGTACCTTTAACACGGCCCTGTCTTTCCTCCCCCTTTTTGCGTAGAGCGAATATGGCAACAGTATATATGGCCATATCACTGGCGCAAGTTCTATGGTAGTTTCGCCACACATCATCCAATGACTTTTCTTGGGTCTTCCATCTATATTCGCACCATACAGCATTTCTCTTCACATTGAAATGTAATAAACTCTCATTATAACACCTCTATTTATAGCACTCTCACACTTTTAACTCTCTTTTCTTTTGATCTCATAGTGAACGTTATGAAGTGCTATGCATTTTTAACGCATATAATAATAAGGTAGAAATAGGCGTTAAAAAAATGCATAGCACTTCATAAGATTGACTATGAGATCAAAAGAAAAGATAGTGAAATGTGTAAGAGTGCTATCATGTTTGGAAGTCATTTTCAGCGGCCAAAAAATTACTAATTTCAAGAATGATAGAATTATTATTATGTTAATATTATATTAATTCTGTTTATAATACTCAAGATATACTTAGTTTAATTCAACAGGATCTTTTTAAAAATCTCAATCTTTTTAATAGTATCTAAAAAAAAAAAAAAAAAAAGGTTGAATGTGCTAAAAAGCGAGCATTGTACATTAAGTTCGAAGGTTTTCAATTACATATAAACATATTAAAAATACAGAAACATATAATACACACATAAAGCATAGGTAAGATATATACATATAATATATCTTCACGCATACTCCATAATGAATATTTGTCTTAGTTTTATTGAAAACTACTTTTACATTAATGGAACATTGTTAAAAGTTTCTGAGAAGGCTTTCCATTCTATTCGTGAGACAACAAATTTATTTTATAAAAATAAATTATAATGTGTTCGTAAAATTATAATAGATGTGCTGGAAACGTATATAAAATATTGTGTTATAGCAGAATTGAGAATATTTTAAAATAGCGAACTTATCAGTTATTTTTGGTTTTAAGCTTAAAGCACATGAAATTTGTTTGTAGCGATGTGGGTTCAGTTTCTGATATACACCGACGAGCCAAAGAATTATGACCAGCGATTTGTTATGCAAATCGAAGCAACTGCAGGTGAACTACGGCGCGTGCGCGGGTCGGGACACGGTATAAAAAAATACCTGATACTGAGCTCCGTTAATCAGTGTTACTCTTGTTCTTCAGATCGGGAAGGCAGCGGACTTAAGCGAGTTTGACAAAGGCCAAATTGTAATGCCCAGACGACTGGGTCACAGCATATCCGAAATGGCACGGCTGGTGGGATGCTCACAGTAAGCTGTGGTTAGTACCTACCGAAAGTGGTCCGAGGAGGGAAAACACACGAACCGCCGGCGAGGTGTTAGACAACCACGGCTCATCGATGCTCGAGGTGGGCGAAGGCTCTCCCGGATGGTACGTGGCAACAGAAGGGCGACTGTGGCACAACTCGCCGGTAATTGAAATGCTGATTACGAGAGTAATGTGTCCCAACACACAGCACATCGAACCCTGCTGAAAATGGGGCTGCGTAGCCGCAGGCAGCTCCGAGCCCATGCTAACCACGGTTTACCGGCGACAGCGCCTACAATGGGAGCGCGAGCATCGAAACTGGACCTTGAGTCATTGGAAGAAAGTCGTATAGTCTGATGAATCACGTTTACTGTTGCATCATGTGGACGGCCGGGTACGTGTGCGTCGTTTACCTGGGGAAGTGATGGCACTATGGGACAAAAGGCTTTCCAAAGAGCAAGAAGAACCTGGCCGGCCGCGGAAGTAGAGGCCATGAGGCAAAATTATAGGACCTCAAGAAATATGTACACTGCCCAGATACGAAGAGCAAAACAGGAATGCTGGGAGTACTTCGTTCAGACCACTGGAAACGGCGACCCTTGGGGACTTGTGCACAAAGTTATTACAAACAAACTGCCCAGAGGTGAGGCAGTTGCTGCATGCAACCCGACTCCCGAGTGGAGACATGACAACTACATGGGCGTGCTCAATAACAAACATCCTAAACACAGTCTTTCGCCCTGCAGTCCCACTGACAACCTAGGAGCAGAAATCACAGTGAAATCCCCCTTCCAGGCACTGACTAGAAACATTTATAGAGGCTGCCCACAGGGCTCGGTCCTGGGCCCCCTACTGTGGAATATCGTACTGGACGGCTTCATTACCCAGAATCATGGCGAGATCAAAATTCAGGCTTTCGCCCATGATATCATCATTACTGTTACGGTATATTCATGAGCCGAACTGGAAAGCATGGCCAGCAACTCCCTGGCCAAACTGCAGCAATGGGCTCTACACAATCAGCTGCACATCTCCCCAGCAAAGACCAACTCAATGTTCCTCAAAGGCATCTTACAAATCAGACGGCCCCCACAAATAAAGATAAACAATACAACCATTAAATTCTCCACACAGTTCAAATATTTGGGTGTGATCCTAGACACCAAACTAACCCTCAGGGAGCATATAAAATACATCCGCAAAACAATCAGATCCTACATAGCCATGGTCGCGAGAGTCACTCGAAAAGATCGGGGCCTCACCAGGCGCACGCTCCATCTTTTCTACAAGGCTGTGTACATCCCCATCATAACGTATGCCGCAGGAGTGTGGTTCCAAAAGGCCACACTCGCTTCCAACAAGCGACTAATAGACTCCACCCAAAGAACCATACTACTGCCCGTGCCTGCAGTACTGTCAGTACCCACGTTCTCCAAGTCATTGCAGGAGTATTTCCACTGCTGGACCTGGAAATAGACGAGCACTTCTATACCACCATACCAAAAGCATTTCAAAAACCTGCCTGGACTTCACAACAGACCCAGACGCTAATCAGAAAACAGAGAAGAAGAGACTGAACGCAAAACCCCAGTACTGGGGACATCACGAGAAAATTCATATCTAATGTGACTCAGGTTACCCCATGTCACCCAACTGGTTCTCTCCTGGTTTACAATCAACCTATCTATTCATAGGCCATGGGGCCATTAATGCAAAGTTTTCACTCCTTGGGATCCAAGACGACCCCACCTGTGTTTGCGGAGGATCAGACAGCTGGCAGCACCTCATGTATGACTAACAGCTCTATGACGACCTACGCAACACCCTAATCACCAAGATCAGATACCTACCAAGAGGCCTTGAACAACACCCCCCCCTGGACACCAAAGATGAGTACCTAGCGTTCACTGATTTTGCCAAGAAATTGTTTGCAAGACGGGGAGCCAACTACGCCATCGCCCACAACTGACAACACTCCCAGGATAAATTCAATCCTGACTAAAGTAACTGGATCAGGATAAATCTAAGCCCCAATGCACTGTTTAAAAAATATGGACAGTAACCAACGAGAAAAGCCTGGAACTAATCAGGTGAAATGAAAAGGAAACCCCAGTGTCCTATCACAGACGAGACCCCGACTGAGGACAAATGTCAATTCGCAAAGCAGGCAAACAGTCTACTACTATAAACACAACAAAAGAACAGATAAACACTCGGGGATTGCCCGCAAGGACAAGACCCCGACTAAAAACAAACCGGACTGGACCATAGGTACATCGACTGTGACAACGAAGAAGAAGGAACAAGAAGTGAACTTAATAATGAACACCCACGAGGTACACGAGCCTACAACCACAAGCAGAACCTCAGGACATCCACATAGCTGGAACAAAGGGATCCTTCTCCTGTTCCAGGACAAATCCTGGACCGACAACTCGGACGGAGTTGTCGTGTGTGACACGCAGCCCAGTTGCCGACACCACATGGCGATCTGAGCAGGTCAACCTAGCCCGACTCTCTTTAAATCCTGGGGTGGGAGGGTCCCCACTCATCCTTTCCTTCTGGTGAGGCACGTGCATTGCCTCACTGATCTACTGGGGTCGCCTACTCCATTGTCCCCATACTTCTGCCTTACTCCCCCAGTCTACAGTCTTCTCCCCCTCTATCTTTACGCAAGCGTATGCCCCCACACCAAAACCTTAAACAACTCCAAATTAACTACGCCACTTTCGGCCTTTTCACATCTAAGCGATATTTTCGCACGCAATTGAAGACACGCATATATGTACATATTACACGCACATATATATTTTATATGTGTGTGTGTGTATATGTATATTTTTATATATATGTAATTTTTTTTTTTAGGTCCTACCGCTTAAATCTCAGAAAATTAGGCGGCAGGACCTGCCAGAGTAAAATTAGTCTACTAGGTTCCTGGTCTGTTTCCACGGAGATAAGTGGGGGCAACGTTGGGCCTCAGCAGGGATCTAGCAGCTAAACGAACGGATGAACAACGGTACACGATATAACACAAATTCAATACCCACACACTTTTAAATCTCTGGCTTTCCCAGCAAACTGGTACATCCACAATGTAAGCAACGCAGAGATGGGGGAATCCCCTATTGCTGCTAGACATCAACACACTTTACACTTTACCTAAACATCATTGCTGACCAGGTATATCCTTTCATGGCAACGGTCCTCCCCTCTGGCTGTGCCGTCGTTCAGCAGGATAATGTGCCATGCCACACCATCCGGATTGTTTGAGACTGGTTCGCAGAACACGAGGAAGACTTCCAGGTATTACCCTAGCCTCCAAATTCCCCAGACATCAATCCCATCGAGCATCTGTGATTTGTGTTGGAACAGCAACTCCAATCTGCGGCGTCTCAACTACGGACCTTACAGGATTTAAAGGATCTGCTGGTTAGTGTTGGTACCAGATACCACCAGACACATTTAAAAATCTTGTAGCGTCCATGCCTCGCCGGGTACGAGCTGTTTCGGCAGCATGTGGAGGACCAACGTCATATTAGGTAGGTTGTCACAATGTTTTGGCTCATCGGTGTATTTTAATAGTGTGTGTGTGTGTGTGTGTGTGTGGGTGGGTGCTCCTTAGTGTCGAAAGTTTGAAACCATTCTGATCTAAAATATATTGGTATTAGTGTAAACAATTGAATGAAAGTTGATATCTACGACTGAGACCGACTAACTCCGTTGCTGAGTGGAAAAAGCCCATAATAAATTCCTCGCGTCATTGACCAGATTCGAACCCGGGCTTTTTCACCCAATTTTGGAAGGACAGTAATTATAACCACTGTGCTTTATGTGCAGAGTCTGGGTGTGTTGTTTAGTTCTACCTAAAAGGCTGCTTCCCGTATCCGTCCACACAAAATGAGGGCCACATACTCGTACACGTACTCTAAGTGTACTAAATCACGCAAGTAGGGTGTGAAAATGCTATGCTTCCACAATCAAGTACCATTGTAGCAAAAAAAAAAAAAAAAAAGGGAAAGTATAAAGAAATAAGAGAGAAGATTTAAAAGATAAAAGAATGAATTTGTAAAACCATTAAATACAATGCTCAATGCTGGATTTCGGACATTTTCGAAGTAGAAACAAAATAAAATAATAATAAAAATAAGTAAATTAAATAAAATAATAATAATAATAAAGAAACTTTTTTGCTCTCAAAAATTAGCGAACCCGTTGATCAAAAAATAGTAGCTTACCACTGATCACATCCAACCTATAGAAGAAATTAAATAACCTGAGGTCAGCAACTAACCAATAAAAACCTGACTTCATTTCTCCCTTAAAGGTCAGTTCATTCTATCAGCTTGAAAATCAACAAAGTAAATCCACTGGTGAAGAAAGAAAGCCCACCCGCTTGGAAGGACTTTCTTCTACCATCAACAAGCGTAAAACACCAACCATAAAAAAATATCCAAGGTCCTCAGCTGGATATCATCATTCTTCTCTCTTTCTCTCTCTCTCTCTCTCTCTCTCGCATAGGGTAACTCGGAATTTTTTTTTAGCTGGTGCAGGATAAACCTCAGGTTCCTTGCACCATAATAATAATAATAATATGGGAAGATAGACAAGCAGTATACCCCACTCAATCTAAGCGAGGAGTCCCCCCAACCAGGAGGCACAGACGAAGCTAGAAAGATGGGCAGAGAAGACACTCCATGGCAGACACTACAATGATCTTCATTAAGATCATATAGATAAAATTGCTTCCAATGCATGGCTCACGAGTGGGACGCTCTTCCCCGAGACTGAAGGATTCATGCTCGCCATCCAAGACCAGGTAATTAACACCAGGAACTATAGAAAATACATTGCCAATTCGATGACACATGTCGACGATGCCACCTGGCCTCAGAAACGATCCAACACATCGCCGCGGGATGCAAGGTGATCACCCAGACTGAGTACACTCATAGACACAACCAGGTGGCCAGGATAATACATCAGAAGCTAGCAAGGAAATACCAGTTGATCGAAGAAAGTGTACCGTACTACAAGTACGAACCCCACGCAGTACTAGAGACCCCAATCCACAAGCTGTACTGGGACCGCGCCATAATAACAGATAGGACAATCCCGCACAACAGGCCGGACATAACCCTAACCTTTGTGGACAAGAAGGAAAGGGCTACTTATCTGATTGGCATTGCGGTACCCAACACTGGCAACCTGTAGCAAACTCATGGGAAAAAAAATTAGGAAGTACACGAACCTAAGACAGGAGCTCGAAGAGATGTGGCATATGCAACAAGTAACGACCATCCCGATCATCGGGTCAACCACAGGTATGGTGCCAAAGACCCTGCATAACAGGCTAGCAGCTTAGGTCTCCCAGCGAACACTACAAGGAACTCCAGAAAGTCACAATCCTGAACACCTGTAGGACAGTCAGAGAGTTCATGGACATGGACTCAACAGTAACACCAGACATAACAACAACCATCCTGTGTACTTGGTAGCAATACCTGTCAGGAGGTAGAACCCCCCAATCAGGGAGAAATAATATAAGAGCAATAATAATAATAATAATCTACTGAAGAAGAAATCATCAACGTTTCTTATTTTTTTCACAATATGGCCGAGTTAGTCCGAGACCGACTAACTCGGCCATAATGAAGCCATGGAAAGAACTACTACAGAGGAGCGTTGCATTATATTTCTCCAGGAAACTCGGGATTTTCGTCCAGCATACACGCAAATCGACTACAGAATACACGTAATTTACTGACACAATATAGTGCTCCCCTAATAATCTTAGTGGCTTTGACGCTAAGCATAGCCCTCCACACACAAACAAAAACACAGTATATTCAGCATTAAAGTAGAACATTTGGTGTTCTATTTGATAAAAGTCAGAGGAAGAGAGAATTCTTTGTTAAAGAACTATCCTACCGAAAGTGTAAAGGTTAACAAGTGAGCTGTATTTTAATTTATACGTTTAAATGCAATATCTGGATGTCCAATTTACTCATGCTCATATTCGGTTAAATGAATTTCCATTTGAAATGAAGCCATGGAAAGAACTACTAATACCGAAGCCTCACCATCTCCTGGCGGTAATGATTATTTGACAGTTACTGCAGCCTTACTCGTTTCTTTCCCCCCCCCCCCTTTTTTTTTTAATTTAAGTCCCAGACAAACTGTATTATCCTTCCCGAGTACAGCGAGAAAGAAATAGTGAACTAATAGCTAAAACTGAGGAATTCTCTTCTTCCCGTAATTACTTCCAAACTCTAAATTTCTCAGATTTGTATGGCTAGGCGCAGTGTTGCCAATTTAACGAATCATTTGAAAAGCTGCAAAAGGTAAATGGATATATAAGAAAATAATCCGAGAAATCTTCTGCTTGAAAATTAGAAACGACTGACAATGTTATAAAATTTTCATGCCGTATGAAGATGACATTATCTATTTGCACTTGGTCTCTCAAGTTTGACTTCATTTTCCTTTTCATCTCCCATAAACTATATAACATCTCTTGAATAAAACCAATTGACTTAATTACGCAGTTATTTGATACTTTTAATTACATTGCTTCGCTTCTTAATTTTATAAATCTTTCGTCCCTCCAATTCTGGACTACAGACACTTAGTTCCCTCTTACCAAAAATACTCCATAAAACGTATTGAAATGGTCGTTTTATACGAATTTAATGTTATCAAAACAATTTGTTTTCTCAGGAATAATTACATTTTCCTTCGTGAAATATTTTCTTTACCTCAATTCAAAGAGAGAAAAGCATTTCGTGGTGTTAGTTTTAATGCGAAATTGGCAGACAGTTGAATTGATGCTCCTTTATTATCTTCTTTACGATTCCTAATTCAATGGTAAATTCTAGAAGCTCTTGTGCTTTCTTTATTGCAATCAGCAGTTTTATTTTATTTTAGATCCACTGGGTAACTTCTTAAACTTATAAATTATTTTCATAATGGCATTTTTTCGCAATCTTCTTGTTTTTGATGTCATGCTACGCCATTGTTCCACAAAATCATGCCTAATGCATTTAATGTAACGTCATAATCATAGCTTTGATTTAAACTAGAAATATATTTCTCGGCACACACTGAGTGGCCACTTTATTAGGTAGAAATGATCCTCAGTGAAAACTGGTTCCATCATGGTATGGACTGAAAGAAGTATCGAGAGCGTGCAGCAGGAACACTGGTCCATTTTGACTCAACTACTTCCCATAGTTGCTGCAAATTGAATGGATGCGAATCTCTACTCCGAAGAGCTCGTTCTGCTTTATCACATAGGTGCTAAACTGGATAGAGATCAGATAACTGCAAAGGTCACTGCATCAGGCTAGATTCACTCGAATGTTTTCCTGAAACCAGTTCTACACAGTTCTAACCTTGTGACATGGCCCATTATCCTCTCAGAAGAATCGATTCGCAGATAGATACAATGCGGTAATGAAAGAATGCATCCAGTCCGAAAGAATTTCCAGATAACTTGTGCATTCAAATGTTGTTTTACTAGTATCCAGTGTGAAATATGAAAACACTCCTCCATATGAAAACACTCCTCCGACACCGGCTTTCGTTGTTGACGGCTGGCAGGATGGGTCCATCGACTCGTGTTGTTTTCGGCTTATTCTAGTCCTTCCATTAGCGTGAAACAGCAGAAGCCAGGATTCGTCTGAAGGAAACATTTTCCCAATCCTCTAGTTTTACTGTTCCTGAGTTCACTGTAACCACATCTTGTTTTTCGTTGACAGGGGTAGAACGCGGTTCGATCGATCTTTGGTTGCAGTACTCCATCCGTGACAAGGTGTGATAAGCTGTACATTCTGATATGCCTCTTTGTTTACCACTCTTGCACTAAACTGTTATTCTGACTGGCCTTTATTTAACCTTGCACGAATCCAAAGACTGGGCACTCGTGGGCTCTCAGGTCTTTCCACACCGGGCCTGAGTTCGAATACCGTCGATAACATGAGGAATTTTTATGGACCTTTTTCACAACAGCGTTTTTCACAACAGCGTTTTGCGTTTTCCGTCCAGCAAACAAAAAATTGACCACAGAACACACAATTTACAGTATATACGGAGCAATATGTCCTTCGTCGCTGATGCTCCTAAAACCCTATTACAATAACAGCAAACAACTCCTTTCCAAAAAAACTTCGTCCAATTAGTTTTTAACTTATTTTCTTTCAGGGAATATCGAAAAACCGTGATCAACTCTGTTCCATCCACCTGCACAGCTGTTCATGACGATATTACTTTATTATTAAAACTGATTGTGCGAATATGCTGTCTGCACGCGTAGCACAGTATCGGCACCGTCCACTCAACACCGGGTGGAAAAGGCTCGGGTTCGAATCCCGATGACGCGAGGAACTTTAATGGGCTTTTTTCACTCCGTGGCTGAGTTAGTCGGTCTCAGGCGTAGATAGCAAGTTCCCCCCCCCCCCCGAGAAACTGGGGTTTTTTCGTCCAGCAAAACACACGCAATTTACAGACACATTACATAAATGGGTATATAGAAGAAATTCTGGGTGACTTTAATAAAATAATTTGAATTTTTGTACGAATATGTGCGTTTGTTTGTTGTAAGCGCATCAAAGACCAAGGCCATATTGTGCCATATAAATTGTCTTTATATTTGTAAATTGCGTGTTCTGTGGTCGATTTTCTGTTTGCTGGACGAAACACCTGAGTTTCCTGGATTAAAAACCAATCGTGCTACCCTCGCCTGAGACCAACTAACTCAGCCACGTTGTGAAAAAGAAATTCCTCACATCATCGATGGGATTCGAACTCAGGTCTTTTCCACCCGGTTTGTGTAGGACAACGATTCTACCAACTGTGCTACCAACGAGGGCAATATATGTGTTACTAATTTCCTTACGTGTGTGTGTGTGTGTGTGTGTGTGTGTGTGTCACAAAGGATATTCAAGAATAGCATCTGATGACTGTTGGTCATCATCATCACAAGTTTTCTACCATATATCATGTTCATATTCAATCAGAACTCAATACAACATCCAGAACTTACTCGCATTTTCTTGTCTATCTGTGCTCCTTTTCTTCAGCCCGTAAAAACATCATTCCCCAATCGAATCGAATCATCCAAATATCCACAATTCGTCACCAATACTTAAGGAATAAACAAAGTGTGGTTTAGCAGATTTTGTTTTTGTACTACTGACAAAGATCCCAGAGATGCCAGAACTCGCTGCTCTCTGTGATCATTAGTGAGGATGCAAGGCGCAAACTTGACTGCAATGCGTCACATTCCCAAATCTTGTGTTAAAATTGACCGACATTTCCCACAAGGAATACCAATTTCACTAGCAACTTAACGGATAGTTAAATGTCCATCAATCCAGATCAGATTACAAACAAGAGGGATTGAACACAAGTGACTAGTTTCTGAAGTTAAAGGTCAGCCGGAGAGGATCATCATCGACGTACTCTTTAAACTTTGCGAACCACTGTAAATTCAATCTCCGAACTTTTTGATCACACGTCGTATGTCCATCCTGTATGTTTATGACTATTCTGCAGATTACATTGGAACTCGCAACTTTATTGCTAGAATGTATTCTTCTCAGAAATAAATAAAATCAGATAACGGTACTGAAGTACACATAATCTAAATGCGACGGTAGTAAAACTACGAAATGTTACATTAGTTACAGGCAATAAACCACGCCATGCTATTTCTGAATATATGTCTTGGGCTACGGTTACTTTGCACAATTCTATTTTTAGGTGCATATAAATTTTTGATAATGACATAAGCCATGGTAAAAAAGCAAAGAGGTCAGGAAGTATATTTTATTAATTACTCATAATTATTTACCTCTGTTTCTTAGAGGCTTCGTGAAATGTTGGGATCTCACTCATTTCGTAGATTAGTATCTTAGAATGACTCATAAATATTAATTCTTAATACAAAATCGTAATAAATCTGTGTTAATAAATTTATTAGGTTTATTTATTAAGATTTATTTCATACATTTATTACAAATTCGTAATAAATCTGTGTAAAAAGGCATAAGAAATACGTAAACAACTGTTAAAAATTATGGGTAGCGAACTTTAATTTTCATTTCTATTTTTTCAATTTATAATTTAAACTGTCGGACTTTAACTCACCAATTTCTGGCTACTGGGATTTCTCCAGTGATAAAACTGCAAGAAGCATGCAGACACATATGCACGATATCTAATATTTCAACTTTACAAAGTGCACTAAAATACAAGTGCCGGAAGTTTTTCATATTTTGAAGCATGAAAGATCGGATATGAATCTTATGCACTGGGTAACTTCGAAATGTAGTTTGGATTTTAATGCTAAATGCGGCAAGCGTTTTTTTATGTGTGTTAGGGGTCGCAATTTGTTTGGACTAGCACCAAGACAAATTCATACCCTGAAGAATTTGTATATGATATCCGTTAATTGTTATTGAAGCGCGATTTGTTTATTTTATTTATTTATTTATTTTTATTTTTTGTACCAAACATTGTATTCAATTTTGTTTCGAACAATAAAAAAAGAAAACTTATAGGTTTAAAGCTGTCTAACAAACTTTTGGATGAACTTGTACATTGGTTAGCAGACGACTGTCTGATATACAACTTGCCAGACGAATATAGAACAAAAAATTTCGCATTTCGGTCAGCATCCTATATTTTCAAGCTGATATTTATTTTAAACCCATTATGTAGTTATTGATAAAATTTTATTTGTCGCTTAATCTTTCGACATATAATGGTAACTTCCGCCAGAGCCAATTTACTTCTTTTGATCTACTCACTTATTTCTGTTAAGACATCCCCATCATTTACTACGTAAAGTGAAGTTTATTGCAACATCTAATTTTATTCAACGTCAGAAACAGATTCGCTTAGCGAAAAGATAAAACAAGACGCCATCTATCATAATCAGTTAATATAATGAAAGCAAATAGGTATCTCTATACAGGGTTACATTAAATAACTGTACGAAAATGTTGCAATTTGTCCTTCATATACAATGAGGAAGCACTTGATATATTTTGAAATTTATATGATGGAGAGATATTCAAATTCCAGTTCTGTTTTCATTTCCTGCATGAAATGATATAAAACCGGGATTAATGTAGTTCTTTTAACATATATCATTTTCTCTTTACTGATACAATAATATGCAAACAATTTGCCTCTTTAATAGTGGTTGTGGTTAGCTGATCTCAGGAGAAGAGAATGGAGTTTTGCAGTATTCACAGTCCTCAAATCAGCTCGAGAACACTCATTTTACTAATACACGTAGTAGTAGTAGTAGTGGCATGTGATGCAAGAAAGCAAATATATGAGCTTATGCAGCATCAGCCAAAAAAAAAAAAAAAAAAATCACACCATTCCCTCCAAATGCCTGTCCAGTTCCTCCTTAAATTTATTCAACCTATCAACTTCCACAACGACAGATGGAAGTTTGTTCCAGCAATTAACCACCCGCTGGCTAAAGGCAAATTTCCGCACATCTATTCTACATCTGTCTTTTCTTAATTTGAATTTATGCCCCCTTAGGTTCGTAATCTGAACAAGTGCAGGAAGGATCCCATCAGAATTCAGCGTGCTCAACCCATTCAAGGCCTTATACACAACAATCAGATCACCACGCAGGTGCCTAGTCTCCAGCCACTGCAATTTGCAGAACTTAAGCCTCTCTTGGTAAGAGGATCCCTTCATTCCCCTCACCAATCTTGTTGCCCTTCTCTGTACACGTTCAAGTAAATCTACATCCTTCCTAAAATGAGGCCTCCAGACCTGAACGCAGTACTCAAGGCGTGGCCTGACCATTGCCTTATACAGAGGGATAATCACCTCATTTTCCCTGCTAGCAAAATTCCTATATATCATTGACAAAACCCCATGACCTGCCCTGGCAGCCTGTCTGCATTGCTCAGAGAACTTCATATCTGCCTGCACAATTACTCCCAGGTCTTTTTCATTTTCTACCGCCTTAAGTGTAGTACCACACAGTTAACAGATAAACCAAGTGAATTGGTGTACTATGACCGAGAGTAGTCGATGCACTCCGGAACTCCTAAACAAGCAGCCAATAATTTAATACACCAAGAAAAGAATTTCGTGAAATTTGGAACAGATATGCATTGCAGTAAGGAAAGATTCAATTGTTCTTTAGATACATTCAACACGATTTGAATATTGTCAACGGTACTTGGCAAGATGCCAACTTTAATGTGTTGAATGCATAAAATATATCGCGTTTAGAATTTCTGCACATCATTTAAATCTTTCTCTCTCTCTCTCTCTCTCTCTCTCTCTCTCTCTCTCTCTCTCTCTCTCTCTCATATGTACATATATGGAAATATTAGTTGTCTGTAGGAAGATACACTCACTGGCCAAAAAATAAGAAGAACCTTTATTCAATACTTTATTCAATTTATTTAATTTGCCCGAATTATAGTTCATACACGTCGTGGAATGAATTCCACCAGGTGTCTGAAGGATTCTAGCTTCAGATTTGACCATTCTTCTATCGAATTATTTGTCAGCTGTTGTATTGTGGTAGGGAGAACTGCGAAGACGAACTGCCCTTTCCAACATATCCAAGACATTCTCAATTTTATTCAAAACTGCAGAATTAGGTTGCCAGGGAAAATGATGGAAACGTTCCTCGAACCATTCAAATACATATTTTGCACTGTGGATAGATGCGTTGTCGTCCTGAAAGACTCACTTCTAATCCAGGCCAAAATGAAGTATTGCAGGGTGAGGTTGGTTTGATAAGAACCATATTCTTGGAGGTAACACGATCTAATAACGGTATGAGTGGAACCAAGCTGTACCAAGAGAACATACCTGAAACATAAAGAGAACATACACTTGCTTTCTTGCATCACATGCCTCCATTACTACTACTACCTCCAGCAGCATGTATGGCTTCGTGAAGTTCACACCACTCACCAGACCACATGATCTTTTTTCACTTTTGGAGTTAGCGGTGCCACTCCAGTTGAATCTTTCTATTTCTTACAAATAGAAGACACGACCACCAAATCGCAGCTTCTTCAATCTCGCCGCATAGTTCGTTTGGAAATGGGTCTTTCTTACCTAAATTGAATTTTTAACATTTGCTGACGCCGATTACCTTATCTTATGACGCATATTTTTCTTTAAATTCCTGCGGTCTCATCCTTCAACTACTGATTTCTGCCGCGTTTCTTCCTTTTAGAGTTGCATTCTCCTTTCGTCTTCCAGCTCACTGTATACTTTAAGGATCGTAGCTTTCGACACGACAGTGATGTTTTGTTTTCTCAATTGTGGCTCCTGCTAAACGTGCTCCAATCATAACACCTTTCTGAGAACATTTCCCATGCTTGAATCGACTAAGAAACCCCAAGAAAACGTGCAGTATTTATCTGATACCAAGGAACTTGTGGTCACTTACATTTGCATACTGTATGGTTTAATTATCTGTTGACTCCAACTGTAAAAGGTTTTTCATTTTTTTGATCAGTAGACGTAGTATTAGCATTAATATCACAGAACAATGAAGAAAAGAAACCCTTTATAGTACAGTATGTATATATACAGGGTGTCTCAAAAATACACGGCATAATTTCAGGAATGAGTTCCTCATATGTAGACAATAAAAATATTTTTTATCAACATAGTTCCGGAAATGCTTGGTTCCCGAATTATTAACTGGAATGGCTTATCTCCCGCAGGTGATTTCCTTCATCACAAGGTACTGACAGAATCTGGTGGTTTTCCATTCCGACCATGTACTCAAATCAGGAGCAAGCGGATATGCACTTTATGTACGGTTTGGCGGACGGTAATGCTCGGGAGGATCGTCGTTTGTACCACGAAAGGTTCCCAGAACGAAGATGTCCAGACAGGAAAACGTTTGAAGGTATCCATCGCCGCCTTTGTGAACATGGGACCTTTACACCTCGTGCTGCCGACAGAGGACGACCAAGATCCACGACTCCTGAAGTAGAGGAGGAGATTTTGGATGTTGTGCATGCCATTCCTGGAATCAGCAGACGCAGATTGAATTACAACACATTGAAGGAAGAGCATCGGTATACCAATTACCCGTGTGTATATTTTTCTGTAAATTGTGTGTATTTTCTGGTCGATTTCCCTGCTTTGCTGGACGAAAAATGGCAGTTTTTTTTCGGGGGAACCTTGCTTTCTACGTCTGAGACCGAATAATTCAGCCACGGAGTGAAAAAAGCCCATAAACGTTTTTCGTGTCATCGACGAGATTCGAACCCAGGCCTTTTCCACCAGGTGTGGAGAGGACGGTGACGATACCAGTGTGCTACCGCGCAGACTCGGGCAAGTGACAGAATAAATTCTAGGGATCGTTTGGTCAGTTGTAAGGTTTCAAGTACGTCAGCAACTTAGACCATATTGCATCGCATATTGCGCCTCCGTAGCCAGGTGGGCAGGAGCAGCAGTGCGTAGCACACGCTTCTTGATTAGACCTGGGTTCCAGCCCGTGACTGACCACCAAATACGAAATACGGAGGCTGCGAAAAGGTCAGGGAATGACCACCGCATATCCCCGGAGCAATATGGCCTTAGTTGCTAATACTCCTAAAAACTAAATAACAAATAAACAAACAAAACAGCACTGTATATAATATGACAGAGAGAGAGAGAGAGAGAGAGAGAGAGAGAGAGAGAGAGAGAGAGAGAGAGAGAGAGAGAGATCTTTATTGCAACACAGAGAGATAGCGATGTACATAGTCGTGCAGTTGCAACTGCCCGTCACGGCACAGTGGCCAGAGGTTAACAATATGATGTAAAGGCAAAATTGCCTGAATAAACCAAAAAAAAAAGTACATAATAATGAATAAGTTAAATAAAGTATTAGTAAAATAGAGGAATGAATTGGGTATACTAAACATTAAGTGAGTGTACAGAACATTGGTCACAAAATACATAATATACAGTACTGTATCGAGTAGCATAATTATATACATTGGATCTAGTAAGAGAATACATTGATCGGGAATCAGGTTATAATAGTGGTGGTCTTGGCCACCCACTACGGAGTATTCTTCTTCTATATTGTCGATCCTGGCTAATCTTGTTGAAGTCGACATTTAGATCTTGGACCCTTGATAACATCTGCTGAGGAAGGACCCGGTCCGACAGGTGAAGGCATGTTTGAAGAGGGAATAGCTGCGGATTTGCTCGCAGATGCGCCACTGGGATCCTCCATGCACAGTTATCCCAGAAGAAGGGAGAGGAGATAAGACCAGACATGAGTTTGACTGTAATGACGATTATTCTTTCATCAGTGAGCCACGTGAGCCTTGGGATGTCGAGTGCATTGGCCATAGCGGTGGTTCGGAGCTGGAGAGGTAAGCTGAGCTTGTGGCAAGTTCATTTGGGTATAATGCCGTGAAGGGTACATTGTATACATCCTTTTGTACACAATAAAGATTATATTTATTTATTTATTTATTTGAGGAGCCAATGCTCGGAGGAGAACACTGGTTTGGTAGTAGAGGGAAATGCGTATGCCCAGATCTCTGCAGCATAAAGTGGGGGATAAACAATCGTTAAAATGTATCTGACAATGGGGGATTTTTCTGTTACAAGTTGAAGATGCTGTTTGCATAACCATCTTAGTCTAGCGGCTTTTGTGAGAAGCATGGCTACATGTTGGCTCAACAGAAGCTTTCGTTGAATCTGATCCCTAGGTCAATGTGATTTTGATGTCTGTAAATTGCATGTGTTCTGAGATTTATTTGCTGTTTGCTGGACGAAAAACCCCAGTTTCCGGAGGAAAAAACCCATTATACCCTTGACTGAGAGCAAATAACCCCTGATTGGGGGGGGGGGGTTATACCCAGTGCTGTAGTAGTAAAATTAGCAAAAGATATACTGTATGAATGTTACGAAAAGTAGAGAGTACATATATATATATACTATGTGAGGTAAAAGTTAGGCAAAAGTAATAAAAATAAATAAATATGGCTATGTAGCTATCATTAGAGGCAGCAAATGCACATCCTCCACATGATGCCTAATTATATCTGATAATTAAATAAATATGATATTTAAAATAAAAACATCAGCCAGTAGTACGGCAATAATGCAGAGCGAAACGAAAAGCAAAATAATATAAAATAAACAAACAGGGAAGGGAAAGTAGAGATAATAGGACAAAAAGGTAGTCGATAATCCCCTATATAATTTAGTCATTAAACCCAATTAATAAAACATGATATAAATTTAAAATAATGCCAATTATACATAATTTAGCGGAACCCCCTCGAAGGTACCATTTCCAAAAAACGTGAAATATCACCAAAAAGGGTTAAAGAAACTACCAAAAAACTAAAATATCAAAATAATAGACTGACCATCATGCCCCATATCGACAGAGGACCACGAGGCCAATAATGGTCATGGAATCGCTGCATTTCAATCGTCATACAAATCATCGCAAGGGCAGAAATATCGAAGAACCAAACCTCCCCTCCATTCTCCGATAGATCAACCAATGCAGAGGATTTGCATGGCGGTGGTCCTTATGCAGCGAAAAATAATCTATAGAACAGACAGCACTCTAGATCAGAGCCACACCACTGACATAATGCAAGCTTAACCAGCTTATATAATATTTTGTCCTATTTGTCCTATTATCTCTACTTTCCCTTCCCTGTTTGTTTATTTTATATTATTTTGCTTTTCGTTTCGCTCTGCATTATTGCCGTACTACTGGCTGATGTTTTTATTTTAAATATCATATTTATTTAATTATCAGATATATATATATATATTTAAAAATAATAAAAATATAAGTATTGCCTAAAAATCGAATTCTAATAAATTTATTTTTAATTTTCAGTAAATATTTTAATAATATTTGTTTTTTCAAGTCTTTCAAAAACCAGAAGGTATATGCTATTCACCTAAAAAAATCCAGAGGGCATACCGCGTATACCCTTCACTACAGCGCTGGTTCCACCCCATGTCGGGTACTGGTACCAAGTGCACAGGGTGGTTGTTGTCCTGTGTTACTGTTGGAGTATGCACAGTGGTATCGTCACCGTCCTCCTCACACTGGATGGAAAAGGCCCGGGTTCGAATCCTGTCGATGACGCGAGGAACTTTAATGGGCTTTTTTTACTCCGTGGCTGAGTTAGTCGGTCTCAGGCGTAGATAGCAAGGTTTCCCCCTCCCCCAGAAACTGGGGTTTTTTCGTCCAGCAAAACAAGCAAATCGACCAGAGAACACACGCAATTTACATTACATAAATGGGTATATAGAAGAAATTCTGGGTGACTTTAATAAAATAATTTGAATTTTTGTACGAATATGTGTGTTTGTTTGTTTGTCGTAAGAGCAACAAAGACCAAGGCCATATTGCGCCATATAAATTGTCTTTATATTTGTAAATTGCGTGTTTTCTGTGGTCGATTTTCTGTTTCTGGACGAAACACCTGAGTTTTCTGGATTAAAAACCAATCGTGCTACCCTCGCCTGAGACCAACTAACTCAGCCACGTTGTGAAAAAGAAATTCCTCTCACCATCGATGGTCGAGAAAGTGGATTTTCAGTGACATGTGCAGCCTAATTGATGATACTTTTCTAGAAGGTTGTTCACAATCTCAATGTAGTTTCCAGCTCTTCAGTTTCCCAGGAAATCATGCACAACACTTTTAAAGGCTTCTCAAGCTGCGTTCTCATTACCCTGGAGGACTCGCTCAATGTTTTCATCCTTTAAAAGTTCACGAATTTGCGGACCAAGAAAGACTCCTTCCTTAATCTTAGCATCACTCAACAGTGGAAATTGTCCTCTCAGGTACTTGAAAGCTTCTACATCCTGGTTGATCCCCTTAACAAAGTTCTTCATGAGTCCCATTTTGATGTGTAAAGGGGGCGGAAGAATTTTGCTTCGATCAACCAGAGGATTGTGCTGGACATTTTGTTTTTCCCGGGGCGTAGGTTTTCCCTGATAGGCAAGACTTTTCTCTTGTAGTGTGAGGACCTAGCTCGACTGTCCCACTCACACAGGAAACAGCAGTACTTCGTATATCCCAACTGCATGCCCAGCAGTATTGCAATCACCTTCAGGTTTCCACATATCTGCCATTGGGGGTCTTTGTACTTCATTGCTTCCAGAATTAATTTCATATTCTCATATGTCTCCTTCATATGGACAATGATATTTATTACTTAAAGCGGTCCCAGCCAACCAATGGCAACCCCGCTGTCAGTTACACATAATTTATCAGTACTCTTATATACTCCCTCTCCTGTTTGCCAAAGTACAGGGAGGGAAAAAACCTGCCATGACCAAAAAAGATTGGTATGAACAAATTGAAAAATAATCAAATTACATAAAAAATAAATATACATATAATTAAATTTCAGACAAAGTCCAAACTTCATTGGAAAGATCTGCATCTGTTCACAGTCTGTTGGAAAGCCAGCAGAGCTAGGAGCTGCCGAGAGCAGAAATTCCAGCACAAGGAGCTGCCGAGAACAGAAATGCCAGCACAAGGAGCTGGAGTTGCAGTGAATATAGCAGACTCAAGCATCCACGATTTCACAGAACTTTAGGTAATTAAGCACAAGGAGCTGGAGTTGCAGTGGATATAGCAGACTCAAGCCTCCACGATTTCATAGAATTCTAGGTAATACGGCATACACCATACCACATTACAAATCCAAAGCTTCCAGATGTAGAAGTCTTCCGCCTAAGAAATATTGCAGATGCAAAGGCTTGGAAAGCCAAGAAGTTCTCCTGTTTATCAACTAGGATTGTCTCGCAGCCTTCTGCCATATGATTGAGATTACTAACCCGAGATACCAATTCATTTCGTAGATCGCTGTACTCCTCACAGCATGGCTTAGAGGAATTGAAGGAAGAGCATTGCCATTGTGGAGCAAAACAGCTTTTAAACTTAGCTTTGATGAGTCTATGAATAGCCTCCAGTCCTGTGGGTTGTGCACCACATTCAAAGCTGTCATCAAACCATTGACATCACAGCAGGCAACAAGGTTATTTTCACTTTTAAAATATGGAGTCAAAGCATTCTGCCTGCTCTTGTACACAGATACCTTGACATTTGATTTCAGAAGATTCCACTGTTGGAGCCTTGATCCCAGAAGCTCTGCTTTATCTGTCGATAGATGTAGGTCTCGAATTATATCCTTAGTTCACTTTGAGTGTTCTGTGTGACTCACTCGGCGACTCAGCTTCTGGTACAAAATCAGGATCCTGTGATGTTGAAGGCCCAGGTTGACCATTATTCCTCACACTGTCCCCATCTTCATCAGACTCCAAAGTGTACTCTTTTTGAGGGTGAGGTACAGGCAGACTATCCCCATGTGCCACTGGTCGGATAGCTGACGGGATGTTGGAGTATTCCACAGTCCACTTCCTTTTTTTTTTGACATGCCATGCTGAAGAGGAGGCACCATGCAGAAATAACAGTTACTTTACATGATTTGAAGGCTCCCTCCAAATCAATGGGATGGCAAAATAACAAATGGCAAAATGGTTGAATAACAAAGTGTCCTTTGTTATTCAACCATCCGCGGAGATTTACAGCAATGCGTTGCAGCAAATATGAGGTGCCCAGCGTTTGTCTTCATCCACTACCTTACAGCCAAAATAATGGTAGTAGGCTGTCTTCACAAGTGGAGTCAATTGGTGTTTCCGAGTGGAAAATGTCACATTACCACACACATAACAAAAATTGTCAACACTGTTAACACATTTACGTAACATCCTGTCTTTTTACGCAATTTTTGTCCATAAACCTGAAAAAACAGAAAAGAAATGAACATCACTCATAACGTCACTTGCAAGGTAAATGATACAGAGAAATACAAATATATTTCTATTTGTATTTTTAATAAATAAAAAAAAAAACATGACGTATCGGTTCCTCTTTCAGTGTTACTAACCTATCTATTCTCCAGCCTCCAAAATTCCCTAGTATTCACCAATATTCCCCTAAATCACAAGAGGGGCTATATCGTGGAACCGAAAGCTAACTAAGAGTTTTAAATGTTATATTCGTTTTTCTCATGCTGAAATTAAGAATTGACTATTTTCAAGCCAGATATATTTTTGGTGTTGATCAGTATACCAAAATATTTTCGTGCACCAAAATTTATGCACTTGCAAATAAAACAGTGGAAATTAAATCAAGAGTCTTTTGGTAAGAACATTATATATGTTTACCATTAATAAAGATCTCTAAATAACCACAGAGAAGCATAAATAATGATAATCAGACACAGGAATAAAACATTCGAAATTTCTACCACACAATCCGTCACGAAACCGTATGCAAAACAGGAGCATGGACTGAAAGTGTTTGCGTGCAATTTCAAGATGAAAAGAATCACACGGCCGAGTTTCAGACTATAGCAATTATTAGAGAGCCTAAGAATATATAGGACTTAGAAAAAAACGTGGAGGTGGGCCTGAAAAATATATTTTTTTAAATAACCTTTCCGATCCCAACGCTTTAAAAGCAAGTATCTGATGCATGAGGTCAACGTAATTTTCCAATCTATGGTTGCCCAGAAAACTATTAGTAGCTTCTTTAAAGGCATTCCAAATAGTTCCTTCTACTTCCTTGAAAGTTTAATCGAAAGCTCTCTTTCGTGGCTGCGGAATTTGTGGACACAAAAAAATTCTTTTATTGATCTTTGCTTCACTGAAAAGAAATGTACTATTTTAAACGAGAAATCCGTCTTTTTATGAAACCTAGTTTAATATGAGAGTGTAGGTTGGCTGGATGTTCCAGCGATTGATGAGAGACATTTTTCTGTTCAGGAACAAAACCTTGTAGTTACCCTTCTAAAACTGCACAGTGATTCTTCTCGACTGTCCCATTTGCTGAGAAACCAGCAGTAGTTCGTCTATGCCAATTGTATACCAAGAAAAATGTCATACCTTTTCAGGTGATCACAGATATGCCAAGAGTGATTGGCATCATCAACATATTTTCCTAAAAGACGCATTTTCTTCATACTACTGGTGAACTTATGATAATTAATAAACAAGCACCATCCATTTGGATTATGTTGTCGACCAAAAGTTGTCATCATTCGGTCCACACGATTGCAAAAAATTAAATCAAGAGTCTTTTTGACGACTACAAAATACAGAAATAATTGTACCCTTTTTTAGTAAATCAGTCTATTGTTATGCTTTAAATAACGCTGCTCAACAAGGAATTTTTTTTATTTATATGAAACATGCAGAGAATTTATTTCTCTTTTTCCTATTTTCCAGAAGTTCTTTGTTTTTTTCCCCTGATTACAAAATGAAATTTGTACATTATCCACAGTTTGGGTTTTTCTACTCTAATTTCCTTGGATTTTTAATTTAGATCTCACAGAACCGAAAAATAACAATAACAAGGTGTGAGCATAAAATAGTAATATAAAAGCACAAAAATATATTATCAAAGTGTAAAAGTAATACGATCAATGTAGTAATGAAATGAAGGTTTGTTCGTTTAGGGATTTATTAGGCGCATCGGCAACTATGGCCATAGTGCGCCAATCAGAAGGTTAAAATGCAATTGATACTGAAAATAAAGCACACAATAATCAGAGAATCACAGAAGTTTTAATTTTTGTCTTTTTTGGTTTTACTCCAGAAACTTCAAATATTTTGTACCCTAACTAGAATACAGTCATTGCTTTTCTTTTGAAATGCTGTTTTACGTACGTTTAATTATTAAACCAATTATTTCTAAGCAAAAGAAAAAGTATAATAATCTTAAATATTATTAACTGACATATCTAATAAATATTGTTTCACAGTAATAAAAAAATAAATTTTTAATAAATAAAAAATAATTTGCTGTTCTGATTGTCATGTTTTTTTTTTTTTTTTTTTTTTTTTTTTTTAATTCCTATGTATTTCGCTCAAGTCAAATTTATGCTTATTGGTGTCGACAATTGGATTTCAATTGATTTGCTGGATTAGTGCCACCTATCGAAAAATTTATAATGCATTTCCGGATACAATGAAAAATCAATAGTAATTACCTAAAGAAAAAAGATAACGAAACCAACATTTATAGATTAAGTTTGTCTTATTCTAAAGCTGACAAATTTTACTTTTCTAAATCTGTTCTTCCATTATATGTGTTTCTTTAAGTTCTCAAATAATCCATATTTCTAACGTGCTGTAGGGTACCGTACTTTTTTTCTTATCCGATGCGTTCCGTTAAAATGTGCCTGCAGAAAATTCCGGTTCCTTATCTTCGTTTTAAAGGACAGACTGATTTAATGCATCCTCATTTCCTGAACGATCCACAACTTGTGGCGACGTTCATCTTCCGATTTCCATGTCTACAAGCTGGGTTGCCTGATCTGCATCCGACAACTGTCACAGACCCCACCATGATAAATAGCTGGCAAAATGTGTTCTTTCGCGTTATTATTCAAGACCCTTACAACTTCAAGAGATTTGTAGGGAACCTTAAAATTTATCTTCCCACTAACCCGAAATTCTAATAACAGTAAAGCTGTGTGAGTCAGAGTATCCAATTTAACTGGTTAAAATAAATGATTTAATAATTTTATATAAAAAATCACTTTCGCTTTCAAGCCAAACAAAATTTGAAACGTTTTAACGTCACAAACTGACATTACACTTTTTATTAATATTCACCTTTCACTGTGAATGTCTTCGGAATCTTATTTGATTTAAAAGTAAAACTACGATCTTCTTAGCTGCCTGTCTTTTCTGAAAATGCCAATATTTATGAATAATAAGGAGAAAGATCTATGGCTATAATGTTTGTGAATTATAGCACTCAGAAAATCGTTAGCACGTTTAATAATTTCATGGAGCTATTTAAGAAAATTAATTTATCGTATTTATTCGCAGAATTTCACCCATTTGCATTGATTTTGTTTTTGCCAGCTCTGGTATCCCGATTAAGTTCATAAAGTCGGTATTTGATTTGTGACAACTGGCCGCTTGATTTCTTATTTATTCGAAATAAAGATGACAAAACTTGATGGATGGCTCACAGTTCCACCTCCTGGTATGATTTTCAAGCGGATGTTGCCTTCGTGATATTAAAAAAAAAAAAAAAAAAAAAAGGGGAGAAGTAAATGCGTTCTTTTTACCACAAAATCATTTTTAATTTGCTCCAGTCCATTTGAAATTTTATTTATACTTTTTTCCTTGAAGTGACGTCACTGACTTCCACCTCTCCCAAGATCAAATCATGTAGGAAAGTAACAGCGATAAGAAGACGCTGAAATAACAGGGTTTGCAGGTAGAAGAGCAGTAAAAGTATAAATTTTTAGTTAAAATTTCAATTAAAAACATCAGTGTCTTGCTATTAATATGTATTCATACTTTTCCCAGGGATATAATTTTGCAATGCTCATGTGATTACATGCATGACATCATCCTGTTAACTCCTGCCTTCTGTAATTAATCCAATCAAAGAACGTAGTCTTATTGCTTCATAGTCTTATTGAACGTAGTTATTGCTTCATAGAATCACTGAATATAGTTCTTAGACTTGCGAAGGAACCTACGCATCTAGTGCGTAGATTCTTTGTTAAGGAGTCGGTCAAGACGACACTTATATCTGTCAAGAAATGAATACACAGCGGCATTTTTGGTGATTTAAAGATAGTTAAATCCTGAACCAAGAAGTAAGTAATCGCACATTAACACGGCAACAGTCTACATGATTGCGAAAATTAGGCAGATAAAATACTTTTCCTTCCTTCTTTCTCATACATTGAAAAATTACAGAGGGGAGGATGCAATTCTGCAGTTATATAAATACAGAGTATCTCGAAAAGATGTAAAGGCTGAAATCAGCAAAAGAAGAGCTGGAAATCTTATGTGCCAAGGTCTACACGACATGGAAGATGATCCCAATCGCTGAGTTGAGTTATGTGAATGGTTTAAATCGAAGATGGACGAAAATGCAAGATTTCTGAGTAAAACTGGTCAGATGAGGGAACGTTCAAGCTCAATGATGGAGGAACCGACATACGTATTTGTTTTTTTCTTTTTTTTTCCACATTTATTATTTTTTTTTTTAAGGAACAGTTACTGGTGAAATACCTCCACACAATTGTAAATTCCTCTGATCCCGTGTAGCTCCCTCTGGTAAAGACTACAAAAAAAAAAAAAAAAAAAAAATAATATATATATACAGTATATAGTTTTGTTATAATAAATTAGCGAAAACGGACTAATAACAGTGGCCCCAACCAAGGATAAAGAATATTATCATAGAGGGCGTGTTTTCTTGTTTGTTTCGCAATCATTTGATTGTGTCGATTTTTTAAACTGTGCAGATTGCAGTCAACGAATTTTCGGACAATAGAAAATATGTACTTAATTAAAGTTTTATTTTTAAATAGCTCTGTACGGTATATAGATTATGCTAACTCTCTTCAACCAATTAAATCGTATTGGAAACAAATACAGCACCTGCCAGAAGAAAAAAAACGAGTGTCAAAAATATTTGAAAGTAACTCAAAAACGTGTTAAAGAAAGAAATCATAATTAACTCAAAGAGATGTTTTGCTCTGTTATTTTATTTATTTATTGTTATTATTTTTTTTTTTTTCACGTCAAGAATGTTTTGATTTTAAGGATTTCATCACTCTCTCCTTTTCTTTGATTTTTAGCTAAAATCAACTCGAAGAAATTATCTACCTGAAGTATGAAACAGATTCACTGAGTTTACGCATGCTCATTCTAAATAAAGTCATGTATAATTATACGTATATATTCCCTTTCCAATATATGAAAACGTAAGAAATGTAAACACAGACAAATTGATTACTTTATGTATTAACCGTCTAGAAAACGGCTTTTTTTTTCGGAGAAAATAGGATTATCGCAACTGCCAACTAGGAATAAAATAAAAAAAAAAAAAAAAAAAAAAAAGCTGTTATGAAATAATCTGGGCGTGTATTTTCATTTGCTGGAGATCTAACGTTATGCGCATTTGTGATGTGGTATTGGCAAACGGTTTGTCGATGAGTCACGAATTTTAAATCTGTAAGATATTCTAGAAGTATTGACGGAAGATAAGAATATGATTTCTGGCTGCTCAATTTTGAAGATCATATAAAGGGAGGAATTTATCTGAGGAAAAACCCTTGGCTGGCATGATAAATAGCGCATCATATTAAAATAAAGATCGGTGAATAGATGAGCTTTCTTCAGAAATTCTAAAGCCAACAAATAGTTTATTCATGCACACATGAACGAGATAATGGAAAAGCAGCTATCCTTTTGAGGTGGTGCTGAATGAAACTGTACTTATATTTATTTAAGCAGCAAAATCCCTTTTTCGGAATCGGAGGTGCTCTCGGATATTTGTACTCCATAATTAAACTGATAATGATGTTCACTTCTTGTGAGATTACACGAACAAAAATGCGGCGGTTATTCCGAATAAGCTTTTAACTGTGTAAATATTCAGGTACGAATATAATTTTTTTAAGCCAAAAGTCAAATTACACATCGCTGCTTAAAATTCTTGCTAACTTCTACAGTTGCCATTCTGCGTGAGCACACGTACGGTTTATGTGCGGAGAAGAGAAATATGAAAAGAGTGCAAAAGTGATAGGGATTTACGTCGTTGTTTAAAAGAAATAATGGAAATTCCCATTGAAAATTGAAATTTGACTTCCTCCTTGCAAATTAAATATTAAATAAACTGTAATGGTAGTTTAATAAATCCTTCGTAATTATTATGAGTTACATGAGGGAGAAACAGTTGGCATTTTCCCCATGCGTTTTCCATAGTTCTTTAACAGCAGTTATCTAAACTCACGGAAGCTGGCATGCGCCATCAAGGTCCCCTTAAAGCCGGAGAAACAGAGTAACGATATTAGCATTAGTAGAGGCACATGATGCAAGAAAGCAAGCTTATACAGCATCAGCCAAAAAAAAAAAAAAAAAAAAAAACCCTTCCCATTTCCATCCATTCATTCAAAATGTTTGTCTAGTTCTGCCTTGAATTTATTTAAGCTGTCAACTTCCACAACAACAAATGGAAGTTTGTTCCAGCAATCAACTACCCGCTGGCTAAAGGAAAACTTCCGCACATCTATTCTACAACTGTCTTTCCTCAGTTGAACCTATGATTCCTCAGGTTTGTAATCTGAGCAAGAGGAAGAATCCCATCAGCATCGAGCCTGTTCAATCTATTCAAGGCCTTATACACCACAATCAGATCGCCTCGCAGTTGCCTAGTCTCCAGAAGCTGCAATTTGCAGAACTTAAGCCTTTCTTCATAAGAGCACCCCTTGGTTCCCTTCACTAGGCTTGTTGGCCTTCTCTGTACTCGTTCTAGCAACTCTACATCCTTCTTAAAATAAGACCTCCAGACCTGTACGCAGTACTCAATGTATGGCCTGACCATTGCCTTATAAGGGGATAATCACCTCCTTATCCCTGCTCGCAAAATTCCTGTATATCATTGAAAAGACTCCATGACCTAGCAGCTGCTCAGAAAACTTTATATCTGACTGCACAATTACCCCCAGGTCTCTTTCATTCTCCACTACCTTCAGTGTAACGCCACATAGTTCGTACATTTCTCTGGGGTTATTGCTACCCATATGCAGTACTTTGCATTTGTCAATGTTAAACTTCAGTTGCCACTTCTCAGCCCATCTACCCAACTTTTACAGATCCTGTTGCAGCAGCATACTGTCATTACTGTTATTAACAACCCTGCCAACCTTTGTATCATCTGCAAACTTTGACATTAAGCTTGATATACCTTCATCAATATCGTTGATAAATATACAAAACAACAATGGGCCCAACACCTAACCCTGAGGGACACCACTAATAACATTAGTCCATGTAGAGGAGTATTACTGAAGAATATCATCAAATAGCAACTCGTTTACTTTAACTGTCCGATTTTTCACAGAAGAAACATTTGCAGTCTCATTTAAAAGTCATATTTTTTTAATTAAGAGAAAATATTGGGTAATTCGAAATTAAATAAATTCTTTTTAAAGAAGGTCTGAGAAGAAAAATGTTGGGTATAAGGAAACTTAAAAATATTCATAAGGGGAAATTTTCATTCGCTTTGTAATTTAATTTAATTAGTTTGGAAAGCTAATTAATGAAATAGATGTTAAATTAAGCAATTCAAATAAATACAAACATAAGGTTACTCGTTCCATTTCAGATAAAGCACGTAATAATTTTAACGTTCTTTCTTGGATATTTCAGCCAGTTAGGGTATACTTCTGTAAAAAGTTAATCCATTAAACTATGGCATTTATTCTTTTCAATAATGCTTCCGTTTCTTTCCAATATAACTATGGATTAGAACGTCATCTTTGCACGAGTTATGTACACGCTTATGGTTTTACTTTATCCCACTGCTGATGAGAAGAATGGTCTCCAACAGCGTCTCCTTTCAGCTGTGGAAATGCCAAAGCCGGACTACGGATAAAGAAATAATAAAGATTTACGCGGCGTGCTGACTATCACCCAACCATAATTTCTGAAGTTTATGTCTCCACAAAGTATATTTATAGTGATAAAGTGACACAAGAAAATAGTTAATGGTCATCGCATGCGCGAAGCCACATTCTTCCCAATTAACAATCGCAACTATAAAGGAAGTTAAAAGCGTCCTTTTGGATGGCAATTCAACACGTTTACTGATATTTATTACAACGCTGCACAATACCACGTTGTCTTTAATGCAATATCCACTATGGTCTTTTCTAAAAATTCTAAAAGGATTAAGAGTAGGAAACTTTTTTCTTGACAAAATGGTAGTCTAGCCTTCTGGTCTTGTGGCAAAGCTACTTGGCCGCAACTTCTGTCCATCTATTCAACCACCTCTGTAGTTAAATGACAGGATAACCTGCCATTATTGTTGGATATTCTAGAAGTTGAAACTGTTTGTGTATTTGTGCATAGCACAATTAACTACATCTTCCAGTGTGAGAAACCGTGCTCTGCACAACTCTGATGTCCAACACCAATTCATTAAATCTTATCTCCATGTGAGGTGAAAAAATTTAACTTCAAGCCATCTTAAACTCAGCCCTGTTTTATTTCTTGCAAAATGTCTGCCGCTTCCATGCTCATCTTCGATAACACTCAGATCAGATTTCTAGTCTGGAAATAAGCACATCACAAATACTACTGCTCTTGCTAAAAAAAAAACAAAAAAAAAAAAACTAGCTTTCTCTCTCTTTCTAATACTTTTCTAAGTAACTGCTGACTGGATTACTCGTTTCGGGCGGTGCCCCAAATTTCCTCTCACGCTTCTACACTATTTAAAAGAGGGCTGTCACGTTAATTACTGACCAATCTTTTGCAGGCTCTGTCCACTCGCTGTCACACAAGCGTTGTAAATAAACTTGATGAATTTGAAGTATTAATTAAGTCATCAAATGCAGACATTATAAGGAAAGCAGAGATATGGTGTTACTTAGACATTAGTGATGCTGAATGAATTTGAGTATGGGAAGTACAATGTATACAGACAGGACAGAAGGGGAGTTAAGCTCGTGTTAAATCTAAGGCAGTGAATCCAGTGTTCAGTCAGTTTGACAGATTATGCGATGTCTCTTGGAAAGAATGCAAAGAAAAGCAGCAAAGATTTCTATGTCTATACTAACAGTAGAAGGAAGGGATGGATTGAATCACATTGGGCCACTTAATGTCAATGAGCTAAGTGTTGACGACCTTACTCGGATTGGTGACAAACAAAGTGGCGTGTGTTCTGTGGTCGATTTGCTTTTTTTCTTGACCAAAAAGTCGAGATTGCATTTGTATCTTTATCTTGTATCTTTGTATCTTATTTTTGTATCTTTATTTTAATAAAGTTCGTCATCGTCTCAAGTAATTTTGTTGTTGCGTTCCTTTGCTTGGCGGAAACCAGACCTTGGCATATCAATCGCTAATTACTTCAGATAATATTTTTGCTGAATCCACTGTGCGAAAGAGAATTTTAAAATCGACTTCCCATCTCCATATTTGAACACTATACTGGATCCATCAGCACCTTTCGTCAATTTTGTCACATTTGGACATTATTGGATAGTACTTTCTCCTTTTAATGTTTTGCAAACATATTTGCAACACAGTGAACAAAGAATCCATTCGGCCAAAATATAAATAGAGGAGGCCCGCTTGTTCGGATAATCGACGTTTCAGATAATCGAAGTACCCACAATATATTATATGCATACTACAGAAGACAGTGAAGGATCACTCTATCAGTCTTTGCCGAAGAGGCTGTGATACACTGTACTGAGGTTTATTAATGATGAAATTGTGCCGTAGTAGAATAAAAGAAGCAAGTTATTATTTACATATCTTCATATCAACAGTTCACGCAATATCGCGTGCAGTCTCATTTCAACCCTTCACTAGCATAACAGCTTTCTCTATTCAAAAACAAAATATGGCGAACACTTCTCTCTAAAAACATAATGAATCTAAGAATCAGGTCATTGATATGCACATGACGTCTGTGTCGCATGTGAAAGTACATGCCACAAGTACCCCCAGTCTGAATCCGAGCGTACGACAGATTCATCAACACAAACACTTGCAACCACAAACTGATTTCGTTTAACAACTATGTGTGGCAAATTCTATTCACGATCTTTATAGATCTTTACCTCATTTAGTAGAGATAATGGATCTCAAGCCAGTGATATACACTGTGCTGCCACTTTATTAGTTATACCTACCTAGTAGCGTGTTGAGCCTTTTTTAGCCTTCAAAACAGCCCGAATTCATCTAGGCTTGGATTGAACAAGATGCTGCAAACGTTGCGCAGGAATGGAGTACCATGCAGACATGAGTGTGTCACGCACTTCCTTGAAATTCGACGGAGGTGTAGGCCTGCAGCGAACAGCCCTTTCCAGCTCATCCCAAAGATGTTCAATAGGATTGAGATCCATGGACTGAGCGGGCCACTGCAGCAAAGAAAAGTCATTGTCATGTTCCTGGAATCATTCCATAGTGATTCGGGCTTTGTGTACCGGCGCATTATCCTGCTGGAAGTAACCATCTGACTGAGGATAAACTGTCAACATGAACGGATGCACTTGGTCAGCAACGATGTTTAGGTACGATGTGGCATTCAGAAGTGAATCTATGGGTATAAATGGACCCAAAGTGTGCCAAGAAAACATTCCCCGCACCATAACACCGCCCCCCCCACCACCTTGTACAGTAGTCGTCAGACATGACGGGTCCATGGATTAATGTTGTTTTCGCAAAATTCTGAGCCTTCCATCAACATAATGCACCAGGAACTTCGACTCGTCAGACCAAGCAACTGTTTTCCAAACTTCGATTGTTCAGTGCTGGTGTTGCTGTGCCCACAGGAGGCGTGCTCTCTTGTTCTTCATTGATAACGATGGTACGCGATGTGACCGTCGGCTGTTGCAGCCCATTCGCGACAAAGTGCGACTAGTGATCCGTTGCGATATTTTGTTCTGCGCACCAAGGTTGTATTCTGACGTGATGTGCAACATTATGGCCCGTCTGTTTGCTTGCACAATTCTAGACATCCTCCTCCGACCTCTCACATCAACAAGCGATTTTCTTCCACAGGAGTGCCGTTGAGAGGATGTTTTCTAGTGACAAATGGGCCTGGAGTACTGGGGTCCATAGTTTAACAGATATTTATTTAAAGTATACCCAGTAAAATAAAATAAAATAAAATATTTCCAGAAGCTTTCGGAACTCGTGTCCCTTTCTCAACTGACAGAATTTTTTAAATACATTACAAGCAAACTGTGGCACGTTACTCATTCGTCATTGTTGTAGCACGGACGTGTGCTGCCTTGCGCCAGTGATCATCCATCAATAAAACGGTTGTCTCCAGGATTGGATGTATACGCATGCCTTTCTGGCGATTTAATGCCTTAGGGTTGTTCATTATGTTTAGTGACTCTAGCCATAGGCGGTGGCGAAAGTGTCGCGCGTGGTCCACTATCTCAAAGTCGCGCTTGGGGTCAAGATCGTGGTTGGTAGCCCAAAAATGTTCTGCAAGCGCGGACTGGTCAGTTTCGGCAAGCCGGATTGCTCTGTCGTGTTCCGTGAGGCGATCCTGGAGACGTCTCGATGTCTCACCTACGTAGCAACTGTTACAGGCCCTACAGGTGATACGGTACACTACATTGCTGCGTAAGACAGGTGTGACAGGGGTCTTCACACTGGAGACAAGTGAACGTAGGTTCCTACCTGGTAATTGTACACATTTTATGTTGTAACTTCTCAGGATCTTCGAGATACGTCCTGACACTCCTGGATAGTACGGAATGTAGGCGGATGATATGCCGACTTGCTTCGGAGGTCTTGGGTTGGAAGTAAGCTCTTGTGCCTGTAACAAGCATCTGTTTAGTACATGGGATGGATAACCGCATCTGGTTAAGTCCGCCTTCACACGGGAGATCTCGTTACGTCTAATTGTGTCGGTGCTGGAATGGCTCCAGGCCCTGGAGAACAGGGTGCGGGCAGTGCTATTGAGATGGCTTGGAGCGTGGCCGGACCCGTAGTTGGTGAATTGACCGCACCACATGGGTTTGCGGTATACTGAGGTCTCTAGATGTGGGCCTACGCGATGCACTAGCACGTCCAGAAACGGGAGCGAACCGTCCACCTCTGATTCTACGGTAAACTTGATGAAATTGGATAGAGAGTTGAGGTATTCTAGTAGTACCGTTTCAGAACCACGTGGTATTATGGTAAAAATATCGTCGACATATCTACACCACGTTGTAATAGGTGTAGGTGGGTTCTGGTGTATCTGCTTCTCCAGATCTTCCATGGCGATGTTAGCTACTACGGAACTGACAGGGGCACCCATAGCAGTGCCATGTACTTGTTTGTAGAGTGAGTCTTCAAAGGTGAAGATGCTGCTAGAGAGGCATAGGTTGAGGGCGGTACAGATGTCATCAGTGGATAGTGACGTCCTGGATTGGAGGCTTAAGTCGCTCTCAAGGAGCCTTCTGGCGCAGTGCACGGCCTGTTGGACGGGAATCGAGGTGAATAAAGAAACCACGTCAAATGATGCCATGACAGAGTTATCAGGGATTGAAATGTCCTTAATGGTGTTAATGAATTCACTGCTGTTTTTAACGGTGTGAGATGTATTACCTATAAGAGGCGAGAGGAGGCTCGCGATGTGTTTGGACAGTTCATACGTTGGGGCACTGCAGCAAGACACTATAGGTCTGAGAGGAATACCCGGTTTATGGATCTTTGGTAATCCGTAGAATTGTGGTAGTTGACAGCCAGTACCACGCAGAAGATGGTGAGTCGCGGTCGGGATCTTCTTATCTTTAAGCCATGCGTGGACAAGTTTATTAACATTTGCTTCCAGACGTTTCAAGACTTTAACGGGAGGATCAGGTAGAGGTTCATATACGTTAGGATCGAGTAATAGGGCCAAGGCTTTCTCTCGGTAGGCTGATCGGTCCAGCACAACAGTCCGGCGCCCTTTATCCGCAGGAAGTACAACGATGGAGTTGTCTTTTCTTATAGATGACAGGGCGGCACGTTGGCGGTGGTTGAGGTTTGAGCACGTTTTTCGAGTGTTGCGGAGGACTGCGGCAGTCTTGAATCGGATCTCGTTGGCAGTTTCTTCGGGAAGGTTGGTAATACTGGCTTCTATGCCCATAGCGAGCTGTGTGATGGGAGGTTTCGATGGTATAACGGCGAATTTCATACCGTTTGATAAAACACTCAGCTGCTCGTTGGACAGTTGTTTGTTACTTAGATTCAAGACGAAAGAAGTCGTGTCGTCTGAACGAGTGTTCGTCTTTAAGGAGTTAGTTTCTATGCTCAAGTTTATGAACTTGCGCTGTTGGCGTAAACGGTAGGTATCCGAGGTCTGACTAGCCCGATGGCAGATGGTATGTATAAGGTATAAGTATAAGGTATAAGCTTCTGGAAATATTTTATTTTATTTTATTTTATTTTACTGGGTATACTTTAAATAAATATCTGTTAAACTATGGACCCCAGTACTCCAGGCCCATTTGTCACTATTCGATCACTTTATGGCCATAATACCTACAACGATTGTGCACAGTTGCAAAAATGCTTCCTCTCAATAGCTCGCTACAGGCAACATTTACGCTTCGCCCACAGATGCAAAAGCAATCGAATTATACCTAAAGGGTTCCGATACAAAGCCCCGTTCCACAACTCTCATATGGATCGTGCCTGCTTTAACTTCAGCCTGCGCACGTTAAATTTATGGATATCCCATCTCCACCATGAAATCAGGAACGCTGACTACAACAAGTCCAGACTGTTACAACATATACAAGGTAAGGTCTCGCCTATTGTATTTACAAACCTTATACATACCATCTGCCATCGGGCTAGTCAGACCTCGGATACCTACCGTTTACGCCAACAGCGCAAGTTCATAAACTTGAGCATAGAAACTAACTCCTTAAAGACGAACACTCGTTCAGACGACACGACTTCTTTCGTCTTGAATCTAAGTAACAAACAACTGTCCAACGAGCAGCTGAGTGTTTTATCAAACGGTATGAAATTCGCCGTTATACCATCGAAACCTCCCATCACACAGCTCGCTATGGGCATAGAAGCCAGTATTACCAACCTTCCCGAAGAAACTGCCAACGAGATCCGATTCAAGACTGCCGCAGTCCTCCGCAACACTCGAAAAACGTGCTCAAACCTCAACCACCGCCAACGTGCCGCCCTGTCATCTATAAGAAAAGACAACTCCATCGTTGTACTTCCTGCGGATAAAGGGCGCCGGACTGTTGTGCTGGACCGATCAGCCTACCGAGAGAAAGCCTTGGCCCTATTACTCGATCCTAACGTATATGAACCTCTACCTGATCCTCCCGTTAAAGTCTTGAAACGTCTGGAAGCAAATGTTAATAAACTTGTCCACGCATGGCTTAAAGATAAGAAGATCCCGACCGCGACTCACCATCTTCTGCGTGGTACTGGCTGTCAACTACCACAATTCTACGGATTACCAAAGATCCATAAACCGGGTATTCCTCTCAGACCTATAGTGTCTTGCTGCAGTGCCCCAACGTATGAACTGTCCAAACACATCGCGAGCCTCCTCTCGCCTCTTATAGGTAATACATCTCACACCGTTAAAAACAGCAGTGAATTCATTAACACCATTAAGGACATTTCAATCCCTGATAACTCTGTCATGGCATCATTTGACGTGGTTTCTTTATTCACCTCGATTCCCGTCCAACAGGCCGTGCACTGCGCCAGAAGGCTCCTTGAGAGCGACTTAAGCCTCCAATCCAGGACGTCACTATCCACTGATGACATCTGTACCGCCCTCAACCTATGCCTCTCTAGCAGCATCTTCACCTTTGAAGACTCACTCTACAAACAAGTACATGGCACTGCTATGGGTGCCCCTGTCAGTTCCGTAGTAGCTAACATCGCCATGGAAGATCTGGAGAAGCAGATACACCAGAACCCACCTACACCTATTACAACGTGGTGTAGATATGTCGACGATATTTTTACCATAATACCACGTGGTTCTGAAACGGTACTACTAGAATACCTCAACTCTCTATCCAATTTCATCAAGTTTACCGTAGAATCAGAGGTGGACGGTTCGCTCCCGTTTCTGGACGTGCTAGTGCATCGCGTAGGCCCACATCTAGAGACCTCAGTATACCGCAAACCCATGTGGTGCGGTCAATTCACCAACTACGGGTCCGGCCACGCTCCAAGCCATCTCAATAGCACTGCCCGCACCCTGTTCTCCAGGGCCTGGAGCCATTCCAGCACCGACACAATTAGACGTAACGAGATCTCCCGTGTGAAGGCGGACTTAACCAGATGCGGTTATCCATCCCATGTACTAAACAGATGCTTGTTACAGGCACAAGAGCTTACTTCCAACCCAAGACCTCCGAAGCAAGTCGGCATATCATCCGCCTACATTCCGTACTATCCAGGAGTGTCAGGACGTATCTCGAAGATCCTGAGAAGTTACAACATAAAATGTGTACAATTACCAGGTAGGAACCTACGTTCACTTGTCTCCAGTGTGAAGACCCCTGTCACACCTGTCTTACGCAGCAATGTAGTGTACCGTATCACCTGTAGGGCCTGTAACAGTTGCTACGTAGGTGAGACATCGAGACGTCTCCAGGATCGCCTCACGGAACACGACAGAGCAATCCGGCTTGCCGAAACTGACCAGTCCGCGCTTGCAGAACATTTTTGGGCTACCAACCACGATCTTGACCCCAAGCGCGACTTTGAGATAGTGGACCACGCGCGACACTTTCGCCACCGCCTATGGCTAGAGTCACTAAACATAATGAACAACCCTAAGGCATTAAATCGCCAGAAAGGCATGCGTATACATCCAATCCTGGAGACAACCGTTTTATTGATGGATGATCACTGGCGCAAGGCAGCACACGTCCGTGCTACAACAATGACGAATGAGTAACGTGCCACAGTTTGCTTGTAATGTATTTAAAAATTCTGTCAGTTGAGAAAGGGACACGAGTTCCGAAAGCTTCTGGAAATATTTTATTTTATTTTATTTTACTGGGTATACTTTAAATAAATATCTGTTAGGATGTTTTCTGTTCGTTGCACCATTCTCGGATACACCCTTGAAACTGTAGTGCGTGAAAAGTTCAGGAGAACTGCCGTTTCAGAGATGCTTTGTCCAGCACGTCTTGCACCTACTACCAAGCCACGTTCGAAGTCCATTAGATCACTCCTTTTCCCCATTCTTGCTACGGTTTGTACGCTTACTGATACTATAAAGGTTGTTCGGCTGCATTTATATCCACAACTGTGGTCATGTGACTTGCAACGTTATGGGACAAACCATTTGTGTGCACAGCAGGGGTGTACCTAAGTGTATATAGTATTGTAAAACGTATCAACGCTGAAGATATTTCAGATCCAGTATGTTTATGGAAAATTCCCCAGAAATTCTGACACTGCAAAGATCGTTGTTTCATAAATCTTAGGCACCAAACGTTCATAGCACCATAAATAGGATAATAATAGACAAACTGACAGAAGTGAATTAAATTCCATGTAACCCAGAGTAGTGCTGACTTAATGTTAATGGGAATTGCGAAAACACGCCTAAACCATTACGGTGTCACCCAAGCATTGACTTGGAACAATCGATATTGCGATACTGTTCCAAGTCGATGCTTGCACTGAATGTGGCTACTGCAACATTCAGCATGCACATCAATTTTTTGATAGAATCCGATACCAATTTACTCAATATTATGTTTATTGGTGTTTAAAATTCCTGTTTGTTTTTTAAACTTATTTCCGAAACTGAATACCCACCTAACAACTTCAACAACTGATCCTATCTTCGAAGATAAATCTTATTTATCAAACAATACACTGATAACTGGTGATTTTACTTAATTTCATATTTTCAAAAAAGTTTAATGATATTAGATTCATTCATCAACTTAATTTTAAATTTATTTCTAACAACGGAGGGCGTTTCCAATATAATTATTCTGATAATAAATTGTATTTTTCTTTGATCGTTTTTGGGTTCATTTTTAAAATGAACTCATTGCATGTGACATATCAACTTAAGTTACAATGCAATAGAAACAATCCCAGTCATATTTTCTTTGCACAGATCTATACCAAGAAAGTTGGCGACTCCTATAGTCATTTTACCAGAATATTATTATTAATCGTATTTATCGGTCACGTAAGCTTGACCACGGTCAATTCAAACGCGTGCACTACTGCACGCCCACATTGCCTCTTGGCTACAGTCTTTTCGACAGCGAAATAACAGATGGTATCGAATAATGCAGCAAACTGATCCATATTTGATAATGGGGGTTTCCAGGATATTCGGCGTCAGTGTTCACTGTTAGCATAGCATCTGTCTAGTTCCAAACTTAACCATAAAGAAAATGTAGCGATCTGGAAAAAAAACAAGTGGAGCTATTCAGATCAAGGGCTGGGACGAAAATGGATTACTGAGCGTATAATAATGCATGTATGGGAAATGAAGATAGTGACAGCAACGGATTTAACACTTTCGATTATTCTGTGACCCATTTGGAACGTCAACCAAATTGCCTGTTTCAGCTCAGTCACAATATTTATATAGATTATTAATATACGGATAAGGCATTGCTTAATTTTGCACTTGAGCATACAAAATTTGCGGCTAAGGGCATCGATGTCACATTGGATACGGATTACGTATATCCAATTACTGTATATTAAAGGAGACACCAAAGAACGTAAGTAAACCCTTAGCTATAATTATGAGAGCATCCTTGGATAAAAGATAGGTCCCTGTGGACTAGAGATGTGCGAATGTTAGTGGAGTCCCTCAGGGTTCAGTGCTGGGCCCATTGTTGTTTTCTATATTTATTAATGATAATGATTGAAGTTATATCAGTCTTAATGTTTAAGTTTGCATTTAATGGTTGGCAGGGTGGTTAACGACAGTCATCAGGATGAGCTATTCCAATAAGATCTAGAAAAATTAGGTCAATGGGCTAAGAAATGGCAGTTGAAGTTTAACATTGGCAAATGCTAAATACTGTATATGGATAGAAATAACCCAGAGTAACGTGTCAAGTGTGTGGTACGTTAAAGGGTATCGGAAAATGAAAAAGACCTGGGGTAATTGTGCAGTCAGATATGAAGTTTTTTGAGTAGTGCAGACAGGCTGCCAGGACAGCTCATGGGGTATTTCTGTATATAATTTGTCAATGATATACAGAAATTTTGCTAGCAGGGATAAGGAGGTGATTATCTTTTCGTACAAGACCATGGTTAAGCCGCATCTTGAGCACTGCCCACAGGTCTGGAGCTCTTATTTTAGGAAAGTGCAGAGCTGCTAGAACGAATACAGAGAACGACAAAGAGATTGGTGAGACCGTGAGGGTAACAAAGAGATGCTCTTATCAAGAAAGGCTTCAGTTCTGCAAATTGAAGCGCCTGGAGGCTAGGCACCTGCGAGGTGATCTGACTGAGTCGTTTAAGGCTTTGAATGGATCGAGCAAGCTCAATGCTGATGGGATTCACCCTCTTGCTCAGACTACACAAATGAGGGGGTATAAATTGACATTTAGGAAGAATGGCTACAGGACAGAAGTGACGAGGTTTGCCTTCAACCAGCAGGTGGTTGATTGTGGGAACAAACATCCATCTGTTGTTGTGGAAGTGGGTGTTTGAATAAATTCAAGGAAGAATTAGACAAATTATCGGAGGGGATAGACAACTGATGTGGAAGAGGTTTTTCTGGCCAATGCTATATAAGCTTGCTTTTTTGCATCATATGGCACTACTATTACTACTACTATTGCTAATAATAATAATAATAATGTGAAGGCATTTCACTACGAGTTTCCTCAGTATTGCGCTACAAATTTTAAATAAAAGGCACTGCTCCAATTGTGAAGTACGTTGCTATTTAATTAAAATCATAATGCATTTTAAATAAACAGCAATATACTTCTACATTGAAGCAATTCCATGGTCACACTACAGCAAAATCTGTAATTTGTTTGGTGTACCTACATTGCAAGCAAAGGCACAGCCATAAAATTAATTAAAACATCAGTGCAAGTGTCTAGAAATTTTACTTAATGAAAACTATTAGGAATTTTCGAGAACCCTATCACTCACTTAAAAAAAAATTGTATAAAATTCTTCGAAATATGTTTTCCAATAATCCTAGTTTTATGGACTATCAGTTAAGAGTCGTGTAGACCTAACTGTTTAATAATGCATACAAGCTACGGACATGCACGGACGAATTATCGATTCTTGCTATCTCAAGCAGACAGCAACATCCAAGTGTTGCACTAATGAAACACATGGAAATTTCACGGGACATACTTTAAAACATATTTCAAGACAGTTTAGACAAAATTTATAAAAAGCAGGAAATCAATCTCGCTAACAATAGATATATTTCACAAGATTTCTCTGGTAAACATGTTTCAAACTGATGGTTTTATATGAAAGTATTGCCAACGTTTGTATGATTCAGATAGATTCTTAAATTCACAGTCCGGTTGTAACTCAGAGGTGACTCCATCAAATGAATAAAGCAAATCGATGGAGCAGACTGCATGATTTAAATTTTATTTCCTAAAATAATGCCACAGAGAAATTCTCTACAACTGCCGCAGCGAAATAAAGATTCCAAAGTAGCACTATAATCAATATATACTGAGTGGCCAGTTTATTAGGAACACAGAACAAACAGCGAATGACCAAACAATTCATTCTGCGCCTCATCCCAACGATACCCAATCAAGTTCAGATCTGCTGACTGAGCAAGACCAATGAAGTATGGTTGTCATTCTCATGTTCCTGGAATCATTCCTTAATGATTTGTGACGTGGCGCGTTATCCTGCTGGAAGTAACTTTTACTAGATGAATAAAACTGTAAGAATGATGGGATGGGATGGGATGGGATGTACCTGGGTGGCAAAACAATTTTCAAGTAGAGTCTGTCATTCAGATTTTGATCTGCAGCTATGCGGGGTACTAACGTGCCATACCTTAGGCCTCCGGATACCGGTGAATCCACCACTAGTTTGCAGTATTCACTCCTGGCACGATGGGTGCATTGATTAATGCTACTACCGCCATATCCTGGTACTGTGGTCACCATAGAACAATTGAAACCAGGATTCATAGGGCCAGGTGACTTTTTTTTGACTCTTGAAATATCTAGTATTAGTGCGCCCACTTTACACATAAAATCATACTATTAGTGTGCCCACTTTACCCATAAAGTGGGCACACTAATACTATGATTTGCTATAACTCGTCCATGACAATCCAATTCAATGCGCCCCCCATTTAGATGACACTGGATGGATGTTTTCTGGTTGGTTAGACCATCCTCGGAAGCGTTGTTGTCCACAAACACCTCATCAGCACAACAGTGCCCATGATAATTGCTCCAGCACATCTGGTACTGACTATCATAACGTGATCACGCTGCTGTCTCATGATTTGTACAAGAAGACCTCGTGAGTAGCACAGTTGATAGAATTGCCTTCTTCCCCACACCGGGTGGGAAACACCTTATTTTAAATTCCATCAATGACTTTAGAAATTTTTATGGTTCTTTTTGGCATGTTTTACTTACTAGTAACTCGGGCTTTTGTTCCAGAAAACAGCAAATCGACCAAAGAACCAACACATTTTTTTTTTTGCAGATATATTATATACAGTGTAATATGGCCTAACTTGCTGATGCGCCTGAAACCTTACAAAAACCAATTGAACTAGAGCTATCCCTCAGTAACTCCCAATCTGCGTCCGTACCCTCAAATGCGTGCACTACCGTAGCCGAGTGGTCAGGAGCGGGAGTGCAGTAGCACACGCTCTTTGAGTAGACCGGGGTTCAAGCCCCTGACTGCTGAATACGGTCGATCTGCCAACCCGCACTGGACCAGCGTGGCAGATTTCCCTCGACATAAATGGTTGAGGAGGCTTCCATCCTGCAGTGGGTTGATGATGGCTGCAGTTTACCTTTTTATGCAATTCCATACTGACCATTCGGCTAAACCTTTAGAACGCAAACAGTTTATAGACACAATGTCAAAATAAATCGGTTGTCTTTTGCAAAAGCAAACTAAAGCATTAATCGAATAATCGCTAACCTTTGCAAGTAGCCGTGACAAAACAAAAGTTCGATAATGTCCCAAAATGCTAGGTGCAAAAAAATTTGACTTTTATTAACAATAAAAATTCTCGCTTTCTTTTATGGCACTGGCCATGTTGAAAATAACGCTGAATAACATTTTTTTTTTGTCTAGCTGGAATGTTTCATTTTTATTGTAAAATCCATTTATTTGGAGCGACAAATAATCCCCAGAAAATAGGCTCTGATGAACGTGGAATGTTAGCAATAAAGTGTCGACGGTTTTTCAGTCTGTGCCAATTCTTCATGGATTTTAAAAATTAAAAAAAAAAAAAAAAACCGGCTCGGAATTTAGCCACTAATGCCATCCGACAGTTCCGAGGTCTGTTAATTAGGCTTTTAAAAAGCAAACTGATTTGATTCAGCTATACAATAATTCATTTTCTGGACATCTTTCCAGTGCAGAATGCATAAGTAGACCGAAGAGTAAAACCCTCTAGAGAATATATTGTATTTCTTTACTCTCTAGCAAACTAAAATGTCAGTATACATCTTTAAAAAAATTCAGACAAAAAGATATATCAGCATTTAAATGTGAAATATGCATTGCGGCTTGGTATGCTGACTTTTTGTCGTGTACGCTGCTGCATATCATCTAGGTCAATGACGTCAAGGCAACGAAGGCAATGAAGTATCAATATAGTAAAATCCAGTTACAATGAATACCGTTTTAACGAAAATATTTCTAGGTTTTGGCTAACTTCCCTTATTATTACTGCTTTGGAAGTCTCACTTGAACGAAACAGTTGTCCTCGTGGACAGTACAGTTGGTATAATCACCGTTCTCCCCACACCGGGTGCAAAAGACGTGAGTTCAAATCTCATCAACAATGTGAGGAACTTTTACGGGCCTTTTTCACAATGTGGCTGAGTTAGTCGGTCTCAGGCGAAGGCATAACGGTTTTTTCTCCCAGAAACTGGGGGTTTCGTCCAGCAAACATCAAATCGACAACAGAACAAATTCAATTTATAGCCATATTATATAAGGCGCAATATGGCCGTATATAATTGCTGATGTGCCTAAAACGCTACAACAACCAACCAACCGTCTTCAGTTACAGAAAGACTACTCAAAAATTGAAGTTTTTCTAGCGGCTAACGTTGGTGCTTATCTGAGGATTCGTAAGCCAGACACATTTCACATGCTCATGTTTCATATTAAGATTTACGCATTATGGACCTACTAAACCTATACCAATGCCCTACCGATAATATCCGGACACCTGCATATTCACAAATAACTTTTATTTATAGGAAAACTAATAAATAAAATAAATTTTCTGTTTATACTCCGGAACGACAACCAAGTCAGCAGAGTTTACAATAAATCGTCAATACAAGTATTTATCGTATTCACGGGCTTGAACCCCGGTCCACTCAAGGAACGCGTGCTATGGACTCTCGGTACTGACCACTCGGCTACGTCAGGCCTGTGTTCTGAAACAGCCTATAATCTCAGTGGAACACCCCCACCAGTTTTTTGTAATTGTCTTCCGATATTTCTGCCATTCGGCCTTCAAAGCAGCGACCAGTTCAGCTCTATATTTTAGAGTCTCTTCTTCACCGGACGAACAATTTATTCCAGAGGTTCTCGACAGGACTGAGGTCAAGTTTCTGGGTTGGGCCAGTCCAGCTTTTCGACGCTCAAGTTCTCAAACCAGTCTATCACAAAGGAAGTAGTATGACATGGAACATTGTCCTTCTGAAACAGGTATTTGGGCTCCCCTGAGAAGCTACCACATCGTACGTAACGCGTTATCCAGGATGTCTAGTATTGTCCAAGACATATAGATAGACCTCGAATAATGGTTTTTATTCGTTGTGATGTGCTATGTCATATAATAAAATAAATAGTTCAGTTAATATAATAAGTTAATAGTTTAGCTACCTTACCGCGAATTCAAATCTAACAAATCAACTCCGTCCAGGAATAAATCTTCCTGCATTCTTACATGTTGTGACTTACAGCCGAGGTTACAAAAAGCCCAGTACACACTCCAACTACCAGCGAATTTAAAATAGCCATTTAAAAGAAGGTTATGACGCAATAAACCAGCATTATTGCATTATCCGTGGTGACATCTTTTGATTCCACTTTATTACCCATTTAAACAGTAATATCTTTCTGTCTGTTCATATACGGTTATTCACGCAGCTTAGAGAGAATAACTGGAAGCTCTGATAAAGCTATGAATCGTAAAATTTAACATCAATACCATTTTAGATAAAAAAAAAAGAAAGAAACAAAAGAAAGACAAATCAATATTTATTAAAATTAAGCTGAAAATAAACATTTATTGAGCCGAAACCAAAATTACTGAATAAAGTTGGCGATTTTTAGAAATCATTGACCGTAAAGTGGTAAAATCAGTTATCTTAAAGATTCTTAAGAGTTTTACGAAAAAAAGTCAAAAAAGTGGGTCAAAGGAAGTAAGGAATGAATACAAAATACTAGAGGTTCCAATCTGACTTGTGATAGGCCACTAGACTAGTGCGAAGACATCGATAAAGATTCACGCGATGAAAAGATTGGAAAAGTTCTGAAGAAGTTTGCCTTTATCTGAAAAGAAAGTTAAAGGAGGGCTGTTTTAAAGCGATACGAAACTTAAGAGTTTTTGAAAGAATATCGATCTACGCCAGAGTAATGTCTTTACGGCCTTACTTGAGACAAGGTTCCGATAAACGATGCTCTTAAATGGGGTCTTTGATGTTCTAACTTGTTACTTGAAAGCTCAGAGTCGGATTATGTTGTTTGGAATTAACGCTAAGGCAACTCTGATGATACATGACAGTACATCGATGAGTTTAGGCCAGTTTGTGTTTTTGTTGAATGAAAAACGCTACACATCTCTCTGAGACCAGTCCTACTTCAAATGGCTTTGAAGACTGAAAACATCGAAGTGTTAATAGTAATTTCTAAAACAGCACTATGTTCCTGAACATTTAAAATTAGACAGCTAGATTAAGTTTTTATGAGTCAGTACAATAATATAGTTCAGGAATCAACCAACGTGATTCTTTAACCTCGTTAAATTCTCGGGAATTTTTCATGGTGTGTCAAGATTTTAACTTTCTTTTACGGGAAAAGCAAGAGAAAATTCCTTTGTACCTGTAACCAAAAAAGACTGGAACAATCCGGCACAGTTGGTTTTCTATGACCTTTGCTGCGATGGTCTGTGTTGCGAAACTTATTCCCAAAGATCATTTACGGAAAGCACCACTGGAATACAATTTAGGATTGATCCAGTGTGGTGCTGAATACTGATGATATGGTTGCTGCAGAGGAGTTCAGAAATAAACTGCTTTTATAATATTATGAATCAATACGTGAAGGGCGTATGGTTAAAACACTGGATTCTAAAAGGATTTATTTTGAATATCATTTTGCGTTTTACTTTGTATTATTTTAATAATTAATATACCTCTATGGAAAAGCCAAACAATATTCGAGGATCTAACTAGATTAATAATCTACACTGCTGAACAAAATTAAGGTAACACGCTGGTTTTTTTTTGTCAATATTTTAATTGTCTATAACAGGGCTTTGCTTTGGCCCATATCTTCTAGTATATGCAATGAATATAAATTTATTTTATTTTATTTATTTGTTTAAAAATATACGCTCATGGGCCAAAACATAATGACCACATGCCTAATAATGTGTTAGGCCGCCTTTCGTCGTGATAAGCGCTTGCACCGGTGTGGCATCGACTGCACGAGACCACAGGTCAGGTATCCTGGACCAAATGGACAGAAGAACGTCTCGGACCGAAGCACTGGCGTGGACTGGCGGATCCTGCATTCCATCGTGTCTCACAAATGTTTGGTGCGCTTGATATCAGGGAATTCAATGGCCAGTGGAACAGACTTGGACATCATCCCTAAACCATTCTTGCACAGTGAAGGCCTTGTAACAAGCGGGCGTTGCCTTCTTGAAAGGGTTCAGTGCCATCTGAATACCCTGTCACCATGTAGGATAAAACCTGGTCCGAAACAATTCCGAGGTATAATCTGGCGGTTAGGATGTTCTCAAATTATGATTATATTAGGGTCCCCTGTAAATGATCACATCTACCCATATATTTATTTTGTCTGTAAATTGCGTGTGTTTCTGGTCGATTTGCCTGTTTGCTGGACGAAAAACCCCCAGTTTCTGGGGGGGTAACCTTGCTATCTACGCCTGAGACCGACTAACTCAGCCGGTCTCAGGTGTAGATAGCAAGGTTTTTTTTTTAGCAAGGTTAGAATGTGCTCATTGGGAATGAGGGGACCCAGTGATGTCCGTGAAAACATTCTCCAAATCATGATACTACCTTCGGAGGGCTGTTTTTGTCCAACCGCGCAGTCGAGTTGTTGCTGTTTACCTGTGCGCACCAATCCATCGGCATGATGGAGCTAGAATCTTGAATTGTCAAGCCAGACGACTCTTTTCCAGTCGTCCAATGTTCAGGAACGATGCTGCCGTGCCTACTGCAGGGAGAGGGCCCTCGTGGGTATTATAGTTGGTATAATCACCGTCCTCCCCACACCGGTTAGAAAAGACCCGAGTCAAATTTCATCAATAACACGAGAAATTTTTATGGGCCTTTTTTAGTGTGGCTGAGTTAGTCGGCCACAGAAAGGGTAGCATCTTTTTTTCTCAAGAAACTCGGGTTTTTCGTCCATCAAACAGCAAACCGAACACAGAATACACACACACACAAGTTACAGACATATTATATATATGGAACAATATGGCCTAAGTTGCTGATGCGCCCAAAAACCATACAACCAACTACTCCCTAGCCCTATCTGCAAGCGTGTCCGCCGGATGGTGTGCTCGGAAACGTTTTTCTGTGCACCGTGGTTGTAGTCTGCGATTAACTGAGGGATCGTGAGCCGTCTGTTAGACAGCACGTGCTAACTGCCCTTCACTTCGACTACCAACTGGTGAAAGTCGTCACCGTCCCGGCACATTTGGTAGTTGTGTGCTCCCCTTCGCCCTATTCCCCTTTCTCACACCTTCATTACGGCTGCCCTCGAACAGCAGACAATGCCTGCGGCTGCTAATAAGCTTCCCCCCCCCCCGCCTTCCTATCGCTGCAAATCATCAAGGCCATGCAAAGGTAATTGGGGACCCTGATGCAAACAGGGTTAAGGGGTCTCGTTTATAAAAGTTGAGACATTGAACTTTGATGGCTCCTTCGATTGGACCCCCTGGTGCGGCACATCCATTGCACCCCCCCCTCATTTGCACGGCTCTGCAAATCATCTCCCATTCAAACTCCGTCAGATCTCTTTCCTCATTGCACGGGCTTCGTACTGACAAATCGACGGGTACAACACGTGCCGTCACGATATATGCTGCGCAGGTCGGTGACGTCACTCTTAGGTGCTGCTGGATGCGAACATTCGTGGAAACAGGGGTGGCCATAATGTTTTTGGTTGTATATACGTGCCCCAGGACAGCAACAAGCTAGAAGGACGAATCAGTTACAATCATTTTTAATGTTAACAAACGTTTCACTTTTAAATTGATACAAAATCAAAAACATATCTAAAGCTATTAAAGGAGTTAGAAACGCAAGGTCACACAAGTGAATATAAGCAAATGAATCTTCGGGTATCTGTATCTTGTATTCCTTTTGCGTGAAAAAGAATGAGTGGATCGATTCGCAGGCTATTAAATAAATAAATTGTACTTCGTGGTATCTCATCAGTTGGAGGTTAGAAACCCAGCAATGTAGCAGCATCAAATTAGAAGGTGAAAAGAAGTTACTAAACCTAATTTACACGTAAATTCCATATATCCAATATTTGCATGAAGAAAGAAGTTTTCTTTCTTCGGAAAAAATGCATTCAGTTTTAAAATTTATGCATAAAATTCTGTACTGAGATAGGTTGTATGTTTTTAGGCACATCAGCGACTTAGGACATAATGCACCGTATATATTATGTCTGTAAATTGCGTGTATTCTGTAGTCGTGTTTGCTGGACGAAAAATCTGAGTTTCCGGGAGAAAAAAACGATGCCACCATTGCCTGCAAACGAATAAATCAGCCACGTTGCGAAAAAAAAAAAATAAAAATAATAATAATAATAAATAAAAATAAAGCCCACAAAAATTCCTCTCGTGGTTTACGGGATTCGATATAATAGTCTTCTCCGGCTGGTGTTCGGTGAATCCTGTCAATGATGGAACGAATTTTTATGGCTTCCCCCCTCCCAAGTTTGGCCGAGTTAGTCAGGTTCGGGGGGGTCAAGAGTTGCAGGGTTTTATCTCCTGAAAACTCAAGTTTCCCCTTGAGCAAATGAAGAAATAAGCAAACAGATTGAAGGATGCACACAATTACAGATGCACTAGACTAACGCCTCATAGCCTTAGTTGCTTTGACACATCACATCACCAGTTTAGACAAAAATTCAAATCGTTCAGATATTTCCTTTACAAGAGAAACTGAGTTTACTCCCGCCATCATAATTCCACAACAACCCTCCTAACAACACATACATAAAAAAAAACAGAAATGTTTATGAATTCCAATAATTTTCTTTTTGTTTATCTACTTTACAACAATAATTATGTGCAGGGGGCCGGTGCTACCATTAGGCCAACTAGGCAGCCGCCTAAGGCGCAGACCTCAGAGTTGCGCAGGAAAATATAATAGTTCATTGTTAGTTCATAACCAGTTTATGGTTTTCAACACTAACAATACTATTAAACTTAATTCAGTTTGGATCACAGTGATTCCATATATTTTTATTTTTTTTTTCTAGTGAGCTATGGCTGATAAAAAACGACCTTCTGGAGCCCAGTACCGCAAACGAAAGGCAGAAAAAGCTAAGGAGCAAGAAAAGCAAGAGAGATTATTCCTGAAATACCTTCGTACACAGAAAGCAAATCAAGAACATGAATATTACTGTACTCTTGTTGAAACTAGCACTGGGGGAGCTGAATGTGGTGCTCCTACTACAAATGATATAAATACTAAGACAGAAGTTCATAAATTGGATATATTCCTGGAAAACACACAGAGGAGAAAGAGATGTCAAGAAAAGTGAGTGTACTGCAAAGTCTGCAAAAGAAGATGGTATTGTGCCTGACTTGAATTACAGTGCCCCTGCCAAATGGCCCTACTGTTGCAGTGATAATATGCGACAGCTTATAATACATGGACCACAGCGGGTTGTATCACATGATTTTCCCAAAGACTCAAAAAAAAACAGATTTTCTCCTATACACAATAAGAGGAGACTAGCAAATGGTGAAGAAGTGTGCCGTCAGTGGTTGACATATTCAACCTCAAAAGATGTGGTTTATTGTTTTTGCTGTAAGTTGTTCAGCGCAAAAAATGATGCGTCATCCCTACAAGAAACAGGTTTAAAAGACTGGAAGAACAGAGACTACAGGTTCTTTTATAGCAGAAACTCTTCTTGAACAGTTTGAGCAAATGGGATTACGTGGTCAAGGTTATGATAATGGGAATAACATGAAAGGCAAAGAAAATGGAGTACAAAAGAGAGTCCTGAACATAAGCCCACGTGCCTTTTTTGTGCCCTGCAATGCACACTCTTTAAGCTTGGTAGTCAATGATGCTGCTAGGTGTTGTCTGGAAGCAACTAGTTTCTTCATTTTGGTACAACAGATCTATAATTATTTCTCTGCATCGAGTAAGCGCTGGCAAATTCTAACCAGCCATATATCAGACTTAGGCATAACTGTTAAGCCATTGAGTGAAACAAGATGGGAGAGTGGGATCGATGCTTTTACACCACTGAGATATCACCTTGGTAATATCTCAGTTAATAGAGATATTACCAAGGTGCTTTAATAGAGATCTTTGATGATACAAGCCTAACAGGTTCATCTGGAAATACTTCTCGAATTAAAGCTAAGGCCCTTGCTGGTGCAATTAGTAAGTTCAAGTTTGTGGTATCCCTTGTTACGTGGTACAACATCCTTTTGGAAGTCAATCTTACAAGCAAGCTACTATAAAAAACAAAACTGCTAAGGTCAGCGAAAGGTTGGTTAGAGGTAAGCACCGGGTCCGACGACTCGTACAAGTGAACAGGCGCAGCATTGTTGAAGAGTTGACTACACAATACAACATGGGCCAACCCGGAACAATATCTGGCATGACCATACGTTGCATGCTCACACGTATGGGTTGTACTAGCAGACGACCCCTATGGCATCCTCTCCTGACCAAGGTTCATCGGCGTAAAAGACTCGCCTGGTGCAAAGAGCATGCAAGTTGGACGTTAGAAGACTGGAAGAAGGTGTGCTGGTCGGATGAGTCACGTTATTTACTCCATACCGTGGATGGTCGTGTACGGATTTGGCGTCAACAACCTGAGGCTCTTGATCCATCATGCATGGTATCAAAAGTGCAGGCCGGTGGAGGCTGTTGCATGGTGTGGGGTATGTTTCACTGGCTTGGCCCCTGGTGCATGTGGAACAACGTATCAGTAGTCTCCACTATCGTTAACTGCTTGCTGACAGTGTACACTCCGCCCCCTATGTTACACTTTTTCCCGAATGGTGATGGTGTCTTCCAAGATGAAAATGTGCCAAGCCATCGGGCACTTGTGCATGAATGGTTTGAGGAAAACAGTTCTGACTTCCAGCATATCGATTGACCTCCGAACTCATCCCGATATCAATCCCATAGAGCACCTGTGGGACACTATGGAAAGGCATATCACCAATTAACCTCCATACTTGCATTGCTGATCGCATTACACACAGCTTGGTTGGCTATACCTCCCGTTCGGGAGGTATGGCCGAAGTATTAGGTAGGTGGTGATAATTCAGTGAACCCTCAGTGTAAACAGCAGCAAACGATAACGAACTAAAAGAACCAGACCATTTCTTCCCTTTATATTTCAGGTGTGTGTTCAAGCATCGAAATCATTAAGCGATACTAATTAAACAGTAATTAGATTCATTCTTTTCCCCGGGCCTGGTGTCACTAATTTACTTCATGCAGTAAAACAAATGTTAATTATTTACAGAAATCGTAATGTACTTCATTATCAAATAACCACTATAGCGAAAAAAAAAATTGTTTACTGATCCAATCATACAGATTGGTGACTCGAAAAGATATACGCGTCTAATGAATTTTAAATTATTTAAAAGTAATTGATATCAATTACTGATTTGTAGTAAAGATGATTAAAAAAAGGTTAAGGTGGCGTGATTCGCGGTCGTGGGTTCTCAAGCTCCGTTTCCTTTTCAGTTTTCATGCGGATATTTATTACTCTCATGAACATGAATAGTGTTATAAAGTTCTGGAAGTTATTCTGCTTGTGGTGATTAGCTTCTTTCCTACTTTCGTTGAGAGGCTCGGTTGAAAAGTGTTTTGCTCAGCTTTGTGTTTGTCTACGGTGACCATTGTGCACTGCATGGATGTCTCCTTCAATATGGCCGCCTTCTTGCTGATTGTGACGTCGTCTTGTCCCGTCTTCTTGGAGGCCACTGGTAGCCGCCATTACTCCATTACGACCACTGGAAGTTTGGATAACAAGGTATTCTAATTGCAATTATACTTTAATTATGAATGTAGATTTATTTATCTGGCGGCAATATTTGCATTTCTAATAGCAGGCTACTTGTGTGGTACCGTTATTTGTGGGGGATAATAAAAAATAAGAGAGAAAAAAATCGTATGTACACCCTGGAGTTTTCTTGATGAGACTGCATGAGAGAGTTGGATATAGTTTTGTCTACGATGGTGTCTAAGCCTCTCAGAGCCTTAAACACCTCAATCAAGTCTCCTCTAAGGTGCCTAATTTCCAAGCTTTGCAACTCACATATTCGTAGTCTTTCCCCTTTTGCCGATCTCACCAGACGAGTTAACCATCTTTGGACCCTTTCAAGAAGCTCAATGTCTTTTTTTAGGTACGGTCTCCAGACTTGAACACAGCATTCCAAGTGTGGTCTAACAATAGCCTTATATAATGGGATTATGACGACCTTAAGCAATGTTCAATAAATGATTGCTAGGACACCATGGGCCTTCCTTGCAATTTGTCTAAAATGCTCGGAGAACTTCATGTCTGACCGTATCGTACCACCCAAGTCTCTTTCCTCCACCACTATCGGCTTTAGTTCAACTCCACCAAGTGTATACGTTATTTTGGGGTTACCAGGTATAATGCCTTACACTTTGCTGGATTAAAGCATAGCTGCCAATTTTCTGACCATCCCTGAAGTCTATCTAGGTCACTCCGAAGAAGATCATTAACTACTCTACCAATCTTTACATCATCTGCAAATTTATCAATGTCATTTATGAAAATCAAAAACAACAGTGGTCCTAATACTGATCCTTGGGGAACCCCACTTCTTAATCAACTCAATCTGAGGAATAACCTTTTCTGTGACACTATTACACATCAATTTGTAGCTGTACTTAGCGGGCTTCAGTACTTTTTATTGCTCTATAACTTTTCTATACCGTCTTTTTCTGCTCAAGTAAAGGTGTCACAACCCTCTGCCTCGAAGCCCTCCTGCTATCCATCCAAGGTTTTTCCCTATGATTCAAACCTGTTCCAGCTTATAAAGTAACTGCTCATGTGGGACCGGCCAAATGCTTTGCTGAAATCCAACTAAACAATGTCGAAATTATTCCCTAAATCCAGCTCATAAGTGACTCTATCAAAATACCTAACTAGATTTGTTAAACATGATTTCCCTTTTACAAAACCATGCTATGCTGAGTATCCTTCAGAATTCCATTTCTATCTAAATGATCCTGAATTCCAACCTTGATCACTGTCTCCATGATTTTCCCTACTACGAAGTTAGACTGACCGGCAGGTAACTTCCCACTTCACTCTTAGAACCACCTTTATATATTGGGGATACATTGGCACTTTTTCAATCCAACGGAATCACTCCCGAATCCACTGATGCTCTCATAATCAGCGTCAATGGTTCGCTGCACTCACTTGTCGCCTCCCTTAAGATTATAGGGTATATTTTAATTTGTCTCTAATTGATTGGAGCAAATGAGAAGGAAACGCCACATGGGGGGCAAAATTTTTAACTCAACTAGATGATTTTTAATTGTACCAATATGTCAGGGAAAGTACTAGGGAAAAGAATAATCTATACCTCATCATCACCCATGAACCAGATGACATAATACGGGAGGAATTATGTCATCTGATTCATGATGACATAATTCCTCTAGGCTAGAAAGTTTTTTCATTAAATAATCGTGTGAAATTTCAATATCATTAATTACATATTTTTCAACTTCACTCCCATAATTTCCCATTGACATAAAGGATTTTTCTGCCGTAAATGCTGTATAGGTGCAAAGTAACTGTTGAGTTCATCTGCAACTTCAGCTGGAATATCTAATACTGTCCCACGTCCATTACATAAGGATCCGATCTGGTTTTCCCCAACGATTTCTCATAATCTGCCTTTGCCAGCCTAACCTTTTCTGTGGCACTATTACAGATCAATTTGTAGCTGTACTGAGGAATTATTCAGTACTTTAAAAAGCAGTGAAGCTAGCCATTTTTATACAGTAACAGACACAACTTGAAATCCGTGCTAATGAAGTCTGATCAACCTAGATGAGTGATGTAGTACACATAAATTAACTATTTCTGTTCCCAAAACAAAACAAATTCTTCTCAAAGGAAAATTAGACCCAAATAGACCTCCAAATATTAAGATTAAAGAACAATCAATAAAATTAGTCAATTCCTATAAATACTTAGGAATTATGTTAGATAACAAACTTCAATTCATTACCCATGCTAAATATGTACTAGGCAAAATCAAGACTTTGACAGGCAAAATAATCAATCAGAATTACCAAAGGTTCTTGGGGTCTGAAACCCTCCACTCTCAAGCTGTACTGCAAATGCATATTTATTCCCATTGTCTGTTATGCTGCGGGCGCTTGGAGCCCCAGTATACGCAGAGTCACGGTGGAAAAAATCTTGGCTCAAGCCCAGCGCTTCTTCTTGATTGCAACTTCAAGAGCTTGTCGCACGATTTCAGTGTCGGCACTACGGGTAATCAACGGTAAACTACCAATTAAATACGAAGTGCTGTACAATTACTTTCAGTATTGCAGAAGGAAGAGCATTGCAGCACAGTTCAATTAGTTTTCTGTTAACCTGGACGTGCCAGTGAAAGAAGACAACACTAGATTAGGAAACCAGTTCTCCCAGGAATGGCAAAACGAATGGACTAATGCCAACACTGGAAGGATTACTACCCTTTTTATACCTCAGGTTGTCGAATTTGACAAAAAACATTGGCCCTGGTTTAACCCAGGTCTTCACCTAACTTTCCTTCTATCCGGGCATGGCAGCCTAAACTGAAAGTTATTAACTCTGGATTTGGTTGCGTCTCCTCTTTGTAAATGTGGCTCAGAGGAGACAGTCCAACGTATAATCTTAGAATGTCGATATTATGTAGACATTCGATTTGAACTTCAGGCATTGACCGAAGTTTTTAGAATGTAAAAAAAATTATAAGGCACTGGCTAACTTTGCAGACAAGGCTTTCCGCAGAAGGAAAGGACTTGCCGAGTGAGAATAATTATGTAATGTGTACTACCACTGTATATAGTTGCCTCCTTGGTATTAATCGTATTGTTACAGGACCTCTGATGAGGAAATTGATTTGTATTTATTGCCGGAAGGCAATATTAGCGTTCAGAATATGTAAGTCGATGTGCCAGGATCACTGTTGAGTGGACGTTGTCCTGGGACTTCGGCCTGTAATAAGGTACATAAATTGTAAGGTATATGTCGGATCTCATTGTAACCGAACTGGTAGGTCCTACCTATCTGTATAGTTGTATAAGTTGTGACGGTTAATATAGAAATT